>NW_026114539.1:640000-1280000 GCF_025231255.1 Drosophila biarmipes
CACCAGTAAAAAAATAAATAAAAAGCTAGTATTGTTGAACCCAGCCAAGATATAATATCCATTAAGATGCCATTCACCAATAACTATTGTTGGAAATTTATTTATGCAAACACTTAGGTTAGAGGAATTTATTCGGGATCTAGAACTAGAGGTAAATTAGTTAAAAAAGTGGAAGTTGTGTGAAGAAAATTAAACATTTTTGAAAAAAACTAGGATTGCGAGATGGACGAAAAACACTTGTAAATTTTTCAGTTCAGTTGAATATGCAAAGGTAGAATAATCGGTCACGTTAATACCTAGTAAAAAGGAAATAAGTCCTAGGAAAAACAGAAAGACTATTCCTAAGTTAGAGCTTTGTGCAGCCCATCTTTTAAGTTAACTAATGTAGAGAACAAAGGAATCAATTTCTGACATAGCAAAAAGTTTTAAAAAGTTATCTTCGGCAAGCCGAAGTTTGTATATCCTTGCAGTTATGCAAAATAATCAATAATTTTATTAAATTGAATTCGAAATACTTAAAAATATAAAAATGTATATTTCCAAAATTATAAGATAATAAGTCAAAAAGCCCAAAAGCTATAATTTGTTTCCTATTATTTCCCACCAATTATCCGATCGTTCCTATGACAGCTATATGATATAGTCGTCAGATTTTAATAAAATTTAATTCGAAATTCAGGACTAATTAAAAAATGTTATTTTCAAGCTTATAAGATTATATGTTAAAAAACACAAAAGATATAATTTTTATTTCATATTTTCCTACTAATTTTCCGATCGTTCCTTTGGCAGCTATATGATATAGTCGACCGATTTTAATAAAATTGAATTCGAAATTCAAAACCAAATAAAAAATGTTATTTCCAAGCGTTGGAGGTTATAAGTTAAAAAACACCGAAGATATAATTTTTTCAATATTATTTTATCACTAATTTTCCGGTTGTTCCCTTGGGAGCTATATGATATAGTCTTCCGATTTTGATATAATTACTAACAAATATAATAATTTACTAATTTAAAAATTTTATATCCAAGCTTAGAAAGGTATATGTTAAAAAACACGAAAGATATAATTTTTTTTTAATTTTTTCTCCGATAGTTCCTATGGCTGCTTCCGACTTATATACTACCTGCAATAGAAAGAAGACTTTTGGGAAAGTTTTAGCCCAATAACTTTAAAACTGAGAGCCTAGTTTGCGTAGAAACGGACGGACAGACGGAATGACAGACGGACATGGCTATATCGACTCGTCTTGTGACGCTGATCAAGAATATATATACTTTGTGGGGTCGGAAACGTCTCCTTTACTACTTTGCAAACTTCTGACTGAAATCATTATACCCTCTGCAAATGTATAAAAAATAATGGATACAGAATGGAGTCATGTAAAGTCGGAAGATAGCCCGGCAGACATTGCCTCCGGAGGCAAATTAAAAGGTTGCCAAATTTGGAGGGGAATGCCCTAAGGGCTCTCTAGGATTCTATCCTATTAGAATTTCGCAGTCTTTCTGCGATGCGCAGTTTTTTTTAGAACTATTCTGGCCATGTTACATACAGCGGACCAATTTACTTCTGATTCAAACATAATTTCCACCAGGTTACAAACGGCTGGCGTCCTCCTAACGCTTATGCTCAGATCTTGACGTTCATTTTCAAATCTCGGACAGACAAAAAATACGTGCTCTGCGTCTTCATTATCCGACTCCCAGAGTGGGCAGTACGGATAACGTTCATGCATAAACCCATTCAGGTAGTGTTTAAAGCATCCATGTTCTGTCAGCAGTTGCGTTAAGTAAAAGTCCACATGTCCATGCTTCCTTCCCAGCCATCTCTGCAGTTCTGGGATAAACTTACGCGTCCACCGTCCTTTGCTGCTATTTGCCCACCTCTCCTGCCACTTTGGAATGGTATGTTGTCTGCACCTTTTCCGTAGGGATTCGACAGTTTCGACCCCTGTGCTCCCTGCGCAGATACCCGCTGACTCCACTGCTAGCAGGTCCATCGGTATTACTCCTGATATAACTAGCGCCGCATCAAAGGATACCGTGCGGAACGCATAGCAAACCCTCAGGGCACACAGTCTCTGTACGGAATCACCCTGCAAATAACTTCTATTTATTGTGGCTCGGGCCCATATGGGAGCAGCGTACATCAGCGTCGATGTGACAACGCTAACCAGTAATCTACGTCCTGGTTGCCTCGGTCCACGAGTGTTCGCCATAATTCGCAAAATTGCGGCCGCGGTTCTGCCTGCCTTGCCCCTAGCGTACGCTAGATGCTCTTTGAAAGAAAGCCAGTGGTCGATCATGACCCCCAAGTATTTTAGGCTTGGGCGAGATTTTATGGTGGCTTCTCCAATTTTAATAGTGGCCGTTTCCACTTTCTGCCTGCTACTTATCAGGACTGCTTCGGTCTTATGAGCTGCCAAGGCGAGACCCCTAGAATCGAGCCATGCGCTTGCTCGTTTCCCAGCTTCATTGCGGATTCTTTCCGCGTCTGGGAGTTTCTTGGCCGTAACTACTATGTCTACGTCATCCGAAACCAATGAGACGTGCCCCTTCGGGCATCGTGATCCTAGGGATCTCGTCGTACATGACATTCCACAACAAAGGGCCTAGGACTGATCCTTGGGGGACTCCCCCGGTGACCCTGTGAGTCGATTGCCCGGATTCAGTTTCGTACAGGAGCAGGCGGCCTTCGAAGTAGTGTGTGGTGTCAGCTAGCGGAGTTGAATGCGTTTTTTACATCCAATGTTGTCGCTATGCAATACTGCTTAGTGCCGTACAACCACCTTTTTCCCTCAATGGCTTTGTCTGCGATCTCACACAGTTTACCAATGGCATCGATTGTAGATAGTCCCTTTCGAAAACCATACTGCATCTCAGAGAGGCCATTGGTTCCGACAAAGACTCCTACTAGCAGGGAGTGGATTATTCGTGTCTACCCTCTTGCTCAGGGAATAGTGTTTCTACTACCCTTTTTAGGATGACTGGGCATGTCGGCGACGGGCTACTAAATGCCCGAAGCCGTTTTGTGACGAGTTTATATGCGAAGCCCCAAGGGTTGGAGTCTATTTCTTCGCATATATTATTAAAACACCTGCGTTTGCTTTCTTTTATTAATTTTTCCAGGGCTCGTCTTTTTTCCCTGTAGTATATCTGAAGTGCCCTAAATTCGAGTCTTCCTCTTGCTCGTTGGTATGCGCGTCTTGCTCTATGGTATTCTTTCCTGGCTTCCGCAATGGATTGGTTCCACCAGTATGCCGGTCTTTTCTTTGATGGGAGTTTCCCCTGCCTCTGCACATGGGCCCTGGCGAACCAATTTTCGCTTTTTTCCTGCTAATCTGGCGCCTTGGGTTTCCAGCTTCATATTGCCGATTTTTTTCTACTATTTGCTAGCCATTCACCGGAGTTTTTATTTCTATATTGCTCGCTTATGAGTGCCATGTCTACGTTTTGCTCGATGACATTTTGCTCCAGCAACGATTGGGCAACCTCGCAGTGGTTTAGGTTGATCTGAAGAATCTTCATTTGCCCCAAAGCCCTCCTGAAGTACGGACATTTTCCACTCATTGTTGGGTGGTCACAGTCCTTCTCCTTTTTGCGCTTGCAGAGCATACAGCAGGCCTTTGCTTTGCAGCCTCTGCTTGCCGAATGCAATGGGTGTCGTGCAATGGGCGGTGCCACACAATTTCTATCTATTTTAATGATATAACATGTATGTCCTGCAAAAAGGGTGCGTTACCACGCCTTTTTTTATACCCTTGCAGAGGGTATAATGATTTCAGTCAGAAGTTTGCAACGCAGTGAAGGAGACCTTTCCGACCCCATAAAGTATATATATTCTTGATCAGCGTCACAAGACGAGTCGATCTAGCCATGTCCGTCTGTCCGTCCGTCTGCCCGTCCGTCTGTCCGTCCGTTTCTACGCAAACTAGTCTCTCAGTTTTAAAGCTATCGGGCTGAAACTTTATCAAAATTCTTCTTTCTACCTGTAGTAGGATACAAGGTGAGTTCCAAAGTAAACAGGATTTTTAAAAAAAGACAGAACTAATAGTTTTTTTTCGGCAAAATCAATTTATTTTATTAAAATTAACCTTCTTCTGCTTTAATACAGCGTTTTGCACGGTCCTTAAGCATGTCGAACGAGTGTTTTAGCTCATTGCCCGGTATGGCCGCCAGTATGCCGATGCAAGCCTTTTGAATGTCCTCTACGTCTGCATAACGCTTTCCTTTCATCGGCAAATGGATTTTTCCGAAAAGATAGAAGTTGCACGGTGCCATATCAGGTGAATACGGGAAGTGGTTTATGGTTAAAATGTGATGTGGTGTGTGTGTGAAAATAGTCGGACACAAGCGTCGATCGATGAGACGGCGCATTATCGTGCAAACAAACACCAACTTCCATCTTCGCGATATCCGGGCCGAACACGTCGAATACGGCGCTCCAAACGCTTTAAAACTCCAAGGTAGATTAACGTTTTGGCCGGGTGGAACAAATTCTTTGTGGACAATACCCATGGAATCAAAAAAACAAATCAGCATTGTCTTCACTTTTGAATTGTCCAGGCGCGATTTTTTGGGTTTCCATTCAGCACTCTGGCGTTTCGTTTCGGGATCATATTAAAAACACCACGTTTGGTCACCAGTCACAATCTTGTGTCTTTTTTGCCTTTTTAATGATGTCCGAATGTTTAATTCTGAGCAATTTTTGTCAATTTGTGCGGAACAAACCGCGCACGCACTTTTTGTGAGCCCAAATTTTCGGTCAAAAAGTCCTGTTTACTTTGGAACTCACCTTGTATAAGTCGGAACTAGCCGGATCGGACCACTGTATCTTATAGCTCCCATAGGAACTAACGGGGAAAAAATTAAAAAAAAATTATATCTTTGGTGTTTTTTAACATATAACCGTCTACGCTTGGAAATACAATTTTTAATTGAATTTGAATTTTGAATTAAATTTTATCAAAATCGGACGACTATCATCTAGCTGTCATAAGAAAGATCTGAAAATTGGTGGGAAATTAATATGAAACAAATAATAGCTTCGGTGTTTTTTGACATATTATTCTATAACCATTGGAAATATAACTCTTACATATAGCTGTTAAAGAAATGGTCAGAGAAATAATGAAATAATAATTTTTTTAATATCAATGAAGCTGGCCACAATCCTTAAAAATTTTACATGGTGTTACTAACGCAGTAATGTTATGATTTTATGCATGAGGCCTTCAAGTCACACTCGGTCGAAAGCCTGAGAGATGTCGATGAATATCGCACTACAATATTCCCGATGTTCAAAGGCTGTACGAATTTGTGATGTTATCCGGTTTACTTGCTCGATGGTTCCGTGGCTTTCTAGAGACCCGAATTGATGTGCCGGGATTAAGTTTTACTTGTTTAAATACGGTGTTTTGCGCGTGAGCTAAATTTTTATAGTAATTTGGAGAGGCATGAAAGAAGCTTATTGGCCTGTTACCCCAGACTTTTTCCATTCTTTGGGGTAGTAGCCAAGTTTTGTGATCCCGTTAAATTGTTTACATATAATATCCACTGCGCAGTTTGGAAGTTCAATTATCATTTTTGGCGTTATTTGGTCGCCCCCTGAAGCCTTTTTCGGTTTTAATTGCTTCCTAATGACATTATTAATTTAAGATGCTTGAAACACGTTGAGGTTAATTGCGATTTCTGGGCTAAGCGGCGGTAATTAAAAATAGTTTGTGGAGGCGTTTGGTCGGCGGTAGTTTCTCGATGTACCGACGCTGTGCAAGCCCTTCGTACTTGAGGGTTTTGGTAAGTCAGCGGGTGGCTTCATTAAAGAGTTGCTTCGATTGGGGAAATCTGCAGGATTGCAAAGTCCGTCTTAGGCGTCGTTTTTTCCGATTTGCCGTTTAGTTTGTATTGGTTGCTACGCACAATGGTCTCTTATGGTGTTGAAATGTTGGCTGCTGCCAAGAGTACTGACTCCAGGGCATCAGCACGGAAGTCGATGTCATTCTCAATGTTTAATTGTAGTGTTAGCTCAATGTGGGAACATACCTACTTTTTGTACTTTAACCAGTTAGTTCTAAGCGAGGTCAGCCTGAAGGTGTGCTTGTTTACATTCGGTTTTTGAAGGAGTGGTATTAAAATAGGAGAGTGATCCGATGATAAGTCCGATAGCTTACTAAATTTATTGGCATGTTCTTGGTCACAGCGAAGTCAATTAGGACCGGAAGTCTTCTGGGATCAGTTGGCCACTATGTGGGACTGCCAGAGAAGACATTGTCGAGATTGTTGCTCAAATTTATAATTGCATTATACAGTTGCCTTCCTTTAGGGGTCACGAGTCGTGATCCTCAGTGCATGTGCTTGGCGTTGCATTTCCCCCTGCTAAATCAATCTCCGAGTGAATTGTAAAAGTTCATGAATTGATCTTCAGTTATTGTAATACGCGGTGGGCAACAGACAGCAGCTATAGTGATACTGCCGTTACCTGCTTGTAGTTTTGTAGACGTAGCCTGCAAATAATTTGTTGCAATCCTCCGATGAAAGTGGTGATTAATGCGTTCCCTGATTGAGATTCCGGTTCCTTCGTGGGCCTTACCGTCCGGATGATCTGTGTAATATGGAGTATAACCTCTTATTTGAAAGTTGTATTTACTTGTTAGATGCGTTTCAGTAGCCAGTAGCATTATATCTATTTGGTTTTTATTGAGGAAATAAGTTAATTCAAGTTTGTGCCGTAAAACGCCATTGGCATTCCACATAGATATTTGAGGGCAAGACATAGATTATTTAGATTGTTGGGATGTGAGCAATTTTATTAAAATGTTTTGATTTTCCATAGGGTTTTGCATCGTTTTGTTCATAAAGGACATAAATTCCATCATACCCTGTTGTAAAGTCAGCATCATGGTTTTGATGCTGTTTAGTATTAGTCCTATTGCTTGCTGATCTTTCATTATATTTTGCCCAGAGCATTAAGCTTCTGGGATCAACAGTAATCCTTCTATGCAACATGAATTGCAGTTTGTAGATCGGGTGCACTTCATTTTTCTTTCAGTCTCTGCTTTCTTTCTACAGTTTGACATTAAAGAGTGATTGCGGCTTTTTATTTCTGTTGAAAATATTAATAATATGTATTGCGAAGAATCCTTCTTTTTTCAGTTATCTCATTGTTCGATACGTCGGGTTCTATGCCCCTTAGCACTACTTGCAAGGCCTTGCTACTCTTGAGCTGGTATGTGTAGCAGGGTTTCTTAGCCTCGTCTAGATATTTGGTTACAGCTCTGAATTGATCTTTAGTTTTAGCTTGACGCTTTGTTTCGTGAATATTCCCTTTGACAAGAGTAGTAACATAAAAGTTGTCATTCCCGACCAGCGAAAAAATTTTATTTACTAGGTCATTTGAGTTCCGTTCCCTTACGTAAATTGGTTGGCTTTGTCGTTTTTTGTACAGCATGTCAAGCTTCGTATTGATTATTTTCAATATCCGACAACACGGCGAGTCTGTTGTTACTAGATGCTCCTGGTTGTTCGCTGCTTTTATTTTGCGGGCTTAGCTTCCGTTTGATTTGGTTATAACGATCCATGACAGTCTGTATAGCTAGTTATTTCTACTTCTGTATGAAGGGCTGTGAAATAAGAGATTTAGCTGCTTCTGTGCTCATTTTTGAATCGCCGCTTATTGACCTATTACTCGTGGCACTTCTTAGTTTGATATTTTGATATATAGCACTAATTATTGTAATTTTTTTTTAGTTTTTTTTATTGCCTTTATAACACTACTTCAGTTATGTGTTTTTTACTATTAAGCTACTTTTTCCGGAGCTCGCACAAAACACGTCTGCACTCTCCGGGCGTTTAACTCAACTCATTTAGCATTCCATTAACGGATGTAACAATTATGGATGACTATTTTCAAATAATTAAGAAAGGTAAGGTACTGATTCCAAAAATGAGAATTGTTTACGGGAAGCTTCATATCTTTTGGAAAATGTGCAAAATCAGAAACAAACGTGCTTCTTTCGAGTTCAAAAGTTTATTATATTACAAATTATATGGAGTCTTATAATATTATTTGTTTATACTTTTAAGAATTTAATTTAATAAAAATCGGACAAATTATAGCTTCGGTGTTTTTTGACATATAACCTCATACTTTTAGAAATAGAATTTTTTTATTAGTTTTGAATTTCGATTTTAATTTTATCACAATCGGACGACTATATCATTTAGCTGCAATAGGAACAATCGGAAAATTGTGGTAAAATAATATGAAAAAATTATAATTTCGGTGTTTTTTAACATATAACCTCCTACGCTTGGAAATAACAATTTTTAATTAGTTTTGAATTTCGAATTAAATTTTATCAAAATTGGACGATTATATCATATAACTGTCATAGGAACGATCAGAAAATTGGCGGGAAATTAGTATGAAACAAATTAAAGCTTTAGCGCTTTTTAAGCATAATTACATATTTACTCACTATTTTGGAAATATAATTTTTTATATTTTTAAGAATTTCGAATTCAATTTACTCTAACATATAGATGTCAAAAAAACGGTCTGAAAAAAATAATGAAATAATTTGTTTTTAATATGGTGTTGTTTTTACATGGTGTTACTAAATGTGTTTATTTTTTATAACTTCAAAAATATAGAAAATTAGGCTTGCCAAAGTCAACTTCCAATCTTTCTGAATATATTTTCCGACGAAAAAATATTTATTTTATCCTGACTCCTATCAAAAGTACTGGCGCGACAAAAGGCAACCAAGACAAGTCTGCCATTAACGAAAGCATAGTGGAGGATAATTAATGGTTTGGGCTGGGATGGATCCACTCTGTTTTATACCGACTAGAACAAATGCAGAAATTTATATTGAGTTACTCGAAACAGTGGTTTCGTGCAGTATGCAAATATACTTCTTCTTTATTTAAATTATAGTTGATTTAAACGCTTGCGAAAAATATTTTACTATTTTTTCGTTAATGTGTATTCAAGCTAAACAAAAACATTTTAATCAAATTCCCTTTTTTTTGTTGTTGTTAATAATTTTAATTTCATAAACTTCTTTTCCTGAGCTATATGATCTGGTTTCTCGTAGAAATCAATCAATCAATTTAAGCTGTATACATAGTTTTCTAGATCTCAGCGTTCATACGGACAGACAGACAGACGGAAATGGATAGATCGACTAGGCTAGTGATCCTGATCAAGAATATATATACATTATGGGGTCGGAAACGTTTCCTTCTACCTGTTACATACCTTCCGACGAAGTTGGTATATCCATGCAGTTATAAGAAGTAATCAACTTTTGTAACACTATGTGAAATTTTTACGGATTGTTGCTGACTTCAGTGATATTAAAAAAAAATTTATTTATTCCTTATTTCAGACCGTTTTTTTACATCTATATGTTAGAGTAGTCCGATTTTTATTAAATTAAATTCGAAATAAAAATATAAAAAATTATATTCCTAATATTATTAGATAATATGTCAAAGAGCATTATTTTCACACCGATTTTTCGATCGATCGTATGGCAGCTACATGATATAGTCGTCCGATTTTGATAAAATTAAAATCGAAATTCAGAACTAATTAAAAAGAAGACTTTTGAAAAATTTCAGCTTTATAGCTTTATACTGAGGGACTAGTTTGCGTAGAAACGGACGGACAGAAGGGCATGATCGACTCGTCTAGTGATCAAGAATATATATACTTTATGGACGCTTTTATGGCAGGTCGGTCGTGTCACGATAGACGGAGAGGCGATGCGGTGCGAGCTACCGGAGGTTAGCTGCTAGTTCAGAAGTGTTACAAGGCCTATTCCCAGAAGAAGAAAGTAGAACCGTGGAGTTATTAGTGCGTTAATAACTGATTTATTCTTAAGTTGGTACTTGCTTATAAACTACTTGGAACACGGAAGTTTACTGACATGAGTTATCTTCAAGAGTAGGTCAGTGGTTTTCGATGATTGTAGCAGTTAGCGTAGTTGGCTCGGCAGACTTTACCAGTGGGTGATCCTGATTCCCCAACTGTGCTACTGCTTGATTGGTTGGGTACTGGTCACCCTTGGGTACGAACAGTTATGACAGCTGTACTGGTTTGGATTTTACAGTAAAAGTGGTCCTTTTGGGGATAAATCCAGAAACTTTAAAGTTGCTTTTATTTTCGGGTTGTCGTAGGCATAGCAATCGAAGAAAGATAGCTAGTACTTGACGGCTGAAGGATGAGGCGGTTGCCTTATCCGTATTCCCACGTGTTTGCACTGACTGGGCCCAGTGGGCCGACGCTTTGCCGTATAAAAATTGGGCGGTTTTCTTAGCCGGTTCAAAAATTATCTCGGATCAAATTAGCCAATTTTAAGCGTGCCTGGACTGTGGAAGATTTCCATGATCGATTCGGTGGCTGAATTTGGAATTTTCGCCTTCTGAATGTTTCGGATTTTTGTTTGATCCCAGTTTTAAATGGCGCACTATTAATTTACGGATCTTATAAAAATCCACTTTTGCCAAAGCTTACGTGAACTTTACGTGGGTAACCTTGCTATTTCTCACTTGAAGTACTAACACTGCCAGTTACAGAAGAATTTACATGTGTATATTTCAATGCATATAATTGTGCGGGAAATTTTCTGGAGTCTGTACTCCCACTATTCTATGCATTACTAAAAGCTTTATCATAGCGGTGATATCGGATGATCTACGCGGTCTCTGTCATTGCAGCAACTACCGACGAACTGCATAGCGTGGGCAGACACAAATTTTTGATATTTATGTACCTAAGTTGGTACCTACAAGTACAACCACATATGCTAAATAGAGTTTCAAAATGTATATATCGGGTGTTTTTTTTAGAGGTATAGAATAAAATTACGATGGATTATTCGATTGACATGAATTTTTTTTTATTCGAAAGATAATCTTGTGACATTACATTTTATATATGATTTCTGGCATATGACCGCCACGGCTGGCGCGGACTGGGCGACTAGCTGACAACTACTCGAACTCGCGAGTGGGTCAGCCATGCGGGCTTAGGGAAGCCTCACCGACTAAGATGACCAGAATGACCGCTCTCCCTTTTGGCTGATCGCGCCAGGACCTGCTCTTATTCCACTTGACGTGCTTGGGGCAAGGTACACTGGGTTTAGACAGGCTTCTCAAGCTCACGGTTTCTTGTCGAAGACCTTCACTGCTTAAACTCTGACAGACTGAACGCAGCTTCCATTGTCTCAATTCGGAGATTTCTGGTATCCCAATGCCGAACGTCTCGACGTAGAGAACTTGCTTCCACGCCTTGACTTCGTTGTAATTGGTCGACTGACTGTGCACTTTTGAAATCTTGGTGGTGTGACTGACCATGATCGACTGCTTGTCTCGACTGCCTGTGATCCACTGATCCTCTGCGGCCAGAGCTCTGCGGCTTTTTATAGGAAACTGTTGTTCGAACCGAATCTCTCCACGCCGGGTCCAAAGTTCATGGCTCCAGCTTGACCCACTTGTCTTTTAGGCGCCGCTTTCAACCGAAGTCCTGCCTTATGCTGACGTCCCGCTGGTTACCATGACGCATGTGTGTGCCGCTCCGCTGCTGAAATGTGGTACTTCCTCTCCTTGTCCAAAGTTTCCGGCACAGTCAAATATCCCGCTGATTCCCGTCCAAACTATCTTCCTCTCCAACTTGACATCCAAACTCTCTTCTTCTCCAACCGCTTTTTGCCGCTTACCGCAATTCGCCGCTTACGTGGTAAGCGGCCGGCTACTTACTTGTGTGGAGTTGTTCAACTCCTCACACTAACTTTTTACTTCGGGAAACATTTAAAAAATCCTCGTTCCAACGCTCTGGCGTTTTCTTGCATGTTCTAGCCTTTGAGTCCTTGCCATGCTCCTTCTGATTCTCTCGGTGCTCCCCCGTTGCTCCGTCGACGTTCCCTCGACACTCTTCAGGGGCGGCGTTGCCAGTTCCTTGCCGCGATGTTTACCTTAACAGATATTCCAATTTTCTTGTGCTTATCAATCGCACAATCGACCGCCTTTAGAGGCGCTCTCTTGCCTGGTTCATGATTTTGCATTCTGCACCTTTAATGGGTAAGTAACAAATTTTATACTTTCTCTCTCCTCTTCTTAGCTCCTTCGTCTGGTGTTTAATGTGTATGGCTTACTCCGGCCCGCTTCTGCTCCATGACCATACTAGCGCTGCGGCAGAAGGCGGGTACTTCGACAGCGGACAGCATCTGGCAGGCATGCAGCTCCTCCGCAGGCTGATATAGGTGCTTCTTATTATTCAATTTATTTTAAGCTTTGATCGTTGCTCAAAGTTTCAAATGCATCATAATCAGATTGTAAAGTGAGGCTCAGTGCTGGCACAGCTTAATTTCGTCATCGTTAAAAAATACACTTGACTTTCTTAGGACTAGAGGCAGATTATTAGTGAATGATGTAAAGAGTGCAGAGTTTGAATAGCTTGAGATACACTTAAAAAGATTACATGATTACTTTTAAATGTCAGATTTCAGCACTAAAAGCTTCACTGGATAAAGATGGAACCACGAATAAGCTTGCATATTCAGACTTACTGATGGGATAGGGTCCTACATTTAAGCAATCTATTGTTGAATAAAACGCTGTGGTTCATGTGTGTGGCATTGCCGCTTTTGAGGTGGTTGCATAGTTTAGTAGCTGTATAGTGTCACATAAATTAATAAAGTTTTTAACATCAGAAACCATTTTGTTTGTATTGTTTTTATTTTCACACGAGCATGGATTAGATCATTATAGTGATCTTGGATTTCAAGTCGTTTCATCGGCTCTATTGATTCTTGTGGCACGCTCAGCTTTCTGAAGCTAAGATCTACCTGCCCCTCGATAAAAGCCTCAAAATTTCTGGACTGTTTAATCCGTTGAAAAGCATTCCTTTTCTTTTTTGACTTAATTAGAGATTTTTCCCTCTATCTCCTGAACTGTTTAATTTAATTAATGCATACACAACAACTATACAGTTGACCGAAGCTCCATTATCCCGTAAAATACGATTACCAGCAAATCTGGACCTACCTTATTATTCTTTAAAAAAAGTAGTTGGTTGTTTAAGGTTTCCTTTAATTCCAAGATAAAAATGTAATTCAGTTAATTAATTTACCAACGCTAAGAGTTCTAAATATTGGTCTTGTTATAAGGTCTTGTATGTCGTATATAGGAGCTACTAGTCAAAACCCAAAAGTTGTTTGAGATCCATTAAAATTGTATTCCACTAATTCTCAGCTTAATCAAGATATACAATATTTAAAAGGCAATCATATTTAATTAAGAGATTTTCCTTTTATATTATATTTCCGGACATGTTTCTTTAGGAATTGGATCAATAATAAGAATAATCATAGTAATAAAAGGCAACGATTGTAAGCAATTACATTCGATAGACCGTTGAAAGGTGTAAAATAATAAGTTACAAGCAAATAAATAAATATGTTTTTATTGTTTAAGAAAAGAATTAAAAAATTGATAGCCTTTTCACCTCATCTTGCCGTCCCTTGGCAGAATGTTAAAGAAGAACACTAATTGACATAGATTTAAGGTTTTATAAGCGCTGTTCATATCAATATATATATACCTATCTAGCGCCTTAAATATTTATATGTAACTTAAAACCTACAAGGGTAATCTTAAAAACAGGCCCTTGAACCTGACCATAAATTGTGAGGAGTTGAATAAATCCACCAAAATCCCAGCAGCAGTAACAGTAGATGGCCGGTCGCTTAACGGGTACGCGGCGTATTCGCGTAGTAACGATGCGGCGAAGAGCAGTTGGAGAGGAAGAGAGTTTTGAGACCAAGGTTGGAGGAAAAGAGAGTTTCGAAACCAAGTTGCAGATGAAGAGAGTTTGGAGACCAAGTTTGAAGAAGATGAGAGTTTGAACACCAATAATGCATAGTAAGAGAGTTTGGAAAGCAATGGTAGAGAATGAGAAAGGTGGGAGACCAAGGATTTTTTGATAGAAACAAAATTATTACTGAAATGTGTTTGTTTTATCAATACCTATCGACAAAAAAAATGCGCCGCTCCCACTCTAGCGCCCACAAACGGTTTAAACCCTTTAAATCTGTCTGCCACCCATATAACATCTATTGAAATAGCCGGTAGTTGGCGTCTTAAAATATCGCTTTTCTGCTTATATATATCTATTCCATTTTTTGCTCCCTTAAACTAAGCAACAGGTATCTGGTAGTCGAGGCACTCGACTATAGCGCTTTTCCTTGTCTTCCTTTAAGGGCTTTGACCACTTGTATACACAGTCCTTGTCATGTCGGAATTGCTGCTTAAACATTTTATTTATGTCCATCTTCGTTGCCATGCGAAATTTCATATTAATAGCCCATTCTAAAAAAAACAAAATTTGTTTTCTCTTTGTTTTATGTTAATTGTGTTCTATCGTCCACAAGTGACTTAAAAGTGACTTTAGTACTATCGTCGTTCTATCTTCCACTTTTTAAGTGACTTCTTACATAGTGACTTCCTTATTTAAAGCACATTATTCCTTTTATTATAGGTAATGAAATAAAAAGCAATTTATTTCGGCGGTTTTTTAAATTAAAATGTAAATTTTTTAAAATTTCACTAGGAAATATAGTATCATTATAAATAATATTATAATAAGAAATTATCTTTTTTTAGGCTGTGGAAAATCGACACGCCATGGCAAAGGCATTGTACTCGAAAACATTTACATGGCTGGTTACGAAAATAAATAACTGTACAAACCCAGGCCAAGACGGAGCTACATTTCTCGGAGTTCTCGATATTTTTGGATTTGAAAATTTCTCTCACAACTCATTCGAGCAATTATGTATAAACTATACCAACGAAAAGCTACACAAATTTTTTAATCATTATGTGTTTGCATTAGAGCAATCAATCGTAAGTATTAAATTTATATAACAATAAAAAGGGCGGGAAGCGCAACCACTGTCTGTCAGTCTGAGATTTATTTTTATTATCAATATACTAGCTGACCCGGTAGACTTCGTACTGTCCTTGCGATTGATTTATTGTCAACGCAAAGGCCAGACATACTGCAAATTTAAAGCCTTTTAAATCGATTCTTAAATCCCTTAGAATCATCGGTATTTGCGGGATAAAGACAACTTCTCTTTTAAATTATTCTTTTATGATTGTTGCCTCAATGACGTTATTCATCAACATTTTCACAGCCAGTCTCTTTTTATTGCATAGTCGAGGTTGATTAATGATTCTCAGCATAATGACAACAAAGTCTACTTTAAACTGGTAATTCCAGTGAAAAACTCCGGTGGATAGTTGACTACGTCGTCCTGGTTCATAACAGTGTCGACTGATTTGAAGGAAACCAACTGTCCTGGAAAACAAAATTCAGAATGGTCGCATTGATATCTTCGACATCTTTATTTTTTGCTGCCAATGTTGCTCGTTCAACCAGCCAATTATGGTTATTGATATTTTGCGCCATATAGTATCTGGGAAAACACGCTGAATAAGCTCCTCTTTTGAATATGTGATGTGATAGAAATCTGTGGGTAATGCCAATGTCTAAGAACTGCTTCGCAAACACACTTGCGGTTTCATCATGTTGCAAAAATACTCGAATGTTAGCCACAAGAAATGGTCAGCCAGCATACACTGCAATGTCTAAATGCACCGTCGATTTTAGCACACAAAAGATTCTGCTTCGATGCTAATCCCAGTTCTATCGGAGCTGCTATGTTATTATTGACATATTTTTTTATGGAGTCAGGTGTTGTGAAAATTTTTGGTATCTCAATAGTTTCAGAAAAACTGAAATTTAAACTCAGACCCGTTGTAGGATACAATCGCCTATAGAAAGCCAAATGTGTGAAACAATTCTGGAGGCATATACATTGTAACTATCGGTCTGCAACTTTTAAAGCACAAGCTCTTGGTAATTTTCTAGGACTATGAAGATGTAAACAATTCCAGTGCGGTAGCGTGAATAAGGACACAAAAGTCAATAAATAAATGATAGAAAAACCAGCTTCCACTTTTATCAGTGTTTGGTTGGTTTTATTGGAAGCCTTCGTGATTTTGGAGACTTCAAAGTACTGTATATATGAAATTACGTCATTAACCAATCCTGACCAGTAGTGAAACCTGAGCATCATTTTAAGTTTCTTGTACTCGCCGAAGCCAGTCGATAGTCATCATTTTTTTTTTAACACTTCCTCCACCAGTTCATTGGGGTTAAACCAACACATTTATCACCTTGAATTCAATAAACTTGTCGGGGTTGGCAGTAACGAGTTTCACAAACTTTAGATATGTTCCCGATTTGCGGGCGGCAGAAAGATTTGAGGGTTTTGGTCGTGAAAGTGGGGGTGGCAAAATATGTTGCGCAGGAAGCCCAGTTTATGCATGCCAAGTCCCATCTCTAGCTCTTATAGATTTCAAGATTTCACCATTCATACCCTGCCCTGGCACTTAATGAGCACCGAATAACTACAAAGTGCTCATCACTGAGTGCGCATTCACTGCTCAATTTGTTCGGAAATGACTGCTTAAATTAACATAGGCATGTGCCAGGATTCAACAGAGCTCAAAAATGAGCACAGTTTCAGTGCATTTTAAAGCACCCTTTTGTTCACTTTTTTAAGCAGAAGAAAAAAAAAAGCACAGGTTGAGCGCTTAATTGAAGAAGAAAAAGCACAGGTTTAACACATATTGAGCGCTTAGAAGATATACAAATATAAAATATGCTATTGCTTTTATTTCATTGTTTTGATTTTATTTCCTTTTTAATTTACTCTGGGTTCTGGGCCACATCGCCTTCTGCAACTCTTTCGCGGAGCCACCTGAGCGACTGCATCTAGAACCCATAAAGTATTTGTATTCTTAATCAGCATCACCAGTCGAGTGGAACTACGCTAACTAGTCTCTCAGTTTAATGTTATCGGGCTTAATATTTTCCAAAAGTCTTCTTTCTATTGCAGAAAGTATTTAATTATTAAGCAACAATATTTTACAGCTCACAGGAATAGTCGGAAAAACATTTATTTCTTAATTATATTATTAGTTTTTTTAGCATATAACCTCCTAAGCTTGAATACAGCTCCTTTTAATTAGTTCTGTATTTCGAATTAATTTTGAACAAAATCGGCGACTACATAGCTGCCATAGATACGTTCGAAAGTTGGTGGGAAAATAATAGGAATGAAATTATAGCTTAGGTGTTCTTTGACATATTATCTTTTACTATTGGAAATATAATTTTTTGTACTAACCTGTCTAAATTTGGCAATTCTATCAATCAAATTTGTTGTGTGTATATCAACTATAATAAAACAACTTAAATAAAAGATGAAGGCTAGCAGGTTGCGAGTACTGATATCTCTGATTCTCCAGGGTAGCTTCGAATACGCGTAAAAATTGTCTAAGTTGACCAAGCGTAAATAAGTAGCGCCACCCAGTTTTTATGACACTATGACGTCATTAAGTTGTAATATTAAGGTTTTTCGAAAAACTGATTTTTGGCCACAAAAAATGGTCAGCCAGCCTATTGTGGAATACAACGCAGCCGCAAAAAAAAAAAGAGTCAATAAGTATTGTCTATGTACAAATCACGTTGGCGTCAAAAATGTTGCTTTTTATATTAGTTATTGCAAAATAAAAATACAATTTTTTGGGTTGTTTTATGCTTGTTAACTATATGTTAGCTTAAGAGTGCAGCAGGCGAGGACAAAATGCGTTTAATGTCGAGATCAGAATTCGTACTGACTTTACAAAGGGTCAGGCAGCCGAAGGCTGGGCCCATGCAAGTACACAAACATAAAAGGGATAAATAGAGGCCGAAGCAATTAATATAAGAAACCGGATTCAGAAGTTAATTAGTTGCAGGGGCAGCGTGACCCCAAAAAAAAAACAAAATTCTTTAAATTACGGTTGCGTTACTTCTCACAATGTGATCAAATCCGGTCCCGAAATATTTCTTTAATTATAAAATATCCATCTCAAGAAATATTCGAGAGTTTAGAAGACACCTACAGGCTTTACAAAATTACGCAAAGATTGCGAAACATTTACCAAATATGAAGAAACCGAAAAACTTCAATAAAGTTGGACGATTAAGCTGCAACATGTCATACCGAGCTAAAAGGTAATTTAATCGCAGAAAAACCATTAGTACAACCAGATTAAAATTTACTTTAACAACAGATGCGTTCTATTGAGCGATTAGTGCTGTTCTTTCTTAGGAGGGGAAACTAAATACATTTATTTTAAAAAGCCTAACCGAAACCGAACAATTATATGCAATAAAAACGAATTAACTTTTAAACCTTCGGAATTACTTATATGGGGCTTAAAAAATTTTCAACATCGAGACTTACACAAACAATTAACATATTTCCTTCTCAATTCATATAAAAAAAAAACAAAAATTAAAATGAAAAGGATGAATATTTGCATTATTAATTGTTCACCGAATATAATTTTTTAGCCAGGAGCAACAAATGTTGTTGCGGTTGCTGTACAAAGAGTGCATATTGCTAATAGCAACGGAAAGGTAACAATACATGAGTCGATTAATGTATTCAGAAGAAGGTGCAATTTTGCATCTTGACATATATAATGCCCAAAAGCTTATATTCATTACTTGTAAAGATAATTATTCAAAATACTTAGTCTTAAAGGAGATTCCAAATAAAATTTATAAAAAAACAAAGTTTCAGATTTTTTGCAACAATTTTCATAATCTAAAATTATAATGATAGATAACGAATCAAGTTTTTCTTCGTCCCAATTATATTTTTTTGCACAAAAAATGGTATATATTTTTATGAAAAGAAAAAGAAGGAAAAAATGTTATTTTCAAGCTTATAAGGTTATATGTTAAAAAACACAAAGGATATAATTTTTATTTCATGTTTTCTTACTAATTTTTCGATTGTTTCTATGGCAGCTATATGACATAGTCGTCCGATTTTGATAAAAATTAATTCGAAATTCAAAACAAAATAAAAAATGTTATTTCCAAGCGTAGAAAGTTAAAAATTAAAAAACATCAAAGATATTATTTTTTTTATAATTATTTCCCCGATAGTTCCTATTAGAGCTATAAGATATAGTTGTCTGAGCCGGCTGGTTCCGACTTATATACTACCAGCAAAAGGAAGAAGACTTTTGGCAAAGTTTCAGCCCTATAGCTTAAAAACTAAGAGACTAGTTTGCGTAGTCTAGTGACGCTGATCAAGAATATATATACTTTATGGGGTCGGAAACGTTTCATTCACTGCCTTCTGACTGAAACCTCTGCAAGGGTATACGAAAAATATGAGAAAAGTAAAGTTTGAAAATTTCTTTTTGCACTTATATTAGTTTTTTCCGAGAACGTTAAGTTGAGTTTTCAAGACGAAGGAAACGGGATTAAAATGACCTTTCTATTAATGCCTTTCTAGATTCGACAGAAAGTATGGATTAGGTAAAAGGAAACGTTTACTACCCCACAAAGTATATATGTATATTCCTGATCAGGATCACTAGCCAAGTCGATCGAGCCATGTCCGTCTTCCCGTATGAACGCTGAGATCTCGGAAACTATAAGAGCTAATATTCATACTTAGCATGTGGACTCCTGGGCTTCCTACGCAGCGCAAGTTTGTTTCAGCGGGGTACCATGCCGACTCTACTGTCCACAATCCGCGAAAATCTGTAGCGCCCACAGTTTTTATGATAGAACCAAAATTTTAACTGAAATGTGTTTGTCTTATCACCAAAAAAAAGGTGCCAAGCCCACTCTAAGGCCCACAAATGATCAAAACGCTTAAATCTATTTGCCGCCCACATAACATCTTCTCAAATAGCCGGTATCCTTAAGCTAGGTAACGGGTATATGATAATCGAGGCACTCGAATATAGCGTTCTTGCTTGCTTATATAGAATATGTGTTAATTTGTGTTACTTTAGAAAAAGATTATAGAGAGAGATATTATAATAAAAGAAATTTGCTGGACACGTAAAAAAGATTTAGGTTTAGGATTTATTAATGAAACGTTAAATATAGAAAACATTTATATACATAAACAAAACAACTTAGAACACTTAAAGAACGTTTGCTACAAAATCAAAAAAAAAAAAAACAATACATTGGATTAAAGAAAATTGTAATTGAGATTTCATTCGCAAATCAGAAAGATCAAGATTGCCGCAATGGAACTGCAGTCTGTGCTGCCAAAAAAAAACTAAATTCCGAACATATAAAAGCAATTAGAAAATCAAACAAAACAAAAGCTTTTGCGTATGTGCCAACGGCCGCGATCAATTACTAAATGCTCATGCGCGACAACTAGCGAGCTTTGGCGTCGCTGCTATGCACCCAAGTGGGGCAAGGGGAAACGGGAGAGATGCTAGTGCCGACTATGTTCTTGTCTTTTTTAGTCTTCGCATTTCATTGCGCCGTTGTACTCTTATTTGCTTTGTGGGAAGTTTATTTTGAAAATTTTTCGCCTTTCGTGTTTTGGTGTTTAAATTACAAAAAAGTCAAGAATTTCAGAATCCGTCGATTCCTCCATTGACGTGCCGATGAAGGCAATGCCGATGATTTACGCCTGGTATTAACAAAATAATAAAACTATTTCGGATCGTTTGAAAATTCAAATTAACATAGAATAGCAATGACTGTTGAGAACATTAAAATCCGTTCAAGCCACCACAAATTTCTAAAAATCTGCTGGCCTTCCCGATTTTTTATACTTTTTATAAGTGTTTATTTAAGATTTTTAAGTCTTTGAAGCGCATTGGTAAACTAAGGAGGCCTGTTTAGGTTTCAAAGAAACCCATCAGGTATGCATTCATTAAAAACATATTTCACACTGTATGGAAAGTTCAGTGGCCCTTTCAATGTCTTTACAATTGTACAAGTCTTTCCAATTATAATGAGAAATCATATCGGTAAGTTTATTGTAGTCACATTAACGAAAACATCTAATTTTAGTTGGTAAAACTATAGGAGAGAGGGTATCACAGCAGGGGAAGCAAATTTTCACTTCCTTAGTTGGATGATATCAGCCTTCAGAGTCAATTCTACATACTGTGATTTCGGACGGGTCTGAAACAAACACAAGATCTAATTCTCTACTTGAGAAATTTGTTATAAAGCTTTGTAACGAACTGATTTCTTTGGTTTCTGCTCGCTACGGTATTTGTGCGGCTAGCTCAGTAGATTGTGAGTGTTTGTCCCAACAAATTTATATAAACGTGACCGCCCAGTAGTTCAGTGAAAAAGCACAGAATTCTCGGGTTCGGAGTGGGTTTATTGCGGGTATGACTGCAGTCGGCTTTATAACTTGCTTGTCTCACTGTCTCCGACCGTGTGGGTTGTCTTGTCGCTCCTCGAAGATCCTTAACCGCTGATTGCTCCTGACGTGGCTGGCTCCAAGACTGCTCGGCCACGATTCAGACTCGCTATGGGGTCAGCCGGGCGGGCTTAGGGAAGCGTCACCGTTCTCAGACAAGGGTGAACAGACTGACGAGCTCTCCAGGATCACTCCTCTCGATACCCGTCTCCTGTCCCTTGCTCTGTCCCGGATGGTCCCACGGGCTTCCGCTCAGATCGTGCGGACAGTCAAGGCGGAACGCCAGGAAGCTGCCTCGCTTTTCACTTCGCTTCTGTGCCTCGTGTAAACGAACGTTCCACCCTAGCCTCAACCTTCCGCGTACTGTCCGTGCCGTTCCTGCGAGCTCGATCCTCCTTGCGTGGCCGTTGCGGTGTGGTGTCCTGCTTGCTGGTGGCGATGTCCTGCGAACTGCTCCTGACAGGTGGCTGTAGGTCTTGACTTCTGTGCTGGGTTCGAGGGCATACACCGATCCGGGACTTCTCTCCCTTCTAAGTCTAGTAGACCCTCCAGGCGTAACGCCAGGACTTCGTCGGCAGGACAGAACAGAACTAAGCTGTGTGGTGCCTTCTTAGACCTCAGCCACCTGTGTCTCAGTTCGGAGATTCCTAGTAATCCCAATCCCGAACGTCTCGACGTGACGATCTTGCTCCTCGTAGGCTCCCACGGCGCTGCTTCCGACGACTCGGTCTGGTGTGGCTCCCTCGTAGCTTGCTTGGTTGGATTTCGTTCGACTCCTTGCTCTCGACTGACTGCTCGCTCTTGACTGACTGATCTCGACTGAATGCTTTCGACTGAATGATTGCTCCCGTTGCCAGCGCCCTGCGGGTTTATATAGGGCCTCTGGGTACCGTTATTTCCCTTTTGCACACGGCCCAGCAAAACTCTCCACATCGGGTCCAAAGTCCATGG
Organism: Drosophila biarmipes; assembly: GCF_025231255.1. Lineage (NCBI taxonomy): Eukaryota > Metazoa > Arthropoda > Insecta > Diptera > Drosophilidae > Drosophila > Drosophila biarmipes. The sequence goes on from NW_026114539.1 coordinate 662,290, forward strand.
TTCCTGTTTGACCCTCTTGTCCCTGACGCACTGCTTCCCGCCGCCCTCCAGCCTGATGCTGCCGTCCCTATGATCCCGGAGACGCATGCGACATGTTTGTGTGTGCCGCACCGCTGCTGAGATGTGGCGCATTCTTTCCAAAGTCCAAAGTCCGGCGGCGTCCCGCTACTCCTTTTTGCACACGGCACTCTCACTCCGCGCGGCAAGTCTCCGCTCTCTCCTTCTCCATTGTTGGTCTCCAAACTCTCTTGGTCTCCGAACCCTTTTGCTCTGCAAACTCTCTCGCTCTCCAAACTGTTGTCTCCAACCTCTCTTCCTCTCCAAACTCTCTCGCTCTCCAAACTCTCTCGCTCTCCAAACTCTTGTCTCCAAACTCTCTTCCTCTCCAAACTCTCACGTTCTCCATCCTCGATCTCCAAACTCTCTCGTTTTCCGTCCTCGATCTCCAAACTCTCTCGTTCTACGTCCTCGCTCTTCGCCGCGCCGCCACTACGCGAATTCGCCGCGTACCTGGTGAGCGGCCGGGCATCTGCTTCTGCGATTTGTGGGGAGTTATTCAACTCCTCACATTCCCCCCTTACTTCGGGAAAGATTAAGAAAACTCAGCGCTCCCACTCTCCGGCGTTCCCTTGTATATCCTAGCCATTGAGTCAGGGCGCATCTCGTTCCGGTTCCCTCGGTGCTCCCTCGTTGCTCCCTCGACGTTCCCTCGACGCTTTCCATTTTGTTTCCGTTCCACAGCGCCGGTCGTCCTCCGTATAGCAATTTCAAATCTCCCGCGCCGATCTTCCATCTGTTCCCACTGGACACCGATATTAATCAGCTATCGATACCCAGAGGGCCTGCTCACGATATCGATATCGCAGGTGCGGCGTTGCCACTTGCGAGCCGCGATGTTCATCATCACCGATATTTCCATTTTCTTGTGCCCATCGATCGCACTATCGTCCAGTGCCAATCGACCGCCTATCGAGGCGCCCCCTTCCCTGTTGAATGGTGATTTTGCACCATTAGAGCAAAGGACGAGGAGGAGCAGCAGGCCGGCTGCGGCAAAAATCACGGAACCGATCGCCATCTATACGCTTTGGAGCTTGGCGACGCACTCTGGGGTATATGGAGCCGTGAACTGTTGCTTGGCTCCCATCTCGGCCAGGAAACTCCTGAAGATTTTGCTGTTAAACTGTACTCCGTTGTCCGTTATGACTACCTTCGGGACCCCAAACCTTGCGATGATGCGCTCCCTGAACGCTTTCTTTAGGGACTCGGCTGTCGCGCTCCGCAGCGGCACCAATTCAGTCCACTTGGAGAACCTGTCTATCAGCACCAGCAGCATTTGGTTGCCGTGTTTTGAACGCGGCAGGGGTCCGACGAAGTCTTCGCACACTGTAGCCCACGGTTCCTCTGGTACCTGCGTTAGCATTTTCCCAGCTGCCTGCATCTGATTTGGCTTGAATCTGATACATGTCTCGCATCCTCTTACGTGGGCTCGAGCGTCTCGGTGCATGCCTGGCCAGTAGTACCGGGCTGCCAGACGTGCTATTGTCCTTCTGCTTCCTACATGGTCAGCTGCCGGTGAGTCGTGGTTCTCTTTCAGCACCGCTTCTCGCAGAGCCTTCGGGACGCACATCCTCCTCGTCCCGCCCTGCAAACCACAAGCTCCATCGGGCAACACTGGATCCCAGTGGCGCGACGATGAGGTCCCCTTCAACCGCACCCTGGACTCAATTTTGGTGCCACGCGTCGTCGGCAGTCGGGGACATCAACAGGTGCGCGAGTACCTGGTCCAATCGCTGAGCGGCCTTGGCTTCCAGACGGAAGTGGATGAGTTCAGGCAGCGAGTTCCAGTTCTCGGAGAGCTTACGTTCGCCAATGTTGTGGGTACCATCAATCCCCAGGCCCACAACTTCCTGGCTCTGGCCTGCCACTACGACAGCAAGTACTTCCCCAACGACCCGGGAATTGTGGGGGCCATCGACTCCGCGGTGACCTGTGCCATTCTGCTGAACACCGCCAAGACCCTGAGTGGGTATTTGCAGAAAGAGTTTCTCAATCGTAGCGACGTGGGACTTATGCTCATATTCTTCGATGGCGAGGAGGCCTTTAAGGAATGGACCAGTGCTGATTCCGTTTACTGCTCAAAGCATCTGGCATCGAAGCTGGCTAAGACGCGCAGTGGCTCTTAGAGTGCAGGCCAAGTTCAACTGGCCCCACGTTGGGCGCCAGATGTAACGAACTGATTTCTTTGGTTTCTGCTCGCTACGGTATTTGTGCGGCTAGCTCAGTAGATTGTGTGTGTTAGTCCCAACAAATTTATATAAACGTGACCGCCCAGTAGTTCAGTGAAAAAGCACAGAATTCTCGGGTTCGGAGTGGGTTTATTGCGGGTATGACTGCAGTCGGCTTTATAACTTGCTTGTCTCACTGTCTCCGACCGTGTGGGTTGTCTTGTCGCTCCTCGAAGATCCTTAACCGCTGATTGCTCCTGACGTGGCTGGCTCCAAGACTGCTCGGCCACGATTCAGACTCGCTATGGGGTCAGCCGGGCGGGCTTAGGGAAGCGTCACCGTTCTCAGACAAGGGTGAACAGACTGACGAGCTCTCCAGGATCACTCCTCTCGATACCCGACCTCCTGTCCCTTGCTCTGTCCCGGATGGTCCCACGGGCTTCCGCTCAGATCGTGCGGACAGTCAAGGCGGAACGCCAGGAAGCTGCCTCGCTTTTCACTTCGCTTCTGTGCCTCGTGTAAACGAACGTTCCACCCTAGCCTCACCCTTCCGCGTACTGTCCGTGCCGTTCCTGCGAGCTCGATCCTCCTTGCGTGGCCGTTGCGGTGTGGTGTCCTGCTTGCTGGTGGCGATGTCCTGCGAACTGCTCCTGACAGGTGGCTGTAGGTCTTGACTTCTGTGCTGGGTTCGAGGGCATACGCCGATCCGGGACTTCTCTCCCTTCTAAGTCTAGTAGACCCTCCAGGCGTAACGCCAGGACTTCGTCGGCAGGACAGAACAGAACTAAGCCGTGTGGTGCCTTCTTAGACCTCAGCCACCTGTGTCTCAGTTCGGAGATTCCTAGTAATCCCAATCCCGACGTGACGATCTTGCTCCTCGTAGGCTCCCACGGCGCTGCTTCCGACGACTCGGTCTGGTGTGGCTCCCTCGTAGCTTGCTTGGTTGGATTTCGTTCGACTCCTTGCTCTCGACTGACTGCTCGCTCTTGACTGACTGATCTCGACTGAATGCTTTCGACTGAATGATTGCTCCCGTTGCCAGCGCCCTGCGGGTTTATATAGGGCCTCTGGGTACCGTTATTTCCCTTTTGCACACGGCCCAGCAAAACTCTCCACATCGGGTCCAAAGTCCATGGTTCCTGTTTGACCCTCTTGTCCCTGACGCACTGCTTCCCGCCGCCCTCCAGCCTGATGCTGCCGTCCCTATGATCCCGGAGACGCATGCGACATGTTTGTGTGTGCCGCACCGCTGCTGAGATGTGGCGCATTCTTTCCAAAGTCCAAAGTCCGGCGGCGTCCCGCTACTCCTTTTTGCACACGGCACTCTCACTCCGCGCGGCAAGTCTCCGCTCTCTCCTTCTCCATTGTTGGTCTCCAAACTCTCTTGGTCTCCGAACCCTTTTGCTCTGCAAACTCTCTCGCTCTCCAAACTGTTGTCTCCAACCTCTCTTCCTCTCCAAACTCTCTCGCTCTCCAAACTCTCTCGCTCTCCAAACTCTTGTCTCCAAACTCTCTTCCTCTCCAAACTCTCACGTTCTCCATCCTCGATCTCCAAACTCTCTCGTTTTCCGTCCTCGATCTCCAAACTCTCTCGTTCTACGTCCTCGCTCTTCGCCGCGCCGCCACTACGCGAATTCGCCGCGTACCTGGTGAGCGGCCGGGCATCTGCTTCTGCGATTTGTGGGGAGTTATTCAACTCCTCACATTCCCCCCTTACTTCGGGAAAGATTAAGAAAACTCAGCGCTCCCACTCTCCGGCGTTCCCTTGTATATCCTAGCCATTGAGTCAGGGCGCATCTCGTTCCGGTTCCCTCGGTGCTCCCTCGTTGCTCCCTCGACGCTTTCCATTTTGTTTCCGTTCCACAGCGCCGGTCGTCCTCCGTATAGCAATTTCAAATCTCCCGCGCCGATCTTCCATCTGTTCCCACTGGGCACCGATATTAATCAGCTATCGATACCCAGAGGGCCTGCTCACGATATCGATATCGCAGGTGCGGCGTTGCCACTTGCGAGCCGCGATGTTCATCATCACCGATATTTCCATTTTCTTGTGCCCATCGATCGCACTATCGTCCAGTGACAATCGACCGCCTATCGAGGCGCCCCCTTCCCTGTTGAATGGTGATTTTGCACCATTAGAGCAAAGGACGAGGAGGAGCAGCAGGCCGGCTGCGGCAAAAATCACGGAACCGATCGCCATCTATACGCTTTGGAGCTTGGCGACGCACTCTTGCGGGGTATATGGAGCCGTGAACTGTTGCTTGGCTCCCATCTCGGCCAGGAAACTCCTGAAGATTTTGCTGTTAAACTGTACTCCGTTGTCCGTTATGACTACCTTCGGGACCCCAAACCTTGCGATGATGCGCTCCTTGAACGCTTTCTTTAGGGACTCGGCTGTCGCGCTCCGCAGCGGCACCAATTCAGTCCACTTGGAGAACCTGTCTATCAGCACCAGCAGCATTTGGTTGCCGTGTTTTGAACGCGGCAGGGGTCCGACGAAGTCTTCGCACACTGTAGCCCACGGTTCCTCTGGTACCTGCGTTAGCATTTTCCCAGCTGCCTGCATCTGATTTGGCTTGAATCTGATACATGTCTCGCATCCTCTTACGTGGGCTCGAGCGTCTCGGTGCATGCCTGGCCAGTAGTACCGGGCTGCCAGACGTGCTATTGTCCTTCTGCTTCCTACATGGCCAGCTGCCGGTGAGTCGTGGTTCTCTTTCAGCACCGCTTCTCGCAGAGCCTTCGGGACGCACATCCTCCTCGTCCCGCCCTGCAAACCACAAGCTCCATCGGGCAACACTGGATCCCAGTGGCGCGACGATGAGGTCCCCTTCAACCGCACCCTGGACTCAATTTTGGTGCCACGCGTCGTCGGCAGTCGGGGACATCAACAGGTGCGCGAGTACCTGGTCCAATCGCTGAGCGGCCTTGGCTTCCAGACGGAAGTGGATGAGTTCAGGCAGCGAGTTCCAGTTCTCGGAGAGCTTACGTTCGCCAATGTTGTGGGTACCATCAATCCCCAGGCCCACAACTTCCTGGCTCTGGCCTGCCACTACGACAGCAAGTACTTCCCCAACGACCCGGGAATTGTGGGGGCCATCGACTCCGCGGTGACCTGTGCCATTCTGCTGAACACTGCCAAGACCCTGAGTGGGTATTTGCAGAAAGAGTTTCTCAATCGTAGCGACGTGGGACTTATGCTCATATTCTCATATTTAAGGAATGGACCAGTGCTGATTCCGTTTACTGCTCAAAGCATCTGGCATCGAAGCTGGCTAAGACGCGCAGTGGCTCTTAGAGTGCAGGCCAAGTTCAACTGGCCCCACGTTGGGCGCCAGATGTAACGAACTGATTTCTTTGGTTTCTGCTCGCTACGGTATTTGTGCGGCTAGCTCAGTAGATTGTGTGTGTTAGTCCCACCAAATTTATATAAACGTGACCGCCCAGTAGTTCAGTGAAAAAGCACAGAACTCTCGGGTTCAGAGTGGGTTTATTGCGGATATGACTGCAGTCGGCTATATAACTTGCTTGTCTCGCTGTCTCCGACGGTGTGGGTTGTCTTGTCGCTCCTCGAAGATCCTTAACCGCTGATTGCTCCTGACGTGGCTGGCTCAAAGACTGCTCGGCCACGATTCAGACTCGCTATGGGGTCAGCCGGGCGGGCTTGGGGAAGCGTCACCGTTCTCAGACTGGGGTGAACAGACTGACGAGCTCTCCAGGATCACTCCTCTCGATACCCGACCTCCTGTCCCTTGCTCTGTCCCGGATGGTCCCACGGGCTTCCGCTCAGATCGTGCGGACAGTCTAGGCGGAACGCCAGGAAGCTGCCTCGCTTTTCACTTCGCTTCTGTGCCTCGTGTAAACGAACGTTCCACCCTAGCCTCACCCTTCCGCGTACTGTTCGTGCCGTTCCTGCGAGCTCGATCCTCCTTGCGTGGCCGTTGCGGTGTGGTGTCCTGCTTGCTGGTGGTGATGTCCTGCGAACTGCTCCTGACAGGTGGCTGTAGGTCTTGACTTCTGTGCTGGGCTCGAGGGCATACGCCGTGGGTGGGTTTATTGCGGATATGACTGCAGTCGGCTATATAACTTGCTTGTCTCGCTGTCTCCGACGGTGTGGGTTGTCTTTTCGCTCATCGAAGATCCTTAACCGCTGATTGCTCCTGACGTGGCTGGCTCCAAGACTGCTCGGCCACGATTCAGACTCGCTATGGGGTCAGCCGTGCGGGCTTGCGGAAGCGTCACCGTTCTCAGACTAGGGTGAACAGACTGACGAGCTCTCCAGGATCACTCCTCTGGATACCCGACCTCCTGTCCCTTGCTCTGTCCCGGATGGTCCCACGGGCTTCCGCTCAGATCGTGCGGACAGTCAAGGCGGAACGCCAGGAAGCTGCCTCGCTTTTCACTTCGCTTCTGTGCCTCGTGTAAACGAACGTTCCACCCTAGCCTCACCCTTCCGCGTACTGTCCGTGCCGTTCCTGCGAGCTCGATCCTCCTTGCGTGGCCGTTGCGGTGTGGTGTCCTGCTTGCTGGTGGCGATGTCCTGCGAACTGCTCCTGACAGGTGGCTGTAGGTCTTGACTTCTGTGCTGGGCTCGAGGGCATACGCCGATCCGGGACTTCTCTCCCTTCTGGCTCGCTACTCTAGGGGTTCTGTTGCGCCGTTCCGGGACTTCTCTCCCTTCTGGCTCGCTACTCTAGGGGTTCCGTTGCGCCGCTCCGGGACTTCTCTCCCTTCTGGCTTGCTACTCTCGATTTCAAATCTAAGTCTAGTAGACCCATCAGGCGTAACGCCAGGACTTCGTCGGCAAGACAGAACAGAACTTAGCCGTGTGGTGCCTCCTTAGACCTCAGCCACCTGTGTCTCAGTTCGGAGATTCCTAGTAATCCCAATCCCGAACGTCTCGACGTGACGATCTTGCTCCTCGTAGGCTCCCACGGCGCTGCTTCCGACGACTCGGTCTGGTGTGGCTCCCTCGTAGCTTGCTTGATTGGATTTCGTTCGACTCCTTGCTCTCGACTGACTGCTCGCTCTTGACTGACTGATCTCGACTGAATGCTTTCGACTGAATGATTGCTCCCGTTGCCAGCGCCCTGCGGGTTTATATAGGGCCTCTGGGTACTATTATTTCCCTTTTGCACATGGCCCGCCAAAACTCTCCACATAGGGTGCAAAGTCCATAGTTCCTGTTTGACCCTCTTGTCCCTGACGCACTGCTTCCCGCCGCCCTCCAGCCTGATGCTGCCGTCCCGCTGATCCCGGAGACGCATGCGACATGTTTGTGTGCCGCACCGCTGCTGAGATGTGGCACCTTCTTTCCAAAGTCCAAAGTCCGGCGGCGTCCCGCTACTCCTTTTTGCACACGGCACTCTCGCTCCACCCGCCAAGTCTCCGCTCTTTCCTTCTCCATTGTTGGTCTCCAAACTCTCTTGGTCTCCGAACCCTCTTGCTCTCCAAACTCTCTCGCTCTCCAAACTCTTGTCTCCAACCTCTCTTCCTCTCCAAACTCTCTCGCTCTCCAAACTCTTGTCTCCAAACTCTCTTCCTCTCAAAACTCTCACGTTCTCCGTCCTCGATCTCCAAACTCTCTCGTTCTCCGTCCTCGATCTCCAAACTCTCTCGTTCTCCGTGCTCGATCTCCAAACTCTCTCGTTCTACGTCCTCGCTCTTCGCCGCGCCGCCACTACGCGAATTCGCCGCGTACCTGGTGAGCGGCCGGCCATCTGCTGCTGGGATTTGTGGGGAGTTATTCAACTCCTCACAGCTTATTTGCTGTAACAAAATCATAGGAGGATAAAGGCATAGAGGCAAATGAGTCAGTAGGCGGAGACCAAGAAATATCAGGTGGATTAATGTCAGCTAAAACAATCAAAAAGTTTCTGTTAGAAAGAAGGGTTAGAACAAATTTTATTGCCACCACCTACGTCAGTGGCGATCGGTCCTATAAGTATTAAAGTTATTAGACAGAACTTCAGGGTCGGATATCTCTGGTTTCAGCAAAGTTTCCTAAAATGATAAAATATCTTCAGTAAATGCAGAGGAGTCAGCATAAAGCTAGGCTGAGATCCAGGAACGGTGCCTACAGTACCTATAGGTAAGGTCGGCTCCGAATTCTTTGACTTATCCAGTTCAGAAGCTTTTATTCCGGAAACATGGACTTCACTCGAGCTAGCTGTATCCATACGGGCAGTTAACTTGGTTAATAATTTCTTATTATTAAACTGGGCACAGACGGTATTGAACCCCTCATTGAGTTGCCTAAAAGCACCCGAGATATTGAACAGGCTGTCTCGAGCCTGCTTCATAAAGCCGCTCATCTCAACCACCATTTCCTTGCAGGAACCATATGACCACATAAGAGCAGGCTTAAGATCAATAAAATCTTTTACTCTGCCGGTAAATCCTGTCATTTGACGTCCATCATCGAATAGTAGAGCCAGAAAAAAATAAAGGGGTTTTTAGTTGAAGACGCAAGTGAACAATCTTTCTTAAAACAGACAAGGGACATAATAAGAAAATATAAAGAAAATAAAATGAAATGAAATATTATAAATACCGCAAAGTAAATTTGGCACTAAGATAAAATTCAAAAATCACAAAGGCACAAAACACACAAAAAAAAGAGCGCGAAATCGGGAAATTTTACATGGCCGGCTGTTGTGTGTTACTTAAAATTCGTTAAATTTAGGTTTAAATAAAAAGTAATAATAATAAAAAAGAAGAAGAAATCAACTAAATCTCGTTCTCATATGTGTTGGGGTGGAAATATAAATTTTGTGGAACTCGGAGAGCAGAATTTCGCAACAGCAAAACAAAAGAATCAGCGCGTTACTCTGGGAAGTGCTGCCGCAGTCGAACACTACGATACGGCCTTGCCGCTCCAGCTCTGTCCGCTCCCAAAAGGCGCTTGATTTTATCCAAAGAAAGTGTGTTTGCCGTGGTCCAGTTGCGGCGACTCTGCCCGGTGTTTGTTACAATCCAGCGGTGTTGGTGCTATCCCCTGGCAAATCCTCGTCGTGGTTCTCTATAAGGTCTTTCGGGTCGCTGTCGCCAGCATCTGCGCTACAAAGCCAACGTAAGCACCTAAACTAAGGATGAAAATGCCTGACTTACCTCTGACCCTGCTCTTTAAAGGAGCCGCAAAAGGAGCCAATTAAAATTGGGTCAAACACACTTTTCACTTTTACCCACTTTTTACGCACTCGGAATACACTTGTTATGAGCGCTGAAGTTAGTGGGCTACTTTTTATACTCTAGCCATACGCCACCAAGCCACGATTCTACCACACCGCATTTTGCGGAGAGCCGCAAAAATTTTTCCACTCCTTGCTCTCAATCGGTCTCTCCTTGCAACCCTCACAGCCACCGTTTTTCCGGACCTACTAGAAGCACAGCATGTTCCCTTGTTTCTCCCAGATGTTCCTAAAAAGAATTAAATTTTATAAAAATCGGACGACTATATCATATAGCTCCCATAGAAACAATCGGAAAACTAGTGGTAAAATAATATTGAAAAATTATATCTTGGGTGTTTTTTAACATATAACCTGCTACGCTTGGAAATAACATTTTTTATTTGGTTTTGAATTTCGAATACAATTTTATCAAAATCGGATGACTATATCATATAGTTGCCATAGGAACGATCGGAAAATTAGTAAAAAAACATGAAATGAAAGTTATATCTTTGGTTTTTTTTAACATATAGCCTTCTAAGCTTGGAAATAACATTTTTAAATTAGTTCTGAATTAAATTTCGAAGTAAATTTTATAAAAATCTGACGACTATATCATATAGTTGTCATATAATAATGTGAAACAAATTATAGCTTTGGGGCTTTTTGACATATTATCATATAATATTGGGAATATAAATTTTTGTATTTTTAAGAATTTCGAAATAAATTTAATAAAGTTATCAATTATTTTTTATAACTGCAAGAGTATACAAACTTCGGCTTGCCGAAGTTAACTTTCTTTTTTGTTTTAGTTTTTATTTTGAATTATTTTTGGGTAGTCTCTCGACAAGCAAGGATTTATCGTAGAGTAACAGTGTATACAATATACGTCGGATGGTACAAAAAAGAAAGAATCGGTGGCCGATAGATCCAACAATGTCCTTTCGTATGATCGGTGAGATCTCGAAAACCATAACAGATAAAGCCTGCTCACCGCTCACATTTATGAAGAATATATTATGAAAAAATAGTAGCAATATATATATTCATGCATACAAAATCAAGTCAAAGTGGCGCTGTTACGAGGAGTATTGGAACAGTTGCTGCTTGTATATCTCCGTCTCCCTCTCACTATCAATAATAGTTAAGTAGTGGATATCTGATAGCTAAGGGTGTCAGCGTGCAGAATTGGTTTGTTTCAAAAAAAATTTGGAATGGCCTCAAGTTTTTTAATTGAGCTCTCGATCTTTTTTGGTATTGTACCCACTGTTCAATCGTCTGGAAATATGAACGCGCTTCATTCTGTATGTCAGCATAGCCCCATGGCTATAATTTAATTTACAACTTCTCTCAGCCAAAAAAATTTGTGAGCAGCGCAGCCGCGAATAGCTAATTTTAAGTCAAAGATAATAAAGATCTTTGCGCGGCTGATGACCACTACAACCAAATTAAGGTATTTCTCCAGGGTTGAACATAAAATTATTAAGTGAGAGATGACATTAAATAATAACTGGCGGACTTTTAATCATAAATAAAGATCATGACATGACTGTTGGATCCGGAGACAAAAAAAATCAAATCCTCCTACACCTTCGAGGCAAATCTAATGAGTATTAACAACGACGTAGGACAAGAGGAAGCTGCTCCTGTCGAGCAACAGGATCGAAAGCAAACGTCGCACTGGTGCAAGAGCTGCTTGAAAACTACTAACCTTTGTTAGGCTTTGTACTAAAATCATATGACAGATTTTTTAATTTATACATCGACCCATTGTAAATCTGTCACGTGAAAAAAAAAATAACTATACCCAATATTTCCTTTACCTTTCTAATTTTTCTTTATGAATTAATAAATAAAAATAATAAATCGCCATATAAACTCGGCAAAAAATGTAGAATTTTGAAAAATATTCCCAAGTCGCCAAAGTATAAGTTCAAAATGTTGTAATAATACCATTAATATTAATTGTAATTACAAGGCTAGCAAGCTTTATCCTAAAAGTCTATTAATTACACAATACGTGTTTAAAGAAGAGATTTCAAAGTCGAATGAACAAACTGAAAACCAATAAAAAAAAAAAAATGGAATTTTATAGTTTTAAGAATTGTTAAAAGTAAAAACAAATTTTTAATATAATAATAACCGTAAAAAAAGTTTCTATATATCTTCTTATATCCTTATATATATGATGGACGTTGATGCACCTCGAACAGTACAAACAAGTGGCCCAACGACACGAATCACGTGCTTGTTACGCGCGTGGCCCTATTATTTGGGCAAAAAATACGAGTTTGCGAGGAAGATACATAAAAAAAATAGAGACGGGACACAAACTTAAAAAAATGGAATGGAAACGGTATGGAAGTTGAAATTCAAATTCATTGATAAAGGTTCTTATAGTTAATGCATAGAACGAGAAAGGGCTCGTGCAGATAAAAATTTTATATAAATAGTGTCAAATTTAGAGGATAATAATTTTGTGGTAGTCTAAAAGAAACATTGAATTTTAGGCGGTTTAAAAGATCTGCAGAATCAGTTCACCTTTTATAAGATTTTGTATAAAAATAGTACCAAGCATTGTTCTACGATTTGTAAGTGTAGATAAATTAAGAAATTGTAATCTACTCTGGTAGTAAGGTGGCTTTGGACATAATGTGGCAGTCAAATTTAAGTAAGGGTCCAGAAGAACACCTAAATCTTTAAGTTAATATATACGGTCAAGTGGCTTATTTTTAAGAAAGTAACTAATAAACGTAGGAGTACCCCTATAAAAGTCATAACGTTCCATTTAAGACAGTTCAAATTTAAAAGGTTGAGTATATCATTATATGATAAATAAAGATTAACATCATGAGCATAAATTAGTACACGAGAATTTATAAACAAAGTAAGTAAGGTTAATAAACAAAGTAAACTGCAAAGGGCCCAAATGTCTACCCTGCGGTATTCCAGATGTCAAATAGATCAATTTTAAAACAGCATTCTTGAATATGACCCTCTGAGTCCTTCGAGAAGTAAGTTGAAATCCAAGATAATAGATTTCCAGGAAACCCAAGCTGATCTAACTAAAAAAAAAGAGAGTGGTTACGGAGTCAGAGGTCTTACTAAAATCTGTATATACAATGTCAGTCTGCATTTTTTACTTAAAGCCATTTATTACAATAGATGTCAATTCAAGAAGGTTGGTGGTGGTCGATCTTCGCTTAACAAAACCATGCTGACACGGTGATATAAGCGAGGAACATAAATGTCGCAAATGAGAAGTGATAATACGTTTAAATGCTTTAGGAATTGCCGACAATTTAGAAATACCTCTATAATTTTGGGCATCCGCCTTCGCACCCTTTTTATAGAGTGGAATAATAAAAGAGTCCTTTCAGATAGAAGAAAAAACTGATGATGAAATAGACAAATTCAAAAGTTTAAGAACCGGTTTACAAATGGTTGACGCACAAAACTTAAGCACACATCCAGGAAGTCCATCTGGACCGGGAGAAAATGTTGGCGTTGTTGTTGCTAAATCTCTTACGAGAGAGCTTTCGGTGATTACAGGGGAGAAACTAGAAATTGCCCTTATTTTGAAGGCAATGCCGATGACATACGCTTGGCATTAACAAAGTTGCAAAACTGTTTTAGATTGTTTAAAAATCATCGATTTATATAAATAAAATAATTTGAGAACATTATAATCCGTTCGAGCCACCACATATTTCGAATAATTTGCTAGTCTACCAGATTTTTTATACTTTTTATAATGGCCGCAAGGATATGTAATAAAAACAAAACATGAGGGATCTTCATTTTAGTGAAAGAATCACGATTACTATCTATGAGTGGGAAAATGGTATTGAGCACCTTCCCGCCTGATCATGAGAGAACAATTTTAAACGGTCGTGATATATTGGTAGAACTAGCATTTCAGTAATATACAAGAATAATTCATATCCATATAAAATAATGGAGTAGAGTGAATTATATTAAGATATAAATAAATTAAAAAGCGACTACGAAATAAATCGTTAACGCAAAATAGTTGAATACAACAAACCGCTATAAATAAACAGGCAGAGATATTAATAACTTGCTTCGTATACTAATACATGAGCAAGGAGATCGACTAGATAAAATTCGTTGGTCTGAAGTAACGAAATTTCTGACCAGACTTTGATCAAACTTAATAACTATACAGGAAAGGTAAAATTTAAATATTTTAATACCAACTTTACTAATCACCCGTTTGAATCCCCGGATGCCGACCCAGTACAGGTAAAAGAATCTGAATTTGACGGCCCAGAAGTCCCTGGTTCCGATTGTTAAATCGGACAACACCAAATATTAATAATGCCGGACGATACTCATGCATCCTTTTTTTCCGGCATAAGCTACGTCGTATTCGTGTCGTGGGATCTTGGTAAGCCTCTCTTCTCTCCAACATAACGGAAAAAAAATAGTTAAAGTGCCTGGAAAATAATTTTAGTTTGTAAAGCTTGTCAGTCGTCAGTCCACACTGGCCCACGAGCTTAGCTATCGCTAAGTTTGAATCCCCGGATGCCGACCCAGTACAGGTAAAAGAATCTGAATTTGACAGCCCAGAAGTTCCTGGTTCCGATTGTTAGATCGGACAACACCAAATATTAATAATGCCGGACGATACTCAAGCATCCTTTTTTCCGGCATAAGCTACGTCGTATTCGTGTCGTGGGATCTTGGTAAGCCTCTCTTCTCTCCAACATAACGGAAAAAAATAGTTAAAGTGCCTGGAAAATAATTTTAGTTTGTAAGGCTTGTCAGTCGTCAGTCCACACTGGCCCACGAGCTTAGCTATCGCTTGATAGCAATACGATCGGGCTGTGTTTCGATCATTTTCTTTTCCCTTCACATATTAGTGTGGCAATGGATCGTCGTGGACCGCGATCCCCTATTTTCCCCTATTTTCATTTCTTGACCTACTACACTTCTTGCATCAGCAAACCTCCCATGTTAAAATTCTAGCATATCATAATTTGGAATTCTTTTTTACATTATAAATGTATGTCGGCATATGCCGTGAATGAGCAATATAATGTGGGCTAAAGCATATGTAATAATTCTACTTGAAAATTATTTTTATTAGCTGAGAGCATAGATTTTACCACCGGTAAGGTGCGCACTGCAACAAAACGCTGACTATTCACTTTTGCAATTGTACATACAACTTCAAGGCTGATACTCGCCGCCGGAAAGTTAATAACAGTCTATGAAACTGAAGTGAACAGCACGAATATTTATATATGTATGCTTCAAGAAAGGAACCGGGCTTCAACTAACTTACCCCCTTTTCAATCCTGTGCAATAAGATCAGGACGGTCTGGATCCTGGGATGTGCAAAAAATTGTATGGGATATATATGTAAATATACGTGCACCAAAAGACTGCTGCTTTTAAGTATACCAATTCACTTAAACACAAAATACGAGTATGAATTAAGTTGTCATTTTTTGAGTTTAAGGGTGGAGTCTGTTGTGACTTCACAGGTAGGGTGGGTATAGAAGGAGACCATTATTACCTGGGCCTCCATCTTCGATAGGTACACTTTCTCGTCCGAATCCTATCGTTATCGTCTCTCTGTCTGTTAGTTCTGTGACACTATTTGTCTATCTTAGCACAATCCCACACCCATCTCCCTGAGCAAGCTGGTCAAAACGTAGACAGAGGTTTTAGGGTGGACTACGCTCATCGAGTGTGTTCGTTACAACTAGCCGAGTCGATCTAGCCATGCCCGCCCGTCCGTATGAACGCTGAGATCTCGAAAACTTCCTACGCAGCGCAAGTTTGTTTCACAATCCACAATCCGCGATAATCTGTAGCGCCTACAGTTTATATTATAGAAACAAAATGTTAACTGAAATATATTTGTCTCATCAATACCTAAAAAACTGTCTGCCGCCCACATAATATCTGCTTAAAAAGCCGGTAGGTGCGCACTAAAATATCGATTTTCTGCTTCTTCTTCTTCCCTTCATTATCCTTTTGCTCCCTTAAGCTGAGTAACGGGTATCTGATAGTCGAGACACTCGACTATAGCGTTACTCATTGTTTATTTTCAAGATATCGATTAATGTATCGAATAATGTAATAAGGATATTTTCTGCAGCCATCTCGCTCGCATTAGAACCTTACTGCATTTCAATTTATGAGTTATTTAACCAACTGTTGGTAATATCTAAAGTTCAGAATAAAATCAATGAATTAATTGAAAATATTAAAAAACAATCTATTATCAATTCAAAATTGTTCAACAAAATAAAATCTCTTTCTGATGATTTTAAAAATGTTTTTTATTGATCAAGATTAATCCATCTGTAGTTATCCGATTGATTTCATGTATTTTTCTTTAAATCGTCTAAGACCTATATTAAATACAATCTTTTAAACAAACAAAATTTTTCATTTCTTCACAATAAGAAAATGTAATTGAATTTTTTTTTAACTTTTGGCCAACAAAAAATAATTTTTTTTAATTTTATAATATCCCTCCATTTGTCAACTACGATTGCTTTTTTTATAGGTTGGAGCAATTTTTTTGTTTTCAAGATATCGAATTTTATGTAATAAGCCCTCTGATATATTCAGCAGGCATCTTGCTCGCTCTTATTAGAACTTTATGGCATTTGTATTTCTAAGTTATTTAACCAAATGTTGATAATTTCTAAATAAAAAAAAAACTATATTTAATTAATATCAAAAGAGTTTTTATAGGTTTTTATTTAATATATTTACTACATTTATTACGCAATTACTTTAACACAAGTATTTTTTCTTGTAATAAATATTAGCTGTAGCTAATTTTTTGGGTTTTTGGTATAAAGCAGTGAAAGGATAAAGTGCCTTTAGCAGTTATCGTTTTCATACCCTTGCAGAAGAGGGTATAATGATTTCAGTCAGAAGTTTGCAACGCAGTGAAGGAGACGTTTCCGACCTCATAAAGTATATATATTCTTGCTCAACATCTCGATACCAGTCGATCTAGACATGTCCGCTTGTCCGTCCGTTTCTACGCAAACTAGTCTCTCAGTTTTTAAGCTATCGGGCTGAGACTTTCCTAAAAGTCTTCTTTCTATTGCAGGTAATATATAAGTCGAAACCAGCCGGATCGGACAACTATAACTTACAGCTCTTTAATTGGTATAGAATTTCGAATTACATTTTTAGCAAAATCGGAAAACTATATCATATAGCTGCCATAGAAACAATCGGAAAATTAGTCGGAAATAAAATTTTTTAGTTAGTTCTAAATTTTGAATTAAATTTTATCAAAATCGGACGACTATATCATATAGCTGTCATAGGATCGATCGGAAAATTTGTGGGAAAATAATATGAAAAAAAATTTTTGCTTTGGGGCTTTTTGACATATCTTATAATATTGGGAATACAATTTATTATATTTTTCAGAATTTTAAACTCAATTTAATAAAAATTACTCAAACATATAGATGTCAAAAAATTTAAATAATTTATTTTTTAATATCACTGCAGCCAGAAACAATCCTTAAAAATTACACATGTCGTTACTAAAGTGGTTTATTTCTTAAAACTTCAAGGGTATAAAAACTTCAGCTTGCCGAAGTTAACTTCCTTTCTAGTTTGGAATCTTTTTTGCTAAAAAGTGCCTGTCAGCCCCCGAACCAAAATCTTTCAGGTGATGCGTTAGATTTGCAAAATTGTATTTGTTATTGAATTTCAGCATTGACCTAAAAATATATAACATTTTTTAGCTTTCGTCAAATTTTCTTTTTAAAAATCTAGTAAATCGCAAACGAATGCACTGTTGCGTGGTTGTTATTCCAATGAATTCGCTGCACCGAATCTTGAAGTAAAAAAGGGTTATTTTCTGAATGACAATGCACTCATCTGTTTTTTCATTTTGCTTTCACATAAAATGCATTTTTCCAAAAAGTTGGAAAAAAGATTCCAAAAAACGATGACTCTTAAAGGCACTTTATCGTTTCAATGTTTATACCAAAAACCCAAACATTTTCTTTAACTAAACACTATTCTTTACAAGAAAAATCGATTCGTCTTAAAATAATTGCATACAAAATGTAGTAAATATATTAAGAAAAAACTTATAAAAACAAATAAAATAAACTTAAATTAAAAATTTTGAACTGGTAAAATAAATTCTCTTTTGATCTAAATGTAATATATTTCCCCTTTGGTTCAAAAATGATCAAAAGTTGGTTAAATAACTCAGAAATGCAAACGTAAGAAGGTTCTAATTGAATTCTGCCGAAAATATAATATATTTTGTAGGGACATTTAAAATTTTTTAATTAAAATTTGTTTTCATTTTTAATAAATGAAAAATTTTGTGTGTTTAAAAATAATTATTTAAAATATAGTGGTTTCAGAGGATTTTATGCAAAAGACGTAAAATAAATTGGATAACTACAGATGAATAGGTACCCCTGCAAGCAGAGGGTCCTTTTTTGAAAACTAGCTTTTTTACCTTTGAAAAATTCTTACTAAAAATATATTTTTTTCTTTGGCCAAACCCTGACACACGTGTTTACTTATTTTCCGAATACTATACGTAAAAAAAGTTTCGGGCAAATCAAAAATGTCAACTTAAAAAGGGTGTTCGGTTTGTAAAAAAAAACGGCCCATAAACCTCATATTTAATTCAGCAAAAACGATAAATTTGTTCGTGGTTCTTAATACTAATAATCCTAACACTAAGTCTTAAGACTAAACATTATTTACGTTCAACAACTCTCTATACGATCGTGTTTCAATGTACGATAAAAAAAAGAAAATAAAAAGGGATATTTGAATTACGTTATGAAATTACGACTACATTATATAGTCGATTAACTAATATTCTTGATCCAATACAAAGGCACTTGGGCTGGGTACAATTAAATATTCAAAGGCAAACGATTCTTATTTAACACTCCGATATATAACAAAGATGTAGGTAAATATATGTATATGAGAAAATTGTGTGGGCTTAGACAAGTATAAATATATAAGTATGAATTTAAATGGTTTAACGGCTATGCCGTACTTACGAATTGTCAACGAAGTCAGCAGGCCTAATGACGATCGATGTGCGCTGTAGAACTTGAAATCTATGTATGGGATATATATGTCATATTATATCATGGCACACACGAAATAATGAAGGCCAAATAGGAATCGTAAAGTGAATTAGAAACATGTCTTAAATGTTTTGAATATAATAACTTAATGAGATACAAAACGAGTTGGCAGCTCCGGCCAATGATAAACTGGAACAGTTGGAATTGGAACTACATTCCCATTTGGACTACGTCGACCTGCTGCCGCTGTTTTGCCAACGATCGCGCCGAACAGGAGCCGCTGTGGGAACACGTTCAGGCGTGTCGATTCTGCTGCCGATTTGGAGGGGTGAGGTGAAACCTCACGCGGGTATGCACCGGCGATCCTGCTGCAAATTACGAAGTAGATTCCAGCGTAGCAAGGAAATATGATCCACCTCACGGCTTACGGGTAGACTTGGCGCTGGAGTGGGAATCCTTTAGGCCGATCGGCGTACCATTGACGCGGATTGCGGGGCCGCTTGCGGTTTGGCGCTTTGCTGATGCGGGTCATGGCGCGGGTTATGGCGTCGAAATGGCGCGGGTTCTGGGCGTCGCGCTGATCCAGACGTGGCACCGATACAAAATGAATCCGCTGAAAGCGGCACCTGCTCCTTGCTGTGCGCAGAGGGAGGGTTCGCAAAACTGTCGCAATTCTTGGAAATCATCGATGGTTTTCTGTTTTCTGGGGAAGAAAATGACAATACTTCGGGGAAATTATCTTACCACCAAGATTGTGACTGATTTTGGATAGACTAGCAAGATTAGCACACGCGGGAATATGGATGCGATCGGATGAAACAATGGCTTAGCTAAAATATCTTAGCTAATACTTAGGCAAAAATATACTGACCCTCACAACCACAGCTTCGATTTTGGTCCATGCGATTGACAATAGAAACTGAAAAAGGAGTCACAAGGGATTACCAAATGTCCTTGGCATGGAATTTACCAAGCTCCTTTCCGTGCATATGTCAGGACATATATTGACTGGCCGAGTTTCCCATTAACTCAACTCTACTTTTGTTCCGACTGGGGCTAGCTTTGCGTTGAAATTGTTGACAGCGTTGTTCAATGCAAAGTTACGTTTGTTAAGTCCTTAAAGCCGTGTTGATTGAGCGGTTGACTCTCTACGCTGCGTTGGACTGCGGAGCATACGCACCTGTGAACACCATATTTCGAAAGGGAGTCGGAGAAGTCACGGCTTTTAAACTGAGTGCCGTTGTCACTCACGACTGTTTTGGGCACTCCAAGGCATTATCACTTTCGTAGTGAACTTTTTCACTGGCTTTAGAAAAGTAAATTTCGGGCAGTGATCAAGGATAATCAATATGCCTATGTTGCCAGATTTGGATCGCGGGAATGGGCCAATGAAACCCATGTAAAGTCGTTGGAATATCCTTTCGCTGTGGACTTGAGTGCCCATGGGTGGTTTCAGAGAACGTGTGGGACACTTTGCGGTCTGACACGTTTCGCAGTTTCGGATGTAGTCCCTCACGTTAATCACCATGTTTGGCCAGTAGAAACGACGTCGGATACGCTCCAGACATTTAGCCATTCCACAATGTGCTGTTGATTGTTGATCATGGACGGCGCTGATGACACTTTGACGCAATGGCTCGGGTACCAACAGGTTCCAACAATCGTCTGTACGGTGATAAATGAAATCATCGACAACTTGAAAGTCCGGTAGGTCTGAGGATGAAAATTTATTCCGGAGTGTCGAATATTTTTCCGATTGAAAGGCACTTCCTTTACGATGCTCGATTTCAAAGCGGTAATCCTGCAACTTGATAGCTCATCTAGACAGCCTACCGCTTAGATCCGATTGCTTCATAAGCCAACGGAGACTGGAGTGGTCAATGACTACTTTGATGAAATGTCCATCTATATACATACTGAACTTTTTTATTGCCAAAACTACAGCCATGCACTCGAGTTCTGTATAGTTACGTTGGGCTTTGTTAAGCTATTGGTCGTTCGCAACCAGACTTGTCACATTGGGCTAGAACTGCACCAACACCGTGTAGTGAGGCATCGTACTGTAGAATGAACGGTTTCTCGTAGTTGGGGTGAACGAGGTATGGGGCGGAACATAACTTGGCTTTGATATTCTCGAAGGCTACTTGAGCAAGTTCATTCCATTCAAAGGATTTTCCACGTAACAACTCTGTTAGATGGAATATGAATGAAGAGTAGTTAGATATGAAGCGCTGGTACCAACCAGTCATACCAAGAAATCTTCTTAGCTATTTCCTAGTTTTGGGAACCGGGATCAGCGCTGATCTTGTTGGGATTCACTTGGAGAGTTCCTTCGCCTACCAGATAACCCAAATAATCGACCTGTTTCAAACAGAACTGACTCTTCTAGACGTTTATTGTCAAGCCTGCTTTTCTCAGTTGTGTGGTTAGCTCAAATAGATGTAAAAGATGATCCTTGAAACTGTTGGACAACACCAAAAGGTCATAAAGGTAGACTAGCATGTGCGACTTGAACTGATACGGAATTACAAGTTCCATCAAACGGCACATGGTTTGTGGAGCATTGGTTAAACCAAATGGCATCCTTTTGAACTGGTACAGTGGGCGGTTCGGTAGCGTAAATGCTGTTTTTGCACGGGATTCTTGATCTAGGCAGATTTGTCAAAATGCATCCTTGAGATCTGTTTTGGAAATGCAATAGACTGGCGGGAAACAACTAAGCAGACCATCCATAATAGGAATAGAATAAGCATCCTTAACGGTAACTGAATTAAGTTTCCGCGCGTCGAGACGAAAGCGAACATTGCCAGGTTTTACGTGCAAGGTAACCGGTGAAGACCAAGGCGGTGGATCTTCTTCTATGACGTCCATTTCAATCATGCGAGCGATTTTAACACACAAAAGATTTTGCTTAGCTGGCGATAAAGGATAAAACCTTTGCTTAATTGGCTTTGCGGTAGATGTGTCAATGTTGTGTTCTATCAATCTAGTCAAACCTAAGCCCTCACTCTCGAATGATGGAAAGAAATCGATCACCTTCTGCAATTTATCATTTTGTAAGTCTGCCAAACAGATGTGAGAGGAGTCGTAATCGGGATTGCAATCGATTTTATTGACAGAAAAGGAATGTTGGATGGAAGCGTCGAAGGTTTCCCAGAAATCCATACCGCATATCACGCTCAGCTGTATTGTATGGACTATTAAGAACACGAAATTTGATTCCATAGATTTGTACGTCAAAGGGATAGAGATTGTGCCAGTCACGGATTGTATTTGGCCGTCAGCGGTACGAACTATACTTTTGAATTTTCTAAACAGCTTGTCGGATATTATTTGTTTGGCATTTTGTCCACCAATAACACTTAGCACCGCTGTCTAGAAGAGCTGAATACTTCGAGGCCAAATATGTCTACGATTGTGAAAGGTCGAATGTCATCCTTTTTGTGGATGATAGATGAAACAATACAACGATTAAAAGCTCTTTTGCGCATCCAGAATTTGTGAATACGCACGGCGGATAGACATTTGTAAGCGACCTTGGAAGTTACATTAAAAAGTTAAAGCTTAAGGTATTCTTTTAATCTCAAGCTTGAAAGTTTGGTTGGTAAGTCTGGTTTTGTATTTGGCATATTGGGTAAATTATCCGTTGCCGTAGCATCCGGAGTACTTAATTTATCCAAGGCCAGCGGCGTATTAGAACTATTGATTTGTCTATTCTCTTGCTGGAGATTGGGGTCTCGAATCTGTGTGATGATTGCATTGTTCTAGTTATCCGCATTGCGAGACATAGATCTGGTCATCATACGATTTTCCGGAGCGGAATTTGGCATAGATCCAGAACATTCCCTTTCCGTTAAATTACTATAGAATACCACCCTTGGTGGTATCAGTTAAGTTAGATTCTAGGGTATCCAAGCTTGAAGTCATAAACCTGTATGAATCGAGAAAGCGAATTTCAAAACTACTTCCATAAAAACTTGTTTTTTTTTAATTAGAAATAAATAAATCTTTCCTTATTCTTGAATAAATAAATAACAGTCGTATTTCAAAAAGTTATGCAATTTTATGCGTTTATGAGCCAATGGAGGCTATTGGATTTTAGTTTTAGATGAATTTGCTTAGCTTCGATACATCCCCGCCATGAAGAACGCCAAGGTACGTTACATAGTCAGCTTGTGGAAGTGGCGTGATATTCAAAGTTAGCGGGGGACACGTTTGTCTGCTAAGAGTCAACGTTATGTGTTTACAATTTTGCGCATTTATTTTTATACGCCAGTCTGATAACCACCTCTCCACTACCATGAGATGATCAGCTAGTAGTGCTATTGCATGATTTGGGAATTTGGACCGACCTATGATCGCGGTATCGTCTGCAAATGTAGAAGTAGTTAGCCGGTCGTTCGTGGGAATATCTGCGGTGTAAAGGAGAAATAAAGTTGGACCAAGGGCGCTACCTTGGGGAACTCCAGCCCCTATGGTGTAATCGTCGAATGTTGTAGTGTTTCATCTCACGGCGAATTTTCTGTTGTAAAGGTACGATTCAAGTATCCTGTGGGTGTTTTCCGGCAGAATAGTTCTGATTTTATGCATAAGGCCATCAAGCCAGGCTCGATCGAAAGCCTGTGCATCGTCAAGGAATGCCGCATTGCAGTATTCCCGATATTCGAATGCAGACCGTATTTCTGTTGTTACACTGTTGAATTGCTCTATTGTTCCACGGCTTTCTAGAAAGCCAAATTGATGTACCGGAATGACGTTGTGCTCTTTCAGATATGGGATTATGCGCGTCAGTTTTTTCGAGCAGTTTTTACAGACACGAGAGTAAACCAATTGTGTATCACACAACACCAGCTTCATACAGTCCGATAAGATTACTTTCGTTTCTGTCGAAAAATTAAAAAATAATGGTAAGAATTTGTTTACTTTACAATCCAAGTTAAATTTATATTGAGCTTTACCCCTAAAGCTACCTGTGAAATGACAGAGATCTCTAACACCACCAGTCCCTAAACCTTTCAGGCAAAAAGAAAAATTAATTATTAATTATCTGTTGGTCATCTAAAGTCATTCTAATAGTAACTATTTTATGTAAGTATTCCTAACTTAATTTGTTATAATTTTCTATTATTGAATTATAAAACTGGATCCTGAATTTTACCTGTTGCTAAAACAAATTTATCTTGTCTAGAATCAAATTAATGCAGCTTCCTTACTGATTTCCTCTTTATGCAGTCATTAGCCTTTGAAACGAATAAACAAATTATTTAATTTTTTAAAAAGATAAAAATAAATAGAGTAATTAATCTTGAAATATTTTTAATGTACATAGAATGTCCAATTCCACCGTCTACCGGAACCGGTTTTTTCACTTTCGATTGAAAAAGTGTTCTAATAATTTGCTTCGTATGTACATAATATACAAAAATGTTTAAGTATTCTGTTTTAAAAAATTCAAGAGGGAATGTCAATTCTGTGAAATCTAATTTTATTTCATCGCATGAACAAATTATTTCCAGCCATATGTTAATATTATACGCCGAACATCTTTGTGGATTTCTTACTATTTTTAAGTCAGAAATAAAGGTCTATTAAAAACAAAATCGCCTTTTTCGCTAAATCGAATGATAATCCAGCCATCGGTGTATAATGATTCACATTTCCAAGCGAATTAATTTTATAAGATACCATCCACTATCTCTAATGAAAGTCTTGAGTTTTGAAATTATTTTCATTACACTATAGGAAAAAAGTCAATTTTTTTGGCATAAAATCAAATTAATTTACAAATTATTTTTAAAAATAAAATATATTTTTTGAATTTACATACTCTAATTAGCCAAGAACCGTTATCTAAGATTTTTTACTAACAACACTATAGTGTTGTTCAGCTAGTCAGCTGTTCGATTGACTTTGTTGTGTGCTTAAATTAGTGAAAAATCTTTGCAAACTTTCACTGTTTATTTTGTGGAGCAACAAATTGATTTATTATTTCTGATTATGGCAAATCGTAGTGTATAACTTATAAATGGCACAGCATTGCAAAAAGGAAAAAAAAAAAATTAATATTAAATGTATCCTAAATATCGCAAAACTAATCATTTTTGCAACTTTCTGCACAGGAGTTTGGAAGATGCTCTAAGAAGCTACATTCAGGCACAACTTTACGGAGAGCAATTTGATGAAACTTTAAAGCAAACAAAATTAAATGTTTCATTGGTTATATTAAAAAACATTTGCCAAAATGTTACCATATAATAAACCAATTTAAGAAAAAACACTCTTTGTGGTCGCCCAAAAATGAATTTTGAATTATGGCGTAATTAGCACCTGAACTTGCAGAAGAAAATAACAATTCAAGTTCTTTTTTATTCCACGCTGCCACCATTTTGGCAAGAAAATCTTATGAAAATAACATGCATTTTGTTTTAAAAGCGGCTTCAACAGAATCTGTTGGTTAGTTAAATGAGAAAATTAGCAAAACTGATTCCAGTCCCATATCTTCTGAAAAAGCCCTATCCTTTTTTATGGAAAATAATTTGACTAAACAGCAATATCAAAATATTAAAAAACTAAATTAACGACAGGGCTGCGATATCTAACCACCATATTCAAAAATAGTGGAGGAGAAATTAAAATGTAGGCCTGATGGAATAGTTTGCAGCGAGTATGAAGCTCAAGTCTCCTTACAAAACTTGATTAACCATACCGCTTCCCGAATACTAATCATGCAAGAGAAAGTCTGTGAAACGCTTACGGATATAACTCAGTGCTTACTTATTTTCAGCTACGGTTTTGATGGTTCTACAGGTCATGGCTTATACAAACACAAATTTAACATAACTGAATCTCCAACTTTAGATGAATCTCTTTTTGTGACCTCAATAATACCCATTAAAATGGTAGATTAAGCAGAAAGAGTTATTTGGCTGAATAAATCTCCGCAATCCACAAGATTTTGCCGTCTTCGGGAAATTTCGTATAAACAATCAAAATAAACGAAAAAGAAAACATAGACACTCAAATTAAAAATCTGAATGTCTACATGCACTCTTATAAGAACAGCGAAATATCAGTGAAATTTGATGGTCACCTAACCCTAATAGACGGAAAGGTTTTAAATATATTAGGAGGAACTAAATCTTGTCAGTCATGTCCAATGTGTGGAGCAAAACCAACTCAAATTCTTGAAATAAATGATTTGTATTCCAAAACATTTGATATGAAGCCAAATACGGATCAATATGGAAAAAGCCCCCTTCATGCGTTGATACGTTTCTTTGAATTTGTAATTAAATTATCATATAGAATCGAGCTAAAAAAGTGGCATATCAAAGGTATAGATAAAGACAAACTGGCGGCACGAAAACAGCAAATTCTAAATTCGTTTTGGAAAGGTATGGGACTTCATGTAGACAAGCCGAGGCAAAATGGTATGGGCAACAGTAATGACGGAAACACGGCGAGAAGAGCATTCTCTAATTCAAAACAATTGTCTTCGATTTTAGGAGTAGACCACCATTTGATTCATCGCCTTTACATTATTTTGATTGCTATAAATTGTAATTATCCCATAAATTCTGAAAAATTCAAATTATTTTGTTTTGAAACTTTCACCACATTAATGTTGAGCTATCCTTGGTACCCCATGTCTCCGACTGTACACAAAATTTTAGTACACAGATATAAAATCATACAAGGATCAATCGTTTCAGTTGGCTCTTTGGGAGAAGGTGCATCGAAAGCAAGGCATAAATTATTTAAGGCTGACAGAAAGCATCACGCAAGAAAATGTAGCCGCATTGACAATATGTCTGATGTGTTTCACAGGACTATGGATTCGTCCGATCCTTTACTCTCTAATCTCCGCATCACCAAAAGAAAGCGTCTTCTAACAGAGGCTATCTATCTTTTTGAGGAGCCAATATTGAATGAAAAGGACAAAGATACCTCCGTAAGCTCGTCCTAAGATGAATCCGATTACGACAATGAAATAATTTGGAAATATATTTAGAGGAAGAGGAATCTAATTAAACTGTACATTAATTATAATAAAAATATAAAAATCAAAAAAAATTAAAAGTGACTTGCAGCAAATTTAAAAATTTAATTTATTGGTGGGGGGTGCATGAAGGCAATGGTCCGATTCAAAAAGCAACAAAATCCGAGAATATATATACTTTATGGTGTCAGAAACGTTTCCTTTTACCTGTTACATACTTTCTGACGAATCTAGTATAATAAATATAAGTTATTAAATGGTTTTATCTCATTTTATGAGTAGAGCACTAAAAATAAGTAGTAGATTATATATGTGCAATGTACAAAAGAATGATTGAAAACAAAAAAGGACAATCAGGGTAATCTAACTTACAACAACTAAATGTTAAAGATAAAAGCCGAAGGTACTACTATTATTACGTCCAGAACTGTATGTTTCTAGATGGTTTTCTTCCATTGTTTGAATGTATGGGATTCAAAAGATAATGTTTGATACTTTTCATTTGTTTTGACGTACCAACAAACCAAGAATCCGTCCTCAACTATCAGATACCCCCTACTCAGTTTTAAAGAGCAAAAGGGAACTGGATATATATAAGCAGCAAAGCGATATTGTATATTGTCATCTACCAATATACGAGGTGTGTTCAAAAACTAAGGTGACTTTTCAAATTTCGCGGGCAACATATTTTCCATTATAGATTTTTTTTTTTTTGTTATGTTGGTACACTCTTCCCTAACATCTGTACCAAGGTTCAATTGAATCCCTTTTTTTGTTTAGTTGTGAGAGGCGTAAAGGTAACAAGTTCCTCTGCGTGCTCAGCGATTTTTTGCTATCGAAAAATATGGATCAAAGGATTTGCATCAAATTTTGTGTAAAAAATCAAATTAAGTGCTCCGAAACACTTGAAATATTGACAGTGGCACGTCAACAACTGATGAAAACGTTCAAGCAGTGAAGAAAATTGTTTTGGAAAGTCGTCGTTGCTGAAGATGTCGGTATATCGCTTGGCTCGTGCCATGAAATTTTTTTTAAACGTTTTAGGCATGAGTCGTGTGTCAGTGAAGTTTGTTCCAAAATTGCTGAATTTTGACCAAAAGAACCGTCGCATGAGCATCGCTCAAGAGCTGTTGGATGACGTCAACGACGACCCAGATTTACTCAAAAGGGTCATAACTGGTGACGAATCATGGGTATATGGTTATGATATCGAAACCAAAGCCCAATCGTCACAATGGAAGAGCCCATGTGTAAACAGTATTATCTTGAAGTTATGCGCCGTTGGCGAGAAGCAATACGAAAGAAACGTCTAGAATTGTGGAAAAACTATTCGTGCCCCCTATAACATACGCCAGACTGCGGCATTTAATTTTTGGGTAAGGAGTATGTGGCGAAATTCGATGAATTCGTACTTCGACTGCTCCTTATTTAACCTCGAACTGCGGGTGATTAAGGAAATGGAATCCAATGCGCTTATTACATTAACGATAGCATATTGTGAAACCATAGGAAAAATCTGCGGCCATTTATTTAATGAAAAGAGAAAATCCATGGTAAGGAATTGCCACCTGTAAATGCAACTCGAGGTCTACTAGATTACCAGGGTTTCAGCTTCCACAATTAGCCTGAGCTTTATCAAATTGGTCAGACTTTTTAAAGATAGAAAAATTCCAGCACCTTCGTTGACACTTGGAAGACACAGCGTTAGACACAATTCGGTGCCTGGAGCCTACTGAGAAGAAGTGTGACAGACCTTTGAAATTTTTAATTTTTAACCCTCCAAGGAGTCTTTGATGGATGACTTGGAATTTGCTATGGTAATCCAAACACATATTGAATTTCACCGTAGCACACTTATTGCTTTATTATCAACATTGCCATTTTGTACCCTACGCGAGTCCACGATATGTTATTTTTCAAAATGACCAATATTTATAGGATTGACTCGCATTCACAGGTATAAAAAAGCAAAAAGGATGCATTATTGTTCAAAATTTCTTATTCGAGCTACACACACTCAACCTCAACCCTGTCTTTATGTCCGTAGCGTCTAAAAACGTGGCAACGCATCAGTATTACCTGTCCCATCATTCCATGCTTAAATTGATAAGCGGGCTACTTTTTTGACCCCATTTCTGGATGAACAAGCTCGTATGCGCGAATGCGAAACTGCCATGAATCCAATTATTCTTCCCAAGTTTTATCACGTAACCTTAGTTATTTGGCCGATTAACGGCAGAAATTATCCCCTATTGGAGGTCATCCTGTTATCAACAAATACACGTAATGCTTTAGATTAAGGCCAAAATAGTAGAGCAAAGGAGTTGACTTTTGTGGGCTCATCTATTGAAAGTCTGAGGTCAGAAACAGATCTCCTGCAAAATATTACCGGAGCTGTCATAGAAATCTCTTCCAACCAAACACGATTGTTTTAGTGCATTGATGTACGTAAGAAATGTATCGGATTTTGTTTGGAAAAGATTTTTATGACACCATGGCATATAACCATTTTTGTTTGTTTCGTCACTAATGCAACGCACTTGGAAGTAGTCGAAGATCTTTCAATGCAATCTTTTATTTCATACCCAAAAAGATTTATAAGCCTGTTCCTCAGTGGTTCCCAAGCCAGTAAGCTGGCACCGTGTATGCCACGAGTTACAGTAATCCTAACTGGCTCTGGGCTATGTCACTTCTCTTGGAAGTGTGGCTCTTCCAACGGAGGGAGCATGTCGAGAGTAGTCACTTAACTAAAGCTAATCACTGACTTTTTTTTGTTTGGTCAGCATCACTAACCAAAAGAATGCAAAAAGCTTGCCGAATTATCTTTTTTGTATGCGTGCATGAGCGGATAAGCTGAGATATGCGCATGCAATCACTAATCTCTCGGGTCATGCTGCATTTGATCGTTATCATTTTCGTAACTCTGTCTCAACGCTGCAGAAATAAGCACATACATACAATCAAAAATTCTCGGTTCCGGCATCGCGTATGTTTTGTTAAAAATTAGATTAAGAAGATGCCCCCTAGAAGCAATGCAAAAAACCTAAAATTTTTGCAACCAATTGTGAGTACTCCTTTTAGGTGGTTATATTTACTTTTCCGAGTGATTTAATGCTTTATTGGTTTGACTTTATTGGCTTTATTGGTGGGCGACTCGGAGTACGTTCAGAAAACCTATTACTATTTTCAGAGAAAACAAGAAAAGAAACATTACATTTCAGTTAACATTTTTTATAAAAACTGTAGGCGCTACAGATTTTCGCGAATTGTGGGCAGTAGAGTGGGCGTGGCTCCGCGCTGAAACAAACTTGCGCTACTCAGGAAGCCCGGGAATCTTCACGCCAAGTCTGACTGTTCTAGTTTTTATTGTTTCCGAGATCTCAGCGTTCATACGGACAGTCTGTCTGTCGGACAGACGGACATGGCTAAATCGACTCAGCTAGTGATCCTGATTAAGAATATATATACTTTATGGGGTCGGAAACGCTTCTTCTACCTGTTACATATTTCACGAAAAAAATTTTTTTTCAAAATCCTTATTTTCCCAATAGGCTACTAAAAAAGAGTTTCAGGCAACGATTCCCGAATGTTTGCATCGCAGCTATTGAGCTGTACATGTTTTTCAACGAGACTTAACCGAGCTTTCAAGGCAACAACCTTGCCAGCCACAGCCACCTATTCCTTGCTCCGTCTCAGCCCTTCCCACCACACGCTCACTCAGTTCCTTTAACGCTCCGGGCAACCGTCCGTATTACGCCAGCAGTCCCTGAAGTAAACGCCCAGTGAAAGACGTTCCACTCTAGCCTCCCCCAAGGCTGTTTTTGGGCTTTCAGGCCTCCGGCGGTACGAAATGTCTCGATCTCGGGCTCAAGGCAGACAATGGATGAGCTTTCAGACAACCGTCGGGCGCTACAAACAATCAGCTCTACGTCAGGTTCGGTGGACAATGACTGCGCTTTTCAGACAGACAGACTGCGTTTGCCATAATCAGTTCCGTCTGTATTCCGTCTTAACTTTTCGGGAAACCGTCTAACGTAGCTAAAGCAATTAAGTGTAATTTCTTCTGAGGACCTCAGCTACCTGTGTCTTGATGTTCTTTGCTAGTTTTCCGACTCCCGATGACTGATCCAGCTTCTAGCGCTGGACCTACTTATATAGGGTTCCTGGTTATGTTAATTCCCGGCATCTCCTTTTCGATTTTTACGCACGGCAAAGTGCTGCGATCTACCGTTATCCCTGCGCTAACGGCACGCCGGTGCTCTCTCGTCTCTGTCAGCTTCTTCTCACCAGAAGTTCTGTTGTCCGCAGTGTCCAAATCCCTTAAACTATAGAAAAGCGAGATAGAGATATCTGGATAAGCTACTGCTCTACACTACCTCCAGAAATTAAACGCCCTTTTGGCGAGAACATTCTCCATTCTTTTATTCTCCAAACTCTTTTTTCTCGTACTCTCCAAACTCTCTTTTCTTGAACTTTTTTTTTAATTAATTACATTTTACCTTTTAGAAGAACGGCCCTAGCTATTGTAGCTGGGTGGGGAGGTCTCATCGTCGGATTTTGTATGGCAAGTGTGAAAGCAAGCCTATTTGGCAGAGCCTACAGCTCGATTGTATACCGCTTTTACAGTAGCGATTTCATCTTTAACGAATCCCACATTAAAATCTCTATGACGGTTTTCATTCCGTATGTACCATGATGCGACAGTTATAGTAGCAGAATCTTTGATTGAGCTCTCTAGATTACTTTTAAGTTACTAATGCATATTGTGGACTGCAATGAACCAACAATAAACGCCAGTTCTGCGCTTAAATTGGAGCAAATGGTACTTCTCATTTGCTCCAATTTAAGCGCAGAACTGGCGTTTATTGTTGGTCAACATTGGTCCTAAATGAGTTTTTTTTATCTCGGAGGTCATTCAGCGTAGCTTCTGGATCGATGTTTGTTGGCAGCACAAAGCTATTTGTTGATGGAAGTGGTTGGAATACATTTTCTAGGTATGCGGCAAACCCATTTGCCCTCTTATCGTTGTTGCGAGCCCGTTCTCCTGTTTTTGTGTTTAATAGCGATTCACAAATTTCTTTGGTAATGAAAAAGAGCTGTTAGCAGTATGGTCTAGGCTTAAGAAACCGCTTTGGGTATTGATATTTATGGCCTTTGGGTATGATGTAGCTTATATATTTGCTGAAGCAAATGATGACAACTCATAGTTCCTGATGCGTTTCTTGATCAGTAATTTGTTTCATAAAATGTTTAGCCGTATCATGTTGATCTAGGAACTGCGAGAGCTCGTATTTGTGCTGTGAAATGCCGTTAGCATTCGAAAACATATTTTTACAAGGTGTGTTTAAAGGTTTTTTCGATTATCGGTTATAGAGTGAAAATTCGTCGGAAAGTATCGAAACAGAAAGAAGGAAGCGGTTTCTACCTCATAAAGTACATCCATTTTTGATCAGTATCACTATCCGAGTCGATCTAGCCGTAAAAAAGGTGAAAAATAAAAACTACAAAATAGTCTTAAAGTTTTTTCGAACAACCGTTTGGTTTTGTGTCGCATTTATTTGTTGAGTACTTTAATGCTAATATATAAAATGCATTAATTTATGCAGTTAGTACCCAAACAAACTCAGCAACTAACCTTAGCCGACAATGCTAAACCATTCCGAAAGTTTCTCAGTATCGAATTTGGTTAAAATAATCGTGGTTAATATACCGGTTACTCGTGGAGTAAAAGGGTATACTAGAATCGTCGGAAAGTTTCTAACAGGTTAAAGGAAGCGATTGCGTTCTGTTCAAGATTACTAGCCGAATCGATCTAGCCATGTTAGTTCGTATGAAAGCTGTCGGAAACCATACAAGCTTCAATATTGGGATAAGGTATGCACAATGTAGTGATTGTTTTGCGCCAGATTAATTCCCATCGCAGATGGGTATTGGAATCAGTAAGGAAACTCTTAAGGTGTTACTGAACATCTTTGTAAACAGTGCAGCAGTGTCGCAGATCGTTGCAGAAACTTGCTGTTTGGTCGGGGATGCTTTTAATAAGATAAAAGGTTTCCGTCTGCTAGAGCACGTTTTGTTTAAGCTCCTAAAGGGCTTTTTGCTTTCGACAAACTGTTGGTCTTTCTGCTGGGAACTCATGGAAACAATTTCACTTGTAATCTAGCTAACGAGAAATATGAGTAGGATGAGCAGATCAATGCCGACGTAAGCTTTAAACAAAGCAATAAATGAAGGGATTGCCTCTCATTTTTAACAGCTGTGTTGCGTTGCCTGGTTAAGCACTTAGCTATGAATGCAGAAGGCAAGTGCTAATAGTGGCTAAGCTATCCAGCTTAAATTGTTAATAATTATATATTTTTGACACACCAAGAAGTATTAAAAAAATTCTATCGGTTACAAACCTTCCAACAAAATCAAATAGTTATATACGAAATATAACTATACAAAATAACTTACTAACTAACTCATATGTATCTTTCTAGTACAAACAAGAAGAAATATCCTTTAATCACGTGGAGTTCACGGACAACTCGCAATGCCTAGAAGTAATAGAAAAACCACCCCGATGTGTGTTCAAGTTATTAACAGAGCAATGCCATTTGCCAAAGGGTTCCGATTCAGCTTACCTAAGCAATTTGCACTCTGAGTTCGAGTTTCATCCAAACTATATTAAGGGTAATGATCGTCGTCATTGGGAAACCGAGTTCGGAATAAAACACTATGCTGGTAGTGTAATTTACGTTGTTGACGGATTTGTAGAAAAAAATCGAGATGTTCAACAAGACGTTCTCTTTCACTATATGAGTTGTAGTGAAGATATGTTTGTAAAAGACTTATCAAATTACCAGGTAAATATAAATACAATAAGCTTTTAATAAATTTTTATAGTGATAAAGAAATTTATAGTTGGGTAACTGGGTTATGCCCGTTACTCAGCTAACCTAGTAGCGAAGATCGCTTATATCCGTTACTCGGCAGCGCAAGTTTGTTTCTTTTATTTATTTCTTAAAATAATTATTATTTCTTGACTTTCGTAAAAGCTACGAATGTCAAATTTCATGCGAGATGTTGGAGTTGGGACGGGCGACACTAGCAATACAAACGCCATCAATTAGGGTAGTGTTCTTGCCACGCCCCCATATTCTCCTTATTACGATTAAAAAACAAGAAATAACGCTGTAGTCGAGTGTCTCGATTATCAGATACCCGTTCCTTAGCGAAAGGAAGAAAAAAGGAATTCAAGATATATAAAGCTATAAAGCGCCGTATATTTATATATGGTATGTGGGCGGCAGCCATATGTAAGCATTTTGAGCGTTTGCAGTGAGTGGGTGAGTCAATGAGTCAATACGAGATATCGCTCGTACATAGATGAGACAAATAAATTTCAGTTAAAATTTCTTTATGAAGGCGATAAAATGTTTCGCGGATGTGGGCGTTAAAGTGGGCTTGGCACCCTACTGAAACAAACTTGCGCTGCGCAGTAAACTCAGTAATCTGCATGCCAAGTCACACTCCTCTAGCTCTTATAGTTTCCGAGATGTCAGCATTGATTCGGACAGACGGATATGGCTAGATCGACTCCGCTATTGATCCTGATCAAGAATATATAACTTTCTATTTATTCCGACGAATCTATTTACCCTTTTACTCTAGAAAGGACAAGCGATGATCGGCTGAGGACCACTAGGCATCTTAGGCCAGATAGTACTTAATTTCTACTTTAGTTAATTTCTAGACTTTAAGTGTTCGAACCCTGACTTTTCTTTCTACCCATGTATTAAATCCTATACCTATGGCTATTAAATCATACAAGACCCATGAATCTGAATGAGGCATGTTTATTATATATTATTTTTAATTATTATTTAAATATGGTACAGAACTTAATACCATGAAAACAAATTAGGTAAAGTAAATTAATTAAGTAAAATAAACTTTAAAAAATACAAATATAATGATTTCATATGAGTGTATTATCTCTAACTTTTTGAAGCGGATTCTCAATGGAGCAAATCTAAAATTTATAAATACATAGAATGGAGGTTTAGTCAAACGAGATGTAGAGCATGCAACAAACTAGAGAGAAAAAGGGCCGCTCGAAGAGGCTAGTTTTTATTTTTTTTCTTAACAATTCCTTCTTATCTAAACTTTTATTAAGAATTTATAATTTAAATTTCTTTATTTTCCGATAAGACTTTGTCTTTTCTTACATATAATTTAGACACGTATGCAAATTTAAAGTTATTAAAAATAAATCATACTTGTAGTATTATCACCTCACCCGTGCCATGCTGATCCGTTTTCGAAATCGGCTCTGAATATCCTAATTTTTTAAGCGAAAAGCTACATAATCAGCAAAAAAAATTTAAAAATACGCTTTTAATTCTCGTTTGAATCCGCGTGGAGCTTTCGTATCGTGCTCTTCGAACTCCTCTTTGGTGTATTCCCGCACTGCTTAGTAAACTAAACGAAAGAAAGTTTCAGACAAAAGCTAAAGAACATTTCTTTGCTGTATCTTAATACCTGGAGGCAACTAGGAAACTCAACTATAGGTACCAACCAAGAAGCAGCAAGGGTTCGCAAGTCGTACTAAAAGGAATCCAGTCCGACATAACAAAAAAACGAAATTTTTGCAAAGAACTTCAGTTACATCATCAAGAGAAGAAAAGACAGGAACTACTTCTCACGGTCGAGCTGGAGACAGACAGCATAGTCTTAAGGAATAACCTGTAATATTTATTGCATTAAATAATGAAGAGGGGAGAGCAACATAAAAGGAATGACCCAGTGCAATGGTGACTTCCCAAATTCGGCCAACTACCTTGTCAACAAGTAAGATCCCGAAAAGAAGTAATGCAAAAAAACACATTTCATAATACAGAGGCTGACTGATCTACAAAGAGCTGGAGGGCCGCGGGCGACGAATGACAGCAACGCACCATCAGAAAATCCAATTTACGTAAACCTAATCGCGTTCGACGCTGGAAGTATTTTTCGGCACGGCTGCAAAATCCTCATTTGGCGAACAAAATACCCAGAAGGGCCTTTCATAAGCCGATGCTCTTCGATCAGGGATGAAAGTCCAGTCCAGACAAGCACAGTCACAAAGCACTCTGAAAACAACGATGGTCACTATGCAACAAAGTATTATGGAATTCTTGTGATTCATGAAAACGACCATGCAAACACTGGTGCAAAGCCAGAACATTTTGTTACATTTGCTTGCAGCTTAGCAGTCCAAATAACAGATAGCAAATCTACGAATAACATCTGAAACGAATAACAATGTGGCGTCGTACGGCGCAAACTTAAAGTAACACAGCTTCTTAATGAAAACCATTATGCTACTGGTAGAGACCCGCCAAACAAACAAATACAGCTTCAACAGAAGAGGCTACACTTTCTATCGCACAAATCATCCAAATGGCTAAGACCATGGCGGAACCGGCATCTAAATCAGAGAACGCATCTTTCTCCCCTTTTACCAAAGGTTAGCAACTTATTACTTACAGTCCAGATCTTTCAAAGTGCGCTGTCTACTGCTCTCCTCGTTTTATAATAACTTAAGAACAATTTATCCAATTTTACAACATATTTGAAAATTGCTTATAGCTGCAAGGGACTATAATGACAAACACACGCACTGGGGATACTGTCTCGATAAACGCAAAGAAAGGCAATTATATAATGAAATCATAAAACCGAACATACTGGACAACAGACCCCAGAAAAGTGCCACACCAAATAAATTTTGCGGTGTCAAAAAAATTGCACGCAATATAATCAGCGCCTTCCGAACCTCTCATCAGACCATTCACATGTTGTAATAAGTCTTCTTCAAAGCCCAAAAAATACAGATTACCGCCACAGGCTGACGTAGCACAGACTAAACTGTTTAAAATTAAAAAAGAGTATTAGTTCCATTATTAAATTACCCCTCAGCTCAACATCGAAGCGGACATCGACTGCTTTGCCGATGCTTTTAAAGATGTACTCGAAGAGTCAGTCATTTTGTTAACACCAAAAATAAGGGACGCGGAATTCAACCCCATCAAAATTAACATTTAAAATTAACGGCTTCTTTTAAAAAAGAGAATATCAAAATGCCGTTATCTAAAGAGTTCGAAAAAAACGGAAAAATCTTTTATCATAATGAAGCCGAAAAGACGAATAAACCTAAAAGCCAATACTTTCCACTGGATTCTAAACGCTCGTTCACATCTGCTTCTGGATTACAAGGATTCTCTACAACACTCTCAAGCCTGTCTGGACATATGTTTCCGCGCTAGGCGAGCATCAGCGAAATCGACATAGCGAACTATCACTAGGGCACCATTGTATTTTCGCAAACAAAACATCCACAGGGACCTCTGCATTCTCGCCGTAAAAGATGAAATAGACAAACAAAAAGCGTCCTACAATGAACACCTCCCTGTTGACCCAAATCCTCTTCCAAGATGCTTGACTCGTGTTCTCAGCTGATCTGAAGGGTTTCCATGGAAATACTATATGATCTTTCTGCATTAAATCAAATCACGTCTTTCGTCGTTGTCGGTTTTCAGCTCAAATAATTTGCAGAAATTCAGACGCCAGTGGGCTCATATTTTGCACTGTGCAATAGCGCGTTTAAACATCCGAGAAGTACCCAGCTCTTTAGCCCACGAAGCTTTGTCGCTTATCCCTGATTTTAATTAAACCAAAACTATGAGTTATCCCTTTTATATTAGTATACTCGTACTTAGAAATAGGTGCTGATAGACTAATTTTAGTTTCTCTGGTCGACGCCCCACGACGGACTAGGCTAATTTGTCAGCTCGTTTGATAGGTTCGAGTCTAGAGAAACAGGAAAACAGTTGTGGAGCCCAACAATGATCGGTCAAGCAACATGATTTCCGACGACTGGCGATGGGGGTTTTGGACTGATTCCTGGTATACTCGTAGATGCAGCCAGTTTCCGATTGGAACATTTGAGCTGACTAGAAAAAGAATGTAAGGGCATGTTAGTTTAGCGGAACCCAGTTGTGTTGAAGCAGCTAACTTATTCAGTGTTTACGTTGCTGAGAAGCCGTTTTGAAAACTATAAAAAGTGAGAAATTGCGAGTCTGTGTTAATCTGCACGAAATAACAAAGTTATTAAAAAAGCGGAGGGACCAAGAAAAGATTATTATCAAAACTATGCACCAGATGAGTGAACCAATCGTCAATGCGCGAAGAGATTCACCAAAGTGCGAGCGCGCCAAGGCTAGGCGACTCACCTGAAATTGAGCCGTGGGAGCTCGCGCAGAATCGGCCGGGGTAGAAACTTTGTCCCAGGAGATAAATTTTGATTGAAGTTCTTAAGGCGCAAATGACAAACTCAAGCACTAATATACCCACGTAACAATCGACTACCATTTCCCTCCCTATACCAAAATTCTGCACCCTAACATGTAGTCTTAAACATACCATATGGCTGTGAGCACCTCAGAGTGAAAAAGAGAGCGATACCTTACCCTGCAGCATTATAATTCACTACTGACACAAAATCGGCATGTAGATTCTTGAATTTTTTGTGCAGCGTTAGTTTGTACCAAGCCCTCTTGAAAGCCCACAAAAGACAATAACGCTAAAACTCGCCCATAACGCTAAAAACATACACTTACCCTGCAGCGCTATAATTCACTACTGACACACAATCATCGACTCAAGAACGCCAAGTGCATTTTTAGAGCTGAAAAAGGTTTCATGATGATCGCACTATAACAGTAAATTGTTATTTCTTCGTGTATATATTGAAGTCGCCTTCGCACAGTCATTAAGTGGACTGCCGTTCACAGCGATAACCATATTGAAAATGGTTTGCGTGCGTATGTGTGTATGTAACCGTACACCCTTCCAGAAATTCTAAATGATATTCTCTAACGGATTTAATCTAATACCTATTTTATAATTCATCAATACCAATATAAAACTAAAAAATATATTTGTTATTCTTAACCTGAAAATGCTATCCTTTGTTTAGACAAATATAAATATTTAAATATGTCACGACATTCCTCTACACCTATCGTTAACATCACTTTCTATCATTATAACAAAAAAATGGCCCTGAAAAACAGCAAGTGCTAGAATACCAAATTGATCAAAAAATTTAAAACAATTAAATTCGAATACTGAAGACGCATGCTAAATTGCTCTAAAAAGCGACCCCAAACTGCCTCCATATTTCATTTGTTTTTCTTTCAAGAAACAGAAAAGACAAGTATATTTGTGAAAAAAAATGTCCTAGAATGAAAACTGTGGCCGGCACACTTTGGTCATTTTATGGGCGTTAGAGTGGCCGTGCCAAAACGTTTTTTGGCTCAAACAATAGTTATTGACGAGACCAACACAAAACATTCAGGCGCTACAGTCTTTCGCAAATTGTAAGCGTTAGAGTGTGCGTGGCACCCCACTGAAAAAAACTTCTTCTTCTTACGAAACCTGGACCCTTCAAAAATCGGTTTGATTCTGTAGATAGATTTCCTGCCCTTTTCTGTATGCCACATTTCTGGTCCTTAAGGGTTACTGGCGCTAATTCTTGTCCTTCTAGTAGTAGTATTTCTAAGGAATCCTGTGTTTTGAAAACTGCATTTAGCTCTTTGCTCAGTATGGCCGCCAGTATGCCTGTGCAAGCCTTTTGAATGGCCTCTACGTCTGCATAACGCTTTCCTTTCATCGGCAAATGGATTTTTCTGAAAAGATAGAAGTCGCACGGTGCCATATCAGGTGAATACGGACAGTGGTTTATGGTTAAAATGTGATTTTTGGTCGAATAGTTGTACACAAGCCTCGATCGATGAGACGGCTCACCAAACGCTTTAAAACTCAAGGTAGATTAATGTTTTGGCCGGGTGGAACAAATTCTTTGTGGACAATACCCATGGAATCAAAAAAACAAATCAGCATTGTCTTTACTTTTGACTTCTCCAGGCGCGATTTTTTGGGTTTCCATTCATTCTGGTGTTTCATTTCGGGATCATATTGAACACACCACGTTTCGTCACCAGTCACAATCTTGTAAAGGAAGTTCGGGTCTTTTTTGCCTCTTTAATGATGTCCTTCGAATGTTTAGTTCTGAGCAATTTTTGAACGTCAGTCAATTTGTGCGGAACAAGCCGCGCGCACACTTTTTGTGAGCCCAAATGTTCGGTCAAAATGCGATATATCGACGTTTTGGAGATGTTAAATTCTATTTCAATGAATTTCAATAATGATTTCGGCTTATTTTTGATGAATTCACGCCCAGTTTCGATGGATAGGGATAGGCAATCATCGCCATAAACTTGTTTCATCAATT
The DNA here is from genome assembly GCF_025231255.1 of Drosophila biarmipes. Lineage (NCBI taxonomy): Eukaryota > Metazoa > Arthropoda > Insecta > Diptera > Drosophilidae > Drosophila > Drosophila biarmipes. Next base: position 702,093 of record NW_026114539.1, read on the forward strand.
GAAACGTTTCGGTAAAAGTTTAGCCAATTTTAAAACAAAATTTAATGTTGGCTCTTCGAAGCTCATTTACGCACCGTTAACAAAAACATACTGACACTGACAACGCAATAAGCTCACTTCCAATAGATAAAATGTCATGAAAAAATTTAAAAAAATTATATCTTTGGTTTCTTTTTAACATATACAATTCTACGCTTGGAAATAAAATTTTAAATTGATTTTGAATTAAATTTTATCAAAATCGGACGACTATATCTTCTAGCTGTCATAAGAAAGATCTGAAAATTGGTGGGAAAATAATATGAAACAAATAATAGCTTCGGTGTTTTTTGACATATTGTTCTATAACCATTGGGAATATAACTCTTACATATAGCTGTCAAAGAAACGGTCAGAGAAACAATGAAATAACTATTTTATTCAATGAAGCCTTCAACTAAGCCTACCAACTAAAGTTTATTATTTCTTATAACTGCAAAGGTATACAAACTTCGGATAGCCGAAGTTAACTTCCTTTCTTGTTGTTTATGAATAACTTTAAAACGGGACTTTTTACAGAAATGGGTTGTACGTCAAGACTTAAAGAATCCTTATAACTATACAGCTAAACAATTTAATTTGAAATCGTTAGATCTGTTTTTGAGCAATCAGAAAAAAACTTACAAAATCGGAATAAAAGAAAAATTTTCCAAAGTTCTTAAACGGTTCTGTTTAGACAAATCAAGCTTGAAAGACATAAATAGTTCGTAAGTTAAGGTTGAAGCTATTCATAGCAGTATTCCCGCCAAACTAGGTAGTTTTTCCAAATTGGTAGAACTAAAGTTTTTTATATTAAGCTGATTAGCATCATCTAAAATTTTCAGGATCCTAAATAGGATAAACAGAAAAAACATAATTATATTTTTATTTTGAGATGTACGTGAAAATCTTGTTTTGCGCGTTACTTTTGAACGGAGCATCCGATTTTGACAGTTGAGAGTCATTGTACGCGTGTTTTAAGTGAGAATACCATTAGGTTAATAGCGGGGGGTAATTATACCTACCGGCCTCAAAAATGTCAAATTTTTACTTTTGAACTTTTAAAACCCTCTCCCAAACCAATTGATTTTTAAAAATTCGCGGCACGCAATCCTTTATTTTTGCAATACCCTTTGATTGAGGTATTACAAGTAACCATTGAACGATTACTGTATATTTTAATTTATTCGTGTATATATTCGACAACTATATAGTCGACAACTATATAGTCGACTTCGCGCATCCTCCTGGTGCTCGTCGTCACTATTTCTATCTCTTTCTGATAGGCGATTGCGTCAACTACAGTGTTCTTTCTTCATTTACAATACATTCTAGATAAATAATCTTTTACACTATCTTACATTCATTAGAGTTATCCCTGTATACACTAGTGTTACTTAACAAATGTTAAACAGAATCGTTCCTGGAATATTCGCGAAAAACGTATTTTTTATATGTTGTTGATATAGAGAGTTATTATGCGAGAACTGACCAGTTTGCCACTATTTAAAGGTTAATAGTTAATAGTTCTAGAGGACATTTCAACACACTAACTAATGGAGTTACTAGCCACAGAAGTTACCAAAATATAAATTTTCCGTCCTTTCCTTCTTGTTACCAAGTTTTTGTTTTAGTTATGGTACTGAACCATAAGAAAAATTCTAGAAGATATTTTGAGCAAGTTATTAAAAAACAAGAAAGGAAGTTAACTTCAGCAAGCCGAAGTTTGTATACCCTTGCAAATATAAGAAACAATCAACTTTATTATCACCATGTGATATTTTTAAGGATTAATGTTTTCAGTGATTTCAGTGAAAATTTAAAAAAATGATATTCCCAATATTATAAAATAAAAAGTTATAATTTGTTTCATATCATTTTCCCTCCAATTTTCCGTTCGTTGCTGTGACAGCTATATAATATATCGTCCGATTTTGAAGAAATTTAATTTGAAATTCAGAACTTATTAAATAATGTTTTTTCCAAGCTTAGAAGGTTATATGTTAAAAAACACCGAAGACATCATTTTTCTAAAAATTTTTCCCCGCTAGTTTCTATGAGAGCTATAAGATAAGTTATACGATCCGGCTGGTTTCGACTTATATACTATTTGCAATAGAAAGAAGACTTTTGGGAAGAAACGGACGGATAGAAGGACGGACAGACGGACATGGCTAGATCGACTCGTCTAATAACGCTGATCTCCTTCAATCTTCTGACTGAAATCATTATACCCTCTGCGAGGGTATAAAAACTCGAGGGAAAAAAATAGAATCGGATCACGAAGAAACAAAACCGAAAAGACAAACAAGAGGTTCATCAAAGAGGTTCAAATAAGTCTTCGGCAATATACTCGTATTTAAACCCAATTGTAGCCTCCTCTTGGAGTTTAATAATATTTTATAATAGGGACGTTTACTTTGAAATGCTTAAAAAAGGTAAAGATTTAATACCAAAAACAAGAAGGTAAGTTAACTTCGGCAAGCCGAAGTTTGCATACCCTTGCAGTTAAAAGAAATAATCAACTTTAGTAAATAATTTTTTCATATTATTTTCGCACTAATTTCCCTACTTTTCCTATGACAGCTATATGATATAGTCGTCCGATTTAGATAAACTTTAATTAGTAATTCAGAACTAATTAGAAAATGTTATTTAAATTCAAAATTCAGATCTAATTAAAAAATGCTATTTCCAAGCTTAGAAGGTTATATGTTAAAAAACACCGAAGATAAAATATTTTCATATTATTTTACCACCAATTTTCCGACCGTTACTATGGCAGCTATTTTATAATGTCGTCCGATTTTGATTAAATTTAATGCGAAATTCAAAACTAAATGAAGTGTGTTATTTCCAAGCTTAGAACATTATATGTTAAAAAACACCGAAGATATATTTTTTCATATCCTTTTACCACTAATTTTCCGATCTTTCATATGACAGCTATATGATAAAGTCGTCAGATTTTGATAAAATATAATTCGAAATTCAGAACTAATTAAAAAATGATATTTCCCATCTTAGGTTATATGTTAATATGTTTCCCCTATATTTCCTATGGGAGCTATAAGATATAGTTGTCCGATCCGGTTGCTTTCGACTTATAAACTACCTGCAATAGAAAGAAGACTTTTGGGAAAGTTTCAGCCCGATAGCTTCAAAACTGATAGACTAGTTTGCGTGGAAACGGACAGACAGACGGACGGACAGACGGATATGGCTAGATCGACTCGGCTAGTTATCCTGATTAAAAAAATATATACTTTGTGGGGTCAGAAACCCTTCCTTTTACCTGTTACATACTTTCTGACGAATCTAGTATACCCTTTTACTCTACGAGTAACGGGTATAAATATACCATTGAAAATGAAAACTTGTGTATTAGTTTAAGAGCTGCTTAAAGCAGCACATAGGAAGGCTCTTTGGTCTTGCACCCACAAAAATTACCTATTCTAATTTTAGGCTGCGTATTTTGTTATTGTAAATTTTGTACGCTGTGGTACATTTGCTGCAATAGCTTTTGTTGGATGGATTGATTGATGGATATAAGATATAGTTTTTCATATTATTTTACCACTAAATTTCCGATTGTCCCTATGGCAGATATATGATATAGTCGTCCGATTTTGATAAAACTGAATCCAAAATTTAGAACTAATTATAAATGTTATTTCCAAGCTTAGAAGGTTATATATTAAAAAACACCAAAGATATATTTTTTCATATCCTTTTATCACTAATTTTCCGATCTTTCTTATGACAGCTATATGATAAAGTCGTCAGATTTTGATAAAATATAATTCGAAATTCAGAACTAATTAAAAAATGATATTTCCCATCTTAGGTTATATGTTAATATGTTTCCCCTATATTTCCTATGGGAGCTATAAGATATAGTTGTCCGATCCGGTTGCTTTCGACTTATAAACTACCTGCAATAGAAAGAAGACTTTTGGGAAAGTTTCAGCCCGATAGCTTCAAAACTGATAGACTAGTTTGCGTGGAAACGGACAGACAGACGGACGGACAGACGGACATGACTAGAGCGACTCGTCTAGTGTCGCTAATCAAGAATATATATACTTTATGGGGTCGGAAACGTTTCCTTCACTGCGTTGCAAACTTCTGAGGGCTTAGGGAAGCGTCACCGTTCTCAGACTATGGTGAACAGACTGACGAGTTCTCCAGGATCACTCCTCTCTACACACGACCGCCTGTCCCTTGCTCTGTGCCGGATGGTCCCACGGGGTTTCTGCTAAGGTCGTGACTCATATGGCATGCTTGTGTGCCGCTCCGCTGCCGAGATGTGGCACCTTCTTTCTTTGTCCAAAGTTCACGTCCGCGTCCAAAGTCCGGCGGCGTCCCGTTACTTCCTTTTGCACACGGCATCCTCGCTCTTCTCGCCAAGTCTCCGCTCTCTCTTTCTCCATCCTTGGTCTCCAAACTCTTTTGGTGTCCAGACCCTCTAGCTCTCCAAGCTCTCTTGCTCTCCAAACTCTCACGTTCTCCAACGGCTCTTCGCGCGCCGTCACTACGCGAATCCGACGGATGACGCAAGAACGGCTCAAATTTTAAAGGAATGAACGAAAGAATCAAGAATATGACAGCTGTATTGCAAGAATCTTATTATGTGTACAAAGAGTCGATCAACTTTTGTTGGATAACCAAGTTGTTTGGTTATCATACATAACATTATAGATGTAAATGAAAGAGATGAAAGACGAAAAATATGCAATTTGGTATCATAAGCCTATTAATTAACATAGATCGTGGCCGACTTAATACAAACATATTAAGACCTAGTCAGCTAAAGAGATTCCCAGAATAAAAAAAGAACAGGCACAGAATTAAAGGAAGTGTACACATTATTGACGGCTAGAGGTTTAGTTGTGGATAAAAATTATTAAATAATGACAAAATACCTTTGTTTGGTAGACATGCTTCTGTACTTTAGAAAATTATCCCAGTTCCGGTTAAATTGGACGACCGCATTAACTTCGGCAAGCCGAAGTTTGTATATCCTTGCAGTTATAAAAAATAATCAATAATTTTATTAAATTGAATTCGAAATTCTTAAAAATATAAAAATTTATGTTCCCAATATTTTAAGATAATATGTCAAAAAGCCCCAAAGCTATAGGTTGTTTCACATTATTTCCCACCAATTATCCGATCGTTCCTATGACAGCTATATGATATAGTCGTACGATTTTAATAAAATTTAATTCTAAATTCAGAACTAATTAAAAAATGTTATTTTTAAGCTTATAAGGTTATATGTTAAAAAACACAAAAGATTTAAATTATGTTGCATGTTTTCCTACTAATTTTCCGGTCGTTCCTATGGCAGCTATATGATACAGTTAGTTTATTCATAAAATTTAATTCGAAATTCAAAACCAAATAAAAAATGTTATTTCCAAGCACAGGAGGTTATAAGTTAAGAAACACCGAAAATATAATTTTTCAATATTATTTTACCACTAATTTTTCGATTGTTCCTATGGGAGCTATATGAAATAGTCGTCCGATTTTGATAAAATTTAATTCGAAATTCAGAACTAATTTAAAAATGTTATTTCCAAGCTTATAAATTTATATGTTAAAAAACACGAAAGATTTTAATTTTTTTCCCCGATAGTTCCTGTGGGAGCTATAAGATATAGCTGTCCGACCGGGCTGGTTCCGACATATATACTACCTGCAATAGAAAGTTTCAGCCCGATATCTTTAAATCTGAGAGAATACTTTTATAGTTTTAGGTTCTTGTTTTTTCTTATTAACAAATTTATTTGAAATATTATTTTGATTTTACTGATTTTATTGATTGTACACACTGAGTTAAATACATCAATATTCACATTGAAGCAAGAATGGCTGTTAGTTTGATGGTCATTCACAAACATTCAAAACTAGCTTACAAGTCATAGAACTCGCTTTTAAGGAATCGGTACTGCACGATATATTTTTTATCTCTTCTTATCACTTTTTAAAATAAATTCATAAAATGCATCTTTTTATATTTTAATCCTTTGTAAATAAATTAGGAAAAATCTTTAAGCTTATATACTTGAAAATAGTATCATATTGTTTTATTTTTCAGGTAGCATAATATGTTCGAAAATATAAAACTCTTAAAAAATAGTTTTACGTGTATTTTAAACAACCACCCCCCTTCATCTTCCTTGCCATACATATTATTTTCAGACATCTTTAGAATTTGTTTTCGAATAAAAAAAGGAAAATACAAAAGACAAGAGAAATTAAAGCCAAAGTACGATGGTTAGCCAATACAATAATATTATTTAGACTAAATGGCAACACATTTCGATAGTTGAGAACTGTTTTTATAAGAGAGTAAATATATTGAAATATAAGTAATATGATGAATGATTATGATAAAGTAGGAGGAGGGCTATAGAGTCATTATTTTAATTAAATTAATATAAGGAGAGTGTATAGACGATTTCCCTTATCGTGTCGACAATAGGATAAGCAGTGCCTGAGCACCAAAACTTGAAAAGTCAACACATATTCTTTTCTCATTCAACTCATAAGTACAAAAGCTATTATTTTTTGTGAATATTGTATTCCACAACTGACGTAGTTTTTTTTAAGGTGTGCAGATGCAATTTTATTCTTTGATTGCCATTTTTCAACCTTTCTTCAAGAACAAAATTAATAAAAGGATTTAAGAAAAACATGGTAGAACGCTATATTCGAGTGCCTCGACTATTAGATACCCGTTATTAGCTTAAAAGTGCAAAATAGAAATGGAGATATATAAGCAGCAAGGCGTTATTGTAAAGCCCCACCTACTCGCTATTTCAATATACTCGTATGGTAATGTGGGCGTCAGACAGACTTAAACTTTTTGGCCATTTATGGGCGTTAGAGAGGGCTGTGCAAACAGTCGATCGGTATTGGTGAGACAAATACATTTTAGTTAACATTTTTAGTTCTAGCAATTAAAATGTAAGGTCCACAGTTTTGGGCGTCAGAGAAGGGTTCCTGCTAATGCCAAATACCAATAACTCTAATTGTTTATTTTAATAGTTCATACGGACGGACAGTCGGAAATGACTAGAGTCCAATCTTATTTAAAGCGAACGTTGTCGCCTTTGGTCAGTCTTGATGAGACAAAAACATTTCAGCTACAATTTTGTTTCTATCATAAAAACTGTATGCGTTACAGATTTTCGAGAATTGTGGGCGTTAGAGTGGGCGTGGAACCACGTTGAAATAAACCTGCGCTGCGCAGGAAACCCAGGAATCTGCTGTTCCAGCTTTTATAGTTTGCTAGATCTCAGCGTTCATACGGAATAACGAACATATGGACATGGCTAGATCGACTCGGCTAGTGATCCTGATCAAGAATGTATATACTTTATGGTGTCAGAAACGTTTCCTTCTACCTGTTACATACTTTCCGATGAATCTAGTATAATAAATATAAGTTATTAAATTGTTTTATCTCATTTTATGAGTAGAGCACTAAAAATAAGTAGTAGATATATACAAAAGAAAGATTGAAAACAAAAAAGGACAATCAGGGTAATCTAGTTTACAACAACTTAATGTTAAAGATAAAAGCCGAAGGTACTACAATTCTTATGTCCAGAACTGTATGTTTCTATATGGTTTTCTTCCATTGTTTGTATGGGATTCAAAAGATAATGTTTGACACTTTTCATTTGTTTTGACGTACCAACAAACCAAGAATCCGTTCGCTTGTATTTGTAAAAACGCTATAGTCGAGTGCCTCAACTATCAGATACCCCCTACTCAGTTTTAAAGAGCAAAAGGGAACTGGATATATATAAGCAGCAAAGCGGTATTGTATAGTGTCACCTACCAATATAGTACTACTTGTATAGTAATATAGAAGGTAGATAGGTATTGATAAGACTAATACATTTCAGTACAAAAAAATGTTCTAGCATAAAAACTTTGGGCGCCAAAGTTTTGGGCGTTAGAATGGGGGTTGCTCAAACTATAGGTTTGGTAATGTATCTAGCATTAAAGCTGCAGGCGCCACAGCCTTTCGCGAATTTCGGGCGTTAAAGTGGGCGTCGCACCCTGCAAAAACAAAAATTGTGCTGCGCAGAAAGCCCACTAGCTTTTATAGTTTCTTAGATCTCAGTGTTCATGCGAACAGATCGACAAACAGACATGGCTAGATAGGCACGGCTAGTAATCTTGATCAAACGACTTAATAAAATTATATATATTATTGATTACGAACACAAGAGGGAGTCGAAATAGCCTAGTCTGTCTGTTCGATTTGATCGTATCTAGGAAAGTTCGGAAATAAATTCCAGAAATTTAAGTCATAAAATCGACCTTTGGGCAATAACAAAACTCGAATCCTAAAGAAAAATCCTAAAGGCTAAAAAAATTGACTCTTTAATTTAATCTCTAACTAGGAATAAAATTTGTTACGTCCTTAACCGGACTTTATTTAACTGTACATAATTTATTTTTTAAAGTTTTTATTAATTTACTTTAAAATATTATACTCCATTTTTTTAAGGATCATCAGTTCATAAGTTCAAGTTATCCTCGAGGATCATCCAAATCTAAATGTACTGTAAGTGATCATTTTCGGCACCAGCTGCAGTCTTTAATAGATGTACTTCAAAATACAAAGCCATGGTAAGTTCGTTTTCTTACTAACTTATAAAAAATTGTGATAACAAAGATACTGATTTGGTGTTTTATAAGGTTTTAAAAAAGTCTCAAAAGCAAAATAATGAAATAAACGTAAATATGGGTACCTATATTTGAAATAGGATGAATTGTTCTTCTTACTCTGCAATATGTTTTTTGTTTTTAGTCACTTAAGTGTCAGCTTCTTGGTTAATTTTTTTCTTTATTTATCTTTACCTTTTTTATTTTTTCTGCATCATAATTGCAAATTTAAAACGTTAGAAATATAAATTGGTACTGTGGCATTTGTATAAGAACAGGAATATATAAAAATATAAATGAGTCTCCCATATATAAAAAAAATCCGCAGTGAATGGATAACTAAATACTATCACATCATAACTGTATTTGATTGGTTTCAATTATGGTATCTGTTCGATTCCAGTTCTTCTGACTATGACTATTAATTTGATATTTATTATAGCCTTGCATTTAAATAGAATCGACTATTTTGATTGGCTCTGCACAAAGTAAGCTGTAGCTGTCTATTATTAAAAAATCTACTCTTGTTCCAAGAATTTTTTATTTATTTTCATAGTAAAACCTTATAATATTATTGTTCCTCCGGTTGAAAAATTCTTGCTTTTTTGTCTTGGTTTGTGCTTTAAAGGGGTTTGTCCATATTCACTCAAACTTAGAAACTATTTGCGAAATGAGCTATTATATTCTTTCTTTCTAATACCTAAGCTAAACCATTGCATTTGGTAAGTCAGGCGGATTCATAAGGATTATATCGTCTGAAACGGCCTTTGAGGCCGGTAATGAAAACTTTTAAAGTTGTCTTCCTATGTTTTTTGTTCATTTCTGCAGTTATTGGTTGGTATAAATACCATATGTTATAACTGTTTTATGGATTAGTAATAATAATACCTAATGCCAGACCGATAATGTGAATGGGTTGTGTTCCTAAAGGAAAGTCAAGCGTATTTTTCCAAATCTGAATTACAAAAGATATAAATATTGTTCAAAAATAAATTGCAAACTTCTCCTGCGTGGCTTGGCTTCTGGTACTCGGGTTCTTGGGCTTACGCCGATCCGGAACTTGGGGCGAGGTACACTGGGTTTAGACAGGCTTACATTCCGAGCTCACGATCACTTGTCGCTGGCCTCTACTGCTCAAACTCTGACAGACTCTCCAGGCGTAACGCCAAACAGATCGCCTTGACTTAGCCGTGTGATGCCCTCTAGACCTCAGCTATCTGTGTGTTTATTCAGAAATTCATTGTAATCCCAATCCCAAACGTCTCGACGTAGCGATCTTGATCCTTGTAGGCTCCCACGTCGCTGCTTCCGACGACTCGACTTGTTGTGGCTCCCCTGTAGTTTTACTGGGTTGTTAGACTGTTCACTTTGATATCTGATCTTGATGGTTTGACTCCTTGTGATCGACTGATTCCGTTCGACTCCTCGTGATCGACTACCTCGTGATCGACTGCCTGTCCTGTCAGCGCCCTGCGGCTTTATATAGGCCTCCTTTAATTCCCTTTTGCGCACGGCCTAAATATCTCGCTCTTTTCGCCAAGTCTTCACTCTCTCTATATCTATCATTGGTCTCCAAACTCTCTTTTTCTCCATAATTGGTCTCTAAACTCTCACGTTCTCCACCATTAGTCTCCAATTTCTCTTGCTCTCTAACTTAATTTCCAAACTTTCTTGATCTCTAACCGCTCTTCGCCGGGTTATTACTGCGCAAATTCGCCGCGTACCTGGTAAGCGGCCGGCCATCTGCTGCTAGTGCTGATGGGATTTGTGTGGGGTTATTCAAATCCTCACAGTTCTATATGTTGTTAGACTAGAGTTAACGATTCACTCCCCTACAAGAAGTATGATTTAATAACCAATTAATTATTTAGCCAAAAAAAATTTGCATGAGATCACACATAATTAAGAAAGATATCTTATGAACATAAGAAAATTATTGCATTGTAATGATTTTCGATGGGAATTCTTTTTTTATGTACCAAAACATCTAAAGTTTCCGTTTCAGGTGTAAAATTAGTCCTTTCTATATGGAATAACCGAGAGTCTCTTCTCCACAATCAGTCTGAACAACGTTCTTCTGATTAACGGACCAGAATTTTGCAGAGCTTACTTTGACAGCTCTAGCTCACCAGCTGAATCTGGGAACCATTAGAGCTTCCAATAAGCTATGGATCTCCAATCAAGGAAGGTTAAGGCTCCCTAGCGTCGGTAAATTCTGACAGAGTTGGCATTTCAAATTGGGTATAAGTGCTGAAAATTAAATTGGGATTCGTCACTGATGCACTCATTTCACCGATTTTAAAGGAGCGGCTTCTTGCGTTTAGGTGACCCACTGACAGTTTTGTACTATCAAGGTTAACTCTTTGAATTCAGAAACAACATTCATAAGTATATTAAAGAGTTCCTAAAGCGAACATTGGTTAGCGCTTAGTAGCCATCCAAATCACTGTATTTTTCAACGCAAGAGGCATAAGTCCTCAAAAATTAAACGCGACAATTTTTTTTTAGGAAATATATTTATAAAATATTTATATATATATTATATATTTTATAAAATGTAAAATAGTTATTTAAAAAACCAAAAATTAAAAGAATTATAATTACCTAACTTAATTTGACTTTGTGATAAAAAATAACAAGGAAAAACGATAAAGTGTGTGACGGCTCTAATAGCCAAGTAGTACTCAGCTAAAAAGAGTAAAAAAAAGATCGAGATGTACAAGCAGTTTTCCATATTTGATTAGTTTGATATTTGAGTTTTCGAGATGTCATCATTAAATTTTTGATGTTTTAAAGTTTGTCTGCGGTTTGTTTGGTTCAGTTAAATTTTTTTCAGCACCTAAAATGTAGAAGCGGTCTGATACGTACTGAGCAGGAAGGATCTGCAAGCCAAATATATACATTCGAGCTCTTTAAGTTTCCCAAATCATAGCTTTCTTACAGACAAATAAACATAAAAACATGGCTAGATCGACTCGGCGAGTGAACCTATTATGATCAGAAACTTTTCCTTTTAAGCTTCCTTGCTACTTGAATAATAGCTTGGCGCTGCATTTTGGGGTCAAACTCCCTTTATTGTGGATGGACAGATGGCAGAGCGTTGTTGTACGTTGTAAGCTCACCGTCTCAAGCATGCAAGCGTGCCGCTCAATAAACGGTAGTATACTTGTTGGTATTCTGTTCGCTGAATTTTACAGTCTGTTGGTATAGTTTTCTTGAGATAATACAAAACCGGATTAATCCTAGGATTTTATTCAGATATCGGGATTTTTAAGGGTACTCAAAGCTGGTGCTGGAGCTGTGCAGCCCTGTCCAATGGGCACATAATCAACGGTGTCAACTATTGCAGGCAAGACAAAAATTTTGAATTTTGGTACTTGGATTTTAATCGTTGGCAAGTGTTGTCGTGTTGTCGAAATCACCATGACCTGTTGGCGCTTTGGATGCGGGAATAAGAGATGATTTGAATTTTTTGCATTGTCTCTGTAGTTGACGGATAACCGATCGATGAGTCACTCTTGATTTGGGTTCTTCGGGTTGTTCTGGATTCGCTGATATACCTTTTGAGGGCCGTTAAACCCGATAAAAATGGGTAACTTTTAAAGCTGGATCAAGCTAAGTATCCTGTGAAGATGGGTGAGGCTGAGTATCCTGAGAAGCTGGGCTTAGCTGCGTTTTCTCTAAAGTTGTTTGACCTACTGTGAAGCTGGATGAGCTAAGGTTCTGAGGGCGGGTGGCTATAGTGTGAATTTAAAAGTACGTTAGTTAGAGTCGTGTAAAACCACAAACTTCTTTTAAAAAAAAAGTGTCACAAAAATCTAGCAGATTTGAATAAAGCCAGAACGAGAAAATATTTTTGGTACAACTTCTCTAACCAATTTCGAAAATGGATCATACTCATATAATGGTTTTCAAAAGCACGTACGGTAAAATTTTAAACTTTAAAACAAGATATTTATAATAAACCCTTATTGTCTTATTGTCCTTGTCAACTGATGCTGTAATAACAGCTTTCGTTTCTTTATTCCATTATTTTTGTTGTGTACAATGTGTTGTTTTTATTCAACCACATTATAACCACATTATTCAACACTGGACCCTCTAGAAATAATGGTCTGAATATATTATGTTCCTTAGGCCAGTTTTTGTAAGGTTGAGTATCCCGTCGGGGTCACCAAATGATTTTAAATAACGGCTACTCAAAGTTAATGAACACCCAACATGGGACCGCTTCAAAAGTTCCAGAAATAACAAAATTAAAAAAAAAATATATATATATACATATATAAGTTTCAGAACGTTTCTCACTTTGATATATCGATATACAAATTTGCGATATTTTTTGTGAAAAATAAAAACAATCAGAGGTTATTATGATTTCAGAAAAAGTTTGCAACGCAGTAAAGGAGTTGTTTCCGACCCCATAAAGTATATATATTCTAGATCAGCATCACAGGACGATTCGAAGTATCCATTTCCTTCTGACCGTCCGTCTGTCCGTCCGTTCCTACGCAAACTAGTTCTTTAGTTTTAAAGCTATCTGGCTAAATCTTTCCCAAAAGTCTTCTTTCTTTTGCAGGTAGTTTTTAAGTCGGAACCAGCCGGGTATGATAACTATATCTTAGAGCTCCCATAGGAATAATCGGAAAAAAAAATTAAAAATTATAACTTTTCAAATAGTTCTGAATTTCGAATTTAATTTTATCGATATCAGACGACTGTATGATATAGCTAGTTCTGAATTTCGAATATAAATTTATAAAAATCGGGCGTCTATATCATATAACTATTATCGGAACGATCCGAAAATTGCTTCGGTGTTGTTTGACTTACTTTCTTAAAATATAAGGAGTATCATTTCTTTTACTTTTGAGGACTACTTTAACATATAGGTGTCAAGGAAACGGTCAGAGAATTAATGAAATAATTTTTGTAATAAAATAATACTAATAAATGTAAGATGATGTTACTAACATTGATAATATCTTTAAAACTGCAAGGGTATAAAAACTTCGGCTTGCCGAAGTTTACTTCCTTTTGTGTTTTTCAACGATGCTAGTAAGAGAAAATATGTTTGATATGTTTTTAATGACATATATAACAGGATTGTAAGTAGTTCACAAGTTACGGGTGTACAAAATGTAGGTGTTTTAAAAATCCCTTTTCACTTAATTTTGAACTGTGGTATTTAGAAAATGTACAATAAGAAAACGTGCATATTTCTAATAAGTAAAATACCTATCTCAGGAAGTGGTACCGGGGAAGTGAGAGAAGTTTTATTGGAAGGCCTATTAGGGCAAGGGGCGTAAGAGCAGATCTATGCATTGCAGGAGCAACACAGTCGGTGATCGAACCTAAGGCTTCCACAGGAATCGTGGCTGCGATTTAATCCTGACACTAATTTTATCAATCGCTTGCTTAAGGGCTAGGGACCAACTAATTGAGTCCAAATATTGTGCATATAAGGCCTGGTACTCCACATCTTTTCGTCAGATGGGTGCAGTTTATGCGCTAGAATATCTTTCCCATTTTATTTAGCATACTAACATACTCGTACATTTAACTTCTGCTCGATGTTGTGGACTATGCGTTGAAGTCACCTGCGAAAAGGATAGAACAACGAATGCGATCGTCGTCAGCGATATCCTGCATTATTGCTCTGAATTCACTAATGTGTACGCTTAAGGCAATGCATCAGCTGCAGATTGTTAGTCCTTTGATCTTCCGTCTGGTGTATCCCGTCCTGGAAGCCTGGTGCTGGTCCTTCGCCGCTCTGAGCACAAATCATATACGTATGACCATCCTTGCCACGTCTGAAACAGGATTTCTGCGTGTTTTTTGGCTGTTGCCTCTGAAGCTGGGCATCTGGAAAAAAAACGATTTGCTCGGTTTTGACTAGCTTGAGCACTTCTGCTTACGATCCAGCGCAGCATCTGATGAGAATAGCGTCTGAGCGCTAGTTCCAGAGCTTCGCGGTGCGGCTCACGTGATTTTCGCTTTCTTCTCTATGCTAGTGACTTCTTGCCCCGCGACAAAAAGCTGTGGTGTTGTCTGTTTGGCCCATGGGGCGGGTTTTGTCCAGTTTCGCACTGTTTTAGCTTTACAGATTTTTGTTGATCGTGGCCTGTGTGACATGGCGAACGACCTTCTTGTTGTTGCTCTTTTTATCGGTAAATTTTTGGATCATTTCGTCGATCATCTTGCCCAATTCATCGATAAGAAATGCGGCGTTTTTCCATACCGCATTTTGATATAATCTGAATTTAAAAAAATGACAACCCTTACAGAAAAGACAAAAATTGTTCAAAAAATAAATTGACCCCAAAGTAACGACTTGATTTGACTGAACTACAAGTGAACTTGTTGGTTTCCGACTTCTCTTAGGGGTTCTTTGCTTAACCTCGTTGTTGCCGAAGTCACTTTGTGAAGCGTCCCGGGCAACTGATTTCGAAAAAGATCGCGCTCAGCCGCTGTAAGGCAGTTACTGTAAAGCTCGGCGCTGTCGAAAACTGCGATCAGCTAATCTCTCAGCTTGTCTTTGCTGGAAAAAACAAGCGTGTGCAGCTTAACCAAAAATAAATAATTAAATAAAGAACCCTACTGTTGCTTCTAAGGTACGTACCTGGAACCTAAGTTGTCCTGCACTAATCAAATCGCACCTTAAGGTATTAAGCCGGTCGAAATTTGTATCATCCGTATGTGGTCGAGCTGGTGATGCCATGTCAATCTCAACAGTCGAAAAGTCAGCGTGCTATCATAAATAAATATATGTGCGTATATTCAACAACTCAGAAGAAAGATTTATCTAAAACCGCTTATATTTTGATAAAAGGCTTTTGTTAAAGGTGTATAAAAATGTGTTTATGGATGTTATTTATCTAAAAAAAATGTAACGCATTTCGAGGCAACAGTTCCGACACAAACAATATTCATAAGTTTCATAAGATTTTGTAAAAGTGCACGTGTAATTTTTTTGTGAATATCAATACCTGCCAACATTTTTATAGTTTGATGGCTCGTCGAACAGAAAACAACGGAAATCTTTGGTATCGCAACAAACATAGAAAACAATTAGAAACAATGAGATGACCCAAAAATGCTGTTTTCCAATAAAATTTTAAATCTAAATTTGTATTTACGCTAGTATATCATATCATATTTTCTTCCATATCGGCTTGGATGTTTACAGTATCCGTTTTTTCGGGCTGTCTAAAACTGATCTTGGTAGGAATAATAAAGCGTAGTTGAAAGAAACAGATGACCGCGGCTTCGTCTCTCGTGATTCAAAGTTATTTGGAAACTAGCTCTTAGCTCAAAGTGGTTTATAAATTGGGTAAGTGTTATAGAACTTCCCCATTCTAAATTGAATCCTCCCGATTCATTGGAATTTATGGGTACATATAAATTGTTAAATCGGCAATATTATTTTTTTCAATGGCATTTTCATCGTCGTGAAAAAGTAAAAAATAAAAATCTGTATATTTTCCATCATGTTGTCTACGTTGCTGTTGGAAATATTTTCAATTTAAATAAGTGTCATTAACTATATTTTGTTTTACACAAATGGCTAACGATTCCTCTGCACTTAGTAATCTGGTAAAACTAGAATCTTCTGGGTTTATTGTACAATAAACATTAAATTTTATTTACAAAATGCCTTTTTTTAATTTGCAACGATGAATATTTTTCATCATTATGTAAAATGGATTTTGAATTGCTAACGTCACATCGATCGGTAATAACAGGGTAATTAATGTATAATTTAATACGATTTTAAATTAATATAGTATTTGATTTCCAGGTTTTTTTTTAGTTTAAAAATGTATTTTATGTTTTAAATGTCTTTTACTTTTAGTATAAAATACATGCATTCTTGAGACCGTTATTGTGTCCATTAAATTCATAATTTAATTTCTTGAATTGTCATATTGTAATAAATGGATTTAAGAGTTGAATGTACAGAGCTTAGTAAGGCATTTGGCTCCCTTAACCACTCACTTCTTTTATTTAAATTAGATCAGCTTGGGTTTCCTGGTAATCTATTATCTTGGATTTCATGTTACTTGAATGGTAGGACTCAGAGGGTTATATTCAAGTATGCTGTTTCAAAATTGATCTAGGTGACATCTGGAGTGCCTCAGGGTAGTCATTTGGGCCCTTTGCTGTTTACTTAGCTTATTAACGATCTTCCCTCAATCATAACACATTCTCGTGTACTAATGATGTTAAGCTTTGTTTATCATATAATGAAATAGCGTTGGTATTTAAGTTACAGTCAGATATTAATGGTTTTCATGGATGGTGTGAGTACAACCTTTTAAATTTGAACTGCCTTTAATGCAACGGTTTGACTTTTTTATCAAGTGCACATCGACCGTATTGAGTCGGTACAAAAAAAATTTCTCTTATTTCCCCTGCGTAGTTTGAACTGGGATCCAAACGTAAGGCTACCTTTCTTACAGAGTAGATTACAATTGCTTAATATATCTACTCTTGTAAATCGCATAAGAATACTTGGTACTATTTTTACACGAAATAATTATACTCTAAATTTCGCGTTCTATGTAATAACTATAATA
The DNA here is from genome assembly GCF_025231255.1 of Drosophila biarmipes. NCBI lineage: Eukaryota > Metazoa > Arthropoda > Insecta > Diptera > Drosophilidae > Drosophila > Drosophila biarmipes. The sequence continues at coordinate 719,384 of NW_026114539.1, forward strand.
AACTTTATCATTGCATTTCAACATCTATACCGGTGTTAAAAAGTAATAACAAGCACTTGCTTGGTGTCGTTGGGCCACTTGTTTGTACTGTTCGAAGTGCATCAACGTCCATATATATTCAATGATAACAAATGATTCCAAAACAATTAAAACTTAGCATGAATAGCAATATGAATTAAACATTATCTGCTCTCAATATGGGATACCCTTCTACTCCGTCTTCTAACAAAAAAGCTTGATCGACAAAACCATTTTTGGTATGAGCAATACGTTCAAAAGTCAAGGCAAATTCAGCCTTTGAATGAATTTTAAACTTTCTTAAACAGAGGTTTCTCACTCTTTAAGCCATTGGATCAAAAAAGGGAAAAAAACATATGCATCAGTTTAAGCTGAAACACAATATAACTGTTTCTTTTGTAAGACACCGAATTATCAGCTAAGTCAAAACAAGGCGATTTTAGTTCACGGCTTGAAGCAATGGTTTTGCCACACAAACCAAGCAAATTATACAATTTCGACTAATAATTGGAAAAATTTAGAAAACCTGGAAAAATTTATATTCTTCTTGGAGCTGAGCATCAGGAATGGACTCCCCAAGCTTCAGAATACCAAACGTGGATGGATTGTAGCCGGGAAATTTTCAGAGAGGGCACCTACATCATCAGTATGTGCTGTACTTACGGAAGGAGAAAAAGTTGATGAGCAACTCAGTAGATTCTGGCAATTGGATAATTTTCAACCGGAGACAAAATGCAATTCACCAATGGAGAAACTGTGTGAAGATCACTTCCTTCAGAACGTTCAGTAGGCTCAGGACTCTAAAGTAATTTTTATGTTACCCTTTTTGAAGCGCACTTGATCGCTTGAGGATCGCTTCCACTATCAGGCAATAAAGAAGGACACATAAAGTTTTTGAAGGAATATGAAGCTTGGGCACATGAAGGAAGTCCCCCATAAACATCTTCCGAAGTCCCATGACTTTATACAGCATCATTGTATTCTCAAACCCGACAGTCAGTCAACCAAATTAAGAGTTGTATTTGACACATCTGCAGTGAAATCTTCCGGGAAAATATTGAACGATTTAATGCACAAAGGTCATACAGTGAAAACAGTTTAATGTCAATACTGCTTCTAATTAAATTGCATGAATATGTATTCACTACTGACATTGAAAAAATGTACAGACAGATTGGGGTAAATCAGGATGATCAACAATATCAAATGATCGTCTGGAAAAAATGATTCGTCAGAAAGACTTACGTTTGAAAACTGTCACTTATGGCACAAATTCTGAACCATATCTGGCAAAAAAATTCTTTAAAATATTTAGCAAGCGAGGAAATGATTTTAATCACATACTATTAAGTTCCAGACTTAAATGAAAAAAATGGTGCGTAAATAGTAGCCATCTTCTTCAGGGATTGAATAAGAAAACAAAAAGAACGCTATGGTCGAGCGCCTCAGATAACGATATTTTTGGTCGCCACCTACCGGCTATTTTAGTAGATTTTATGTGGGCGGCAGACAGATTTTATGTGTTTAAACCGTTTGTGGTCGTTAGAGTGGACGTGGTACATTGGGACCCCACCTTCCGGATGATTCACACTCCCGTGATTAGAATTGAAAGGAATAATTGTCGCTGCAAGGAACTGCAACATATTTTTGGGCAGATTCCCAAATTGTGTTGTCCTGGATAAATAGCCCATAGACAATAAAGGATTAAATTGTGGCCACGAGAACTACTACCATTCGAAAAGTATCATTGCAAAGGGAATGGCGCCATGCTCCATCGAAAAACAACGATGCCGACATAGCGTCCAAATTCACCAATATCAGTGTTTGGTTCTATGGTCCATCATCAAAATGGCCTTTCCATTTGTTGCGGCAAAATCAGAAGGCCGTGCAACCCAGAAATTCTGGAAGTGGTAGTTTAAAAACAATAAGTACGAGTTAGCTTTATGATATATACCACGGGAATTCATTTGATAAAATTCTAAGAATAGTAGCCTACATCCTGCGCTTCAAAAGGAAATTTTCAGACGCAACGACAATGGTGAAATTTGAAGAGCTGGAACAATCTCGAAAGATAGTTCTCCGATTAATTCAGCGCAATAACATAAGCGCCGAAATCAAGGAATTAAAGAAATCCCGGAAAGTCGGACGAGACAGTAATCTCAGCGCCCTAACGCCTTTCTGGGATTAGGATGATCTCATTCGAGTTGGGGAAAGATTGGAAGCATCTGAGCTTTCATTCGGTGCAAAACATCCTGTACTTTTGCCAAATAAAGATCAAATAGTCATATTAATACTTGAAAAAATCCACAAGGAAAATATGCATTGTGGTGCCCAAACTCTAATAGCCACGTAAAGGCAAAAATATAGGGCAATAAAGGCAAAAACACTGTCAATGTAATTTTAAAATGTGCCAAATGCATCAGAGCTAATACCAAATTAATGGAACTATTAATGAGAGTAACCACGCTTAAGAGTCACACAAGCTCGACCGTTCTTCAATTCTTAAGTTGACTATTGTGAACCATTTAAGATTCTCTTAAAAATTCGTGGAAAGAAACCACATACTGCCTACTTATCATTCTTTTGTTGCCTTGCGACCAAGGCAGTGCATTTGGAATAAGTCAGCGATTTAACCACAAAAGCATTCTTGGAAGTGCTGCGTCAATTCATAAGGCGTCGAGGAAAATATCAGACTCTAAACTGCGACAACGCTACGAATTTTGTAGGAGCAAGGAATAAGCTTCAGGAATTGGAAGAAGCTATCTTCTAAGAAAAGGACAAAAGGTCTATAGTGGATACGTGTAATAATAAAGGCGTCAACTTTAAGTTTATCCCACCAAAGCACCGCATTTTGGAGGACTTTGAGAAGCGACGGTAAAATCGGCAAAACATTTATTGCTAAAGAATGATTCTACAGCGTATCTGACCTATGAGGAATTAGAAACTGTGATAGTTGAAAAAGAAGCTATCATGAATTCGAGACCCTTGGATCCGATATCGAGCGATCACATCATTGGACGGCACTTAGCCAACTAGTTCTATGCAAGGTCAGCCTGAAGGGGTGCTGGATTACTTTCGGTTTTTGAAGGAGAGTTGTTAGAAAAGGCTTGTGATCTGATGATAAGTCCAAAAGCGATTTGGCGCTTACTAAGTTTCTTTGGATCTTCTTGGTCACAGCGAAGTCAATTAGATCCGGAAGTTTTCTGGGATCAGTTGTGGGGCTGTCAGGTGAGACTTAGTCGAGTTTATTGCTCAAATTTATAACTGCATTATAGTTGCTTTCCTTTAGAGGTCACGAGATTTGATCCCCAGTGAGGTTGCGTTGTATCTCCTCCTGCTAAAAATCGATCTCCAAGTGAATTGTAAAAGTTCATGAATTGCTTTTCAGTTATTGCAATACGAGGTGGGCAATAAACTGCGGCTATAGTGATACTGCCGTTGCCTGCTTGTAGTTTTATAGACGTAGCCTGCAAATAATTTGTTGCGAACCTCCGATGAAAGTGGTGATTAATGCGTTCCCTGATTAAGATTCCGGTTCCTTCGTGGGCCTTACCGTCCGGATGATCTGTGTAATATGGAGTATAACCTCTTATTTGAAAGTTGTATTTACTTGTTAGATGCGTTTCAGTAGCCAGTAGCATTATATCTATTTGGTTTTTATTGAGGAAATAGGTTAATTCAAGTTTGTGCCGTAAAACGCCATTGGCATTCCACATAGATATTCGAGAGCAAGACATAGATTATTTAGATTGTTGGGATGTGAGCAATTTTATTAAAATGTTTTGATTTTCCATAAGGTTTTGCATCGTTTTTTTCATAAAGGACAAAAATTTAATCATACCCTGTTGTAAAGTCAGCATCATGGTTTCGATGCTGTTTGGTATTAGTCCTATTGCTTGCTGATCTTTTATTTTATTTTTACCAGAGCATTGAGCTTGGGGGATCCCCAAGTCTGATTGCCAAGTCCTGATTTCAAGGCACTGGCGTATAAGACTCCTCCATTTGTGTTTGGGGGTCCAAATGAAGATCTGGCTGCTTTCGCAAAAAAACATCAGGTGTTGTTTGGGGTTGCATGAAGGCATTTTGTGCATTCTGGGAGCGTGCATATTTTGCTTGTTGAAGCCGACTCTTCAGATCTTTAGAGACGGGGCAGCCTCGGCTTTTTTTCTTCGTCTTTGTATCTTCTTTGCTAGCAGAGCGCGGTTCGGAGTTGTGGAAGCCTCCACAAGCTATGCAGACTGATCGAAGCCCGCAGTTCTTCCTGGTGTGTATTGCAGCAGACCATTTCGCTTCTTCGGTTCTTCAACAGTAATCCTTCTATGCAACATGAATTGCAGTTTGTAGATCGGGTGCACTTCATTTTTCTTTAAGACTCTGCTTTCTGGCTCCAGTTCGACCTTAAAAAGTGGTTGCGGCTTTTTATTTCTGTTAAAAATTTTAATAATATGTCTTGCGAAGAACCCATCTCCAGTTCGACCTTAAAGAGTAGTTGCGGCTTTTTATTTCTGTTGAAAATATTAATAATATGTCTTGCGAAGAATCCATCTTTCAGGCATTGCTAATCTTGAGCTGGTATGTGTAGTAGGGTTTCTTAGCCTTGGAGACCGTTGATGTTGTTGTTGCAGGTGCTGCGGTTGCAGAAATTAACGGGGTTGCAGTGCTCGTTTCTGGTGAGCTGTGAGTCGAAGCTCTCCATGACGTGGGAGTTGGTGGGAGAAGGGCGGGAGAACAAGACCGTGCTCTCGGGCTGTCAATGCTCAGTAGGTCTGAGTTGCTCTTTGAAGAAGTTCTTTCTACTTTTGTATCACGGGTTAAGAAAATGAGATATAACTGTTTCTCTGGTCTACGAAGCTTCTACGTTAATTTTTTTTCTACTTCATAGTTTTTATATTAACTTCGCACTATTTTTATACATAGCACTAATTATTGTTTATTATTAGCGCATTTATGCCTTTCATACACAACTCCAGTATTTTTATTTCATTATTATTATAATAGTTTTATCACTTTAAATATTTTAGAATTAATAACGAATTGACCGTTATGTTATGTATAACTTTAGTAATGAGATTTTCCTTAACTACTTTTTTCAAGTCTAGAATAAATCTTATTTTTTTCCCCATGTTTTTTATCGAAAAGTAGTAGTAGTAGTTCTTATTTCGTCTGTCTATATTGTGAAAATGCAACATTTTTTAATGAGCTTGTTGCAATAACTAAGGAGTTTCTTCATGTTTAATTTTATTTTATTGAGTGAATAGTTAAAAAAATATATGTTAGGGCTTCTCTAATTATAATTTTGAAATAATCAAAGAAATTAAGCTCATCTTTAATGCAGCGAGCAATTTCTGTTAAGATTAAGTGTGCCCATTTGTCAGTTGGACGTGGTATGTCGAGGATCTGTAAAGATATGTCGGTTGTATTTGTTGTGATTGCAAATAGTGCAATTTTTTATAAACTTCTTATGCTTCTTGTATAAATTAGGCCATTAATAAAGTCTAGTTATTTGTTTATAATTTTCTCAAGCCCTCTATGGGCTCTGCAGTGGGATTCTCTGATTTTGAGGATCTGTCTTCACTGTTTTTGGCATCCTAGACAAATATCTTAGAGTATACAAATTTATTTATAAAATTTTCTATAAGTGATTTATTATTTCTAAAAAAGTCTTTTAGTGCAGTAAACGGCAGTAAAATATATACCCTCAGGCTTAAAATCAAATTTGCTGCAGTGTCATACTCTATTATATGTCTAGTATTTTCCGAATACATTAGTTGTCTCACGTATTGTATACCTCTCCGTTGCTATTAGCAAGTTGGCTAAAAATTTTTAATTAAATTTACATTTTTAATTATGATCTACTTATTCTACCTATGTAATTAAATTTTCTTTCAGATCCTTAAAAGCTTGGAGCCGAATCATCAACTGAATAAAAGAGCAGATACTTTGCCCTTTTTGCGTTCTAAATATTTTATTAAAGATTTATTTTTCTTTGCGTAATTTTGCATGAATTTTCTGTGATATCCTGTAAGGCCTAGGAAGTTTTTCACGAATATTTTTGTGGATTGCATATTTTACAATTGTAAATTGGGGAGATTGGCTATGATAACATTTTGAGAAACAATGTAACCGAGTAAGTTTGTTTGTAGTTTAAAGAACTTTTGATTTATCAATCGAAGTTTCATGTTTGCATGTATCAAGTTTAGCAATTAGTTTTGGTTTTTGAAAAAGTAATGATCCAAATAAATATGACATATCTTACCCACTTGTTCTCTTAAAGCGAGTGATGGATGATATGCTCGTTGGAATCGTTGGATCGTTGGAGAGCCATTCTTAGGAATTCGTATTTTTCATTACTTTGAGTTCTATCTTCATTAAAACTCTTTTTTAATGCCCCTAGTACATGGAAATTAGAAGGACTTATACTTGGCCTTATAATTTCTTCTAATAACATTCGACTAATATAAATATTAAAATAATCGGAAGCTGCTAAAGCATAGTGGTATTGTTTGCTGTAAATGAATGTACCACAAATTTACTGATTTTAATGGGTTTCGGGGTCATAAAAATGTCACGACTATGTCCATAATGAGAATACTTCATCGCCCCCACATCCCTATGTGACAATATTGATCGCGTATCCTCCTCCTCAATATGAGCAATTGTTAGTCACGTGAGAAAGGTGCACGTATCATATACCTTTTTGCTTCACCATCCCAGGTGTTGCTATGGACTTCAGAAATGACGCACACTCAATATATCCAGAGGTTGTTATCTTAGAGAAACATGTCCAAACATGTTTGGGAAATATGTTGCGAACATGATTTTTTATATACTGAAATTATTTTTTTGACTCCGTTTCGGCGATTTGCATAGAAGACGCATGCTCACGTTTCCGATGTTAAAGGAGGATAACAAAATGTAAAGTGTTCACCATAGTTTCTAGTTTTCAGATATTATCGACCTTGATTCGTGAACATAGTTTTTCTTTTTAGAAGGTATTGAAAGTGCTGTCCTTTAAATTGTTTTTTATTATAATTATTATTATTATTAATTTCCTTTTCTTGTAGTTCTCCAGTTTTCCGGTTTTCATATTGCCAATTTCTCGATATTATTGACCTGACGATTCCCAAAAAACTTCGCTATAAATCCTTAATTTTGAACACCCTTACAAATAATTAGTTTTCCGTTCGTAATTGTCCTCAAAAACTTTCGAGCTTGTGGAAAATTATTTTCTTATTCGTTCCAAAATTTTTTTTGACATTTATTATTATTGTCAAAGAAACCTTAAACATCAATCGAAACTGTATCTTTCATTAATTTAAACAGCTCATTGTACTAGTCCCTGTAATGGGACTATCATCTTGGGTATTCACATGACTTGGTGTCCTGAGTTAAAATTCTCACAAAAATGCGACCAGCTTTCAGTGATACGTTTTGTTATACTATATTTAAATCTTCCGATTAGAGTAACTATATTGAAATCTTGTATACATTTCATAAAGGTGGGCACACTGATCTTACTAAAATCGACATTCAGATTATCTTATGGATATGAGTCCGAATTCAAGTGAACTGTCAAGCTTGATACATTTTTTGTGATAATGACAATTTCACATTCCAGCTGTGTTGGCTGCCATGCCCCTCATTTTGGAATTAACATATGAATCCCAACTCCGGAATGCGATTGGGGGGTTTTCTCCACTTTTAATAATTTCCTACATCTTAATTTTTGCAAAATCACTCAAAGTTACATCAGTAATTTTCCAGGTTATATTCGTCACTTCCAGTTTCCGGTTTGTTTAAACACATCGCCACGATTCTTCGTCAGCATCAACACTAGTTCGTATTTACAATTTAACAAAACTCTTTTATAATCCTAAGAAAATCCAAACAAATTTTTTAATGGTACAGAAAAGTTGAAGTGGGGTCACGGAGAAATTTCGTTCCCATGGCTCCATCAAAAATTTAATAGATTTTGACTTTGAAGATTATTCAAAGGTATACTATTTTTAAGGGTGGTAGACATAGCGACAAATCGTGTTCTATCAATCTCACATCCTTTTGTTTCGGAATTTATTTCATTCAAATAGTCACTAAATCCCCGTTTTGATCAACATCACAGTTGTTCGGTGTCACTGTCATTTTATACCCAGCTGGAACATGCCAACGTATGATTCGGTTTATTATCTACTTACGAACTGCTGATTATTTTATATTCCAAATGAATTGCATTCATTTTTTATATGTTCACAGTCTGATCTGGTCGATAGGTTTTTGTAGGATGTGGTTCTAGTACCAACCGTCCCTTATTAAAGTGAACTGGCCCTCGGCTGGTAGTTATTTTAACTTGAAGTGTATTATTATTACTTTGGACTTTAAATGTTCTTTCAAGGTTATAGTCTTTTAGTTAAATGTATATAAAATCTGTGATGTCATTCAATTCATATGATCCAGTAGGAATTATAAAAGCATTATCACTGATGTGAAATAGGTTAATTTTTCTTCAATATTCGGAATCGAATTGTACTTATTAAAGTCAGCAAGTTCGCAATCATATTGCGCATTCAATTCGATAGGCGGAAAATAGTTTATATTTATAATGGAACTGTTTCTATTTAAAGGTAATGTAAGTGATCTAAGCTTATTGAATTATATTGAAAACCTATTGAATTATTGTGGAATTTTAGGTATCTATTTAAACCAGTTTTATTTATATCACTCCTTAAATCATTATGTTCAAATCTTTTTCTGTTATTCATTTCACCATTTATGCTTATTAATAAGAATCCGTGCTTAGCTTTCCAACAGTTTCGACAAATTTTCATTTGTGTTTCAGAATTATATTAGTGTTAATATTATCCCGATATGTATGCCTCATATTTAAATCATCTTGCTTAAACAATATAATAAAATTGGCATTGTCACAAGTCAAATGTTTCAGTATATGACTATATGTTTGACATAAGTAAAAAGAGTCGATATTTTTATGTCGACCCATACATAAATAAGATCTTGTACAGATCTTTCGGCGGGGTGCTGCTGCGCTTTGGAAGAAACACTCGCTTCGCGAATTGCCGGTGATCGAAAGAAATAACACAGACAACTTTAAACTGTATGGAGGAATCGAGGGAGCGACCGCAGTTTTATTCGTATCCCGCGCTCCAATGCGCAGTGGGGATACGAGCGGGAGAGCGAGAGCGGGAGTGTGAGAGCGGTGCACTAGGCAAGCGGTGCAATTGGGGAGCGGTGCGGAAGTTTGGATTCGCCGGACAGCGGGCCTAAGCATTCCGCCCTTCTTGCAATCGCTAGCGTTGCAACGAGTGGCCTAGGCCTGCGTACAAGCGCCGCAGAGGATCCACCCGAAAAAGGTCTTCTGGCCTACCGACAGTCCCTCGTCGACCATGTTGATGCCCGGCTCAGGGAAATGGTGGATGGCCGATGGAACCGCTTATCCACGAGCGGTAGCACCCTGAACTTCGTCACCATGCTCTCACTGAGCGCACTGATGGAAGTGCGGAACCGCACGTTTGAGGGCAAATTGTCATCCTTAATGACGACCATGTCGCCGACGCGCAGTTTTTCAGTGGAAACTTGAAACTTGTTGCCCTTGTGGAGCCCTTTTTTTTTGATGAAGAGAACTTAAGTGCTGCCACCGGGTAAGAATGGACTTGGACTTTACCTCAGCTTCCACTATGGACAGAAGCGGGCCTCTGACAATAAAGGCCTTGGTGTCAACGCTAAAAGATCAGTTGGATCCTTTGACATAAGAGATAGCGGTCTGAAATGTGGACAAGCTTTTCGTAAGGAGGGTGAACAGCTCTTCAAAGGTGTACTTCCGTGTAGCGGTGGACTTGTAAAACAAGATCTTGATGCTTTTGACACCAGCTTCCCACAGGCCGCCCATATGGGGAACCCCAAGAGGACACACTGGTTTAGCTAACCATGCTACCACGATCGTGGAATCGGTCCAACAATGGAGTTGTAAAGTCAGCCTCGGCATGTTAGGATGGAAAGATTCGGCCATCTCGGACAAAAGGAGAGCGCCACATAATTCAAACCTCATAAGGAACACCGTTTCGACTGGCGCCACACGAGTCTTGGCTGCGAGTAAGTGCACCATCGTCTTATGGGCCATCTCTACGCGTACATAAATTGCAGCTCCGTAGGCCTTTTGCGAGGCGTCACAGAATCGGTGATGCTCTACGCGTAACTCTGGACGAAAGAAAACCCATCTTGGTGTTCTGACCTGGTCTAGGACCGAATAGCTGTGAAGGAAACTGTTCCACCTATGGCACAGCTCAGTTGGAAGTTTATCGTCCCAACCTAGAACTTGAAGCCAAATCATTTGCATAAAGATTTTGGCACATATAACAAATGGAGAAAGCCAGCCTGATGGATCGAACAACTTGGCAATTTGCAAAAGGACTCGGCGTTTCGTGGAGGAGATTTCTGTTCCCAGTTCTGGTGGGACGAAGAAGAACTCGTCGGACGTCACCTTCCATGGTATGCTGCAGCTGTGCTCTCAGTGTCGATTTTGAGGAAGCAGGTTGCCTGTCAGAGACCTTACAGACATATAAGAAGGATCTGTGAAAACCATTTTGAAAAATGAAAATGCTCAAAAAAGTCATCGCGTTGATGTGTTTGATACAATGCTTTCTGACTATCAGAACAAGCTCAAATGCATAATCTCGGTCGATTAGACTTGGATTTACGCGTACGACCTTGAAACAACAGACCAATCAAACGAATATCGTGCTTAGGGCAAGGCCAGACCAAAAAGAGCACGTCAAAGTCGTTCAAAAATCAAGGTTATGATCACAGTTTTTTTCAATTTTCATAGTATGGTGCACTATAAATTTCTTTCACCTGGCCAAACTGTTAATAAGGAATATTATTTGAGCGTTATGCGTCACTTGCGAGAGGCAATTCGTCGAAAAAGACCAGAGTTATGGGCCAACAATTCTTGGTTTTTGAATCTCGATAATGCACCGTCGCACACTGCACTCGTTCTTCGTGATCATTTCGCCAGGAATTCGACGCATATCGGTCATCATATTCTCCTGATTTGGCTCCGTTTGTCTTCTGGCTATTTCCGCTTTTCGAGTCAATTTAACAGATAAAAGCGGAATCGACGAGGGCGCTCATGGCTATACCAAAAAGGGACTATTTCGCGTGTTTTGAGGATTTTATCGCTAGGGGATCAAATTGATTCAGAAGAATAAATAAAGAATTTTCACTTCACAAACAAATTTACTTTACTTTTCCCACAGTAGTACATTTGGTTTCGACCGACGCTGCTTTCTCTTGGATGGCTGACCTACACGTCAGTTGCCAGCTGTTACAAGACTCGAATCGCCAGGAATGGCGTGCAATTGACTCTAAAAGTTACCCTCTGTAACTCGAAATCCAGAATGTCCCCTTCGATTTTGTGAAATAAAATGCGTTGGAACGGTGAGTGCTGTGGATCTACCCATATTTGTATTGTGGAAATATCGCAACTTCAGGACCTGGATCGTTAGATCGGTCTGTAAGTCTGGGACAGCATGAAGGATATCATTTAAACTGACCCCATTCTCTGAAGAAACTAATTTAGTGGTATTTATCACACGCAGCTCGGTGGTTGCATTTTCCGGCTTGAGCACGGCATGATGCGGAAAGTAATAACCATAAGAATTACGGGTAGAACGGACTTCTCTCATGTGATGGAGGCCGAGATACTATTGAATCATGGAGTTTATTTGGTTTTTAACTGACTGTCCCTTTTCAGGCGTTGCTCGGTTCTTAAAGACTGCGACACCGCAAAGGATCTGGAGTGACTGAGGGCGTATTTTACGTCTTCCGGACCCCGAAACGGAAGACTTGCGACATACCTGCCGTTATCGTCTCTCGTAGTAAAGTTCCTCGCAAAACGTTTTACCGCTTTTACTGGCAGATCCTCCACTTGCCAAAAATTTTGTGAGAAGCTTGTTTAGGGACATGTCAGCTGTGTGGGAAATTCGCGTGGAAAAGGCGGAAATCTGATTTTCCCCTTGAGCAGGAACGGGTCCAGGTAGGATCAATCCGAACATGGTTTCTTGACCGAGGAGAAAATCGCAAGTACTCGCAAGTGTCCGTGATCTGAGCCTTACATCTCTCGTAAGTTCCCAATGGAGTTATATTTAGCAGATTTTGACTTAATTTAAACCGATGAGTAAAAAAAACAATTACATACCAATCAGCTGTGAAGCGGAAAAAAAATTAAAAAATAACAACAAAATACGAATCAGATGTTGATCGGAAGATGCTATTTAATTATTTTTTTTAGTACCGCTGGAGTTCTGAAACGCTTTTTTTTTATTTAAGTTCAGGCGAGGGAAAAAAAAATATACCAATAAGATGTTGATTGGAAGATGATATTATATTATTTTCTGTGATGTGGAATGCTTTTGCTTTAAGTTGAATTCAGGTGAAGGAAAAAATACCATAAAAATACCAATCACTTGTTGTTCGGTAAATGCTATTTATTTGTGGAGCTGCAGGCTGAGCCCTGCTTCTCCTTAATTCGTTCGTTAATATATTTAACCGAATGGCCGACGGAAAAATTTAAATGGGGGGAACAAGCTGATCAGAATTTTAATATGTGATGTATTTACAGGGGTGGTCAAAAGTATTTTCACAGAAATAAAAGTGAAATATACTGGTAACTTGCTCCGATTAACTTTTGGCGTCAATGGAACGGTCATTTAAATGCCGTTTGAATGATGCACTACTTTTCTTAACCCATTCATTACGTATTCAAAAATTCCGAAATAGTGTGAAAGTCTGTTTTTTAAATTGTTTTCCTCGCCTTGAAAATTTAAATTATTGATTCATAAAGTTTGTTTGACAAAAATAATAGAAACTAAACATTTTCAAAAAATCAAAACAAATTATTATTTATTGTTTTAAGAAACTTTTTGCATCCAACAATTTTAGTTTCCAAGACGAGGAAAAAAGTTTAAAGAGTAGATTTTCACAATAATTCTCCCGAAACAATCGCTTTGCCAATGGCCCGGTGACCGAAAAGAAACACAGCTTTAACCTTTAGAGACGAGGCTGCGACCGAGGTTTATTCGTATCAGTGACACAATCAAACTGAAGTCCCGCGCTTCATTGCGCAGACTCCACGAAGGGAAGAGCGTGAGATGCAATAATTTGAAAATATATAAACATTTTTTAATTTTAGTCCATTCTATTAAACTTAGCATAACATTATTTTTACAACAATTGAAAGGCCCGACAACTAGAGCTCTTATTGAGTTCGCTAAAAGGGCACTATCTCCTGGCGGGATTGAATAAAACGAAAAATAAAGGGAGAAAAACGATAAATAAGAACACAATGAAGAAAACAAACCATTCGACTGTTATTAATGCTGCTTCTAAAACAATAAAAAAGCCAAAAGCATAATACATTATGTGCAATTAAAGTTGCACGTAAATCAATTCATCAATCAATGGGTTCTAAGAAAAATGTTAAGATATCTCGTGTAATTATTGTACCAAGAATTTGAGGTTTTCTACCAATCGTGCCCGTCTTGACGGCCCTCAGCGCTCTTGGTAGCTTAGCAAGCGGTAGTGCCGCAATTTCAAAGACAATTAACAATGCAAGAATGGCTAAAGAAGATATGGAGGAGAAAAAACGTCACAACAGGAAAATTGAAGGTGTTGCTGGAGGTGAAGGATTATATGTTAAACCCTATAGAAAGGGATATGGTTCCTTTCTCAAGCCCTATAGTAAGGGGAAAGGAGTTAAGAAGCGAAAAAACTAATTTCACTGCTACCCAATAGACCACAAACAAATACCGACATTACATGTTTTCCTTAGAAACATATCCCTCATTTTATTATATATATTTATGAGAGATCTACTCTCAGAAACACCAAGTATTCGGGAGTGTGGTATAATAAACCTAGATAAATCACAATCAAGTGGTACACATTGGGTTGCATATAATAAAAATAAAAATAATATTCATTATTTCGATAGCTTTGGAAATCTTCAGCCACCTAGGGAAGTTGTGAAATACTTGGGTTATAGAATACAATACAAATACGTACAACTGTGGGCACCTGTGCCTCGCTTTACTACTTTCTTTCGTAGAAGATGTGGCGTCATAACAGGTATATTTGATTGGTTAATTTACATTTTGGGGTTGAAAATAAACGTGTGGGTACGTGTATGTGTGAGCTCTATACGGTATAAAAAGGAGACCCGCACGCGTTGAGATTCACAATCTAAGTCTTTACTTCACATCGATCGTCATCTAATGAACCAGAACTTTGATTATTCTGAACAATAGACTAGAACAGCTGGTACAAGTCGTCAAATAAACAGATACAGCATAGATCCAGTACAGCTACAGTACAGCTACAGTACAGCTACAGTACAGCAACAGTACAGCAACAGTACAGCTACAGTACAGCTACAGTACAGCTACAGTACAGCTACAGTACAGCTACAGTACAGCTACAGTACAGCTACAGTACAGCTACAGTACAGTTACAGTACAGCTACAGTACAGCTACAGTACAGCTACAGTACAGCTACAGTACAGCTACAGTACAGCTACAGTACAGCTACAGTACAGCTACAGTACAGCTACAGTACAGCTACAGTACAGCTACAGTACAGCTACAGTACAGCTACAGTACAGCTACAGTACAGCTACAGTACAGCTACAGTACAGCTACAGTACAGCTACAGTACAGCTACAGTACAGCTACAGTACAGCTACAGTATAGCTACAGTACAGCTACAGCACAGCTACAGTACAGCTACAGTACAGCTACAATACGGCTACAGTACAGAAAAAGTGCACCCTGTTCAAGTAATTACCATCCAAGACCAAGTCTAAACCATCAAGGTAACAACGGGTAACAACCGTACCATGTCCAAAACACTCAATCACCATTATGAACCACGAAAACCCTATATTGTAATCAAAGAGTTCAATAAATTTAATAAAAATACGTTGATATCGAAGACAAGGATGCCTGAAAATGTAAGATTCCCGATCCTCAAGGTGGAGCGCAAAACGAGAAAGGTTGGAGAATCTATTGCTCATTCTCCTCAGGATAATATCATCAATGAGATGGTTGATGGAAAATTTAATATTCATAAAAGTAATGAAAATTTATATTTAGAAATAAGCCAATAATCATTAAATATGAAAAATATATACCGAATCTTTTTTTATTGGGAAATGGTATATAAATAATAAGATAATGGCGTTTCCTAAACAGTATTTGACTACATGAATTTCGAAAAAATTTAAATTCTTTCCCTATACATGAACCTGTTAAGGGAAATAAAAAAGAAAAGACATCTAATGTAAACGACAATGTGAAAGTAAAACGTGAATTGAATGAATATACAAAATACGATGATGATGAGAAAGATTTAGACGATTTATACTTTACAACTAATTAGAAAGATCTCCAATCTAATCGAAATATATTTTCACGAAGGTGTTCCGATGGAAGTAATTCCTATAACGAATTCTTTTCACCGACGAATATAGAGGAAGATGTAGAAAAGGAGAAAAAGGGGACGAAAAAGATTGAAAAAGAAGGGGCAACACCTTCCCCAATGAATACAGAAGAGGTCGGTATGGGTGTGGATGCAGAGCTAGAAGATAAAAACACTAGTTACAATTATGATTCTAATATCAGTAATTTGACCAGAGGAAATGTGTTGGATAAAGATTTTGGACCTAAAAAAATTGCAAACAATTCATTAACATTGGGGAATAGAGAACTAAAAATTAAAGATAATAAAATAACCTTTTCTAGTGGAATGAATTGTGATCTGACTCCTGGTCTATACTCTCTAATCTTTCTTAGTAAACCTGAAAACTATGATGATCATGATTTAAAGATATATAAAAAAAAGTATATATTTGAGTAGGCTTTAATCCTAATAACTGAATCAAGGGTACACGATCTTACAAATATAGCTATATAGTAAAATTGTTTATTAATTGGAATGAGTTGTGATCTGACTCCTGGTCTGTACTCTCTAATTTTTCCTAGTAAACCTGAAACTATGATGATCATGATTTAAAGATGTATAAAAAAATTATTTTAGAACCGAATTTACATAGAGTTGGCATAGAAGTTGATAGACAATACTTTCAATCCTACAACGTTTACTCCACTTCGCTCAAAAACAGGTTTTGGTTACATGACCCTTCAGAAGTCAAATCCAAACTTTGTATACTGGAATGATGTTAATGAGTTAGTCGAACCATTGGAAATTTTGGTGGCATCAAAAGAAGAGGGTAATACCAGTCACAATTAGGAAATTTTTTTCGTATTAGAAGAGTTGCGTGATTACATTACAATTTTAAACATCATGTCTGTCGTCAAGTTTGGACATTTTTCTGTTGATAAAGAATAGATAACGATGAAAGAAAGTTTGGAGAAGATTTAAGAAAAATCATAACTCACAATATTAATCGTCGACTCACGAAAATTTTAAAATTACCGACTAAAATTCTAAAAAAGATTAAAAGCATTGAGAATTACATATTTAAATTTGTAACAAAACCGATATCTTTACCCAAAAAAAACACAATTCAGTTAAAAGGTGTCGCTTTTCAGCCTATTAGAATGAGTTGCACGGACCATCTCGAAAAACTTTCAACGGATGCGAGTGATCACAAGGGGTATAAATGATCTGTGGAAAGCAGAGCCTTTTCAAAATCTAATGATGGGGATCGAGACTTTTTGACTGTTATAGACAAATTTTCGAAATTTTGTTGGGGTGAGGCATTAAAGTCAAAAAGTGCTAATGCTGTTTCCCAAGCCATGGAAAAAAGACGAGGAAAAAAGTTTAAAAAGTAGATTTTCACAATAATTCTCCCGAAACAATCGCTTTGCCAATGGCCCGGTGACCGAAAAGAAACACAGCTTTAACCTTTAGAGACGAGGCTGCGACCGAGGTTTATTCGTATCAGTGACACAATCAAACTGAAGTCCCGCGCTTCATTGCGCAGACTCCACGAAGGGAAGAGCGTGAGATGCAATAATTTGAAAATATATAAACATTTTTTAATTTTAGTGCATTCTATTAAACTTAGCATAACATTATTTTTACAACAATTGAAAGGCCCGACAACTAGAGCTCTTATTGAGTTCGCTAAGAGGGCACTATCTCCTGGCGGGATTGAATAAAACGAAAAATAAAGGGAGAAAAACGATAAATAAGAACACAAAGAAGAAAACAAACCATTCGACTGTTATTAATGCTGCTTCTAAAACAATAAAAAAGCCAAAAGCATAATACATTATGTGCAATTAAAGTTGCACGTAAATCAATTCATCAATCAATGGGTTCTAAGAAAAATGTTAAGATATCTCGTGTAATTATTGTACCAAGAATTTGAGGTTTTCTACCAATCGTGCCCGTCTTGACGGCCCTCAGCGCTCTTGGTAGCTTAGCAAGCGGTAGTGCCGCAATTTCAAAGACAATTAACAATGCAAGAATGGCTAAAGAAGATATGGAGGAGAAAAAACGTCACAACAGGAAAATTGAAGGTGTTGCTGGAGGTGAAGGATTATATGTTAAACCCTATAGAAAGGGATATGGTTCCTTTCTCAAGCCCTATAGTAAGGGGAAAGGAGTTAAGAAGCGAAAAAACTAATTTCACTGCTACCCAATAGACCACAATCAAATACCGACATTACATGTTTTCCTTAGAAACATATCCCTCATTTTATTATATATATTTATGAGAGATCTACTCTCAGAAACACCAAGTATTCGGGAGTGTGGTATAATAAACCTAGATAAATCACAATCAAGTGGTACACATTGGGTTGCATATAATAAAAATAAAAATAATATTCATTATTTCGATAGCTTTGGAAATCTTCAGCCACCTAGGGAAGTTGTGAAATACTTGGGTTATAGAATACAATACAAATACGTACAACTGTGGGCACCTGTGCCTCGCTTTACTACTTTCTTTCGTAGAAGATGTGGCGTCATAACAGGTATATTTGATTGGTTAATTTACATTTTGGGGTTGAAAATAAACGTGTGGGTACGTGTATGTGTGAGCTCTATACGGTATAAAAAGGAGACCCGCACGCGTTGAGATTCACAATCTAAGTCTTTACTTCACATCGATCGTCATCTAATGAACCAGAACTTTGATTATTCTGAACAATAGACTAGAACAGCTGGTACAAGTCGTCAAATAAACAGATACAGCATAGATACAGTACAGCTACAGTACAGCTACAGTACAGCTACAGTACAGCTACAGTACAGCTACAGTACAGCTACAGTACAGCTACAGTACAGCTACAGTACAGCTACAGTACAGCTACAGTACAGCTACAGTACAGCTACAGTACAGCTACAGTACAGCTACAGTACAGCTACAGTACAGCTACAGTACAGCTACAGTACAGCTACAGTACAGCTACAGTACAGCTACAGTACTACTACAGTACAGCTACAGTACAGCTACAGTACAGCTACAGTACAGCTACAGTACAGCTACAGTACAACTACAGTACAGCTACAGTACATCTACAGTACAGCTACAGTACAGCTACAGTATAGCTACAGTACAGCTACAGTACAGCTACAGTACAGCTACAATACGGCTACAGTACAGAAAAAGTGCACCCTGTTCAAGTAATTACCATCCAAGACCAAGTCTAAACCATCAAGGTAACAACGGGTAACAACCGTACCATGTCCAAAACACTCAATCACCATTATGAACCACGAAAACCCTATATTGTAATCAAAGAGTTCAATAAATTTAATAAAAATACGTTGATATCGAAGACAAGGATGCCTGAAAATGTAAGATTCCCGATCCTCAAGGTGGAGCGCAAAACGAGAAAGGTTGGAGAATCTATTGCTCATTCTCCTCAGGATTATATCATCAATGAGATGGTTGATGGAAAATTTAATATTCATAAAAGTAATGAAAATTTATATTTAGAAATAAGCCAATAATCATTAAATATGAAAAATATATACCGAATCTTTTTTTATTGGGAAATGGTATATAAATAATAAGATAATGGCGTTTCCTAAACAGTATTTGACTACATGAATTTCGAAAAAATTTAAATTCTTTCCCTATACATGAACCTGTTAAGGGAAATAAAAAAGAAACGACATCTAATGTAAACGACAATATGAAAGTAAAACGTGAATTGAATGAATATACAAAATACGATGATGATGAGAAAGATTTAGACGATTTATACTTTACAACTAATTAGAAAGATCTCCAATATAATCGAAATATATTTTCACGAAGGTGTTCCGATGGAAATAATTCCTATAACGAATTCTTTTCACCGACGAATATAGAGGAAGATGTAGAAAAGGAGAAAAAGGGGACGAAAAAGATTGAAAAAGAAGGGGCAACACCTTCCCCAATGAATACAGAAGAGGTCGGTATGGGTGTGGATGCAGAGCTAGAAGATAAAAACACTAGTTACAAATTTGATTCTAATATCAGTAATTTGACCAGAGGAAATGTGTTGGATAAAGATTTTGGACCTAAAAAAATTGCAAACAATTCATTAACATTGGGGAATAGAGAACTAAAAATTAAAGATAATAAAATAACCTTTTCTAGTGGAATGAATTGTGATCTGACTCCTGGTCTATACTCTCTAATCTTTCTTAGTAAACCTGAAAACTATGATGATCATGATTTAAAGATATATAAAAAAAAGTATATATTTGAGTAGGCTTTAATCCTAATAACTGAATCAAGGGTACACGATCTTACAAATATAGCTATATAGTAAAATTGTTTATTAATTGGAATGAGTTGTGATCTGACTCCTGGTCTGTACTCTCTAATTTTTCCTAGTAAACCTGAAACTATGATGATCATGATTTAAAGATGTATAAAAAAATTATTTTAGAACCGAATTTACATAGAGTTGGCATAGAAGTTGATAGACAATACTTTCAATCCTACAACGTTTACTCCACTTCGCTCAAAAACAGGTTTTGGTTACATGACCCTTCAGAAGTCAAATCCAAACTTTGTATACTGGAATGATATTAATGAGTTAGTCGAACCATTGGAAATTTTGGTGGCATCAAAAGAAGAGGGTAATACCAGTCACAATTAGGAAATTTTTTTCGTATTAGAAGAGTTGCGTGATTACATTACAATTTTAAACATCATGTCTGTCGTCAAGTTTGGACATTTTTCTGTTGATAAAGAATAGATAACGATGAAAGAAAGTTTGGAGAAGATTTAAGAAAAATCATAACTCACAATATTAATCGTCGACTCACGAAAATTTTAAGCTTACCGACTAAAATTCTAAAAAAGATTAAAAGCATTAAGGATTACATATTTAAATTTGTAACAAAACCGATATCTTTACCCAAAAAAAACACAATTCAGTTAAAAGGTGTCGCTTTTCAGCCTATTAGAATGAGTTGCACGGACCATCTCGAAAAACTTTCAACGGATGCGAGTGATCACAAGGGGTATAAATGATCTGTGGAAAGCAGAGCCTTTTCAAAATCTAATGATGGGGATCGAGACTTTTTGACTGTTATAGACAAATTTTCGAAATTTTGTTGGGGTGAGGCATTAAAGTCAAAAAGTGTTAATGGTGTTTCCCAAGCCATGGAAAGAATATTTAAATCGGGTCATAGAAAACCAAAAAACCTACAAACTGATGATGGTACTGAATTCCTTTATTTATTGTTATGTATCATCTTACCTAAGCAAAATGAATTAGATTGATTCTAACTATTTAACATTTTCTAAAATATCTTTTTCAACTTGTCTCTGATGTATAATTTTATGATTTATTGATGTCGTACCAAGGTCTTCACAACTAACTCCAAAAATTGGGTTTCGTCAACATTACGTTTTCTATGGTTATCTTTGTCACAAATAATTTTTTTTATTTAGATTAACTTTGTTTATTTTGTTTTTTTTTTATCTAAACAATTTCTATTGCCATAAAGTGGGGTCCCAGATATAAAACAACGTTTTTTTTCAAAATTTAAGTTTTTGTACAATGTTTTGTTGCTATACGGATCACATGGGAAGATCCTAACAAGCTTTTTATCGACTCTGCGTCTCCGTAAACAGATTTATTCATCAACTTAAAAAAAAAATTTCTAAATGTTTTTATTTTGTCTATGAAAAGTAATTATATCAATAAATTTGTTTAACTAAGGCTTTTTTAAGAACTGAACTTCTCTATGGATCTTTTTCAGTATTAACCTATTCTATATACATTGTTGCAAATTACGATAATGTATTGCATAATTTTTTCTTATTTCCCAGGTAAGTAATTCAATTTTTGACCCTATCCTCATTTGAGGCCAGACAATTTGACGGACAAAGTGGGAGATCATTATGAAGATCATGTAAACGGTACGGATATGTTAAGTCCACTTTCATAAAATGTCTGTGGTTGTGACATTGCCCAACAATATAAGTTATTCGCATCCACATACATTAAAAATGAAGACTCCTTGGAGAAATTATAATCTGACAAATATTTATACGGCATTGAACTAAACCATCTCGATTGATTTTATTGTTTTAATAAATCTGTACAGTCAAGTTGAATATTTGTGGTTTTCAACATTGTCTCGCGAGAAAGACCTGGTGTCGTAAAATACAGAGCTGTGTCAAGTGAATAAATAAGCATACAAATCTGTCAGAAATTTCCTAAATTTTCTGTTGAACTAAAAACATCAGTTTTCAAATATAATTCTAAGTATTCTTTTAGAAGTAAACGTGGGAAATGTGACCAAACTTCATAATCTTCTTGAGAACATTCCCTTTCCGTTAAATTACTATAGAATACTACCCTTGGTGGTGTCAATTAAATTAGATGCTAGGGTATCCAAATTTGAGGTCATAAAGCTGTATAAATCGAGAAAACGAATTTCAAAACTATTTCCACTAAAAAATGTTTTTTTTAACAGAAAAAAGTTTTTTCATCGGGTAACATTCCTAATTCTTGAATAAATAAATGACAGTCGTATTTCGAAAAATTATGAAATTTCCTTTTTCAGATGCATTTTATTTATTGGATCTTTTCTGAATTGAGACCAACAATAAGTATATAATAATAATAATAAGCTATCTGACAGTCAAGAACACTGACGCGAGATTTAAGGGCTCTAATAACTATTGCTGAGCTGGAAGTTCATTTCGTTGCAATCGGGTCCGATACGAAACCCTGGCTAGGCCCCTGGCGAGCTGGTTTGGATAAGAAGTTAGCTTTGTGTGGTAGGACGCTTTTTATCGTCTTTTACGGGTAGAGTGCCAAGATCTCTGTGGATGTTGTCGTCCCGAACATACCATGGTGACCCAGTGATAGTTCTCAGGATTTTTCGTTGTGCTCGCTAGATAATGTCGATGTTGAAGCGTTGAATTGTAGAGCAGTACCTTGAAGTCCAGGCAGAGGGGGAGCGAGCGTTTACTAATTTACTACACTAATTACTGAAAATAAAAATTAATTTTTTTTAAATTTCCGGGAAAAAATTAATTGGCGCCCAACGTGGGGCCGCGGTGTAAAAAAGTTCCAAATAATAATTTAATGACAACAAAATTAAAAATAAACGGACCTCGCGCGGACAAATCCATCACCAATCGACGATATCTCACATTAAGCCAGTGATCGTTATTAAAAAATTAAATGGAAATCAATAAATGTAATAATCCATTTAAACCCGGAAATATATTACAGGTGGACCGAAAGACTTATTATTAACACAAAATATAAACCAAACAAAATTGAAAGTGAAAAAAATAAATAAAAAAGAAAAGTCAAAGAGAGTTAAACAAAAAATAAAAACAAAACCAAACTAAAAAACAGTGGCGAAAAAAAAATACAAAAATTTAACAACCAAAAAAAATCAACACAATAACAAAAAAAGGTAAAAAGGAAGGAAGAGCTGAAGGGCATTCCAAAATCAGCACGACAACAATCAAACAAACTAAGAATGGAAGATCAACCCACAACCTATCAGAAGGAAGACCCCATTGGGACAGATTTGTGAGGAGTTAATTTAAAATAATAAATTTTTTTAAATTTAAATTCAGGGAACAGAGAAAAATAACATAATTGAAAAAAAAATAATAAGACTGATTCGCGAATTAAAAAATATAATCGAGAAACAATCTGAAAGATTTAATAAATAGCTTTAATGAATTCAAATTAAAAATGGCAACTGGAGGTTCAGCACCAAATTTCTCTGCAGGTAGTATAGCCACAGCTGGTGGCCTAACAGTGGAATTAATTAATAGATTTAAAAATGTTCAGTTAAATGTAGTGAGCGGGAAAATATAAGGTTGAGAAGGAAGATAAACCTCAGATGCAAACATTATGAAGGATTATAAAATATAAACAATCGAGGCAACTATAAAGTGTGATTGAAGTGGTAAAATCTTTACCAAAGTTCACCGGGGAAACAACAAAATATGTAGGTTGGAAGGAAGCTGCAGAAACTGATATGAGTCGTAATAAAATTCAGAGTAAACAATTCTTTATCGCTTTAACAATTTTACGAAATAAAATTATTGCCCATTTGGATTTTATATATAACGATAAACGACTAATACATATTCTAGAGTCAGAACTAAGTTTTCTCAGGCAGGGACGAATGACAAATACGAAGTTAATAAAAAAATTACTTTACTAATAAACAAAACCATAATGACACACGGAAAGGACAGCGTAATTACCAAGGAAACAAACAAAACATTAAGGAGCAATGTTCTACGAATATTTATATCCGGATTAAATGGATCAATCTCAGAAACTAAATTTAAAACAAGAAAGGAAGTTAACTTCGGCAAGCCAAAGTTTGTATACCCTTGCAGCTATAATAAATAATCAAATTAAGTATATAAATTGTTTCCCGATCGTTCCTATGACAGCTATATGATATAGTCGTCCGATCTATTAAAATTTTATTCGAAATTCAGAACTAATTAAAAAATGTTATTTCCAAGCTAAGAAGCTTATGTGTCAAAAAGCACAAAAGCTATAATTTTTTATATATTATTTTCTCACCAATTTTCTGATCGTTCCTATGATAGCTATACTATACAGTCTTCCGATTTTCATACAATTTAATTCGAAATTCGGAACTAATTAAAATATGTTATTTCCATGCTTAGAAGGTTATACGTTAAAAAACACCAATGTACTTAATATTTTCACATTTTCCGACTAATTTTTTGATCCTTTCTATGAAAGCTATATGATATGGTCGTCCGATTTTGATCAAATTTAATTCGAAATTCAAAACCAATTAAAAAATGTTATTTCCAAGCGTAGGAGGTTATATGTTAAAAAACACCGAAGATAAAATTTTTACATATTATTTTACCATTAATTTTCCGATCGTTTATATAACAGTTATATGATATAGTCGTACGATTTTGATAAAATTTAATTCGAAATTCAGAGCTAATTTAAAAATGTTATATCCAAGCCAAGAAAGACATATGCTAAAAACACCAAAGATATAATTTTTTTAAATTTTTTCCCCGATAGTTCCTATGGAAGCTATAAGGTATAGTGGTCCGATCCGGCTGGTTCCGACTTATATGCTATCTGCAATAGAAAGAAGACTTTTGGAAAAGTTTCAGCCCGATAGCTTCAAAACTGAGAGACTAGTTTGCGTAGAAACGGACGGACAGACGGACGGGCAGACGAACGGACAGACGGACATGGCTAGATCGACTCGTCTTTTGACGTTGATCCTTCACTGCGTTACAAACTTCTGACTGAAATAATTATACCCTCTGCAACGGTATAAAGAGGGAACCAGATGGAACTGTAGTTCAGACAGCAAATAAAGTAAGTAGATTAAATAATATAAATGAAGATCATTTTTTGGGCGTGACCCCTACAGGGGAATGCCATATTTATGTAGGTAGACAGAAAAACCAAGAAGCTGTTAAATATTTTAATAGATACAGGAGCCACTGCTTGTCATATAAAAAAGGGATTTTTTGAAAATAAAAATGAATTATCAATTTTTAAAAAGGTACTTACAGTTCATGGGTATTCAATTATTAAGTATTGTCATATTATAAATATATTTAAAACACGACATTTATTTTGTGAAATAGAAGGATGAGAATCTGATCTTCTAATTGGATTCAATTTACTAAGAAAAATTGGAGCTATAATAAATTTAGCAAAGGGAGTCTTGGAATATATTGGGAAAACAGAAAAGTTAAAATATTATAATAATGAGGAAAAAAATAAAATAAATTTAACTGAAGAAAAAATAATATTCTTCCATTAAAAGAATTTATTACATACATAGATACAGATTCATTATTTGTGGAAAATAGTGAGAGAAGCATGGTATTTGAAAATCCTGAGAACGCAGACGTAGAAATATCCGTCAATAAAAATAAAAATATCTTGGGACTTAAAAATCCTGAGAGTGCCGACGAAGAAAATACCGTCAACAATCAAATAAATAAAAATAGTTTGAAATGTAAAAATTTCAAGCCCGCCGTCAATGAGTTATAAATAATATAGGTATAGCTTAATTTGAGGGTCTAATGAAAAAATAGTTCACTATATAGGAAAAGAGCATTCAAAGATCAATATGCAATTTCCTTTTAGAACAGACATAAAAAGGGAAATAAATCTTATTCACGACAGGCCAATATACGGGAAACAATATCCGTATGCTTTATCTGTCACCGACTTTGTGAATAGCGAAATCAGTAGAATGTTATCAGAAGAAATTATAAGGCCTAGCCGTATTTTTTAGCGAACAATGGACGACATCCTCAACAGGGAAAATATGTCATGTCTACATGGACGACATTATAATATTCTCAAATTCAAATGAACAACATTATGAAGACTTAAACAAAATTATAAATATATTATTAAGGGCAAACATGAAAATCTCTTTGGAAAAATCAAAGTTTTTTAAACGCGAAACCAGTTTTCTAGGATACATCGTATCTTATAACGTCATTGAGATACTAAATATACGCTTCCAAAAAATATTATCCGACAAACAACAGATAAATAATATAGGTATAGATAAATTAGAAGGACTAAAGGAAAAAATAGTTCACTATATTGAAAAAACCATTCAAAGATTGATTTAGAGTTTCCTTGGCCTTACGGGCTATTATAGAAAATGTGTTTTAAACTACGCATCTATAGCTAAACCTCTAACAAAATATCTTGAGGGTCATAATGGCAAAATTTTAAAAAGAATGGCAACGAAAATGTTAATTCAGCTGGATGACCCAGCTAATAAAGCTTTTAACGAGCTGAAAGAAAATCTCATTGCTCAAATAGAACTAGTTTAACCGGACAATAATAAAAATTGTACCCTGACCACCGACTCTTCGGACGTCGCAATTGGTGCAGTTTTACCTTACCTTATCTAAAACAGAGAAGTTTATGCAACTAATAAGAAAAAAAAATCTAAAAAATTACTTATACGGTGTGATTGGTATTGAAATTCAAAACGATCACCAACCATTATCTTTCGCAATCTCTGATGAAAATCCTTATATAGAAATAAAGGCTTGGTATTCCTTTATAGAAAGTTTCACTCCAAAAGTCATTTATATACCTGGTACAACTAATGTAGTTGCAGACGCCTTATCAAGGATTCAGATCAACTACATAACTGACAGTAACGAATCGGTCTCAGATCAAAACACTCAACGTTCATCAGAAAGTACTTTTGAGAATGTTATACAAGAAACCCGTAAACCCTTAAAGCAGTTTAGGCACCAATTGCTATTAGCAACGGGAAGGTATACCATACATGATTCAGTTAATATATTCGAAAATACCAGACATATAGTAGAATTTGACACACCCGAAAATTTAATATCAATCTTAAGAGAATATATTCCCCCTAATATAACAGTAGGTATTCATTGCACTTTAGAGGGCTAAAAGAATTTATATAAAATTGTACAGTTTGCAATGAAAACAAATATAACAGACATCCAATTAAAATACCAATTGGACAAGCCCTAATCCCAAGTAAAGAAGCCGAAAATTTACACATTGGCAAATATTCCGAGCAAAGTCTCACTTTCATAACTTGCATTGACGCTTATTCAGAATTTGTAGTAATACAAGAAATCCAAAATAAATTAAATATCGAAAACAAAGTAATGGAGTTACTTCAACAATTTACACAAGCCAAAGAAATAATGACCGATAATGAACCAAACTTCACGTCGGCCCAATTTAAATCTTTTGCACAAAGGTGCACTTTATATTACGCAGACCCGAGACACAGTAACTCAAACGGAAAAGTTGAAAGGGCACATTCAACATTAACAGAATTAGTTCTATGCATTGAAGAAGAATTTAATTTATCCGAGTTTTCCGAAATAGTAATTAGAGCCACTCAAGAATATAATCAGAGCATTCATTCATCAACGATCCTAAAACCATTTGACATACTGTATAATAAAATAGAGCACGATAATATTCCTCAAATTTTAAAAACTACATAGAAATGTAGAAATGTTAAATAAAAACAATATCATGTAGGACAAGTATATGAAAAGAAATACGGGGAAAGAAATAAACTTAAAACTAGACATAAAAAGAAAGTAGTTAAGGAAATTTTACCTAACAAAATAATAATCCACAGTAGAAATAGAATTATTTACAATGATAATATAAAATTCTAAATATTTATTTATTATTTTTTTTCTTTTTCCAGAAAATGTTGTATCGTGTGCTCATACCACACTCTCTTTTATTAACAAAATAAGAAATAATTGACTGTACAAGTCACGAGTATCTGTTTTTCAAGGGCAATAAAAACGTATTGACGTATGATACATACGCAGATTTATTTCACGTAACTAACTTAAGTTTTTATAAAGAAATAATTCACTTGGGATTAAATAATATAAAAAGGGATACTAATAAAAGATCACAATGGGAAATTAAATAAATTAAATTAATTTCAACTAGGTCAAAAATGGTGATAAATGAGTTAGGCACTATGTGCAAATGGTTAGCTTGAACTCCGGGTCATGATGATTTAAGAAATCAACTTGTAAAAAATAAGAGAAAAAAAATAAAAAAAATAGACATTATACAAGATGGTGTCATTCTTATAAATGGTAACAATATTGTTTACAACTCCCATTTAAGCAAGTCATATTTAAAAACATTTAATAGTTCAACCAAAATTAATAATATCTCATATACCCATTTGGAAAACGAAATTCTTGACTACATAACTATGAACCACTTCAAAAATTTGTAACAAAAAAACAACGGCCAGAATCAGAAAAATTCATAACCCAAACAATTTTTCTTAACAGAATTAAGAGATTAATTAAATGAATTACTTATTGAATCCGGACGATCCATTTTAGAAAAGGGACAGTTATCACACTCATCAAACCAGGCCGCTTATGGCTTTTGTAAACAATATTTTCAATCTCTGCATTCGCCTTTGTCTTTGCCTTTGGCTTTGAGGTCCGAGGTCCGATCTTGGTTCCCCAGCTAAGTTAAATAAATCAAAATTAAAGTAAACATCAGATTCCATTCGAAGCCCAATCGATTGCGCCTTTTGTGTTCCAAGCGTCCGCCAAACTGCATCGGTCAGCATAATTGAATTTCACAATGAGATGCGACAGTTTCATCTTAAGCTTTTAATCTAAACATAAATTGAAATTCTAAAAGTTCAAAAGGAAAAGCTTCTGGCCGAGGTTCGTTGGATTTTATTTAAGATGGAAGAAAGCAGTCCCATTCAGACCCGAGCCGAGATCAGTAATGTTTAAAGTTGTGTAAGAATATTTTAAAGGGTAAGACGAGATTGATAATCGTACACTCACAGAAAATAAATACATTTCTAACCGATTTTGGCGGAACTCTGTCCAATCCACACTATTTATTTCTTCGGTTTATACAATCAAAACTCTCTGAATGTAATGGAGATAATACTTGTGTATGCCATCGAATTTCGGATTACAAAAAATAAGCACTCAATATTATGAAAATATATTATAGTCTTGAAAAAAGAATGAAAAATAATATATACTATACAAAATCATGTTCGCAATACCAAAATAATAAAATAAATGCTCGGGTAGCTCTGTCTGATACCTTTATGAACCTTTTATGGAAAGGAGAGAATCTTTGACAATTTACCAGTTAAACGTTCTGAGATGGAAACGAAAACATGGGATTAAAATTTTTCCCGCATCTGAGAAATCATTAACTTGTGAGATTTATTTATTGGTATTCTTTTGATTTTGAATCTAGTCTTGAAATCATAGAAAACATTATTCCTAAACATGATCGGACATGTTTCTCTGAGATAACATCCTCCGGATGCATCTTTATCACGTGACTATTATTTGCTCATAATGAGGAGGAGAATACACCATACATATTGTCACATGGGAATCACAATCAAGTATACTCTTTATGCACATGATCGTGACATTTTGATGACCTCGAAACCGATTAAAATCAGTCAATTAATCAATTATGATAATTGTGATGACATTTATAAAAATATTATCAATACAATATAATTTGTTTATTTTTTGGTTGTCGGATAATTCGGATAATTTTTTTTTTGTATATATTAACGACTGCGTTTTCAGGGTTTTTAATCCCCAAATGGAATCTTATTTTGTATACAACAACCTTAGTATTATGGGCGCTTGTGGGCTTTCGAGTGGTTATAAAATAATATTCCAAAGTGAACTCATTTTATTTTCTTATAACTTTTTATTAAATTATAACATTTGAATTTAAATAAAATATAAAAAATGTGTGCGCTAGACAGCTTTTAGCGTTTTGGGTGTTTGTAGGTGTTAGTGTCCATACTGACTTGCTGTTATAGTATACCCTTTCCTTTTTTTCTGAGGGGAAAATGCAAAGGAAATTTTTTTCAAGTGCCCTCGGATTTCCTCTGTTTAGTTGTTGTATGGCCTGTCCCCGCAAGGGAAACAACTCAGGGAAATTCCTTCGGAAACTCGTTATTTTTCCATGGAGTTTTACCTGCATGTAAATGTTTTTGGAATTTTTCTTATTGAGAATAAAACTAGGTAAGTAGCGGGAATATATATCTCCACCGGCCCCAACACATCAAAATTTCCAAATTTTCACTCTTTCACTTTCACCGCTCTTTTCCCGAACCAATTGATTCATCTTAAAGTCTTGGTTTGCAATCCTCTTATTTTTAAATACCTTTCGGTTGATGTATCACTCGAAACAATCGGACGATAACTGTAGATTTTCATTTCTTCGTGTATCTATAGTTGTCACTTTTGAAAATCTTCCTGGTGCGCTTTGTCACTACGTGGACTGTTGTCCACAGTGATGTGTGTTCCCCCAAATTTATAGTAAACGTTACCGCCTTATTACCAGTGATGACAATTAAGTATCAGGCTATAAGGCGTTTATTCTCGGCTCCATTACAAAGGTTATATGTCTTGTGATGGTGTTTCTCGCGCTGATTCTTCTTATCGCGTTTTGATCTCAGTGGCCTCCCTCCTAGCCGGTCCCTTTGACGCTCCAGAAAACCGTCCGGCTTACGCTAGCAGTTCCTGAAACAAGCGTGTAGTGAAAGACGAACATATCAGTCCTGGGTATCCTCTGGCTCTCAGGCCTTCGGCGGTACGAAGGGTCTCCATCTCGGGCTTAAGGTAGACAATGGTTGCGCTTTCCAGACAACAGGTGCGCGATACATCCAGGACCGGTGGGATACGCCTAAAGTTTTAGACAACCGTCGGGCACTAAAGACTAGCAATACCACGTCAGGATCGGCAAATTTTTCTTTACCAGCCTTACGGCCCGTTAAAAATGGTAGCCTTCCGACTCAGAACTCAAAGAGTCCTATGGATGCGCTTTCCAGATAACCGTTAGGCGCCACAGACCAAGTAGGGATCGGCAGCTTTTTCACAAGCCTAACGGTTTCGCGTTGAAATGGATCGCCTCCAATACCGGACTCAACTTTGCCGTGTACTTGCCTCTGAGGACTTCATCTTCTTTCGTTTAATGTCTCGAACGTCTCGACTTAACGATCTTGCTCCTCCATGACTTTGACTTGCTTGACTTTGTTCACTCGTTCTTGTGTTGTACATCTGTGGTTTTATCACGCTTGCGAGGAGAATCCGCTCTATATCCGTTTATTTTGCAGATCACGGAAGGGACGAAGTCTATGTCCATTTAAGCACCATCGTTCGTTGGTGCAAGTGTCTTGGAGAAATACATCGCGTCCGTTCCCACCTCCTGAGTTTATAGTGTCTTATTCCCTTCACCTTGATAACCTGTCTACTAGGACCAAAAACATTTCATTGCGGTGCTTAGATCTTTGTAGAAGTCCGACGAAGTCCGCGCATAACGTGGCCCTCGGTTTTACTAGCACTTGCCAGTCTCTTGCTTTTTATTTGGTTTAAAACTTATGCATGACACGCATTTCCTCTATAGTTCTGAGCATCCATATTCGCACCCTTTTTGTGGAGTGACTGAGCCTTTTCTTTTCGCACATGTCGTTGATCCAGCTGCAGCTAGTTGCTGTGACAAGGCGTCCTCAACCACGTTTAGCTGACCCTCTTTGTAAGCTACTTTGAAGAATTACTGTTCTAACTTCAGGGGTCAACTGACGATCCTTCCTGAAGGAAAGCATTACAAGACGAGTCGATCTAGCCATTTCACGCTTGGAAATAACCCTTTTTAATTAGTTCTGAATTTCGAATTTAATTTTATCAAAATCGGACGACTGTATCATAAAGCTGCCATACAAACAATCGGAAAATTAGTTGGAAAATAATATGAAAAAATTATATCTTTGGTGTTTTTCGCATACTATTTTGTATTATTAAATATAAAAATTTTTACATATTTAAGAATTTTGAAAATATTACGACTCTTACATAAAGCTGTTTTTTAATATCACTGAAGCTAGAAACAATCCAAAAAAATGTATCATGGTGTTCCTAACGTTAATTATTTCTTATAACTCAAGACTAAATGATCTTCGGCATGCCGGAGTTAACTTCCTTTATTGTTTTTTCTTAGTATGTATTCGAACACTATAGTTAAAATGTAGCCTCAAAATATTTTTTTACCCGTTACTCGTATAATAAAAGTGTATATTGTATTCGGCGGAAATGGTATTACAGGTAGAAAGAATTGTTTCCGAACCTAGCCGAGTCGATCTAGCCATGTCCGTCTGTCTGTCCGTCTCTACTGAGACGTTGAAAACTATAAAAGCCAGAGTGTTGGAAATTGGTATGCAGATTCTTAAGCGAAAGCCCACAATTCGCCCAAAAGAGCACACATCATTAATGATAGTACACATATTTAAACTGAAATTTATTGGTTTCTCCTATATCTTTCTTTGAGCCGCACTATAAGGACCTCAAAACGTCCAAAACTTTAGCGACTAAAGCTTATATGTGAAAACTTAAATGTATCTATAGTCAAGGAACTAGTCTATAGCTTTCTTTCTTGTTATTTTTTTAATTGAAGTGAAAGCTGGGAAAAAATTTCAAAGGACTTTTTAAAATAAGGCGCTTTTAATTAGGGCATTATTAATGCCATAGGCTGTCATTAAAAATTAAAATGCCATCATAATTTCTTCAATGTGAAATATTATAAAATATTTTCATTCTGAATGAGAGCTCGTTCGAGTTATTGTTTCATGTAAGAATAAGCTAATTTTATGACAAACGCCTAGCTTTTTATACCCTTGCAGAGGAGACGTTTCCGACCCCATAAAGTATATGTATTCTTGATCAGCGTCTGTCCGTCCGTCCGTTTCTACGCAAACTAGTCTCTCAGTTTTAAAGCTATAGGGCTGAAACTTTCCCAAAAGTCTTCATTCTATTGCATGTAGTATATAAGTCGGAACCAGCCGGATCGGACAACTACATCTTATAGCTCCCATAAGAACTATCGGGGAAAAAATTATAAAATTATATCTTTCGTGTTTTTTAACATATACCTTTCTTATCTTGGATATACCATTTTTAAATTAGTTCTGAATTTCGAAATTAATTTTATCAAAATCGTACGCTTCAAAAAGTTGATACATTTCATGTCAGATGATACGCTTTATAACTTTCTAGGTCCATATCAAAAGTATTTATAATTTCATGTTTTTTGACATAATAAATAGCACGCATTAAATTGTCTTGTTTTATCATACAAAATTATAACTCTAGAACATATGTACATTATATTTTCAGGTACGTTCGTTGTATAAAGCCAAATTTAACAAAGCGACCAAACAACTATAACCATTCATTAGTTCTTGATCAATTGAAATATCTCGGCGTTGTGGATATAATTCGAATACGAAGAGAAGGATTTCCCATACATTTAAGCCGTGAAGACTTTATTGTTAAATATAAGTGTCTGATGACAGATAAGTCTGTTGAATGCCCACATAAATACATAAAAGATATATTGGAAATAGTTAACATGTCAAATACAGAATGGCAATTAGGAAAAAGTATTATATTTTTGAGAAGTAAGGTACATCAACTATTGGAGAACAAACGGAAAGAAAAACTTTGTAAAAGTGCCCTTATTATTCAAAAATATTGGAAACGATTTTATTGGTTTAACTCATTTTTACACATTAAACGGGCTGTTTTGAAAATACAGCATGCTTATAAGGGCTGGAGATTAAGAATCCATTTCATTAGGATGAGGCGCAGTGCAATTGTCATTCAAAGTCATCTACGCGGAGTTTTTGCTAGAGAGGTAAGATGTAAATAATATTTACTATGAGCTCGGTATATTATTGTCATAGATTACTAATTGTATATATAAATGTTGAATAATAAAGCCGTTTATAAATGTTACACCATAACTTAACTAAGAAACTAAACCAATATATGTGAGTAGTGATCTGTTTTTATAGCCCCCAGTGTGAACAGCTCTGGTGACGGGATTGTCCTTTCAGTTGTCGGGTGCCCAGGATTGCGTTCGGTGGTAATCGTATGCTCAGGATTGCGTGGGTGGGTTATCGGGTGATTAGGATTGCGTGTTGAAAATAGAAACCAATTTTCTTTTGTTATTAAATTTTGTTTGTTTTGTTGATTTTTTCCGTATTTCATGTTTTGTCTCCCTGTTCCTTGGATGATTTTGGGTGTGCTGCTTTTGTCCGAAAGTAGTGTTGGTGCTATCGTCGGAGTACGCCAGGGCGCCTTCCTGGCCACTGTTCCTTCCTGGGTCCATGTTCTCTTCGCTGCTCCTGCTGTTTCGATGGCCGACAACAGGAACACTCGTCATCGGCTTACCTCAAGCCTCTGCAACTTAGACCGTTGATTTGCTGCTGATTTTTGTAGTTTGTTCTTCATCTGTAATTCTGTTGATTTGGTTTCGCTCGCGTAAAGTCCGTGGAGGTTGGGCTGGGCAATAGTTCTAGCCATTCGGTTAAAATATCATTTTTTTGCTAGGCTTGGCGCTTATACATGGAAAATACATCGGAAAATATACTTTTTGGAGTTTCATTGGCGTAGAACAAACATAAAAGTGAAAGCTCAATAGGTGGGCTTGAGTTCCACTTAAGGGGCAACCGTCGAATATTTAGGTTTGAGCGCCTAGTTGTCTCGCGACCGCGCTCTAAAGCCGTTCAATCTTTTGTAGAGTAACGATAAACCAGCGAAAAGTGAAGAAAAAAGCTATCTTTCCGCCGGAGAAGTGTCCGAGGCATGGATCGTATAAAGTTTTTAAATTTGACAAATTTTTTTTTGTAAGCTAATAAGTGATTTTGTCAGTTTTGTGGGCCAAAGCCACACACGGGCTAAATTCAGTGTTGTTTTCTCATAAACCTAACCTATTTGAGAACCAAAAGAAAAAAAGAGAAAAGAAAGGTTAAGGTTTTAATTTAAAAAAAAATTGTGATTTTGTTTGCTCTCTTTAAGGCTTAAATTTTCAGCCACGTTTCAACGATGGATCTGCGATAAGGTTGATGAGTGAAAATACACAATTGACGATCAAACCATAATTTCGTGATGTCTATATTGCATAAAATAACGTAAAATCTAAAATGGAAAGAAAATAAAAAAAAAAAATCCTTGAAGAAGAGTCCGATGCCTAAATTAATGTTTGAATGGCTAATATAAATCAAGAAAAAATACCCTCTCATATGTAAAAGACTCGATTGAACCTCACATTCACTCAAGTTCGTTTGCTTATTCGATGCAAA
Organism: Drosophila biarmipes; assembly: GCF_025231255.1. Classification (NCBI taxonomy): domain Eukaryota; kingdom Metazoa; phylum Arthropoda; class Insecta; order Diptera; family Drosophilidae; genus Drosophila; species Drosophila biarmipes. Next base: position 754,602 of record NW_026114539.1, read on the forward strand.
TGCAATTTTGATCAGTAAGCGGCATGGAAGATGCAGACGGAAATGCAGCACAAAAGTGCCCTTTGTGTAAATCCACCATAGACGAAGGAACAATTTTTAAAAGCAGATGTGGCCATGTATTTCATCAGGCATTGTAGGCTATTCTAAAAATAAAACAACATGTCCTACTTGTAAGACAGTGTGCTTTGAAATATCTAGTACTCTTGCTCAAAATACTAGGTCGCTTAAAGGGCAGGTAATAGATGCTACCGCCACTGGCTCGTCAGGGGCAGCAGCTTGGGTAACGGCTCAGAAAGAGTTGATCCAGAATACAATTTTAGAAGCGGTAAAAACCATGCAGAATGATTTGTTGACTAAATTATGAGAGAGAATGACTAGGTTGATTAAAGCCAAGTTTTCTGCACCCTTTCCAGCTGTAGAGGTTGCTAATTCGGAATTAGTGATTGAAAGAGATTCTCTAGGTCGAAGGCCAATGGTCAAAATGGCTGGACCATCAGGTTCCGGTCGCAAAACACCGAGGAGAAGTCACTCAGACCCAAGCCAGAGAGCCGACAAAATAGTGGAAATCCTGAAGGTCTTAGTGTCGACAATTTCATTTATCGAGCGGAGGCTCTCACGAGACAAGCGATGGAAGGAAATTTTTCGATCCTGAGCAGCAATGCTAGCATTCTGTTTGAAAAAAATGAGAAGGAACTCCAATGGAGGTATCATAAGAATACCCAGGAATTGCGATGGGATTATTTTTGTACTGCACTTTGAAGGCAATTCAGAGAGGCTCGTACGGACTTAGATATCCGAGAAGCTATTTGGGATAGGAAGCAGTGGCAAAGAGAAGGGTTTAATACCTTCCATAATGCAATAGAGGAATTAATGGACAAACTTGATATGCCCCTAACCAAAACGGAAGTGGTAGATATATTAAAAAGGAATTTAAGGCCGGAGATAAAACATAAAATTCTGGGCATCCTAGTTCGAACGGTAGAGCGGTTGAGAGAAATATGTCGATGCAGGAAAAGCTTTTTAGAAGACGTCTGAATATCCCAGGGATATCAATATTACCATTCCGCAAGCAATCTTTGAGTTGGCTGAGGATATGATAAATGCTGAGGAGTTTTCCGAGGGTGAAATAAATGGCAAAGTAAGTGCACGTTCTATTCAAACGCTCGAAGAACCAGCTAGGCCATCTCCATCTGATCCCATCAAGGAATGTTGGCCAAATCTGGTGGCTAAACAAGTCGGAAATCTAAGGCCAGACTTGAAAGAACTCCACACAAATCCCAGCAGCAGATGGCCGGCCGCTCACCAGGTACGCGGCGAATTCGCGTAGTGGCGGCGCGGCGAAGACCGATTGGAGAACGGAGATCGAGGACGGAGAGTGTAAGAGTTGGAGAACGTGAGAGTTTGGAGAAAGTGAGAGTTTGGAGAACGTGGTAGTTTGGAGAGCAAGAGGGTTCGGAGACCAAGAGAATTTGGAGACCAAGAATGGAGAAAGAGAGAGCGGAGACTTGGCGGGCGGACCGAGAGTGCCGTGTGCAAAAAGGAGTAACGGGAGGCCGCCGGACTTTGGACGCGGCCATGAACTTTGGCCGAGAAAGAAGGTGACACATCTCGCATGCCACATGCGTCATCGGAATCAGCGGGACGGCAGCATCAGGCTGGGCGTTTGCGGGAAGCAGTGCGTGAAGGACAAGAGGGTCAATCAGGAGCCATGGACTTTGGACCCGGTGTGGAGAGTTTCGGCGGGCCGTGTGCCAAGTGGAGTTGAGCAGGTCCTGACGCGAACAGCCAGAAGGGAGAGAAGTCCCGTAGCGGCGCGACCGAACATTGAGAGTAACGAGCCAGAAGGGAGAGAAGTCCCGGAGCGGCGCGACAGAACCCCGAGAGTAGCGAGCCAGAAGGGAGAGAAGTCCCGGAGCGGCGCAACAGAACCCCAAGAGTTACGGGCCAGAAGGGAGAGAAGTCCCGGATCGGCGTATGCCTACGAACCCAACACAGAAGTCACGCTACGCATTGCCACCCAGCCAGGAGCAGTTCGCAGGACACCGCCACCAGCAAGCAGGACACCCCACCGCAACAGCCACGCAAGGAGAACCGAGCGGGCAGGAACGGCACGGACAGTACGCGAAAGGGTCCACGTTCGTTAACACGAGGAGCAGAAGCGAAGTGAAGAGCGAGGCAGCTTCCTGGCGATCCGCCTTGACTGTCCACACGATCTGAGCGGAAACCCTGTGGGACCATCCGGGACAGAGCAAGGGACAGGAGGTCGGGTGTCGAGAGGAGTGATCCTGGAGAGCTCGTCAGTCTGTTCACCCTAGTCTGAGAACGGTGACGCTTCCCTAATCCCGCACGGCTGACCCCTTAGCAAATCTGAATCGTGGCCGAGCAGTCACCGAGCCAAACGCGTCAGGAGCAAGCAGCGGGCAAGGATCTTCAGGGAGCGACACACCGGGAACACCGTGTCAACGAGGCGAGCGAACATCGAGACAACCCATACCGTCAGAGACAGCGAGACAAGGAAATTATAAAGTCGACTGCAATTACACCCGCAATAAACCCATGTTTATATAAATTTGGTGGGACGAACATACAGAATCTACTGAGCTAGCCGCACAAATACCGTAGAGAGCAGAACGCAAATAAATCAGTTCGTTACATCTGGCGCCCAAAACGTGATTGTCTCGGCGGTGAAAGCAAAATAAACAGAATGGGAAAGAAGTGGATTTACCGCCTTAAGAAGGAGGACTTCGCTCAGGTCGCACAGAGAGTTAATGTCGCCCTGGACGGCAGAATAGAGGAAATGAGGAGGACATTGTCGAAATATTACTCCGAGGCAGAGAACAACCCACAACTTGCCGACATCTGGGCTAAGATGGAAGCCATGTATTACGACAGAACCGCACCGAGTATCACGCTAACCAACTCTGTCCGCACGATCTGAGCAGAAACCAGTGGTCCCACAGAGCAAGGGACATGCGGTCGTGTGTCGAGAGGAGTGATCCTGGAGGACTCGTCAGTCTGTTCATCCTAGTCTAAGAACGGTGACGCTTCCCCAAACCCGCACGGCTGACCCCATAGCGAGTCTGAAGTCACTAAATCAACGCGTCCGGAACAAGCAGCGGACAAGGATCTTCAGGGAGCTACAAAACTGGAACACCGTGTCAACGAGGCGAGAGAACATCGACACAACCCGTACCGTCAGAGACAGCGATGACAAGCAAATTATAAAGCCAACCGTGACCGACGGTCACGTTTATATAAATTTGGTCTGACGAACACACACAATCTACTGAGCTAGACGCACAAATATCGTAGCGAGCAGAAAGTAAACAAAATCAGTTCGCTACATCTGGCACCTAAAATCGTCATGAAGACATGAGCAGGACATTGTCGGAGTATTACTCCGAGACAGAGAACGACCCACAACTAGCCGACATCTGGGCTGTGCTGGAAGCAATGTATTACGACAGAGCCGGCCCGAGTATCACGCTAACTAACGCTGAAGGGGATAACCTAGTAGCAAGCTTGAGCATCGACAACTTGCAAAGGACACAGGAGAGAGTCAAGCCAGGACAGGAAGACTATGGTACTGAACTCTAGACCCAGCCAGTCGGGTCGCTAAACAAGTCCGCGAGTGGTCATTCAGGTTCGACATGGCGGAGAAACCGTTCGAGTTCTTGGAACAAGTTGAATAGTCCGCCAACACCTATGGCTTAGACCTAGACATGATCCTCCGAGCGATGCCGGAGTTGCTGAAAGGAAGGGCGTTGAAGTGGTTTATCGCCAACAATGAACAGTGGAAAACCTGGACAGAGTTTATTGGGAGCTTCCATCCTTGCTTTATGCCGAGAGATTTCTTCACAAGGCTGTCGGATCAGGTCAGGCAACGAAAGCAGGGTTTCAGTGAGTCATTTAAAGACTACATGATCGAGGCCACTAAACTATTCTGCGAGAGACACCTTAAAGATCATCAAGGAAAACTGCACCCCAGCCTAAGGATCTTCCTAAGGGCGTACAAAGTACCGGACCTGGACACGTTGATGCTATTAGCCGATGAATACGAAGAACTGGAAAAGGAGCGGGAAGCGTTCGACCAAGAAAACAAGTTCTCAAAGGCAAAGTCGTCACCACCAGCGCAGGTCGCGTGCAGAAGATGCGAGGAGACAGGTAGCCAGGAGGCACGGAGAAATGACCAAGGAGGCACCAGGAGCACCACGAAGAGGCCAATGAACGCCACCACAGCAGCAACAGATACAACTAGCGAACACGGTGTGGAGACCGCCAAACACAACACAGAGGCCGCGGGGAACGACACACATTGCAGATCCCCATGAGGCCTGCCGAAGGTGCGGCGGCCACGGACACTGGGCACGACAATGTCGACTCCAACGCCTGTTGTTCTGCTGGGTGTGCGGGAGAGTAGGTGTCAGGAGCGTCGTGTGCTGCCAGCAGGCGGGAAATGCCCAGTGACCTCAGTCGCAGAGAGTCGAGCGGGAGTCGGAAAATGCTACCTCTCCAAACTAACGGGCAAGCTAATCGAGGAGGAGCAGCAGTTGTCCGCTCGTACGCTCAACAGCATCGAGAGCCATTCAGGAAGGATCGTCAGATAACCCCTGGAGTTGCAGCAGTATGACTTCGAAATAACGTACAGGAAGGGACAACTTAATATGGTGGCAGACGCATTATCAAGGCAGCCACTACCAATAATACTGCGAGAGATCAAGGGGATAATAGCGGCGGAAGCCTCCGAAGCATGCAGCTGGATTCAGGACATGCACGGAAAGATTAGGACCCAGCCACAAAAGTACCCGGACTACGTAATTGAGGGAGACACTTTTAGAGGAACATTCCACACAGAGCAGGCAGTGAGGATATCGCGACGTGGAAGATGTGCGTCCCGAAAGCTCTACGAGAAGCGGTGCTAAAAGAGAACCACGACTCACGGATAGCTGGCCATGTAGGAAGCAGAAGTACAATAGCACGTCTGGCTGCTCGGTACTACTGGCCAGGCGTGCATCGAGCCCACGTAAGAGATAATCAGATGCAGGCAGCGGGAAAAATGCTAACGCAGGTGCCAGAGGAACCGTGGGCTACAGTATGCGCAGACTTCGTCGGACCCCTGCCGCGTTCAAAACACGGCAACCAAATGCTGCTGGTGCTGATAGACCGGTTCTCCAAGTGTACTGAATTGGTGCCGCTGCGGATCGCGACGGCCGCGTCCCTAAAGAAAACGTTCAGGAAGCGCATTATCGCAAGGTTTGGGGTCCCGAAGGTAGTCATAACGGACAACGGAGAACAGTTCAACAGCAAAATCTTTAAGAGTTTCCTGGCCGAGATGGGAGCCAAGCAACAGTTAACGGCTCCATATACCCCGCAAGAGAACACGACAGAAAGAGCAAATAGGACCGCGAAGACAATGATAGCGCAGTTCACAGGGCAGGATCAGAGAAACTGGGACGAGAAATGTCATGAGATCATGCTGGCAGTAAAAACGAGTGTTTCGGAATCCACAGGTAACACCCCGGCGTTTATTACTCAAGGCAGAAAAACGAGACTACCGAGCGCCCTATACGACAGAGAGACCTTGGGAACAGGGCGACCCACTGAGTCTCCAGGGGAGAAGGCCAATAAACTCGGGGAAATCTTCGAGATTGTAAGGCGGTATCTGGAGAGAGCCTCCCAGGACCAGGCTGGGCATTCCAACCTAAGGAGGAGACAATGGACACCAGCGGTGGGGGACGTCGTGTGGTTCACGGGCCGTGTGGGCAGCAAAGTTGGCCCCAAGATACGACGGACCTTACCAGGTCCCGGTTTTTTCGTCACCAGTAATCTGCAAAATGCGGCACGTGAACACAAAAAAAGAGACCATTCATGTGACCGAGCTGAAACAAAAACAAACACAGAACACAAGCGGGCAGCTACAAGCAGATACGTTAGACAAAAGGCAACAGTAAAGTTTCAAAGAGTCTCAATGGAGGAAAAGGGTCCAAGGAGAGCTCCAAGGATACCCAAAGGCCACGAGAAAAAGGGTCCAGGGATGGCTCCAAGGATACCCAACGGACGCGAGGGAAAGCGTCCAAGGATAGCTCCAAGTTTACCCAAAGGACCCGAGGAAAAGGGTCCAAGGTTAGCTCCTAGGATACCCAAAGGACTCGAGGAAAAGGGTCCAAGGATAGCTCCAAGAATACCCGAAGGACACGAGGAAAGGGGTCCAAGGAAAGCTCCAAGGATACCCAAAGGACACGAGGAAAAGGGTCCAATGATAGCTTTAAGGATACCCAAAGGACACAGATAAAACTTGAAGGATTCTCTATAAGGCACTACGATACAATCATATACAGTACAAGGAAGATGTCAAGGATAACGAAAGCGGAACCAAGGGCTACAAGGGTTTGTTTAGGACTGGCTGTAAAAACGCAGCAGCAGTCGGTACAGCTAAGAGAGCTATACCGAAAGAGGCCAAGCATCACGGAGAAGGGCATTATGCCCAGACGAGGAGACGGAATCGCGGGCCGGATCGGGGTCCAAACCAGGAGACACAACTGCTGGAGTCTGAAAGGGCACTCATGGTCAACAAAAGCAACCTGCCAAGAGAGAATAAGCTGATGAGCCGATTAGTATCGGTGCCCAGTGGGAACAGATAGAGGATCGGCGCGGGAGATTTGAAGTTGCTATGCGGAGGAGGACCGGCTGTGGAAAGGAAATAAGGTCAAAAGCGTCAGGGAATGTCAAGGGAGTAACGAGGGAGCGCCGAGGGAACCGGAACGAGATGCGCCATGACTGGAGAAAGAGAGAGCGGAGACTTAACGGGCGGAGCGAGAGTGCCGTGTGCAAAAAGGAGTAACGGGACGCCGCCGGACTTTGGACGCGACCTTGAACTTTGGGCCGAGAAAGAAGGTTCCACATCACAGCAGCAGTGAGTCACACAAGCATGCCACATGCGTCACTGGAATCAGCGGGACGGCAGCATCAGGCTGTACGTCGGCGGGAAGCAGTGCGTGAAGGACAAGAGGGTCAAACAGGAGCCATGGACTTTGGACCCGGTGTGGAGAGTTTCGGCGGCCGTGTGCAATAGGGAAATATGCCCACGAACCCAGCACAGAAGTCACGCGACGTACAGCCACCCTGTCAAGAGCAGTTCGCAGGACACCGCCACCAGCAAGCAGGACACCCCACCTCAACAGCCACACAAGGAGAATCGAGCCCGCAGGAACGGCACGGATAGTATGCGAAAGGGTGAGGCTAGGGTGGAATGATCGTTAACACGAGGAGCAAAATTGAAGTAAGAGCGAGGCAGCTTCCTGGTGTTCCGCCTTGAGCGGAAGCCCCGTGGGACCATCCGGGACAGAGCAAGGGACAGGCGGTCGGGTATCGAGAGGAGTGATCCTGGAGAGCTCGTTAGTCAGTTCACCCTAGTCTGAGAACGGTGACGCTTCCCTAAGCCCGCACGGCCGACCCCATAGCGAGTCTGAATTCGAAATGATTCCAGAGGGCGAGAAAGCTTTGCTTGTCCTGCTATGTTCCGCTCCAGCGTTACGCAGCGCGGACTTATATAATCTTTTTAGGTGCAATGTGATGCAAGTAAATCTGGTATTGGTGCACAAAACAGAGCAGGGTGACGAGTATCCTTTTACGTTTGTATCTCAAAAAATTAAACAAAGCCCAAAGGAATTATTCGGTTACTGAACACGAGTGTCTCGCGGCCATTTTTTCCATTAAGCATTTTCGGCCTTACGCAGAAGGGCATGAATTTACGCTTCACTCAAATGGCTCATGAGTCAGACGGTTCTCCACACTCGCTTGGGTCAAAAATGAACATCGAAGTGGGGAAATATATGTTCTACCAGACGCTTTGTCTAGAGTCAATGAGGCAGAAGTAGCTGCGGTAAAGGCATGGACTATTAGTAGACCTTCAAGCACTAGAGTTCAGATCGGCCAAGTATCTAGAACTGGTAGAAAAAGTCAAGTCCACGCAGGATCAGTTGCCGGACTTAAAACGATTAAAGACCGAAAAATGAAGAAAAAATCGAGTTTTCCGCCGGAAAAGTGTCCGAGGCGTGGATCGTATTCGTGGGATCGGCAAGGTAATGGGCCTACATAGTTCTAGCATACTGTTTCTATTAATGCCTGTACGATTAAGTGAACATTTTTCGTGCAGCCCTTTGTGATGTCTTGTACTGTTGGCATAATTCACAGCGTCGTTTTGTTGGAAGGGTTTTTTTTATTTTTTTTTTTCTTCCTCAAGCATGTGAAATAGAATTACCACATTAAGCTTTCTGCTGCTTTGCCAAGCGCATCTGGCGATCCGTCCGGACGGGCTCTCAATTAAGTTCAACCTCCAATGCTTGGTTACCTGTTATAAGAACAAGGTTGTATCCTTCTATGCACATTTGGATTTCCCAATGGATAACCAAATAGTCTTTTTCAGTGGATGAGTACTTTACCTTATTCTTTCGTCTTCGTCTGACGAATTCGATCACTTGCTCTACGTTTTTCACTCTTGCTCCCAGTAAGAAATTACTAGGGTCGATCTGCAATTTAAACGTTTTTGTGAACGTTCCTGTTCTTCGATTAATTTAAACTTTTCTTGAATAGGTAGCTTGCTTGCTAAGAGAAACCTTGTACGAAGCGTATACACCAAGAGTCAACTCTTTGCAATTGTTTAACTGTTTTTTCTTATTTGAAATTGGAAGATTTTTTTCTGGGTCTGAGTGTATTCTTCTTGCGTACGTGGAATGCGAGGGATCAATAAGGTTGATGACTGGACTGCATCGCAGGGTTCCGAGGGAGTGCCTTTGTTTAATTGGCCGGTCGAGTTCCATGAAAATCCTGTGTTTGGCATTAGTTGCAGTTTCTTTCTGACTATCTCCTGTATCTCCTCCTCACCTGCCAAGAGGTATTTTTTTCAACAGTAGCGGAGAATTCAAACTTTACTCCAAACAACAAAGTCGGGGAAAGTAGAACATTCACTGAATACCTCCGGCTGACAGAAAAGTTTGAATCGCTTCACACAGAGAAAACGCAACCAGAACGTGCAGGGCAACAACGGGCTACCCCCAAATAGAATTCAATGCACATGTGAGCATAGGCAATAGAAGATTGCAGAGCAATCCGAACAAAACTGTAACAAAAGCGCTGGATTACAGAAGTATTAGGAGACCTACTCCTAATCACAACTCAAATCAGGAATAACAAGAGACGCCAAAATAAAGGCCGAAGTTACTCATGACAGATGAGGAGGAGATAGGCTACTCAAAATCACTCAGATCGTATTAAGTATTTCGCGCACAAAAGCAAGAAAAATACACACAGATCCAGAAAAAAATCTCCCAATCCCAAATACGAAAAAACAGGTACACAGTTTCCAAAGAGTTAATTCTTGGTATAGACGCTTTGCACAAGATTTCTCTGAGCAAGCAAGCTACCTATTCAAGAAATGTTTAAATATATCGAAGAACAGGAAACGGCCTTATTACAAGTAGTAAATTGAAATGGAACCGTATTAAAAAATGTTTTGATCTTTTTCATATTAAATCAAACTTCATTTTCAAATGGTTTTAATATGTATAGCAGGTGAAGATCACCGGTTTGATGAAAATCCGACCTTGTGGCATGCCTGGCTAATTTTGACTGCATGTTAATATATTTACTTAAGCTTAGTTTTGATTGGTCTAATATATACTTTACCCTAAAATTTTGAGGCTGTTGATATATTTTAGATTGTTTTAGCCTCAGTATTTGGTACTTGCGTTGCAAAGAGTCGACACAACTACAAAATGTAATGTTTAGAGCTTCCAGATCACAGTCTGCTTTTTCGAATTAATAAATGTCCCTTCTGAGTTTACCCGTTGCATTACCAACTTAAAAAAAATTCCTAATTTTGTTAACATTAGGTGTATTTCTGCCAGTTACCTCCAGCAAAAGCTGGTTGTGAGGAGTTAAATAACTCTGCCGGACGCTCACCAGGAGAGGAATTGCCACACCTCGGCAGCGGAGCGGGACACAAGCGGGTCCCATGCATCACGGGAACATCATCGGTCATGCGCAAATGGGAAATAACGGCTCCCGAAAGACCTAAATAAAACCGCAGGGCGCAGATAGTTATTATCAGTCGATTATGAGGAGTCAGTCGAGTCGTTCGGGATAGGGGTAGCAGGGCATCACACGGCTAGGTTAGGCCAATCTGTTTATCCCTGTTAACGAAATCCTGGAGTTACGCCTGGAGAGGAAGGATTGCGACAAGTCCCGGAGTAAGCCCAGCCCTTCAAGTGGAAAAGGAGCAGGTCCTGGCGTGATCAGCCAAAAGGAAGAGCGGTCGATCAGTACGGTTTCGGGTGGAGTTTTCCAGAAAAGCCTACGGTTTTGACTCGTGAAGTCCCGGATCGGCGTAGGCCTGAGACATCCAGCCACACAGCCAGGAGCAGTACGCAGGACATCGCCATTAGCAAGGCAGACATCACATCGTGACAGCCACGCAAGACAGATCGAGCCCCGCGAAAACGTGACTGACAGTATGCAAAAGGGTGAAGAAGGGGTGGAACGTTCGTTTACACTAGGCGTAGAAGCGAATTATATTGCGAGGCAGCTTCTTGTCGTTTATGAAGATTAGATTATGAAATTTGTCATTTCCATATATATCCCTTTGCAACTAATAAGTCACATACTTTGACATTTCTGTTTTTTTTTTATATATGTAAAACCAACGACTCTAGAACGCAAAATTGTCATACAAGAGATCGATGATTCGTGAAACATCGATGCATCGGTTAACATCGATATGATAAAAAGGGGTTTCACGAAACATCGATGCATCGGTTAACATCGATATTAAAAAAAAAGGTGCAATTATAATAAATTAATCTTAAACGGCTCTATGTGCCTTTTATCGTGTAAGCCCCTACTACATCAGTTATATTCTAAGTGGTTATGAGCTGCACAGGATAATGTTGATGACCTTGCAGTCGACAAACTTAAATTTTCTGAGAAAGAGGTGGTCCAAGGAACTTAACCTTTACGTTACATCTTTGTAGGTTTATGAAGCAGCACTATTTAGCAAAATTTATTTAATAAGTTCAATCATGGCTGACGATCGCTGTACGACGAACGCCAACAACTTGTCGTTGAACATTGATGCCGTGTGTGAAATGATAATGCAAGATCGTCATCTGACCATTGGTGTAATTAGTTTCTGACAAGAAAGGAAGCTAACCTCGGCAAGCTACAACTTTTATACCCATATAGGTCGTTCCTGTGGGAACAGTGTATGAACAGAGCTTTAATGATTTAAAAAATAAAATAAAAACTAATTACAGAAATCTATACATGTATACTAACGTATAACTTTGCCGAAACCGAACTTAGTTATATATGTACTTTGCGTTCGATGTGTCTTCTGCAGGTCAGTCGTCTGTCAAGATGGACGCCGATATGTGTCACTTCGTTAAATTGGGGAATCTGCGTACTATTCAAAGATCCATGTACCAGTGGGGGAATGTTTGCCTGTTGAGAGTAATCGATTTGTGTTTATATTTTTGAACATTTATTTTAATACGCCATTCAAATAAAAACTTCTTCATTACGAGGAGGTGATTGGCTAGCTGTGTTGTTGCTCGGTCTGGGCACCTCGAGCGACTTAGGATTGCAGTATCGTCAGCGAACGAAGATATTGTTAGGTGCTCGTTGCCGTGCGTTTAGGTGTCTAGCTGCAGGGTTAGTTCAATGTCAGAATTTTCATACTTTTTATATTGATTAAGTTAAGTTTAGTTACGCCGTTACATATGGGGTGATCTAAAGACGAAAAAGAGTTATTAGTACTGGGGAATAGGCTTATGAGAGTGTAACAGCGCCTTAAGCGTTGGTACAAGCACATATATATATACTCAGCCTGAAAGTAGGCTCTATACATACATAAGTACATATGCACTCAGCTTCTGCGTTGCCAAATTACAAATATAGAATTTAATTTGGATAATTCAAAAAAATGGATTTAAACGAAGCCATGGAATAATTATTTCGCTGGAACTCTGCCGATGAGGATGCGTTCGTAAGGGTAACTAAAGGGATCACGCGAATTAAAAATTGGATCCAGTGATCTAGGTAGGGCGGGCCACAGGCGTAACAACATCCGCGTCTCGGTTACCGAATTTTCCCTTTCCCTTCTTTTACCTTAAGCTTTTTTTCTACTGGAATTAATTTGCATTCTCCCGGTTTCTCTCCCTTATCTACGATTCAATCTCGTACGTCGTCGCAAGCACGCTCAATTTCTAGTTTAAGATTCTAGTACCAGATCTGAATTAGCATGATCTCCACCCCCAAAGCCGACGAGCTAGAGCCGAACACTATATCGTGCCCCATGAAGTCAGATCTGTGTTAAATACTGGGCAATATAAGGTTGCACGTTACAAGAGGAAGAAAGCGCGTTGGTTTTATTAAACTGCGTGAAAAGTCTGTTAGCTTTCCTGGGGTCTGTTGACCAGTATGTGAGGCTGCCAGGAGAAACATCGTCTAATTGTTGCATTTTGTTTTGATTGAATTTTATAATTGCCTTCCTTTGGGAGTCACAAGGCGTTATCCCTAGTGCGTGTGTTAGACATTATAGTTCCCAGCTATAAAGCGATCTCCAATAAGTTTTAAAATTGCGTGAATTCTGAAATTTCAAAGTCCCTAGTCTGAGAACGATGACGCTTTCGTTAGCCCGCACGGCTGACCGCCTCGTGAGTCTGAACCGTTAATAAGTAGTTGCCGAGTTATTCAGGGACGAGCGCGGAAATGGATCTTCAGGAAGCTACAGTACTGGAGAACCAAGTCAATGAGACGAGAGCTTCGAGGCAACCAACCGTTGGAGTCACCAAGAGCCACAAATGGCGATATCAAGGCCATCCGTTTGTAATACTATACTCGCAATAAACCCACTACGAACCCGTAAATTCTGTGCTTTCTTACTGAGCTACTTGGCGACTGCCAAAATCCGGAATTCATTTAATTTCCTGAATCACTTAAACTCTTAATCAATGGAAAACATCCAATGCCATTGCCGTATGATCTAATAGTAAACTGAATATATGATAAAATCCGTTAGCTATACATAGGTACTGTTAAATTTAATGGAAATATTATAAATGACAGTACAGTGCTTTTGTTTTCGCTTCTTTGGTTCGTGGTTCCTGTGTGCTGCACTCCTTGCTGTACTCCAGCTCTTCCTTATCCGACGATTCCTCTAAGCATCAGCTTCGGAGCCTTGACACTGGTATTTTTATTAGGGTGTTTGACTACACAATTATGGCAGAACTCTCGATACCACCCATCTGTGGAACACCCTCATCGACTGAACCGGTTTGTTTCTTATTTAGCATCTTGATTTCATCAAAAATGAATTGCACCTGTGATGAAATAATGTTTTGAAGACCTTTGCAAAAAAAAATAGCACAATAAGAGATTCGCTAGGCTCTGCAATTATAGCACCTATCGACTGATCTAAGAGTTCTGTCGATTTTAGGTTTTGTAGTAGGTGCGACAAAACTTTTCTTAAGTCAATCGATAGGTAGTGACGAGACCAATCCATTTCGGTTTCTCGGTTTCTCCATTTTCCGGTAACCGTGTTGCTTGCCTTGGGAAATAAATGATAACTTGAAGGTCATGCTGGCGGACTGTCTGACGTTTCTAATAAAGCTTGCAAATAGTAAAGCTTATGGTAATTTTACTTATACGGTTTATAGGCCGTTTTATAAGTCCCACTTTAAATTCGCCAATGTGTTGTAGGTTGACTTTATTCCTAATTTCCTAATTTATCCCTCATTTCTATGCTAAGCTCTATGGTTAATATTATTGATTAATGAATCATTTTCTATTACCCTTTTCTGGCTATGTGCCAGTACCAGTGTGGGGCCAGTCGTAAACGAAAGTATAATTGTTGTCAGAAATTTAAGTAAAGTCATTTCATTTCATGTTAAAAACGCGAAATTTCAAAAACGTTAATCTGTTTGAAAATTTATTTCCTCAGCAGTAGATGTCCCATTGACTTCATTTTTATTAAAGTCTGTGCTTGCCATACGAGACTTTTTGCGGCTTGCTGATGGGAAAGCCTCGCAACAGGCGGATGATTTTGGAGGAGAGCAATGGTTAAATGCACCTTCATCTGCGAAGATGGAGAACCCTTTGTATGTAGGGAGCTTTCTCAGGCACACGATTTTGTTTAGTTTTATTTTTAATCTATGTAGAGTAATATTTTGGTACTAACTTATGTAACGTACCTTCGTATTGGTCGAGCATTAATTTGCTGTTACTTTTGACAATGACCAAGCAAATAATTTTGCTAAAATTAACAAGTAAACTCGTGTTCAATGGGCTCACTAAACTTGCTTTTTGCCTAAGTGATATTGGTTAAATTATTGGTGGTTCGTTGTTATATTATAAGGGCATAGCCTCCCTTTGAAACTAGAACGCCCACTCTAACACCCACAAACGGTTAAAACGCTTAAATCTGTCAGCCACCCACATAACATCTACTGAAATAGCCGGTAGGTGGCGCCCTAAAATATCGCTTTGCTGCCTTTATATCTCCATTCCCCTTTTGCTCCATTAAGCTGCGTAACGCGTATCTGATAGTCGAAGCACTCGACTATAGCGTTTTATTCTTTTGTAATAAATTAAAATGTTGGTGGCAGGCTAATTAAAGCGTTTTACCGATTGTAGCCGTTTTATTGGGCGTTGCTTAACTTCTTGTTTAAATTTATCGATATGTTTGACCTCAGCAATGCATTTAAGTTACAATTTTTATCTGGTATAAAAACTGTAGGCGGTAGAGACGGACGGACAAACGGACATGGTTTAATCGACTCGTCTAGTGACGCTGATCAAGAATTTATATACTTTATGGGGTCGGAAACGTCTCCTTTACTGAGATGCAAACTTCTGACTGAAATCATTATACCCTCTGCAAGCGCATAAAAAAACAAGTTTTTAATTTTTTATAATAACTGTTAGATATGGTCTTTCGATCCGGTTGGTTCCGACTTATAAACTACCGAAAACAAAGAAGACTTTTGTAAAAGTTCTAGCCCGATAGCTTTAAAACTGAGAAACTATATCGAACGGACTAAATTAAATTTAAACAAACACGTTTCATTTGAAATAAGTATCTTTAATTCAAAATTACAAAATTTGCATCACTGGACGTTGACGCTGTTACCCAAATTAAATGAGAACATTTTTGAAATATTAAAATAATTTTAGTCTGAAGTTTGCAGATGCCAATTGTGCAGCTGAAGAGATCAGAAAAGTGCAAGAAAGTTGAGTCATCAATGCAAAACCCCCCACAATGAGTTTCGACCCCTTGTGCACCAACAACATGCAGCCACAAAACTTCTACTTCCGTACTAAATTTATAAGCAACAACTACAGCTACTGCAAAAAATCAATAACAACCCCAGCTACGGTTGTTATTTTGGAATGAACTGCGACCGCAGAGCCCAATACAACGGTAACAAAAACCACGCCAACCAATAAAAACAAAAACAAAATTCAGCAAGCGAGTCCGGTCATACAGAACGAATTAAATCGGTTCATAACAAGCGTAAGCTTAGCCCGCAGAACACCGCATTAGGAAGCAAGTCAAAAATAATCTGTGTCCAAATAGAAAATATATTACCCGGGAGATCCAATGGCAATAGAATAGCGCTTCTAGCATAAAATTAACCAACAATTTACATTAGGGAGAAAATCTTGAATGCTTTTGTCAACAAAATTGTTGCGCCTACCGGGAAGGAATACTTTTATGTTGTTTCGGTGAGAAAAGGGGATATACATGAAACCAACTTTCAGACCAAAACCTGATGAGTTTGCCTAAATTCCTGAAGGAAGCTAGGAAAAGCTACTACACGTACCAAAAAAAAGCAGAAAGGGCCTGAGGGTGGAACTAATACTACGGAACCGACAAGGAAGTTATCAACGATCTCAAGGAAAACGGGTTTTCTGTAAAGAACGTCAATAACATCAACAGAAGGAAAAAATTTCCGCAACCACTCTTTCAATTCCGTCTACAACAATCTCTCTAGGTTGTGTGAAAAATACCTTTAATAACACCCTATCAGCAGCTTACAATGTTATTCCATCTTTTTAATTTGGCTTTCGGTAAAAACCATGAAACAATCGAACAAGTTTACAGAGTAACATCAGAAACACGCACAGCCTTTGAGCACCGGTAAGACTGCAGCGCAATATTCCTCGATTTACCTCAAGCTTTTGATCGAGTATGACTAGATTTAAATAAATTAAAGCCTTTAATGCATAACGTTTACGTTCAGCAGGCAAACATGCCCTCCACTATCATTGAATAGTACCCCAATTCCCTAAGTCAACGAACGCAAAAAAGCACATCTAAAACTAGGAGCCAGCAGCTTCCACTGAATCATTAACGCTCGATATAGTTAATAAAGAAATAATATAATGAGCATGAAGATATTCGTCTAATAATATCAGAATTATGGACAACAACAACTTTAGAGTTTTTGCATCACGATAATGCACGACCAAAATATAATAATAATAAATTTTAGCAACCACAATATTCGGCTTATTTACCTCCGTGCGAGTCTGACTTTTGCCAAAACTCAAGAGAGCACTTCGGGGTATGCGTTTCGAGTTAATTAAGGAGATAAAACCAAAACAGAAGATGGGGCTGGTGGCGTATTTCGAGGACTGGAAAAAACATTTGCATCGACATTTTATTATTATTTTGTACAAGTAGAATTAAATAATGAAATGGTTTTTGTATTCGTGGCTATACCGCCAAATATGTACGCGCCTAAAAAAAAAGTTTGTAAGGGACTTGTACTCAGGAGTAACAAAATATCATGGTTAACTTAAAATGGTTCGTGTAAATATCAAAAAGTTCATTTTTGTGTTCCTGTGTAATTTTTTCAAGCTCAAAACGAGGAAAAACGCAATTGTCGGCGTACTCGACCATTAAATATCCGCGCCTCAGCTGAAAGAAGTGCACCGTGTCCGGTATTGCACTTGTTTCCTAAATCACAGTGGACGGACAGAAAGACCTACAGATCAAGGGAAAAATAAGATGTTTTTAATTGCATGGAGCTAAGCTTAAGTGATAGGCAAAAGCTTATAATCGCAATCGCCTAGCCACTGGCGAAAAGCCATAAACTTACAATGGATCTTAAACGCCCTTATCTGGACTACAGATCTTCTCTTCAACTCTACTCTCAATGTCAACTGTTAATATAGCTCCCAGCGCGTGGGAACACTTGCAGCAGCAACCTAGACATTATATAGAACCGCCTAGTTAAGTTGAGTTCATAAATTATAAAAATAAAACCATAAAATTAATTCCTAAAAGGATTACATTCTTAGAAGTTTAGTTGTATAATAACGAAATTATTATTACGGTAGCAGTGGGGACAGAAATTCTCGTCTGTAGTGGCGCCTGGTACTCTTCCCTACTGGGCATCTGCTCCAATTGCTTGAAGCTGGTCAAGCTGAGCACCTTAGGGTAAAAAATAACTTTTTAATTACAGTGCTTAATCAATTATAGCCCTCAAGAAACTGTAACCCGACCATATGGTAGAAGTAATTGCTAATCAAGGCTGTTTTTCTATAAACTGAAAATGTTCATTGACAGTTGTATAGTAAATATCCTTGTAACCTTGAATTATTTACACAAACCTGGATCTATGCTCAATACAATCATAAATATATCTTTTAATGCATTTACATCTCCCCAGCTACCTTCTTATACCCTTGCCGAGGGTATAATGATTTCAGTCAGAAGTTTGCAACGCAGTAAAGGAGACGTTTCCGACCCCATAAAGTATATATATTCTTGATCAGGGTCACAATATGATTTTTGTCTTTGTAAGATTTAAATATATAAATCATAAATTATTTTTTTGGTGGCTCAAACTTTAAATTTTGTGCCAGGCGAGAACAAGGATAGTTGAAGGTAATATCAAAAGCAGACTGCACTCAGTATTATGCATTAAAATTTTTACAAACACTTGGCCACAATAAATGTGGTCCTTTGCTTACCACAAAGAAATGTTTTAAAAAACTAAAAAACCATTTGAGATATAAAGATTGACGTCCAAAAAGTCCGATCAAGTAAAGTAATCTAATTATATTTTAAATAATATTTTTACCAAAAACGATTTACAGCGGTGGTTAATTGAAAACAAGAAAAATGCTATGGTCAAATGCCTGTTAAGAAGCGACGGTCCACAGTTGCACACCCCAACGGCGCCACCTAGCGGCGATTTCTTAATTTGCTGCATCCGATCCAATTCTGAACATTTTTGGCATAAAGATTATCAAAACAAGGAATATGCTTAGTCAGCTTAATGGAGCAAAAGAAAATGAAGATATATAAGCAGCAAAACGATATTGTAAAACGCCACATACCCGCTATTATAGAGAAGAAGAAATTAAAGTGTGTAGTCGAGTTTTTTATCAGGCTCCAAGAAAAGTTTCGCTTCTTAAGACACCCGCTACCGGCGTGGCAGAACTAAACAAGACAAGAGGTGATAACCATTAGCTGGTCGCAGCCGCAGTGAGTTGCCTAACACTTAACGAGAATGTTGATCCTGTCAGGTGGTCGCCACCACTGGACAGCCCTAGGTACCTTTTTATTAAAATAAAGCATACTGCTAGGAGAGTAATTAAAAACTGTATAAGTCATGTCGAGTTCGGATGACAAAGGATAACTATTTATCAACAGAGCAGGCATCACAAAAGCGGAAATTGGAGAATATGTCCCAAAACATTTCAGGATGGGCATACTTGAAGGATCTGACATCAACCATGTCAAAGCTGCTCGATGTCAAGTTAAAAAATCTGCCAACTAAATCTGCCAGCTAAAAGTATAAGTCAACAAACTAAATATAAACAAAAATAAATTTAATAGATGTAGTACTTTGTTTGAATGTAGTAATGTTGCAGGTGTAAATGCGAATGAAGAGGCCGATACCATAAAGAGACTTGAGATCAGAATATTGTCCTTTAACGTGGCAGGATTTAAAGATAAACTTATATATAATGATTCCTTTCAGTACATTGCGTCGTTTCAAATTTTCATTCTATCTGAAACATTCCTTGAAGCAAAATTGAATGCTGTCGAAGTCAAACTTTGTGCTTACGTGGGTGCCCGCCATCCTAATCAGAGCCAAAGCACGAGCAAGTGGTGGAATTTTATTTTGTATAAAAAAAAGAACTTTACGACCGGAATATAATAAGCTTCATAAATGTAGGTGAGAGCTGTGTTATTCAACTGAGGGCTTTAGAAAATAAAAACCTGCACCTAAACTTGCTGCCAGTGTATATTAATTTCAATCATTATGAAAGGGATTCTGGGAAGTTATATAAAGGTTTCAACCATGCTAGACTAAATGAAAGTGCACTCATCATTGGAGATGGTATGGCAACTTCTTAGATTCGACCAACAGTTATTAGCAAGCTCCCTCAATGAAGCCCGTAATGCCAAAGACAAAGTAACAGACGCCAATGGCCGGCACCTAATGGAATTCATCAAGCTGTTTGGCTTCACGGTGATTAATGGAAGGTCGTCAAGCGATCCTTTGGGCGATTACACTTTTATGAAAGTTGAGGCTTGGTCTACCATCGACCAATGTATGGCATGCGGTACATGGTTAGAAACTTTCAAGGACCGCCTCCCGCCGGAGGTTAGATTTATTCTCCCCACAACATCGAACGCAATCACGGCGCCGCTTCACTCGAGAGAGTGAAAACTATAGGAAAAAGTTGGACCAAAACTTGGCAACAAGTTGTGTGGCAGATTTGAAAAACCCTGTCGAAATTAAAAGAATTATTTCAGAGTGAATTTTTAAAGCCGTTAACAATCGAGGACGAAAAAAGCTCAGAGACTTTAAGCAAGAGTGGTGCCCGGAACATTGTTAGTCAACACAAATACTTTCTTACAATTTGCTAAGGCAGGCCGAATCATTAAACGCAGCAAGAGCAGTATCATGAAGCAAACGCCGCATACAAGTTAAATTTCAAAACGCCCGAACGCAATTTTGCATTACCCTAGAAAGATCATTGGATTCCAAAACAGTTTAAGGGCCCATTAGAGTACTATCAGGAAACTCAATGGAAACTCTTTTGTAAATGAAATAGAAGTCTGTGCAGATAATCTAGGAAAACCTTTCTGAGATCTTCTAGCGCCACCAGACTGGACGCTATCCATGCCGTGGGTAAAAAATAATACTTAAGATGGATGTGTAACAGGACTAAAAGTGGAAAATGTTCTTACAATGTTAAAAGGAAGAAAGGCTCCCGGGCCTGCCAGGATACCATCGGAAATCTTAAAGTACGCTACTCCTTATTTTAAAGCCAGCCTTGCCACCGCTCTCAATAAGTTCTTCGGATCGAAAAATGTCCCAAAGAGCTATAATTTTCCCTTTTTTAATGGCGCCTTTTTTAAAGAAAAAATTTTTCTTTAAAAAAGGCGCCATTTAATTACTGAAGAATCTCTTTCCAAAATGCTTTAGCAAAAGTTTAGAATTCGAGCGGCTAAAAAACTGGGTAAAAATCTGCAACATTCTTATTAAATTCAAAGCCGGTTTTGAAAAAGGATATTCGATAGTAGACAACATTTTCAGTCTTACAAGTATAGCGAGGTCATATATCGACAGCGGGAAAAAGTTATACGCCTTCTTTGTAAATTTCAGAGCTGTCTTTGACTCTATAGACAGAAGAACCCTAGTTTACAAGCCCAGCAATATTGGATTATCAACGACATTTTTAAACGTCCTACAAGCTGCCTGGCAGTATGGTATGGGACGAAGAAATACTATTGGAGTGGTTTACCACGGAAGCTGAAGTAATGCAAGGATGACATCACGGATAGCCTGGATGTCTGGATTAACCACAACGGTCGTTTCAACAACCATTTACAGGAGAAACTTTGAGATCGAAAACGAGCTATAAACTGTACACGCAAAACCCTGCTAGGCAAAAAGGATGCTCCAATGAGTAGAAAGTACAAACTGTTTAGTGCAGCAATGCGGTCAATCCTTTGTTACGGCGCGCAGGTCTGGGGCATCTCACCTTATGGCGAAGTTGAAAGCTATAATTTGCATATCTTTATAGCTGAAATGCGTTTCAGGTATATCCAGAAAGTGGTATCCATGTCCGCACATAGGCTGCCACGAATTCTAGCGACCTATTTGGTGCAGAAGCATTAGCAATGAATCATAGAATGAGAAACTTTGTTTGTCTCATCAATACCTATCGACTCATCTATAAAAATTTACCACGCCCACTTTAATCCCCACAAAAGGTTTGAACGCTTAAATCTTTCTGCCGCCCACATTACATCTACTGAAATATCCGGTAGATGGCGCCCCAAAATATAGCTTAGCTGCTTATACTCGTTCGTATATTCCTATTTCCCTTTTCCCCCCCTTAAGCAGAGTAACGGGTATCTGATAGACGATGTTATGACCAACCAAACTTATTTATGATCAAAATAATTTTCTTCATATGTATTTTTTACAAATCATTTTAGGTAGCAACAGCGTTAAGAGAAATGAGACGCGTAGATGAAGAAATGAAAAAAAATGATAAAATGTATGAGCAACTTAATACCATACACACAAACAATTTAGCTGATTGTGAGAGGTAAGTTTGTCTTTAGAATTAATTAAGAAAGCAAATCACTACAATTGAGACAATTGAGGAGCCACAAATTTTCTTAAAATGGTTTATGGTTAAATGGTGAATGCTTAGTAAGTTTATTACTTATTTTAAGACAAGACACAAGAAGAGATGGAATATCGTAAGCTTTAAAGTGATAAGAAAAATTTGCTTAGCTGAGTATTTATTCACGTTACTCGTAGAGTAAAAGGGTATACTAGATTCTTCGGAAAGTATGTAACAGGAAGAAGGAAGCGTTTTCGACATCATAAATTATATATATTTTTGATCAGGTTCACAAGCCGAGTCGATCTAGCCATATCCGTCTGTCCGTATGAATGCTGAGATCTCGGCAACTATAAAAGCTAGAAGATTCGCCCTTGCGCAGCGAAGGTTTCAGCTGGTTGCCACGCCCACTCTAACGCCTATAATCCGAAAAAATTTGTAGCGCATACAGTTTTTATAAATAATGAAGATATGAATTTGTCTCATCAATACCTATCGAGTGACCCAAACGAAGTTTGCCACGTCCACTCTAACGCCCAAAAATGGCTAAAACTTTTAAGTGTGTCTGCCGCCCACATATCACATACTGAAATAGATATAAAACATGAAATATTTTTCTTTAAAGGCAGTTGCTAATACCCTTGAACTTTTTTTATTTAGGTTTTACCGGATGCCCTTTTTTATTTTGTATTGCTTATTTGCTCTCTTATTTTCGGTTTCATGACTGCATAATTTTATATTCTGGCTCATCTGTAGATTTTTTATATAATTATTTATTTTTTTTATTATTAAGGAGTGAATATACAAATCCTTTATAAGACGCTCCAAATCCTTTGAAAAATTGTCGATATATTGACATCTGAGCACAACCAAACTCATCGCTTACCCTAGCAGAACCCTCGTCGTACAATTATACTTTAAAAATTGGAAATACCTGCTTTGCCCACGTTGCACGAGCTTACATATCGATTACTACAGGCCGCTCTGTATAAGTTTTGTTATTTTGAAATAGGTATAAACCAACTGAATTGAAATATAATAAACAAGTTTTTTTTTTGTTTTTAATGTCCAATCAAATGAATTTTGCTAATCCGAAAAATAGAGGCGTCGGTAATATAGAATAAGGAATATAACAAAAACTTCAATGCTAAAATACGTCCACTAAATAATAAGTAACGTCTTAATTTTCCAAATTTAAAATGTTCGGTCCTTTTTGACAGCGAAATTGTAATGTTTGTAATCCCATAATCTTATCTATATTAATGCATGCCTCTTTACAAAATAACTGCTTACTGAATAAAAACATTTATTTCACCCTTAATCACCCTCCTCCTCTTCAATTGTGCTTTAACCAGCTTTCGCATGCAGTTTGGCCACTACAATCACCCTCCGCGCGCTTCGTCTTCGTACACTGGCTACTCAAGTGTGCCACCGATAGGCAACTGAAACATCTTATATTGGTGGCTTCACCCACCGGTGTCCTTGATTTTTGTGGTTGGTACCTTATGCAAAGGTACAAATTTAACTTTTATCATCTTGTACAGTACAGACTGGTATCATCTTCTTATGGCGTAGCTGTCCAGCTAAGCACAATAATAAAATAAAGCTGCTCAGCCGTTATGATCCTGCAGGTCGTCCACCTTGTATTATATTATGCCGTAGAGAACGCAAACCGGCTCACTACTTGGGCTCTTACTGAGACTCATGTCATCATTGTCCGCTTTGTTTGCAGTCGGCTCTGCAATCATAGCTTTATTCTTTCGCACAGTTAATGGATATTCTTCTCTTCCCTTAACAACACGGGCTATGACGCAGTCCAGTTAACCTGTTCTTCCGTTTTCAGGTTGACACTTTGAGCGTTCAACAAGCAAAGAGGTTTCTTTTAAGATGGAGCAGAATACAGTGTTAAAATAAGGCTGTGATAAATGAGCTAAAGTAAAATATTTTGTTTAAAAAACTTGGCAAAAAGATCGTCTACCGTCTGATCAGTTCTTGGTGTAATATTTTCAAAAGATAGCGAGGAAGAATAATGGTGTTTGTACTTTACAAAAATAAATTTGTACCACAGAGAGCTAATCACAGTAAGACTAGACCAAATGTATTTTTAGCATGAGTGTTGAAATCCGGCAGTGTAAATTGATGTTAATTGTTGTTTATGAAAAAATATTTTATGAAAAAACATGGCAAGTAGTATTTTTAAAAGAGAGCGTGGAAGGAAACTTCGTGGGCTTATGATAAGTGAGAATTGTACTTTACAACGATTTAAATAGTATTTGTAACGCAGAGACTGAGCACTTAAGAATGTAAAATAAATAGATTACTGTTTCTTTGTATTACCTTTAAAGCCTGGATATAGTAGAATATTATTATATCTAAAGTCTGATATCTAAAGTAACCCTTGCAAAATCAATGCAAACTCTCCGATTTTTTTTACTATCACAGAACAGAAATCGAAATCAGGGTGATATGGATCATTGGCTGGAGTAAGAGTTGTTACTTTGGGCAGAATAACGCTGTCCGAAATGACAGCACAGGTCCAGTAAATGGCCAAATACATTTCTAACATAGTTACATAACTTGGGCAAGTAAAGTAAACCTTTAGTGACTTCATGATGAGCTAATGGAAGTAATACAATAGTTTTTTCTTTGTGGACCACGTAGATCCATGTACGAGTATAGTATAATCTTATAATCGTACAAGTTGGTTTGTTTTTTTTTTGCCAGAAATCTGCAGAACATGTAGTTAGAAAGACCTAGTTTGGAAGACAGATCTTAAAAGATTAATTGATCTCAGCTTAGGTTAATTTACATTTTTCAACGGTAATGTTTTGGCATTGTTTTGCGTTGTGTAGAGTCCAACACCTTGAGACCGTTTGTTGAGGAGAAAGCAAAAAAATAAATTTTTGTTCACACAAGAAACTCTACAGCTGGTGAGGAACACTAAAAAAATAAAAACTAATAAATGATTATTTAAAAAACAAATTTAAAAATTAAGAAAAATATTTTAAAATTATTTTTTATTAATTTTTGGTTGATCAGTGAAAACGTCATAAAGCTATCTTGAGCCATTCGAAAGTTATGGAATAATGACTGAATGCAACTTTTTCGAAGAAGTGCCAGAAATGCCAAGTTCTAACGACATAACTCCGGTAAAACTCAAAACTCAAATAATGGACAATGAAGGCGCATTTGGTTTTACTAAACTTAATCCATAATCGTAAAAAAGATTTTCCGAGTCGCATAATAATAACCAAATTTTCTAATTCAGAAAATTTGTATGACTTATGAATTGATAGTTGGGTAAATGCTCTTCTGAACTTAAGACACCCCGATTGTAAGATTATAAATAATCAACATAAATCGAACTTCGAGGAAGTACTGCCAAGCCCAATACTGCTGGTCGAGTTTAAAAGAATTATCTCACTGGATAAAAACTTCTACAAAATAACGCAATTTTACAGTAACAATCTGCATGCCAAGTACGACTCTTCTAGCTTTTATAATTTCCGAGCGTTCATTCGGACTGGCGGACACACGGATATGGCTATATGGACTCGGCTCGTGATTCTGATCACGAATATATATTCTTTATGGGGTCGGAAACTCTTTCTTCTGCCTGTTTCATACTTTCCGACGAATTTAGTATACCCCAGTCTACGAGTAACGGGTATGATAAAATTAATCTTAACTTAAGAAAATTAAATAATTAATTCCATGATTTTCTTCCATCGACGGTTCTTTCAAAGCGCAGAGTACGTGCGGCGCACTTTGTCCCGTTAAAAAAAAATTAAACCGGGTAACAGTTAGTCAAACCAAACAATTTATTGGAGACAACTTCAAAAATCTAGTTAATGTTACTAGAGCCTTACCTCTATAATCGATCATTCGCTATTATATGCAATACAAGTGACCCGAATTTCCCAACTCGAGCAACAGTTCTTTTGCGGCGGCAACTTAAATATTGCACTCACAACCCACCGCCCATTGCCACGGCGACGCGCTAATTGAATTAACACACATGCTAACATGATAAGATTCCATTTAATTTTGTTTGATGGTTTTCGGAGTGAACTACCAGAAATCATTTTTGATTACAGGCAATGTCTCTCGCGCCAGACGCGAACCAACATTGTGATATATTTTTTCCAACAGCAACCTTCCGCTGCAATTTGGCAAACGTATATAACGAGGTGGGATGGCTTTCATTTGTACAGAGTAAAGTTTTGTGACCGCGGTCAACTTAATGGCCGCCAGTGCGATCCCTGTTTTCAAAGGATTGCAAGTTGACACACAGCCTCCTCGTGGCACCTCCTGGGTAGCTATCTTAGCATCCGCTAGATAGTGAGCTAATGTGTCCAGCGAGTCACCCGGAAGTTAAGCGAAAGCCTCGGATTAGATCCCCCCTTATGATGACGACCACCGCAAAACGAAGAAGAACTACGATTTAAGGATATACACCTGGAATCCGTATGGTATGACGAAGAATGTCGCGTCGCAGTTGCAGCAAAAAACGCCGCCCACAGAAAAACGCTGCAGTCTGGCGCAACGTGAGCTACGTGTGAACGTTACAGGGAGAAAAGGAAGGAAGGCGACTTTTCAGACGGAAAAAACGGGAGCAAGAAAAGCGATACTGCGAGGAACTTGAGGTGTTACAAGACAGGAATGATGTTCGAAAATTCTACCAACAAGTCAACCGTCTGACTCAAGGTTTCAAGATCGGAGCATCTAACTGTCGGGATGAAAATGGAAATCTGGTTACGGATACGCAGTGCACGCTGAGGTTATGGAGGGAGCATTTCTCCAAGCTGCTAGCAGGCGATGACGGCACCAACCCCGCCATTGGAGGAAGCAGCCCGATACCATCAATCGACGACAATATGGATATACCACTACCTAACCATGACGAGGTCCGAGTTGCTATAACGCGGCTCAAAAACAACAAAGCAGCCGGTGCTGATGGACTTCCTGCCTGCAAGGCCGGCGGCGAAGAGCTGATAAGGTGTATGCATCAGCTCTTGTGCAAAATATACCTAGAAGAAAGCATGCCCAACGATTGGAATCTCAGCGTCTTTTGTCCCGTTCTGAAGAAAGGTGACCCGACGATATGCGCCAACTACCGGGGAGTCAGCCTGATTACCATCTGATACAAGGTCCTATCGAGCGTAATATGTGAACCACTGAAGCCGTATACCAGCACACTGATCGGACCTTATCAGTGCGGCTTCAGACCTGATAAGTCCACCATAGACCAGAGCTTTACGGTACTCCAAATCCTGGAAAAAAACCCACGAGAATAACATTGACACACAACATCTCTTTGTCGATTATAAAGCTGCATTCGATAGCCCGACGAGGGAACGCCTATATGCCACCATGTCTGAGTTCGGTATTCCTGCAAAGCTAATACGTCTTTGCAGAATGACATTGAGCAGCACCATAAGCTGTCTGTCAAGGTAGGAACGAACCTCTCTGAACCTTTTAATACCGTTTGAGGTTTTAGACAAGGCGACCCCCTGTCGTGCGACCTCTTCAATTTCGTGATGGAAGGGGTTTTGCGGAAAGCCGGTGTACATCGATCTGGCTCTATCTATTTTTTATAAAAGCGTCCAGCTCCTTGCGTATGTTGATGATATTGACATCATTGGCCGCAGCAAGCATGATGTCACTGCTGCATTTTCAGCTATCGAAAAAGAGTCGGCAAAAGTAGGTTTGGCGGTAAACGAGGGCAAGACGAAATATGTGCTGTCGACAAGCTTGGAGGCGCGGCGCCTAGACTAGCATGTGGACAGCTATACCTTCGGAGTGGTCAAGTTAACGTACCTTGGCACTGCCATTAACACCGAAAATGACGTCAGCCTGGGGATCAAGCAAAGAATCACACTTGCCAATAGGTGCTACTTTGGTCTGAGTAAGAAAATGTGCAATAGAGACCTCTCTCGCCGAACTAAATTAACACTCTGCAAGACACTCATCCGTGCTACTATATGGCGCAGAAGCATTGGTAATATCACAGACGGATGCAGCAGCGCTTGCAGTGTTCGAGAGAAAAATTCTTCGCAAGATCTTTGGTCCCGTTCGGATTAGGGACGACTTTCGTATACGGATGAACCACGAGCTGTACGAGTTGTACGACGACGTGGACGTGGTCCGACGCATCACGATACAACGTCGGCGCTGGCTCGGCCACGTTGCGCGTATGGATGAAGAATCTCCAGCTCAGAAGGTGTTTGAAGCGAGGTTCGACTACGGGCGACGACGAAGGGGACGACCAAAGCCCCGATGGAAGGACCAAGTAAAGGAGAACCTGACTGCACTGGGTATTTCTGATTGGAGAAGGCGCGCGAGGAGCAGAGGCGCGTAGACGGAGACGCTGAGGTCGATCAAAACCCGAATCGGTTTGTAGTGCCACCTAATGAAATGATATAACGAGTCAGCCTGTGCTATGGGAAAAGGTGTTAATGTGACTAAAATCGCCTATCTGGAAAATATTTGAATTCGCCGACCTTTAGCGCTCAACAAGGAACCCAAACCTAAGGAGGACAAATCTGTAGGTGACTTGAACACGCATCCGGGAAGACTTTCCACTAATTCATCAAGCGATCTAGCGATCCTAGTGGTGGTTTCCACTCCCGCAGATGATAGTGTCTGCCAGCTCCGCTGGTGTCCGACACGCTGCTGTTTACGACCAGCAAGACATCCAGGACCTGGTCCCAGGTGTTCTGCGTCTCCGAGGTACTGTGCTATCATCGTCTTCATGGTTTGATTCGCCCGTTCCATAGGACTCTGAAGTAGCGTGTAGGATGCGGTTGCTCCATTCCCAGGGATTTGCAAAACACTTGATATGCTCGGCTCATGAATTGTGTTTCGTTATTACAGACGAACTTCCTCGGGCTCCCGAAGCGGCTGAGGATTCGTTCTCGAAACGCTCGCTCGAGGTAGGGCATAGTGGCTCGGCATAGGATAACTACTTTCCCTAACTTGGAACGTGGTAGAGACCCGGAAAAGTCGGCGCTCCCACGTGGAACGGATCTTCGTACGTACCTGGACACTTCCCCCGTGTGCTTGTCTGCGGTGTCCAGCAGTAGGATGATCGTGGCATTCCTACGCTTAGTGTTCAAGGCGTGCATTCTTTTTCTTCCGGACGCAGCCTAATGCGTCCGTTCACCTCTGGAAAGTCTAGAATTATTTTTTTTTATTTATCTTTTATTTATCTGCAAGTATATGTTGCTTTGTATCTGCCCTTGCTGATTCGTTACAAGAGGTTGGAGAGATAGGGAGTCAGCGACCAGGTTCTGGGTTCCGCGACGGTAGTTGATATCGTACTGGAACTGTTGCAGCTCCAATGCCCACCAAGCCATCTTACCCGTGGGGCTGACTGTGTTGGGCTTGCGCTGCTGCTATATGTCAGTGGTATGGCTTCGTCGTTCACTCAACATAAATTTTACCCTAAATTTTAGAAAATCGCCATTAAAATGTATTTTTATACCCCTGCAGAGGGTATACAAATTTCAGTCAGAAGCTTGCAACGCAGTGAAGGAGACGTTTCCGACCCCATAAAGTATATATATTCTTGATCAGCGTCACAAAGCTGTCTGTCCGTTTCTACGGAAACTAGCCTCTCAGTTTTAAAGCTATCGGGCTGAAACTTTTCCAAAAGTTTTCTTTCTATTGCAGGTCGTATCTAAGTCGGAACCAGCTGGATCGGAAAACTATATCTTATAGCTCCCAGAACTATCGGGGAAAAAATTAAAAAAAATTTTAACTTTGGTGTTTTTTAACATATAACCTTCTACACTTGGAAATAACATTTTTTAGTTGGTTTTGAATTTCGAATTCAATTTTATTAAATCGTATACATACATAGCTGACATAGGAACAATCGAAAAATTGATGGAAACAAATTATAGCTTCGGTGTTTTTTGACATACAACCTCCCATTCTTGGAAATAACATTTTTTATTTAGTTCTGAATTTAAAATTAAATTTGATCAAAATCGGCTGCCATAGGAACGATGGGAAAATTGGTGGGAAAATAATATGAAACAAATTATAGCTTTGAGGCTTTTTGACATATTATCTTTTAATATTGTGAATATATTTTTTTATATTTTTAAGAATTTCGAATTCAATTTAATAAAAATCGGACAACTCTAACATATAGATGTAAAAAAAATGGTCTGAAAAAAAGAATGAAATAATTTCTTCTTTTTATATCACTGAAGACAGCAACAATCCTTAAAAATTTTACATGGTGTTACTTAAGTTGATTATTTCTTATAACTGCAATGGTATAAAAACTTCGGCTTGCCGAAGCTATCATCCTTTCTCGTTTAAAAATACAAAAAAGTTATTTCTTAAGCTTAGGACATTTTTCTAACTTAGGACATTTCTAACATTTTTCTAATATTTTTAAATAAAGAAAGATTTACGTAATGTGGAAAATGGTTACCATGAACTAAAATCACCCTAAAAATACGAACAACTTAAATTAAGTAATTATTTTCTGAAAATAAAATTGTTTCGAAGTTTCTTTTCTAAAAATGAATACCCTAACCCTAAAATAATTCCTACCCAAAAAACCATAAAAAATTCTAAAACAAATAGAAAATGTTGCTAGAAAATATAATCGTTTTCTAAAAAATAGGAATACTTTCTAAGTAATAAGAACACGTTATAATTTTTAATATTAAATTTTACATATATACTTAATATGTATTACATATGAGAATTAAAAAATATTTAAGCTAAATTTATTAAAATGATACAAAATTGTATCATTTTTGTGTGTAATTATCCTGTAATGGCATCGGGACTTGGCATCGTGACTTTGCAGACACTGAAGCAATTGCGCTGTATACACAACTTATACAAATGAATTGCAAATATACTATCATAGCCTTCAGTCCTGCAGTTGGCACGCCGTGACTTTTCAGACGGCAGAAAGCTTTTTTGGGTTGGCAGATCTTCGGAGATTCACCTCTTTCTGTGTCTTATAATCTGCCTGCCCGCGGCTCTTAGAGAGACAACCTTCTTTTTTGCGTCTCTCCGTTATGTTCAGAAAGAAACCATTTATTAATAAAAGTGATATTTTTATATCCGTTACTCGTAGAATAAAAGGGTATACTAGATTCGTCGGAAAGTATGTAACAGGTAGAAGCAAGCGTTTCCGACCCCCATAAAGTATATATATTCTTGATCAGGATAACTAGCCGAGTCGATCAAGCCATGCCCGTCTGTCTCTCCGTCCGTCCGTTTCTACGCAAACTAGTCGTTCAGTATTAAAGGTATCGAGCTGAAACTTTTATAATTAATTAAATCTTTGGTGTTTTTTAACATATCCTCCTACGCTTGGAAATAACATTTTTAAGTTAGTGCTGAACTTCGAATTAAATGTTATCAAATTCGGACGACTATATCATGGGCCATACGAACAATCGGAAAATTGGTGGAAAATAATATGAAAAAATTATAACTGTGGTGTTTTGTGACATATTATTATGAAATATTGGGAATATAATTTTTTATAATTTAAATAATTTAGAAATAAATTTAATTAAAATCGGACTACTCAAAGAGTCAAAGAAATAATGAATTGAAGTTAGCAACAATCCTTACAAATTTAACATGGTGTTACTAACGTTGATTAATTCTAATAACTGCAAGGGTAGATAACTTCGGCAAGCCGAAGCTTTTTTGTTCGACATTTTATCTTATTATTTTGAGAATAACATTTTTTATTTATAAGAATTTGGAAATAAATTTAATAAAAATCGAACGACTCTAACATGTAGCTGTCAAAGAAACGGTCAAAGAAATAATAAAATAATTATACTTGTTACTCGTAGAGTAAAAAGGTATATTAGATTCGTCGGAGTGTATATAACAGGTATAAGGAAGCGTTTCCGACTCCATAAAGTGTATATGTTCTTGATCGGGATCACTAGCCGAGTCGATCTCGCTGAGATCTCGGAAACTATAAGAGCTAGAATATTGATACTTGGCATGCAGATTCCTGGGCTTCCTACGCATCGCAAGTTTGTTTCAGCGGTGTGCCCACTCTAACGCCCACAATACGCGAAAATCAGATTTTTAACTAACGGTAAGGGCCTTGCCTGCACATTGAAGCGTTGCCCCGCTGCTGCATAAGAAATCCACGCCAAACGGAGGTCATCTTATACGTCCGGAATGATAAGGATGGAAATGATAGCCCTTGCTTATCCTAATTGGACTGCTGCCCGTAGGCCCTGCGTCAGTATCCGTTTCCATCGGCTAATTTCACCTGAGAGCGTACGGTGCGAAGATTCCTCCCGTTGTCTAACTTCCTCGCATGGCGTTCGCTTGCGAAGCTGTGCGAGGCCCCCGTATCCAATGTAGCGCTGAGGGAGTGCCCTTCCATCGTGATGTACGAATGGGTTATGTAATGTCTAATTAATTATGTCTATCCTTAATCTACTAATGTCTATTTATATCTACTAACTGAGTTGAATAACTCCACACAAATCCCAGCAGCAGTAGCAGCAGATGGCCGGCCGCTATCAGGTACGCGGCGAATTCACGTAGTGACGGCGCGGAAAAGAGCGGTTGGATGGAGAACGTCAGAGTTTGGAGACCCAGAACGGGGAATGAAGGAGTTTGGAGAACGTGAGGATGGAGAAAGAGAGAGTGGAGAGCGAGAGTGCCGTGTGCAAAAGGCAGTAACGGGACCTAGAGATGAAGTGCTACATCTCAGCAGCGGGGCGGCACACAGGCGTGCCAAAGGCATCACGGGAACCAGCGGGACAGCAGGAAAAGGGAAATAACTATTCCCTGAGGCCCACTATAAAACTGCAGTGCGCTGGCAAGAGAGTCGAAAACAGGCCTTCGAGACAATCAGTCGATCACTGTCAGATAAGAGGCGATATTAAAGTAAACAGTCAACCAAACAAGTGAACTGCAAGGGAGCCACCACAAGTCAAGTCGTCGGGAGCAGTGCCGTAAGAGCCTACAAGGTGTAAGATCGCTTTGTCGAGACGTTTGGGATTGGGATACCAGGAATATCCGAATTGAGACAAAGGTAGTTGAGGTCCAGAGGCCATCACACTGCTAAGTCAAGGCGATCTGTTTATTTCTTTAACGAAGTCCTGGCGCTACGCCTGAAAAGTCAGTCAGAGTTTGAGCAGTGGAGGCCGGCGACAAGAAATCGTCAGCTCGGGGGTTAGCCTGTCTAAACCCAGTGTACGTGTCCCGGCGTAAGCCCCGTGCATCAAGGGGAATGTACGTCCAGCCATGTTGCCAGTACCAGTTGGCAGGACAGCGCCATCAGCAAGCAAGTTACCACATCAGAACAGCCACGCCCGAAAGGTCAAGCCCCGCAGTAACGGCACGGATAGTAAGAGAAAGGACTAGGCTAGGGTGGAACGTCCGTTTACACTAGGCGTAGAAGCGAAGTGAAGCGCGAAGCAGCTTCCTGGCGTTTGCCTTGGTTGTCCGCGCGATCTGGTCCCCAATGGGACCATTCGGGGCAGAGCAAGAGACATGCGGTCGTGTGTCGAAAGGAGGGATCCTGGAGAGCGCGTCATCCTGTTCACCCTAGTCTACGAGGCAAGAGCACATCGAGACAACCAGAACCGTCGGATACACCAAGGGCCGCAAGTGGCGATATCAAGGACATTCGAATTAACAAGCGGTCTGTAATTATACCCGCAATAAACCCCCTACGAACCCGTGAATTCGGTGCTTTCTCAGTGAACTACTGGGCGGTCACGTTTATATAAATTTGGTGGGATGAACACACACAATCTACTCAGGTAGCAGTACGAATCTCGTAGCGAGCAAAACGAAAAAAATTACTTCGTTACATTATTTTTACAAAAATGTGGAAACTTAAAAACTATCGACGGATCGGATTCGACTGGGGCCGCCCCAGAATTTTTGCATTCAATGTGTTTGCTTTAAGTAAGACGTCTGTATAGGTAGACTGGGAGGTAGATCCCCCAATCCAAAGATGGTTTATTAAGAGTAAACGTTACGGTATGATTGAACTTTTAATATATTAAATTTGATTCGATATTCTGATAGTCTCAACTAAAAGAAGATGAACCGCTAGTTGAGCTGTTGCTCTGGTTAGGCATCTCGGAAGCTGCACACGATTAAGGTGAACAGAAATTATAATAGTAGAAAAATAATCGTCATCTAGTTTTTTTTGCATTTGGACATACTTCCCTGCTCTCCCGAGTGCAATACCGATGTAACAATGATTTCTGGCCGAACTCTGTTAATTGGAATTTTATCCAATTTTCCGAAGCCTGGACAAACTTCAACATAAAGTCCTCCATCACAAACCCCTAGTGTTCAACAGCACTGGCGTCCATAATTTTGAGGGACATTTTCTGCAAGCCTCTCTTATTCGGTGGAGGCGTTTTCGCAATAATATCAGCTTGCCTTTCTGCGCTCGTCATTTTCTGTCACTTACCTAACGCATCAGATGCATCTTTCGTTGTCCGCTTAGCGCGGCATAAACGCTGTCCGCTTGGCTCTAATATTAGCGCGCTCCTCGGAGTTACGCTTACATAATTTTCCGTCGCTTTCCTGACGCACCATTAAGCACATCAGAAGCTGGGGCTTTTGTCGTCCGCTTTGTGCGAAATTCGCCGTTCTCCTGGACCTAATATTGGCACGCTCCTAGAAGTTGCGCGTTTATAATCTTTCGTCTCCCTCCCAAAGTACCCTGAACATCTGCTGGATTCTTACTTATCATCGCCTAATATGCGACCCCAATAGTCGACGTCACTGAAATAGACGTCACTATCGGCTTGTTCTGGGATCATATTGCTCTTTATTTTGATTTACTGCCCTATTCACTGTTGGATTTAAATCAACATAGGATGTTTCTATCTTCGGATTCTGACTAATGAGCTCAACGCGTCTCTTGGGATAGCGCTCTCATATATGAGTAGTCGGCTAGTGTCCTCACTTTGCTCTCACCTCCTCTCTGTGCTTTGTGGATGGCCCTCACAGATCAGGCATGCGTCCATAAGAAATTAAGAAGATAATTCCCAATTCGACTGCACTATTATTCTTTGGAAGAATGACCATAACTTGCTTTTAAAAATACGTACTTATAATCACACAAAGCCGACATTTAATTTGGATGTTGACAACTCCTCTTCAACAATGTTCACTGACTGGCAACCTGCAACTTGTCTCCAATAAATTGCATTTCAAAATATACATAGGTATTTTCAAAAATATATCCGGCATGAAAACTTAAACTCAATCTGTTTTTATGAATACTTCCAAAAGTGGTTATGACATTATCTGCTAACCTGCTAGAGACTTGACTGCATTAAATTCAAACAGCCATAATTCAGGAAATAATGGCCTGAAAATTTATTTTCAAAATATATCCGACATGAAAACTTAAACTCAATTTTTTTTTTTTTTTTTTTGAATACTTCCAACAGTGATCATCACATTATCATACTGGTTGAAACTTGGTTAAATTGTAACTTTTAATTCAAGTTTTTCTGAGGGATAGAGGCTAAGAGGTGGTATCATCATGGCTGTTAGCCATAAATTCTTCTGCACTTCAAATTGACTCCTTAATGATGACTTTTTTTTGAACCAGTTAGCGGTGACGGTATCTGGTTCATCCGAGAAGATTTCGATGGTGGCTTCCTGTATTCTGGGCAGTACCAGGCTCACCTAGGCAACATTTTTAACATCCATGCCAGTTCTAAGGACTCTGGGGGGACTCTAGAGACTTTAACCTCAGCTCTGTTAAATGGACGTTGGACTTTAATCATATGCTATGGTGCCCTAATGGTGCCTAATGTGCATCATTCCCAGGAAATAATAGACATTGATGACTGTTTTAGTATTTTTAACATTTTCAATGACTCGCATAAGATTGTTGATTTAATCATCAATAATTATATTATTCATTCTAACGTCACTCTTGTTGAATTCTCTGTTGTGCATCACCAACCCTTGTGCATCATTATTGAATTTTACAGCTTTTTGCCATTTATTGATCCTTGTAGTAGATACATATATGATATTAAACTAGAGGGTTAAGTTCCCTAAGGGATTGCCTGCTTTCCTTGAATTGGGGTGCCTTGCTATCGAACTCTTGCCTTGGAACTAATTATAAAACTTAAGAAAATATCTTAAAACAGATACAGGTTGTGAGGTTGAGAATAAGGCGTTTGGCGCTTTGTTATTAAAAAAAAAATCGCATTCGTCTATACCTTCAACAATGTTATTCGGTGATGTTGTTACTGTTAGCCTGTTTTTCCTCAAAGATTGAACCTTCCGTTAATTGGTATTACCAGGAAATTTTAAAATCAATTCAAGAAATCTGCAATATTGGAAGGCTGGACATAACGTATTATGACATTTGGAAAGCAATAAGTTATTTTTATGTTTAACCAAGGCTAAGCTTTAACGGAATTTCCTCATTCTTCCTTAATAATTGTATTGCCAGCCTTTACCTACCCTTGCAAATCATGTTCTCTTCTTCTTTGTCTCAAGGTAGATTCCCAAGTAGATAAAATATATCTAGAGTCATGCCGGTTGATGAAGAAGGAAGTAAATTTTATATATCTTTTAAGCTTTAGTTCAATTGCTTTTTAAATTAACTAGACCATCGATTGTAGTTGCTTTATTCATCTTTATTCGAATGAATCTTGATTCTCTTAGCCTAAGGTTTGCTAGCTGTCGGCGCAGCGGCAGAGCAGCCGATTTATATATTTCATATATAAGTAGAGTGACAATATGTAAAACAGGCAGAGAGAGAGAGAGAGTTATGTATGCAAATATATAATACATAAAAGCGGTCAGTATGGGAACCATGCTGAATCGGCTCTAAGCGCGGTATGCTAAGAGTGGAGAACATATTACGTTTGCACTTGAAATGGTTGCGGGCACTTGGCATGCTGACGATGAGTGACAAAGGCAATGCCCTATGTATATTAATGGTAACAAAGTCCTGTGACTTCGGCTAACAAAGTGTTGCCACTCAATATTTATGTTTTGTGAAAAGAACGCATTATGGCATACATCACATTTCCCTCCTTTTGAAAAATATCGCAGTTTCATGAAATTTTTTTTTATTTCTTATTATCTATAAAATTAAAAAAAAATTACTTGTGTTATTTATTTTTTTTCTTTGTTTTTTTTTATTTAAGAACGACATTTATTACTTAATAACGATAAAGAAAATGAAATGATCAAAACTATTTATATATCAAAAATATTCATATATATATATGTCTTATTATCTACGTATGGTCATACTAAATGAGATTATGAAATAAAAAGTTTTAGTCTATCCTTATGAACTTTTTGTTTTAGTCATTAACTATTATAACATTATTTCTATCTCTTATTTTCGATACTTTATACGGACCAGTATATTTAAAATCTAACTTATGACCTGTTTCGTTTCTTTATAATGCTTCTTCTACTGATATATCTATATTGCTTACATTTGGATTATATAGTAACTTATTTTTATTCTTATGCTCTTCTATCATTATCCTAGCTCTTTTATATGCTACTTCTAATCTATATTTACTTTCTTTAGCGTATTATATATTGTTTCCATGCTACTTGTGCTATCAAATTGTTTTGGTGAATTACTTGTTTTACCAAATACTAGCTCATTTGGACAATAATTATGTGCCATAGAGGGGGTTGTGTTGAAACAAAAGACAAAATATTAAAGCCATACGTCCCAATCAGTTTTATCAATCGATATATAAGATCGTATGTATTCATTAAAAGTTCTATAATTTGTTTCTATTTTTCCAACTGTCTGGTGGTGCTTTACTGTAGATGTAATATTTTTAATATTTAAATATTTGCACAAATTGTCTTTAATTGAATTCTTCTATTCTGTTCCAATGTCCGTAATGAACGGCTTCGTTGGACCATACTTCAGGATAAAAGATTAAAATATTGCTTTAGCAACAGTATTAGCATTCTTATTTGGAACAGGTAGGTCACATAGTGGACCAATAGTGTCCTTTATCACTCTGTCGAAAACATTTATGGGTGTATCTGTTACTGTTAGTGGGGTCTTACTATGTTTAATTGTTCACTTCTTTGATATTGCCAGTTATATTTTGTTGGTCTTTGATGGTTATTCGTGATAACGCATCAGCTACATAGTTGTCTTTTCCCTTTAAGTATTTAACTGACAAATCATATTCTTCTAATTCGAGCCTCATACGTGTCAGCTTGGAACTGGGATTGATCAATGAGAAGAGGTATATAAAAGGTCTATAGCCTGTTTTTTTTATGAAATGTTTTCCATATATATATGTCCCAAAATTTAATATAGCCCAGTGTATTACATCTAGTGCCTGTTGAGTGGTACACCTATTGGTGGTATTGCTATTGGGGCCTCGATTGGAGTTACCACGTCCTCGATTGTTTTCTCTGTATTGACCTCTTTCATTATTATAATTGGAACTGCTGTTGTTATTGTAATTATTATTACGACCACAAAAGTTACCTTTGAAATTTCCACTTCCGCGGTTTCCATAACGCTGAGGATAATTTTTATAATAAAGGACAGTATTTGGTTGTCTAGTTGCTTCCGTGCAACTATTTACGAACTTGGATATGGCATCATTCATGGTGTTGAAGGTGCCAGACTGCATGATAAGTTTTACCTTATTAATTGCGCAATTCTTTGTCATTACTTTAACTGCAGACTGTGTAGAATAACTTCTGACACTTTCTAGAGCTTTCGTCATCTGCTCAACCTCTGACGTGTATTGGTTAGCAGTTTTGTTTCGTTGTTGTTTATTCATCTGGCTGATAGTATTTCTACAGTTTCGCTTTTAACATTGCTTTTTAGTGCGGAAATAACTTTCGATAGTTTTTTATTTTTCGACTACGTTTCTGGCACCACTTTTTAGCTTTGTTTTTATTATCGAAATAGCTTCCACTTTCCAATGCATCCAGAAAACTTGTTAAGTTTTCTGCTTTACCATCAAATACTGGTATAAACTTTGATGCAGTGTTGATAAAATCAGTATTTGACTGTGCTATTGTAATAATTTTTCTTCAACTGCCAGACATTAATATAGCTGGGAAGTGGGATTATTTATTTCTTCCTTTTCCAAATCCTTTTGGTTAATATTGATAGCTTCTTTTGACTATATTTCTTCACCAGTTTCAATTATTAGTGAAGTATTAAGAATATTAGGTATTGATATATCGAGCTTGAAATTTTTCTCTAGTAGTTGTTAAATTGAAAATTAGTCTGATAAAAAAAACTTTGATACTTGAGACCAATGATCTTAATTAAACTTATCTCTGTGTTCATATATTAGTATTCGTGCTTCATTAAAGCATTTAACTAATATTTCTACGTGTTTTCTAACGGTGGTTTTCTGTATCGGTCTATTCTGGGTTAATGACATATGCGATTTGTCCAATTCTGCTTCAATGTTTGATAATTCTAACCACCGTTAGAAAAAACGTGGAAATATTAGTTAAATGCTTTAATGAAGCACGAATACTAATATATGAACACAGAGATAAGTTTAAGATCATTGGTCTCAAGTATCAAAGTTTTTTTTTATCAGACTAAGATCCAATTTAACAACTACTAGAGAAAAATTTCAAGCTCGATATATCAATACCTAATATTCTTAATACTTCACTAATAATTGAAACTGGTGAAGAAACATAATCAAAAGAAGCTATTAATATTAACCAAATGGATTTGGAAAAGGAAGAAATAAATAATCCCACTTCCCAGCTATATTAATGTCTGGCATTTGAAGAAAAATTATTACAATAGCACAGTCAAATACTGATTTTATCAACACTGCATCAAAGTTTAACCAGTATTTGATGGTAAAGCAGAAAACTTAACAAGTTTTCTGAATGCATTGGAAAGTGGAAGCTATTTTGATAATAAAAACAAAGCTAAAAAATGGTGCCAGAAACGTAGTCGAAAAATAAAAAACTATCGAAAGTTATTTCCGCACTAAAAAGCAATGTCAAAAGCGAAACTGTAGAAGTACTATCAGCCAGATGAATATACAACAACGAAACAAAACTGCTAACCAATACACGTCAGAGGTTGAGCAGATGACGAAAGCTCTAGAAAGTGCCAGAAGTTATTCTACACAGTCTGCAGTTAAAGTAATGACAAAGAATTGCGCAATTAATAAGGTAAAACTTATCATGCAGTCTGGCACCTTCAACACCATGAATGATGCCATATCCAAGTTCGTAAATAGTTGCACGGAAGCAACTAGACAACCAAATGCTGTCCTTTATTATAAAAATTATCCTCAGCGTTATGGAAACCGCGGAAGTGGAAATTTCAAAGGTAACTTTTGTGGTCGTAATAATAATTACAATAACAACAGCAGTTCCAATTATAATAATGAAAGAGGTCAATACAGAGAAAACAATCGAGGACGTGGTAACTCCAATCGAGGCCACAATAGCAATACCACCAATAGGTGTACTACTCAACAGGCACTAGATGTAATACACTGGGCCATATTACATTTTGGGCCAAATGGAAAACATTTCATAAAAAAAACAGGCTATAGACCTTTTATATACCCCTTCTCATTGATCAATCCCAGTTCCAAGCTGACACGTATGAGGCTCGAATTAGAAGAATATGATTTGTCAGTTAAATACTTAAAGGGAAAAGACAACTATGTAGCTGATGCGTTATCACGAATAACCATCAAAGGCCAACAAAATATAACTGGCAATATCAAAGAAGTCAACAATTGAACATAGTAAGACCCCACTAACAGTAACAGATACACCCATAAATGTTTTCGACAGAGTGATAAAGGACACTATTGGTCCACTATGTGACCTACCTGTTCCAAATAAGAATGCTAATACTGTTGCTAAAGCAATATTTTAATCTTTTATCCTGAAGTATGGTCCAACGAAGCCGTTCATTACGGACATTGGAACAGAATAGAAGAATTCAATTAAAGACAATTTGTGCAAATATTTAAATATTAAAAATATTACATCTACAGTAAAGCACCACCAGACAGTTGGAAAAATAGAAACAAATTATAGAACTTTTAATGAATACATACGATCTTATATATCGATTGATAAAACTGATTGGGACGTATGGCTTTAATATTTTGTCTTTTGTTTCAACACCACCACCTCTATAGCACATAATTATTGTCCAAATGAGCTAGTATTTGGAAAAACAAGTAATTCACCAAAACAATTTGATAGCACAAGTAGCATGGAAACAATATATAATACGCTAAAGAAAGTAAATATAGATTAGAAGTAGCATATAAAAGAGCTAGGATAATGATAGAAGATCATAAGAATAAAAATAAGTTACTATCGGGCTGAAACTTTCCCAAAAGTCTTCTTTTTATTGCAGGTAGTATATAAGACGGAACCAGCCGGATCGGACAACTATATCTTATAGCTCCCATAGAAACTATTGGGAAAAAATAAAAAAATAATTATATCTTTGGTGTTGTTAAACATAAACCTTCTAAGCTTGGAAATAAGATTTTTTAATTAGTTCTGAATTTTTAATTAAATTTTATCAAAATCATATCGATATCATAAAGCTGTCATAGGAAAGATCGGAAAGTTAGTGGTAAAATAATATGAAAAATGGGTGGGAAAATAGTATGGAACAAATTTTATTATCTTATAATATTGGGAATATAATTTTTTATATTTTTAAGAATTTCGAATTCAATTTAATAAAAATTGGAATACTCTAACATATAGATGTAAAAAAAATAGTATAAAAAATGAGTGAAATAATTTTTTTTTAATATCACTGAAGACGGAAGTTAACTTCTTTTCTTGTAAAAATAGGCGTTTGACTTTTGGCAAATTAGCTTAATGGGCCGACAATATCGAGTTGATGAAGGTCTATCGTTCTTTCACAATTTTTTAACTCCAAGCTGCACTTGCAAAAGAACGAGGCAGACAGAAGATTGGTGCTGATCGACCATACTCATTTAATTAATTTAATAATTTCTGCTCTTCAAAGCCGATAGGATACGATTTTATAATACGGCCTTCTGTATGGTCAACTATGCTTTGCAAAGTCCCTTAAGCAGAACAATCAGTAAATTTAAGATTTTTTGGGAAACATAAAATCTTTACTGAATGCAGCTTTTAATAACTTGGGTATATATTTGCGATCCTTTCTTTTGCAGAACATCTGGTTAGTTTGTTTCTATGCTTTGTGTGGCCTACATCAATATAAAATGCATTCGCTTCTTCTGGAGTGAAAAGAACATATAGATTCCTTGGTGTTTCCAGTGACTGTTTCGTCCAGATTTCTCAACATTATTTAATGAGCACACTATTTTTGAAGCAGTGCGCATTCCGGCCTTGTACAAGCTGCTACTTGTTGCTACCAACAACTGTGCACAAGTCGAATTCTGAACTAAGTTAGCTTCTTTTTGACATGGGCTTTCGGACACAGATCACCAAACATCTTCCTTGGTCTGCCAATATCAATAGTTAACGTTACACCATGTAAAATCAGTGGCATATGAAGCCATTTCTCATTTTATTTTCAAAAAATGTTTTGTTGTAATGGCAAGTTTTCCATTTTGTTGTAAGCCGCATAATAAAGTTTTACAATTTCTTTTTAATTTCTCGTCGTTCAACTTCAGATAAACAGTTGCTTTCTGAAATTTGCCCCAACACGTAATCGTTAAGCGTAAATTTTTTTTTTTGTTATACCCTTGTGATATGCTACCTATAAAGTGTAATAGGCTTAAAAATTGGCCGTAGTTGGCCCTCATTTTGGACATATTTACACCACAGGGACTTTCACTTCCCACAATACGATTAAGTCACATTAGTTACAGTCCAACAAAGACAGCAAAGCGTTTAAAAATCATTACTTTAAAAGCATAGCATTGCATTTGCTGAGTTGATAATTCAAACTGATTTTTATTTTGTGAAACACTGGCTTATATAGATTATGGCAGAGTAAAATAGTATAGACTAATGCGTCGGGGAAAAAGCGTTCTTAGAAATATTTTTAGAACGCTGCATTGGCGTTACTCAACATAAAATAGGGTTGATAGCATTTAAACTCATGCCCTGATATTTTGGTTTACAGATTACAATTGGTATTTCTAAACTTACAGTGTGAGGCAAATCAATATTACAAACAATGCCATGTTCATGTGTAAACATTCTGCAAGGGACCAGGAAGAATTATGGACGAATTCGTCTTATGGACGAACACGACCTGACATGTGATGACAATTCAGTCCTTTTAATTCATAGTGATTTTCTCTTATTTCTTTTAATTCATTTTTCTTTATTATGGTCAATAATCGGTAATGTTAATGGATTCCAAACAATACTTGGAATCTTACTTATATTACTGACGTAAGCAACTGATATTGGCTCATAAGCTTCTGATTGATTACTATGATGAGCTATTAATATTTTGTCGTCTGTTTTATTGGGAAACCAGACACAATAGTTAAAATTCCTTGCCCAGGCAGGTCTATTAATTTTTGCAGTAAATTATTACATTGTATTCTAGCTTTGTGGAACCCTAAATAGCCAAGTACCTTTCTTTTGCAACTCAACCCAGTAAGAATTGAGTTAAGGGGAGTTATTTCGCAAGTTTTGTCATTAGCGCTACTCTAAGGCCAATTACCCTCACATATTACGTTATTAGCTTTCCATTTTTGACATCTATTTAAAGTAGCTTCCGACATAAGATGATAGGAGTCTATTTCAAAATTGTAAGCTATATATTTAGAATTGAAGTCTGCCATTACCTCATTGTTAATTTTGACTGACATAGGAATTACTCTAAAAAGATGGAATGGGTGTCTACCAAATAAGGGAATTTTGACATTCAAAATTAACTTATTATCCACAAAAGTTCCTTTAGCTGTTAATAATGTGTAATTTTCCTTTAACTCCGTTCCTGTTCTTTTACCTGGTAGTAATAAGGTTTCTAGTAATGCATCCTTAATTCTTGAATTTAATACCGCTTCAATTTGGCATAATAGAGCTGCCATCTCATTATCCCCAATTATTCTTTCTAGGTGATATTTAACAAATTTCACTCCAGCTTCCCTAATACCTCCGAAGTGAGTTCCTGCCGGGGGAATAAAATGCCATTCAATTTGTTCGCTTTCTTATGTTGAGTTAATTTTAATATTTTAGTTGAGTGCCTTCTGTAGATCTTTATCCAATTTTCTGCAGGCTCCCACGAAATTTGTCCCATTATCTGAAAACATTTTAGCACATTTCGCTCTTCTAGAAAAGAATCTCCTTAGTGCAGCTAAAATGGCATCTGAGGTCAAGTCACTTACAACTTCTAAATAGATAGCCTTGGTTGCCTTTCATACAAATACAGCAATGTAACCCTTATAAGATTTTTGTCTTCGATTTTTTGAGCATCTTATGTGATATGGGCCTGCATTGTCAACTCCAGTATTGAGAAACGGGTGGGCCATAGTAACTCTATGCTTTGGTAAATTTCACATGATTTGTTCAGCCGTAATTTGTCTGTCACTTGTACATTTAACACTTTGTTTAAGGTATTGCTTTAGGTTGTTCCGTAATCCGAATATCCAAAATTTTCTTGAAATATAATTTCGCATAAGATTATTTCCGC
This sequence comes from Drosophila biarmipes, assembly GCF_025231255.1. Lineage (NCBI taxonomy): Eukaryota > Metazoa > Arthropoda > Insecta > Diptera > Drosophilidae > Drosophila > Drosophila biarmipes. The sequence goes on from NW_026114539.1 coordinate 798,895, forward strand.
CGTGCAATATTTCCCTATGTGCATTTCTGATTATTAATAAGGTTAAATGACGCACATCTAAAATTAAGGAATGTTTTTTAGAAATTTCTGCGCTGGAGCTCTGTAATTACTCTTAAATAAACTCCTAATAATCCATCTTTATATAAAAATGGATTTAATCCTAATATTTTGCTTTTAGTTCCAATATTCGGTTGACTGACTTTCCTGTTCCTGTTTTATTATCTAAAATTCTTGCCAATTTCAATTCACTCACTGTCAAATATGTGGGAAAGGATTTTTTTTTTAACTTTACCTCAATAAATCTTAAGGTATATGCAATAATTCTTTCTAATTTTTGTATACAAGAGTATCTTTCTATTAGTGATAGTATTAACTTGCCTGATTTTCCTTATTACTCCCATTTTTAATCCATGCAAGTGTGAACGTTAAATCATTCCATCCATATGCCTTTGATTCCCCTCCAATTGCTGTCCTAACTCTATTAGTTTTTATAGAAGATGTGCAGCACATACCACATAGTTTTTCTATTTTTCTTCGGATTAACCATGCTCTTGCTAGCTATAATCATAGATAAAGATACTACTTTAGCATATACTACGGCTGCGTATGTTTTTTCGGAAGCATCAGAGAATCCATAAATTTGTACTGGCATATTTTCCTGGGATACCCCCCTGGGGATTCTTTTACCTTCAAGAGATGTTAAGTTCTCTTTAAAGGATTTCCACTCGTTGGCTTCTGGATCTGACAAGTTCTGATCCCATTTTTGCTGTTCCGTATGTAACGGTTGTTAATTTATAACCTTTTAATTTTTTATTTGGTGAATCTGTCCAAATAATGTGCAAATATTGTTGATCTTCTTCATCAATGTTTATTTGCCGGTACATTTTCTCAATGTATCTATTTGGAATCTTGGTCCAACCACATAATGTTATTTAGACTTTTGTTGTTTGTAGTTTTCGTTGACGCATCAAAAACTACCTTTAATTTTGTTGTAAGGCTTGATTCTCTTACAACACCTGGATGGGGTAAATAGTATTTTCCTTCTTTCTTGGACTCAATCATGTGGCCAAAGTTTATATATTCATGCTTGAATTTAATATAATTTTCTTTAAGTTTTATATTTTTGTTTAATTTTTTTTGCCAAATTATAAAATCGCACTATGGCTTGCGCTTTGGAGTCTCATAATTATTTATAATTTTTAAATGGAATTTTGACCACACATCTCCCATTTTTATCTATTTTAGTGGTCTTTAAGAAATGTTTTCCACAAATTTCTTCCTCAATATCATTATTTTCATTTTTCATTTCCCAAAATCGATCTAAGTTTACTACTTCCACAGTAGTAGCCACAATTAAATTTTCACCTTTTGATTTGGTGCACCCGGATACAATCCATCCGAATTCCGTATTTTAGCCTAGTAGTCTGTCTATTTTAACTACTCCGTCTTTAACTATATGGGGATATCAATCCCCTCCTATAATAAGATCTACCCTACTTGGTTTTCTAAAGTGAGGATCCGCCAACGTATATTTCGTCCACTTAGATTCATCAATATTTAATGTTTGGTTTGGTAAAGCTTTTATTAGTTTTGGAAGAATGATGGCTTCAATGTTAAGAGAATCTTTTTTTTCTATCGCGCATTTTTATACTTAAATTTACTTTATGCTTTGAGATACAAGTGTCTGACACTCCACTAACTTCTGTGATACTCTTTTTCCGTGTTAAATTTAATATTTGTGCAGCTACCCACTATCAAATAATGCTCTAAGTCTTTCATAGTCACCGTTTTTTGACTTAACTTTAAGAAGGGCTAGGAAAAGCTTGATCTTTTGTGTGTCACAAGTGTTTACTTTCTCCCTTTTTTCTGTTGGGACATGGAGCATTGTATGATGTGCTTTTTTGCAAGCTGTACCTAAATATTCAGAACAGAATGCTTAAAGCATCTTTTGCACAAGTGCCGTTTTTTCTCACGATTTGATGAGGCAAGAGAACTAGAACGTTGTTCTAAGAAGTCGATTACATCGTCAAGTAATTGGATTTCTTTAGTTTTTTTTATGTGCGTTTCATATAACTATAAGGCTTTTTTATTAAATTTTCGAATGACGATGTGCGCGAAAAGCAAATCAACATCTTCATTTAAACTTTTGTCTTCATAATAATAGTTTAACTTGTTTTGCTGAATCGTTGTCTAGCATGGGCAAATCTATCAACCAATTCAGCTGATCAGAGAATATTTGACTCTTGTTTTCATATCGCTTGGTTAATAGTTCCCAAGCTGCATTATAATTTTCGGCAGAGCCAATTAGCAAGTGAGCGACCATACTCCTTGCTTCGCATTTGAGAGCGGTTTTTAAGGAATTAAATTTTAGAGATGTGCTCAGATTATTACTGAAAATTATTTCTTTACATAATTCCGAAAATAAGTCCCATTCTTTTTCTTTTGGTAATACAGGAAGGTTTCCAGCCTTTTCCTTTACCATAACCACACTATTGCCTTCCGTTTTTGCTTCGGAAGCATTCATCCTTTCTTTCAGGATGTCCAAAGTGTTTTTGAGGTCAAATTCTAAATCTTCGACGCTTTCGTTGAAAGATACATTATTCTTATAGATTTTGTAGAACTTCTTTATTATATTATCTATCATACTCCATAAATTCAATTTTCTTAGCTCTAAGGCTAAAAATTTCCCGGCTAGCCTGACTGAGCTCCTGATGGGTTTCCTCCAAATAATCCCTTAGTTGTTCGACATTTATGTCGAACACCTCTGCCAATTTAACTGGGTCTTTTTCAGTTTTCTTTGCTTATACTTGGGTTCCAGACATAGCTTTCATGTTGCTATATTTATTTTTTTCTTATCGAACATTTTTTTCGTTAAAGTAATCATGATTGACTACTCCGCATTTAAACAAATTGATGTGGTATACCTTGAATTTTGTTTTTATGCTATCTCTAACCTTTTTTTTTAGGCTTGCCTGAGCCTCTAAGAACTTTAAAATTGTTTTGGTCAACATGATTTAAGAAATGTTGTATAAAAAATGTATGTATAAAATATGTATAAAAGAAAAATGTATATAATATATATATGTGTATATGAAATGGATATTATATGTGAAGAAATTTAAAAGCTATCTTATCTTCTGCTTCCGTTGGTGAAGTTTCCCATTGAGCTCGTTTATGTTGATACCGCTGTAGTGTTGTCCACTAGATCTTCTTTTTTGTTGCTCCGATATAGATTGCCGCCTTGATGTCGTTTATTGTTTTCTTGTTACTGCTTCGATGTCGTTTGTTGTTCTTGTTGTTACTGCTTCGGTGTTGTTCGTGAGCCTTGTTTTTTTTTCAACTTAAAAAAACGATATTCCAATGTTTTTGGCTTTGGAAACGCCACCATCACGCAATAAACCCGTGAATACTATTGGACAACTTGTCCGTTTGGCATTCAATCATTCAATCCCAAGAGAAAGAAATTCACATTTGCTGAGTTGATAATTCAAACTGATTTTTATTTTGTAAAACTCTAGCTTATATAGATTACAGCAGAGTACAATAGTATAGACCATTGCGTCGGGGAGAAGGGGCGCATTAGAATATAAACAGATAAGCGTTCTTAGAAATATTTTTGGAACGCTGCATTGGCGTTACTCAACTTAAAATAGGGTTGATAACATTTGATATCATGCGCTGATATTTTGCTTTACAGATTACAATTGGTATTTCTAAACTCACAGTGTGAGGCAAATCAATATTACAAACAATGCCATGCTCATGTGTGAATACTGGTACATGCAGAACATTCTGCAGATTTCGCTCGCAGAATCCTGTCTGAAGAGGGTGTCGTTTCCTTGGCCGACTGCCTTTATGATGCTGTTGTCTGCCAGAATTACATCCTGAGCATGAGAAATGTAGTATGTGAATACGCAACACATATGTGCGGTTGCACCTGAATCCTGACACCATCTTGATGGTTGCAGATCGATTGCCTCAGCCGCCGCACGAACCGTGAATGACTAAGTGATGTTCTGCTTCTCCGTTTTTTCCTTATTCTTGTAGCACTGTAAATTTTCCTTCATTTTTTGCAAAGCAGCAGCCGGAGTCTGCTCCATCTCCGTCTGGAATGCCAGTTGCTCATTTCGGGAAGATCCTGCTTCGCTTGCCCTGCGTTCTCCTTCTTCTAGAAATTTGATCTTTAGTCACTCCAGGGTGGGCAGCTTATCTCGAGTTTCTATGGTGTTGACAATATTCTTTGACATAATCTTTGGGTAGACTGGAGAGCAAGATTATCACAGCGAGCTCGTCCTCTAGGTCTGTGTCCACCTCCGACAGCTTGTCTACAGTTGAACAAAATGTAGTGACGTACTCGTACATACCGTCCTCACCTTGCGAATGACGCAAGACGAGCAACTTTTTGTACAGCGACACCTTTCTGGCAGGTCCGCTTGGCTCATGCGCATTTTTCAGCAGTATCCAAGCATCCGTTGCTGTTGTTCAGTGATTATAGGCAAGGCCTTCTCGTTGAGTGCATCCCAGCTATGAGGCTTCGCATCTGGTCTCGTTTCGTTTACGACCTTCCATACATCCGCCTGCACCAGGACGATTCGCATTTGGATGGGCCAAGTATCATAATTCCCGGTATCCAACTTGCCAAAGCGTTCGTTATTGGAAATGTCCTGTAACTATTCCAACCCCCTATCATATCAACAACTACCCTCTCTCTGTTTTGAATGAAATAGTTGATCTGGCGGTATTATTTTATGATAAATTGTTGTTACCAAACACCTAAATTTTACATTGCCAAAGGCATAAATATAATAAATATAAATATATTTCGTAGGCGTTGAGCAAAGGCCTTGTCTTCTTCGCTGCGGGCCCAAGTACCCGAGGATCTTCTAATCAGAGTGACTATTTCTACCGAAAGCTAACATATCGATTAAATCCCCACAAGGGTGGCCTTATGATGGATGATGATAATTTCTAACGGCCCTTGAAGAGATCTTCATATTGCTTTGAAATTTTAGTCAGTCTGCAGGTGATATCGTCAAGATTCTTTTAACTTCAAGAGATGTTAAGTTCTCTTTAAAGGATTTCCACTCGTTGGCTTCTGGATCTGACAAGTTCTGATCCCATTTTTGCTGTTCCGTATGTAACGGTTGTTAATTTATAACCTTTTAATTTTTTATTTGGTGAATCTGTCCAAATAATGTGCAAATATTGTTGATCTTCTTCATCAATGTTTATTTGCCGGTACATTTTCTCAATGTATCTATTTGGAATCTTGGTCCAACCACATAATGTTATTTAGACTTTTGTTGTTTGTAGTTTTCGTTGACGCATCAAAAACTACCTTTAATTTTGTTGTAAGGCTTGATTCTCTTACAACACCTGGATGGGGTAAATAGTATTTTCCTTCTTTCTTGGACTCAATCATGTGGCCAAAGTTTATATATTCATGCTTGAATTTAATATAATTTTCTTTAAGTTTTATATTTTTGTTTAATTTTTTTTGCCAAATTATAAAATCGCACTATGGCTTGCGCTTTGGAGTCTCATAATTATTTATAATTTTTAAATGGAATTTTGACCACACATCTCCCATTTTTATCTATTTTAGTGGTCTTTAAGAAATGTTTTCCACAAATTTCTTCCTCAATATCATTATTTTCATTTTTCATTTCCCAAAATCGATCTAAGTTTACTACTTCCACAGTAGTAGCCACAATTAAATTTTCACCTTTTGATTTGGTGCACCCGGATACAATCCATCCGAATTCCGTATTTTAGCCTAGTAGTCTGTCTATTTTAACTACTCCGTCTTTAACTATATGGGGATATCAATCCCCTCCTATAATAAGATCTACCCTACTTGGTTTTCTAAAGTGAGGTTCCGCCAACGTATATTTCGTCCACTTAGATTCATCAATATTTAATGTTTGGTTTGGTAAAGCTTTTATTAGTTTTGGAAGAATGATGGCTTCAATGTTAAGAGAATCTTTTTTTTCTATCGCGCATTTTTATACTTAAATTTACTTTATGCTTTGAGATACAAGTGTCTGACACTCCACTAACTTCTGTGATACTCTTTTTCCGTGTTAAATTTAATATTTGTGCAGCTACCCACTATCAAATAATGCTCTAAGTCTTTCATAGTCACCGTTTTTTGACTTAACTTTAAGAAGGACTAGGAAAAGCTTGATCTTTTGTGTGTCACAAGTGTTTACTTTCTCCCTTTTTTCTGTTGGGACATGGAGCATTGTATGATGTGCTTTTTTGCAAGCTGTACCTAAATATTCAGAACAGAATGCTTAAAGCATCTTTTGCATAAGTGCCGTTTTTTCTCACGATTTGATGAGGCAAGAGAACTAGAACGTTGTTCTAAGAAGTCGATTACATCGTCAAGTAATTGGATTTAGTTTTTATTATGTGCGTTTCATATAACTATAAGGCTTTCTTATTAAATTTTCGAATGACGATGTGCGCGAAAAACAAATCAACATCTTCATTTAAACTTTTGTCTTCATAATAATAGTTTAACTTGTTTTGCTGAATCGTTGTCTAGCATGGGCAAATCTATCAACCAATTCAGCTGATCAGAGAATATTTGACTCTTGTTTTCATATCGCTTGGTTAATAGTTCCCAAGCTGCATTATAATTTTCGGCAGAGCCAATTAGCAAGTGAGCGACCATACTCCTTGCTTCGCATTTGAGAGCGGTTTTTAAGGAATTAAATTTTAGAGATGTGCTCAGATTAGTACTGAAAATTATTTCTTTACATAATTCCGAAAATAAGTCCCATTCTTTTTCTTTTGGTAATACAGGAAGGTTTCCAGCCTTTTCCTTTACCATAACCACACTATTGCCTTCCGTTTTTGCTTCGGAAGCATTCATCCTTTCTTTCAGGATGTCCAAAGTGTTTTTGAGGTCAAATTCTAAATCTTCGACGCTTTCGTTGAAAGATACATTATTCTTATAGATTTTGTAGAACTTCTTTATTTTATTATCTATCCTACTCCATAAATTCAATTTTCTTAGCTCTAAGGCTAAAAATTTCCCGGCTAGCCTGACTGAGCTCCTGATGGGTTTCCTCCAAATAATCCCTTAGTTGTTCGACATTTATGTCGAACACCTCTGCCAATTTAACTGGGTCTTTTTCAGTTTTCTTTGCTTATACTTGGGTTCCAGACATAGCTTTCATGTTGCTATATTTATTTTTTTCTTATCGAACATTTTTTTCGTTAAAGTAATCATGATTGACTACTCCGCATTTAAACAAATTGATGTGGTATACCTTGAATTTTGTTTTTATGCTATCTCTAACCTTTTTTTTTAGGCTTGCCTGAGCCTCTAAGAACTTTAAAATTGTTTTGGTCAACATGATTTAAGAAATGTTGTATAAAAAATGTATGTATAAAATATGTATAAAAGAAAAATGTATATAATATATATATGTGTATATGAAATGGATATTATATGTGAAGAAATTTAAAAGCTATCTTATCTTCTGCTTCCGTTGGTGAAGTTTCCCATTGAGCTCGTTTATGTTGATACCGCTGTAGTGTTGTCCACTAGATCTTCTTTTTTGTTGCTCCGATATAGATTGCCGCCTTGATGTCGTTTATTGTTTTCTTGTTACTGCTTCGATGTCGTTTGTTGTTCTTGTTGTTACTGCTTCGGTGTTGTTCGTGAGCCTTGTTTTTTTTTCAACTTAAAAAAACGATATTCCAATGTTTTTGGCTTTGGAAACGCCACCATCACGCAATAAACCCGTGAATACTATTGGACAACTTGTCCGTTTGGCATTCAATCATTCAATCCCAAGAGAAAGAAATTCACATTTGCTGAGTTGATAATTCAAACTGATTTTTATTTTGTAAAACTCTAGCTTATATAGATTACAGCAGAGTACAATAGTATAGACCATTGCGTCGGGGAGAAGGGGCGCATTAGAATATAAACAGATAAGCGTTCTTAGAAATATTTTTGGAACGCTGCATTGGCGTTACTCAACTTAAAATAGGGTTGATAACATTTGATATCATGCGCTGATATTTTGCTTTACAGATTACAATTGGTATTTCTAAACTCACAGTGTGAGGCAAATCAATATTACAAACAATGCCATGCTCATGTGTGAATACTGGTACATGCAGAACATTCTGCAGATTTCGCTCGCAGAATCCTGTCTGAAGAGGGTGTCGTTTCCTTGGCCGACTGCCTTTATGATGCTGTTGTCTGCCAGAATTACATCCTGAGCATGAGAAATGTAGTATGTGAATACGCAACACATATGTGCGGTTGCACCTGAATCCTGACACCATCTTGATGGTTGCAGATCGATTGCCTCAGCCGCCGCACGAACCGTGAATGACTAAGTGATGTTCTGCTTCTCCGTTTTTTCCTTATTCTTGTAGCACTGTAAATTTTCCTTCATTTTTTGCAAAGCAGCAGCCGGAGTCTGCTCCATCTCCGTCTGGAATGCCAGTTGCTCATTTCGGGAAGATCCTGCTTCGCTTGCCCTGCGTTCTCCTTCTTCTAGAAATTTGATCTTTAGTCACTCCAGGGTGGGCAGCTTATCTCGAGTTTCTATGGTGTTGACAATATTCTTTGACATAATCTTTGGGTAGACTGGAGAGCAAGATTATCACAGCGAGCTCGTCCTCTAGGTCTGTGTCCACCTCCGACAGCTTGTCTACAGTTGAACAAAATGTAGTGACGTACTCGTACATACCGTCCTCACCTTGCGAATGACGCAAGACGAGCAACTTTTTGTACAGCGACACCTTTCTGGCAGGTCCGCTTGGCTCATGCGCATTTTTCAGCAGTATCCAAGCATCCGTTGCTGTTGTTCAGTGATTATAGGCAAGGCCTTCTCGTTGAGTGCATCCCAGCTATGAGGCTTCGCATCTGGTCTCGTTTCGTTTACGACCTTCCATACATCCGCCTGCACCAGGACGATTCGCATTTGGATGGGCCAAGTATCATAATTCCCGGTATCCAACTTGCCAAAGCGTTCGTTATTGGAAATGTCCTGTAACTATTCCAACCCCCTATCATATCAACAACTACCCTCTCTCTGTTTTGAATGAAATAGTTGATCTGGCGGTATTATTTTATGATAAATTGTTGTTACCGAACACCTAAATTTTACATTGCCAAAGGCATAAATATAATAAATATAAATATATTTCGTAGGCGTTGAGCAAAGGCCTTGTCTTCTTCGCTGCGGGCCCAAGTACCCGAGGATCTTCTAATCAGAGTGACTATTTCTACCGAAAGCTAACATATCGATTAAATCCCCACAAGGGTGGCCTTATGATGGATGATGATAATTTCTCAATGTAACGGCCCTTGAAGAGATCTTCATATTGCTTTGAAATTTTAGTCAGTCTGCAGGTGATATCGTCAAGATTCTTTTAACTTCAAGAGATGTTAAGTTCTCTTTAAAGGATTTCCACTCGTTGGCTTCTGGATCTGACAAGTTCTGATCCCATTTTTGCTGTTCCGTATGTAACGGTTGTTAATTTATAACCTTTTAATTTTTTATTTGGTGAATCTGTCCAAATAATGTGCAAATATTGTTGATCTTCTTCATCAATGTTTATTTGCCGGTACATTTTCTCAATGTATCTATTTGGAATCTTGGTCCAACCACATAATGTTATTTAGACTTTTGTTGTTTGTAGTTTTCGTTGACGCATCAAAAACTACCTTTAATTTTGTTGTAAGGCTTGATTCTCTTACAACACCTGGATGGGGTAAATAGTATTTTCCTTCTTTCTTGGACTCAATCATGTGGCCAAAGTTTATATATTCATGCTTGAATTTAATATAATTTTCTTTAAGTTTTATATTTTTGTTTAATTTTTTTTGCCAAATTATAAAATCGCACTATGGCTTGCGCTTTGGAGTCTCATAATTATTTATAATTTTTAAATGGAATTTTGACCACACATCTCCCATTTTTATCTATTTTAGTGGTCTTTAAGAAATGTTTTCCACAAATTTCTTCCTCAATATCATTATTTTCATTTTTCATTTCCCAAAATCGATCTAAGTTTACTACTTCCTCAGTAGTAGCCACAATTAAATTTTCACCTTTTGATTTGGTGCACCCGGATACAATCCATCCGAATTCCGTATTTTAGCCTAGTAGTCTGTCTATTTTAACTACTCCGTCTTTAACTATATGGGGATATCAATCCCCTCCTATAATAAGATCTACCCTACTTGGTTTTCTAAAGTGAGGTTCCGCCAACGTATATTTCGTCCACTTAGATTCATCAATATTTAATGTTTGGTTTGGTAAAGCTTTTATTAGTTTTGGAAGAATGATGGCTTCAATGTTAAGAGAATCTTTTTTTTCTATCGCGCATTTTTATACTTAAATTTACTTTATGCTTTGAGATACAAGTGTCTGACACTCCACTAACTTCTGTGATACTCTTTTTCCGTGTTAAATTTAATATTTGTGCAGCTACCCACTATCAAATAATGCTCTAAGTCTTTCATAGTCACCGTTTTTTGACTTAACTTTAAGAAGGACTAGGAAAAGCTTGATCTTTTGTGTGTCACAAGTGTTTACTTTCTCCCTTTTTTCTGTTGGGACATGGAGCATTGTATGATGTGCTTTTTTGCAAGCTGTACCTAAATATTCAGAACAGAATGCTTAAAGCATCTTTTGCACAAGTGCCGTTTTTTCTCACGATTTGATGAGGCAAGAGAACTAGAACGTTGTTCTAAGAAGTCGATTACATCGTCAAGTAATTGGATTTAGTTTTTATTATGTGCGTTTCATATAACTATAAGGCTTTCTTATTAAATTTTCGAATGACGATGTGCGCGAAAAACAAATCAACATCTTCATTTAAACTTTTGTCTTCATAATAATAGTTTAACTTGTTTTGCTGAATCGTTGTCTAGCATGGGCAAATCTATCAACCAATTCAGCTGATCAGAGAATATTTGACTCTTGTTTTCATATCGCTTGGTTAATAGTTCCCAAGCTGTATTATAATTTTCGGCAGAGCCAATTAGCAAGTGAGCGACCATACTCCTTGCTTCGCATTTGAGAGCGGTTTTTAAGGAATTAAATTTTAGAGATGTGCTCAGATTAGTACTGAAAATTATTTCTTTACATAATTCCGAAAATAAGTCCCATTCTTTTTCTTTTGGTAATACAGGAAGGTTTCCAGCCTTTTCCTTTACCATAACCACACTATTGCCTTCCGTTTTTGCTTCGGAAGCATTCATCCTTTCTTTCAGGATGTCCAAAGTGTTTTTGAGGTCAAATTCTAAATCTTCGACGCTTTCGTTGAAAGATACATTATTCTTATAGATTTTGTAGAACTTCTTTATTTTATTATCTATCCTACTCCATAAATTCAATTTTCTTAGCTCTAAGGCTAAAAATTTCCCGGCTAGCCTGACTGAGCTCCTGATGGGTTTCCTCCAAATAATCCCTTAGTTGTTCGACATTTATGTCGAACACCTCTGCCAATTTAACTGGGTCTTTTTCAGTTTTCTTTGCTTATACTTGGGTTCCAGACATAGCTTTCATGTTGCTATATTTATTTTTTTCTTATCGAACATTTTTTTCGTTAAAGTAATCATGATTGACTACTCCGCATTTAAACAAATTGATGTGGTATACCTTGAATTTTGTTTTTATGCTATCTCTAACCTTTTTTTTTAGGCTTGCCTGAGCCTCTAAGTACTTTAAAATTGTTTTGGTCAACATGATTTAAGAAATGTTGTATAAAAAATGTATGTATAAAATATGTATAAAAGAAAAATGTATATAATATATATATGTGTATATGAAATGGATATTATATGTGAAGAAATTTAAAAGCTATCTTATCTTCTGCTTCCGTTGGTGAAGTTTCCCATTGAGCTCGTTTATGTTGATACCGCTGTAGTGTTGTCCACTAGATCTTCTTTTTTGTTGCTCCGATATAGATTGCCGCCTTGATGTCGTTTATTGTTTTCTTGTTACTGCTTCGATGTCGTTTGTTGTTCTTGTTGTTACTGCTTCGGTGTTGTTCGTGAGCCTTGTTTTTTTTTTCAACTTAAAAAAACGATATTCCAATGTTTTTGGCTTTGGAAACGCCACCATCACGCAATAAACCCGTGAATACTATTGGACAACTTGTCCGTTTGGCATTCAATCATTCAATCCCAAGAGAAAGAAATCCACATTTGCTGAGTTGATAATTCAAACTGATTTTTATTTTGTAAAACTCTAGCTTATATAGATTACAGCAGAGTACAATAGTATAGACCATTGCGTCGGGGAGAAGGGGCGCATTAGAATATAAACAGATAAGCGTTCTTAGAAATATTTTTGGAACGCTGCATTGGCGTTACTCAACTTAAAATAGGGTTGATAACATTTGATATCATGCGCTGATATTTTGCTTTACAGATTACAATTGGTATTTCTAAACTCACAGTGTGAGGCAAATCAATATTACAAACAATGCCATGCTCATGTGTGAATACTGGTACATGCAGAACATTCTGCAGATTTCGCTCGCAGAATCCTGTCTGAAGAGGGTGTCGTTTCCTTGGCCGACTGCCTTTATGATGCTGTTGTCTGCCAGAATTACATCCTGAGCATGAGAAATGTAGTATGTGAATACGCAACACATATGTGCGGTTGCACCTGAATCCTGACACCATCTTGATGGTTGCAGATCGATTGCCTCAGCCGCCGCACGAACCGTGAATGACTAAGTGATGTTCTGCTTCTCCGTTTTTTCCTTATTCTTGTAGCACTGTAAATTTTCCTTCATTTTTTGCAAAGCAGCAGCCGGAGTCTGCTCCATCTCCGTCTGGAATGCCAGTTGCTCATTTCGGGAAGATCCTGCTTCGCTTGCCCTGCGTTCTCCTTCTTCTAGAAATTTGATCTTTAGTCACTCCAGGGTGGGCAGCTTATCTCGAGTTTCTATGGTGTTGACAATATTCTTTGACATAATCTTTGGGTAGACTGGAGAGCAAGATTATCACAGCGAGCTCGTCCTCTAGGTCTGTGTCCACCTCCGACAGCTTGTCTACAGTTGAACAAAATGTAGTGACGTACTCGTACATACCGTCCTCACCTTGCGAATGACGCAAGACGAGCAACTTTTTGTACAGCGACACCTTTCTGGCAGGTCCGCTTGGCTCATGCGCATTTTTCAGCAGTATCCAAGCATCCGTTGCTGTTGTTCAGTGATTATAGGCAAGGCCTTCTCGTTGAGTGCATCCCAGCTATGAGGCTTCGCATCTGGTCTCGTTTCGTTTACGACCTTCCATACATCCGCCTGCACCAGGACGATTCGCATTTGGATGGGCCAAGTATCATAATTCCCGGTATCCAACTTGCCAAAGCGTTCGTTATTGGAAATGTCCTGTAACTATTCCAACCCCCTATCATATCAACAACTACCCTCTCTCTGTTTTGAATGAAATAGTTGATCTGGCGGTATTATTTTATGATAAATTGTTGTTACCGAACACCTAAATTTTACATTGCCAAAGGCATAAATATAATAAATATAAATATATTTCGTAGGCGTTGAGCAAAGGCCTTGTCTTCTTCGCTGCGGGCCCAAGTACCCGAGGATCTTCTAATCAGAGTGACTATTTCTACCGAAAGCTAACATATCGATTAAATCCCCACAAGGGTGGCCTTATGATGGATGATGATAATTTCTCAATGTAACGGCCCTTGAAGAGATCTTCATATTGCTTTGAAATTTTAGTCAGTCTGCAGGTGGTATCGTCAAGAAGTCAGATTATTCGATTTGTATAAAGGTTTTGTATTGGTTGCTACGCGCAGTCGTCCCTTATGGTATGACGTTTGGCTGCAGAAACGAGTACGGATTCCAGGGCATCTGCACAGTAGTCGTTTTAGAAATGAGCTTTGGGGTTAGCGGTGTTTGAATATTTCTGGACGTTAAAAAAGAGTTATTATGGCGAGGGGTCCGAAGATAAGTCAGATAGAGATTTCGGGCGTATTAAACAGCTTGGGATGTTCTTTGCTACAACGAAGTCAATTAAGTTTGGATCTTGACCGGGGTAAGCTGTCCAGTATGGAGAGCTGCCAGGGGAAACATAATCGACTTTGTCGCTTAAAATTTTGTTTACATAATATAGTTTCCTTCAGTCCTTTGGGTATCACGAGGCGTAAGATTCCCCTGGTTGTTCACTGACTTTATTGGCAAAGTTTATTTTTGGTTTGGGTTAGGATAGGTTAGATTAGGTAAGAACGGCAGCCAAAATATGGTCTGACACACATAGACTTCTGCGGGTCCATTGTGATACCATATGATCTCGTTTTTTCCTTCTTTTTTGGTCCCCTATCCTATGTATTTCAACCTAGAATTACATTGTCTTCCACCCGAAAGGTTTCATAAAAGCGTTTTTCTTTTTAGGGTAAAATCTGTTTTTTCGGTAAGATCGTTGATGAAGGGGATTCCTAGGTGTTTCAGTCTACGGCTAAATAGGGCTGGGCAGAAGCTCATCTCTGTAGCTTCTTTAGAATTCATTTTTAAGGACTTTAATTCTACCGGCATGTGTGCCAACGAGCCATTGGCTGGTATGAGCTCGAACAAGCATACCACACTATATACATTTGAATTTGAGAAGTTTCGAAGTTTTTTTGATGCTTAACACAGGCCATGTCTGGTGAGAGATACGACACTATAGTACTTTTTGCCAATGTGTGTTGGTCAAATTGTTAAAGAAGTTTGAAAGTCTGCTACTATTCAGGAGTTGGTGTTTGTCGAAAAGATTGATATAACAGCCGCTTGGCTGTCACAATATATATTTAGGGGACTTCCTTGGATGCTTATGATCCCAGTTCCCAGACCCCAGTCCCCAACATTTAAGTGCATCCTTTATACCGTGGACCTCCGCTTGGAAGTCGCTACAGAGGTCCGGGAGCCGGAATGACTTCCTGATATCTAGTTGTTTGACTGTTGTACTCCGCCATTCCCATTCCCCTATTCATTCCTCCCTATCAGAGCCTTAAAAGGTGTGTGATTGTATTCAAAACATTTGCAGAGATCCTTTTTCTTCAGAATCGATCGACACTATCGAGCGTGACCATAAAATTGTGCTGGTATCCCTCAGTCAAATGGCTGCCGATTTGGGCCTTTCCATGCCTTAACGTTTCCGAGTGTGTTTTTTGTTTTGTGTTGTGATGTTATCCATAGTTGGTCCCACGAGAAACGGGGCAAGGTATACCCGGGCGGTTATCCGCAATCCCCGAGTAAGGCGATAGTTAGAACAGTCATATTTCTGAGCACACCGTTCGAGAATAGGGTTGTTTTTAATCTGGGCCACCAGCCAGATTCTTGGCACGATCCAAATGGAATAGTCCGTCCCGGAGTGAGATGTTGTTTGGTAATGTGTTGGGTATTATAGGTTGGTAATGTGTTGGGTATTATGGGCAACTTTTTAGATGTAGCTGATCAATTCGCGTTTGTTGCAGTTACCCGCTGTTTGTCCGGGACTGCTTCTTTACTATGGTTTCCGCCCACGATTCGTGTAAAAAGTTAAGTTCGTGCAGAGGCAATGTCGCTAAAGGCAAGGACAATATTGCTGATATTGAATTTGAAAATTTGTTTATTATTTCTAAAGTGAAACCGTTTCAAAAGTGGGAAAACTTTCATATACAATGGACTTGTATATATGAACCGCTGATTAAATTACAATCCAAATAAATTGTATTACTTTTTAATATGTTTATTGATCGGTGTTTGTAGGATTTGGCTTAGGTACTTTTTGATGGAAACCAAACAGTTTTCAAACCGATCTTCTCTTGTTAAAGTAAACTTACTTTCGCTTGGTAATTATAACAATGTTAGGATTTTAGTTTTTTATAAAAGAAATCGGTGATATCATTCAATTCGTATGATTTAAAAGGAACTGTAACTGACATGAAAGAAATTAATTTTTCATCAATATTTCAAATCGAATTATACATATGAAAGTCGGTAAGTGCGCCACCATGTAAAATGTGTTTCAAAATATAGAAACGGGGTTTCCTTAAACCTGACGGCTCCCAAAAAGTCTCTGTGAAAATCGTTTCTTTTCCACACCGTTACAAATAATTTATTTTCCGTTTGTGAATGTCCTTAAATACTTTTGAGTATGCGGAAAACTTTTTTCATAGTTGTTCCAAAACACTGTATGATGTTTATTGGTTAAGCAAATTACACTCTTGCGCGATTTTGTATTTAGCAATGTAAGATCATATTGTTTACTCAGGGAACAGGAGTGAATAAGCAACTTCGCGAACCCAAAACATTGCATCCTATCGATTTCCCAAATTTTCAGGGCAAGCGGAATTTCTTTAGAATTTTCTGACGCTACCCAGCCAAAGATAGTATTTTGTAGGGTTGGACTAGAGTACTTGTAACGTATTCCTCCTTCCCTAACAAGCCGAAAAACAACTCAGCACCGAGCAGCATGTCGACACGTTTAGGATTGAAAAAGTTAGTGTCTGTTAGAGATATGTCATATGGAATCCTACCAGGAGCGATCGCAGTTACTTTTGGGCGATACCCTGAAATCGAAGGTAGACTTAAGCATTCAATTACCTCTTCGAAGGTGTTCAGTTGAGCTCCGATAGTCGTCTGGACTGCAAAGTTATCTGTACCTGCGGAATTCCCAATGACAGAAAATTTTGCCTCTTGGCGGTTACGATGTAGACTTGTATTATGGGGTTTTGTACAAACTCGACAATGAGATGATTGGCATGTTGAGACTCCATGTCGTAGAAAATTGATGCAAAGACCTATGATTTTTACGAATTTGAACCGAGATATTTGCGAATGAAGTACAACGTTGAATAAAATATTCATCTGACTTGCTTAAGTGACATTTAGACTTTACTTCTTCGACAGTTCGGGGAACTGCTCTTCTGCGTATCGTGGATTCTTTAAGCGCCAAGTGTTGATAATGTATATTAAGCGCTTCTGAGCAATCTTTCCATAAAGGATAAATGGAATCGCAACTAAGCTGTTTTCTCCATCGCGATAGCAGAGATTTGTTAATACCAGTTACGGTGTCGACGATGGTGCTTGCATTATTGGGATTTCAAACAAAAAAGATATACTTTTAAAATATATTAGGCACATATTTTCATACAACAATAATCAGGGCTGCATGGGTCTTTGCAAAATTTGCGTATGTGATCTGGTAAGCTTTTAATGGTTCTAATGCTTCATTTTCTAAACAGGGTAACAGGTGATTGAACTTTTTGACATTTGCTAGAGATTCGTCCTCGTGAACTAAGATGTTAAGCACACCTATAAAATTTTTAAACTCGGTATAGTTGCCGTCGAATTTCAGGAGTTTCATTTGTAGTAATATTCTACTGTGACTTAATGAAGAATTTCTTTTTTTTTTATCCTTTCTTGAACGCCTTTTCAATGAATCAGTTTAAAATACATAAACGACATTCTATTTTGCACGCATAAGGGGGAGTTTCTTGACTAAGAATTGTGGCCTAAATTCTAATTATATAATTATTATTCCACCCAAGCTGTTCCAGCTATTCGTTTGTGTCGTTCTCCGCTGATACTACGTTTTCGACTGCAACCCATTGTGACCAGCAACTTCCTTTGTGGTATATTATTTCTGAAAAGTAAATGCTAATGCAATATACTGGAAGTGATAGAATGTACTGAAGATATCTGCTAGGTTATGCGCGATTGAAAAAAGGAATACGAAAAAACTGACACAACCAAAGCGCTCGTTAAGAATGAGGCAAGGCACTTTAGTAAGACTAAATGTGTGTGTATATATAAATATTGTGTATCAGCCTTTATGCGGTTGATGATTAAAAGCCAAGTAATTTGTGATATGTGTGGGTTCAAGTGATAGAAATAAAGTTTGCATGTATTTACGTAGGCCACCATAAACAAAAGATAAAATTAAAGTTGCACGAGCCAAACTGAATAAGTTGATAAAAAATGCAGATTCTGGTATAATTAGCATATTAATGGCCCAGGGGGCGCGCACGCTTATTAACACGATAACAGGTATTGAAATCTAGACCGCTACTCGTTAGTATACTCTACTCGTTAGTGTTCCATACCAGTCATTTTAATTCGAAATAAAAAGAAAGAACATTAACAATTAACTATTTTGGTATTGTGAACAAGCTTTTGCTATATTAAGTTTTTGCTCCATTCAAGCGAATTGCAAGAAGAGGCAGTCGCACGTCGCACAATGCTCATTCAGGATTTAAAATGTATAGTATTCACCATAATTCGCAGGCAAACATAAACCTCTGGCCGCAATAAAGGAACACACGCACGTCTGTAGGCGCGCATTCTCATTGAGAAGATCACTGACTGTATGTCTTTAGCAACTTCTATAAAGGGGGTTTAATCACCGCGCGACATCGCAGAAGTATACCTGTAATTTAAAATCGAAATTTAAAGTCGAAAGTTTTTTTTGTAGCATAATAATACTTTTGTTTATTTATTTTGGTATATAGTGTTTTCTTTTACCTCTTTACACATATAGTCTGAACTTTAAAATCATGTATATAAAATGATGTTCGTGTTTTTTTACCTTAACAAAATCTCAAAATGTTTTATGAATTGTATAGAGCACAGCCCCAACCTGTTTAAAGTTGGAAAGCCTATTTCCTCGATATTGATGAGCTGACGACTCCCCACAAAACTGTATTAAAAAAAAATTCAAAATATTTGTTTCCGCCCCAGAACGGTGTACTGGTAAATTGTCAAAGAGTCTCCCCTTGCCACAAAAGGATCCTAAAGGTATCAGCCAGAGCCAGAGACCAGAAAAGGTACATTACCTGACTGCAATAAAACCGCGTGTGTCCACAAGCACAAGTCCGAGGGGTACGCTCATTGAGAAGATCACTGACTCCCTATCTCTGGCACGTTCCACCTGTAATTTAAAATCGAAATAAAAAGCCAGAAGACTATTTTGTAGCATACTTATACATATTAAATTATTTTGGTATTGTGATCATGATTTGTTATGTTATTCCAAATTATAATATATTTTCATAATACGAAGAGGTTCATTTTTGTAGTCCGAAATTCGATGGCATACACAAGTATCGACTCCCTCGGTGGCTCCATCATTGCTCCACACATATGTGTCTATATGATTTCCGTGAAGTTGTCATTTTATCTCCTTTACATTCATAGAGTTTTAATTGAATAAGAGAATATCTATGCCACTATCTTTCAACATTTTTTTATTGTTAAACGTCCACAATAACAGAGACCTTTATTTAATTTCTGTTGGGGTCAAAATGAGTGTTATTTTCGATTATAGTAACTAAATTGAGATCTTATATTCATTAAAGTTTGGTTGGGCATACTTATTGTTACTAAAATCGACATTCAAGCGACCTTTCAATTTTAGTCAATTATTTGTAATAAGTTCTCCATGTAGTATAAATTTAATTATTGCGAATCATGGTTTTTGCAGGTCGCCTACAATTTCAAATTCCAGCTGTTTTGGGTCCCATGCCCCAATTTGGGACTAACATATGAATCCCAACTCCGAAATGCGATTGATAGGAATTTTTTAGGTGTTACTTTTATTTCCAATTTAATAGTTTGTTTATTTTTTCTTTATTCAAACACATTGTCAAGAATCTTAGTCAACATCAACACTAGTTCTTGATCACAATTTAATAAAACTTTTATAAAACCCCCAGGAATTTCTAACACACTTTTAATGGTACAGAAAATTACAAGATTATCTCTAATGCCCCAACCATAGTTTACCTGAACTGTACTTTTAAAAAACTAGGTTTTTTACAAACTTTGTTACGCACGGAGGGCGTACGTATAGAAAAATTCAACAACGAACCTTAAGTCGAAGGAAGGGGTGCGGCCACGAAATGGTTCTGGCAACTAATGGAGGAAAAAGCAGAATTTTACTACCATTTGTTGACACAGGAGACGGAACGAGCGTTTTTCACCACCAGAAGTGACCTAATAAAAATCAAATGGAGCGCAAGAAAGGACAGCACGAAACCCTTAGCGATTATGTCTCGGATAGGCACAACTTGCATTTTAAACTGAAGCGTAAATCGCTGACGATGAGTTGTCGAGCTTTTGAAAGACAACATGAACTCCCAGATAGGCAGCTTGCTGCTAACGTCTCCATTAACTTCGTTAGCTAGTTGAAAAATACTGCGAAAAACATGCACAGCGCCACCAAACTTAAATAATAGTACAACAATTACTACACCTTGCTTTACCCGGACAGCTCTGCCGATAAAACATGAGACTCTTGATCACAGGAGTGGGTCGAAGCCAAACGTCAATAGCCACACGTCAAAAGTAAACAGCAGACAACAACGGTCGTACGCAGATTTCTTTTTGCGAAGTCATTCTATGCGATACTTAACGATCACTTCGAGCCTGTTACTTACGCCCTCGATATAGAAAGATTCAACGACGAATCTTAAGTCGGAGGGAGGGTTGCGTTTGACTAACCACACTTAGGCTTATAATGTCGAAAAAAATTGCAATTCGGCAATTTACTGGTGTCGCGTGGCCAGAACAACGGTCGACCTACTGGCAACCATAGCCCAGTAACTGGCAAAGTACAACAGCCGGCCGTTGACTCCAAAAATATCGGATACCGAGATATAGTAATCCTAGGTGGAACACCCAGTTTATCCGCTTTAAACTGGCAGCTACGTAAAAGCTCTACTGATACAATGACATAACTTTCGACGGACAACCTTGATGTATTGCGCGGCCCGCGACGATCCATTGGCACACGAATGTGTGAAGGGGAGGGAATATGGCCAAAATACCGATCATATTACGATCAAGCGACAGCTAATCTTGTGGGGCAGTGTGGACTGACGACTGATAATCTTTTTGCACTAATATTATATTTCCAGTCATTTTAAATTCTTTTTATTATTCTTTTTATGTTGGAGCCGAATCTGACGTAGCTTATGCCGGCAAAAATGGTGCCTGGACATCGGACGCCTCTTTCTCGGCCAAGGTCCTTTTCAGGGCACTAATATGCCCACGTAACAACTTTAAACAATTCTAACAACTCTACTATACTTTCTTTTTTCCGAAAAGTATACGTGAAAAAAGTTTCAGGCAAACTACAAATGTGAATGTTTTTTTGCCAAATATGCGAACCAACTGGATTCAGTGCAAATATTGCGAGGCCGTCATCTGTGCAAAATTTTTGCGTTTTTTTCAAGAGCTTTTGTATCGTGAGCGCGGGGGGATACAACAAATGTGGCTGGGAGCCGTGTTTTTGACGCCGCTTGAGTCGCTCCGCGGGACAAGGGAGAAGTGAGCGCCTTGTCGCTGACACGGGGACAGTCTGTATAGCAGGACGATCTCGTCGGAGCACGGTTGGTAATGGAAATATCTGTGCTGGATTGTAGGCGGGATCGGACCTGTATTAAGGTGGCTTATGACGGATTGGCGGTATTGTAGTATTTAGTATGAGGCGGGTGAGCTTGAGTTTGTAACTGAATTTATTGTTCTGTTAATTAGGGCCTAAATACTATTTGACTTAACGTTGGTATATAAAATATCTTCTATGAGCATCGTTCAAGCTGAGACAGGCAGTTACTTGGGTTGACCGACTTCGGTTGACCTCTTTTCCTTTTTCTAACTAATTACTGACTGTGCATGCCGCTGTGTCAGCCGTGCTGAGTGAACTCATCAGCTGCTGTGTCAGCAGGGTTACGGGCTATTAATGTCTTCGCTTCGTTGTGTTGTTCCGTGTTAGCAGTGTACCAATGAGCGCCTGGTCGCTGTTCTGTGTAAGCAGTGTACCGTGATGTACAAGTTTCGTTGCTGATGAGTTGCCCACCTACGACTCCGCCGTGTTGGGTGCTGTGCATGTTTGACCCATGCCTAGCAACCTTGGTTGCGAACAGTGGTTCTATTAAAAAAAATAATTATTAAAAAATAATATTGTTCGAATTTGGATCTTATTCAAATACATACATTTGGATCTTATTGAAAAATTGCTCCGAATTACTTGGGACATTTTTACGTTATATTCGTCATTTTCAGGTTATAACTGGTTAGTTCAAACGCAATACCAAGATTCTTAGTCAGCATCAACACCAGTTCGCGTTTACAGTTTAACAACAAGTCCCAATAAATTTTTTAATGGTGACGAAAAGTTGAAGGGGTTCTCCGTACAAATTTCGCCCCCACTGCTCCATCCAGAATTTAATAGATTTTGACTTTGAAGATTATCCAGAAATATAAAATTGCTTAGGATGGTAAAAATTGTGTTCTATCCAAAAAATCGTGTTCTGTCAATCGCACATATTTATTGAAAATTTCGTGAGAAAGCACGTACAAGTCTTGATTTTGAATAGTAATTCGAATTTCATCGTTTGGTTTAAATGTTTGATTATACGATGAATATGTATGAAACTTTCTTCGAAATACTCTCATCAAGGTAAACCTTTATCGAAAATTTAAAATTTCTTCAATCGTTTTCCTTTCCTTTTTTTTTACATTATACTCGAAGCTTCAATCCTAACGACTTTTAAAATGGTTTATTTTTTTATATAATTGAGCTTATTCTTACCAGTGGTTTTCTTTCTCTAAAGTTACAATTAGTAATGTTTGGATGAGGAAAGAATCATTCTATCTACCGTATGTGCAAGCGAATCGATAAGTTTCTCCACGTAATTTCACCTCATCACTGTTTTAGTCAACTATGCGTAAAGATAGTATGATTATTTCATTACAGTTGATCAGATGATTACAATAAATCTGGCTATGTGGTGTCGCTGTCATTTTATACCCAGGTGGAACCTTAATGCCAAACTCATGTAACGTATGATTCGGTATATTATTTACATATGAACCGCTGATTATATTACATTCCAAACGAATTTCATACATTTTTTATATGTTCACAGTCTGATCTAATCCATCGGTTTGATGTGGTTATAGAGAATACCCTTCTATAAGACTTGGAATAAAAATAGTACCAATTATTGTTCAAGAATTTAGAAGTGTAGGTAAATAGTAGTTAGCAATAGTTATTTACTCTGGTAGAAAGGTACCCTTACGTTTTTATCCCAGTTTTAACTACGAAGTGCAACTAAAAAAATTATAGCTTTTTATAGCTTTACAATTAGTAATGCTCGGCTGAGAACTTAGACTTTGTCTTTTTTATAAATAATCATTCTATCGACCCTTGTGCATGCAAATCGAAACATTTTCTCCTCGTAAATTCAACAAATCACTGTGTTGGTCAACAATGATTATAAATAGTGTGCTTATTTCAGCATAGTTGATCGGTAAATAAATAAGGTTATGTGGTGTTACTGTCATTTTATACCCAGGTGTAACGTTAATGCCAAACTCATGTAAAGTATGATTCGGTATATTATCTACATATGAATCGCTGATTATATTACAGTCGAAACGAATTTTATTAATTTAAAAATATGTTCACAGTCTGATCTGATCAATAGGTTTTTGTAAGATGTAGTTCTGGTACTTTTTGATGGAAACCAATCACTTGTCCAACTGACCATTCCTTATTAAAGTAAACTGAATCTCGGATAAAAGTTATTTCGACTTAAAAATTATTATTATTACTTCGGATTTTAAATGTTTTTTCAAGGTTATAGTCTTTTTTTATTTTAAATAAAATCGATGATGTCATTTAGTTCGTATAATCCTTTTTAATAACATTGCCACCGATATGAAATAGATTATTTTATTTTCGTCTATATTTGGAATCCAATTTTACATATTAAAGTCAATAAGTATTCATTCATATTGCCTATTCAATTTGTTGGGTGGAAAAAAGTTTAAATTTATAATGGAACTATTTCCATTCAAAGATAATGTAAGTGATCTAGACATATTGAAATCTTTTGATAAACTGTGGGATTGTTGGTATCTAACCCAGCTTTTATTGATATCACTCCTTAATTTATCCTTTTCTGTACCTTCCACTATCGGTGCCCGGTGATCGAAAGAGATAACACACACAACTTTAAACTGTATGGAAGAATCGAAGGAGCGACCGCAGTTTTATTCGTATCCCGCGCTCCAATTAGCAGTGGGGACTCCCCGGAGGGAAGACGGGATACGAGCGGGATCGGGAGTGTGAGAGCGGGGCCAACATTTCGTGGCCTATGCCTGCGAACAAAATAGGATCTTATTAAATTTCGACAATATATGTTTTGCTAAAAACGTTTCCCTCATCTTAGAGGTGTATTTATGATCGATCTTCTCCCAGAAACATAAAAAAGTCTGGAGTTATATAGGAAACCTAGATAAATTACAATCAAGTGGTACACATTGGGTTGTATAAATTAGAAATAACAAGAAAGGAAGTTAACTTCGGCATCCGAATTTTGTATACTCTTGCAGGTATAGGAAATAATCAACTTTAGTAACATCATGTAGAATGTTTAAGGATTGTTGCTGCCTTCAGTGAAATAAAAAAATTATTTATTCTTTATTTTCAGAACATTTTCTTGACTTCTATATTTTAGAGTAGTCCGATTTCATTAGAAATTCGTTAAAATAAAAAAAATATGTTCACAATATTATAAGATAATATGTCAAAAAGCCCCAAAGCTATAATTTGTTTCATATTATTTTCCCACAAATTTTCCGATTCTTATAACTTTCTAAGCGTAAAAATAAACTCTTTTTCACCAAAGATATAATTTTTTCATATTATTTTACCACGAATTTTCCGATTTTTCCTATGACAGCTATATGATATAGTCGTCTGATTTTAATAAAATTTAATTCGAAATTCAGAACTAATTAAAAAATGTTATTTTCAAGCTTATAAGGTTATGTTAAAAAACACTAAAGATATAATTTTTATTTTATGTTTTCCGACTTATTCTCCGATTTTTCCCATGGCAGCTATATGATATAGTCGTCCGATTTTGATAAAATTTGATCCAAAATTCAAAACCAAATAAAAAATGTTATTTCCAAGCGTAGGAGGCTATATGTTAAAAACACCGAAGATAACATTTTTCAATATTATTTTACAACTTGGAAGCTATATGATAAAGTCGTCCGATTTTGATAAAATTTAATTCGAAATTCAGAACTAATTAAAATGTTATATCCAAGCTTAGAAAGTATATGTTAAAAAACACGAGAGATATAATTTTTTTTGAATTTTTTCCCCGATAGTTCCTATGGGAGCTATAGGATATAGTTGTCCGATCCGGCTGGTTCCGACTTATATACTACCTGTAATAGAAAGAAGAAGAAGAAAAGTTTCAGCCCGATAGCTTCAAAACTAGAGAGACTCGTTTGCGTAGAAACGGACGAACAACCGGACAAACGGACAGACGGACGAACAGATGGACATGGCTAGATTTACTCGTCTTGTGACGCTGATCAAGAATATATAAACTTTATGGGGTCGGAAACGTCTCCTTCACTGCGTTGCAAACTTCTGACTGAAATCATTATACCCTCTGCAAGGGTATAAAAACGCAATTTTTAATATAACCCTCTAAGTCCTACCATTCAAGTAACATGAAATCCAAGATAATAGATTACCAGCAAACCCAAACTGATCTAATTTAAATTAAAGAAGAGAGTGGTTAACGGAGTCAAAGGCCTTACTAAAATCTGTGTATACAATGTCAGTCTGTTTTTTTTTTTAAATCCATTTATTACAATAGATTGTAACGAACTGATTTCTTTGGTTTCTGTTCGCTACGGTATTTGTGCGGCTAACTCAGTAGATTGTGTGTGTTCGTCCCACCAAATTTATATAAACGTGACCGCCCAGTAGTTCAGTGAAAAAGCACAGAATTCTCGGGTTCGGAGTGGGTTTATTGCGGGTATAACTGCAGTCGGCTTTATAACTTGCTCGTCTCGCTGTCTCCGCCGATGTGGGTTGTCTTGTCGCTCCTCGAAGATCCTTGACCGCTGATTG
Source organism: Drosophila biarmipes (assembly GCF_025231255.1). Classification (NCBI taxonomy): domain Eukaryota; kingdom Metazoa; phylum Arthropoda; class Insecta; order Diptera; family Drosophilidae; genus Drosophila; species Drosophila biarmipes. Next base: position 824,819 of record NW_026114539.1, read on the forward strand.
CTCCTGACGTGGCTGGCTCGGGGACTGCTCGGCCACGATTCAGACTCGCTATGGGGTCGGCCGTTCGGGCTTAGGGAAGCGTCACCGTTCTCAGACTAGGGTGAACAGACTGACGAGCTCTCCAGGATCACTCCTCTCGATACCCGACCTCCTGTCCCTTGCTCTGTCCCGGATGGTCCCACGGGCTTCCGCTCAGATCGTGCGGACAGTCAAGGCAGAACTCCAGGAAGCTGCCTCGCTTTTCACTTCACTTCTGTGCCTCGTGTAAACGAAAGTTCCACCCTAGCCTCACCCTTCCGCGTTCTGTCCATGCCGTTCCTGCGGGCTCGATCCTCCTTGCGTGGCCGTTGCGGTGTGGTGTCCTGCTTGCTGGTGGCGATGTCCTGCGATCTGCTCCTGACAGGTGGCTGTAGGTCTTGACTTCTGTGCTGGGCTCAGATAGTAGAAAAAACTGATGATGAAATGACAAATTAAAAAGTAAAGATGGTTGACGCACAAAATTTAAACATACATTCTGGCAGTCCATCTAGACCGGGAGAATAAGTTTGCGTTGTTGTTGCAATATCTTTTAAAAGAGAGCTTTCGGTGATTACATTGAAAAAAGGGGATTAGGGTAGTTAGAATTTGACCAAGCTGTCGAAATATAAGTAATTTGGTAAAACTCTGCAAATAAATCAGCAATTTTAGAATCAGTCGATGACTTACGTTTTGGCATTAACAAAATTGTTAAACTGTTTCGGTTCGTTTGAATATTCAAATTTAAATAGATTTAGATACATAGAATGTCAATGTGCCAGGTAATATTTCTAAAAATCTGATTGCCTCGGGTAGGCAATTATAATTGTACAAGTCTGCCAAATCATATCGTTATGTGTACTTAGTGACATTTACGAAAACATCTAATTTTAGTTGGTGAAACTAAAGGAGAGAGGGTATCAGAGCAGGGGAAGCAAATTCTCAGTTCCATAGTTGGATGATATCGGTCTTCTGGTACAACAAGAGCGTCAATTCTACGCACTGTGATTTCAGACGAGTCTGAAACAAACACAAGATCTAATCTACTTAAGGAATTTCTCATAAAGCTTATTTCCTGTAAAGATAATTCTAAAAGGCCATCCACAAAATCATGGGCGGATAAAGGCATAGCGACAAATGAGTCAGTAGGAGGAGACCAAGAAATATCAGGTAGATTAAAGTCACCAATAACAATCAAAAGGTATCTGTTAAAAAAAAGGGATAAAACAGATTTTATTGCAGACAGATGGTGCTGATAAATTACTAGGTCAGAGCCAGGTGGAATATAAGAACATGTAACAAAAATAGATAAAGATTGCAAGGAAACTTTCACACTTAGAAATTCAATTTCATTCGAGATATGAATGAGAACTCTTTCAGATGTTTGGCTAGAGGTAACGGCAATCAGCACATCGCTCCCCCTACGTGAGTGGCGATCCGACCTATAAGTATTAAAGTTACTTAAGAGAACTTCAGAGTTTGATATCTATGGTTTTAGCCAAGTTTCCGTAAAAGCTAAAATATCTTCTGTAAATGCAGAGGAGTCAGCATAAAGCTTGGGTAGCTTCATATTTAGTCCCCTAACATTTCGATACGCCAAAATTACACTTTTTAGTATTTTGGCACAGTGGAGAGCCTCTTATTTGTTCTCGGTTTATTTGGAACAAATTCTTTAATTACTAAATCATCATTAAGCCAAAAGCTTTTAGAAAGTAAAACATTAAAAACATCAAGCGGAGCAAATATTTTAAAAGACGATATCCTACGAGCGTATGAAAATCGAAATGGTTCAACTGCAATATTTTCGGATGGGAATTTTTCACGTATAAATTCCAAAACATCCTCTGATGTGGTATCTGGGGTGAATCTAAAAATAAATAATTGCTTCCTTTGTGGAACAACTGAAAGTTTCTTACGCCCCCAGCAGCAGTCTGAACCTCACTAGGCTGAGATCCAGGAACGGTGCCTACTATACCTACAGGTAAAATTTAGTTTAAGTAGATTTATTTTAAGTGACTATATTATTTTTATTTCTATTAAGATTTATTTTATATTGGTTATAAATGAACTGCATCATTTCATGTACAAAGACGGATGGAATAGTAGCTCCCTATAGGAAGCTTGTAAAAAATTCTTCCATACATTTGGTTAAATTTCGCCGTCCATTATTTTTTTAAATGGGCGTGTACAACCAATTAGTACCGCCAAACAACCGTATCAAAATGTTTTTTTTAACATTTTTTTTTCAGTTACTATTAGTTTTGTTTAGAAAGACATTTACATAAATAAATGTAGGTTTTTTAAACGAGGAAAAAATTTTACAAAGTTGATTTTTACCCAAATTCGTCCTTTTTAATAGGTACTTAATGGGTTAAGAAAATTATTGTATCATTCAAACAGCAGTTCCCCCTTTATTGATGCCTAAAGTTAAAAGAAGTAAGTTTAAATTATGAGTATATTTAACTTTTGTTTCGTCATTACAATTATACATGTCCGTCTGTCCTGTGCGTCCATCCGTCTGCTCATCTGTCCGTATAAACGCAGGGATCTTGGAAACTAAAAGAGCTAGAGGGGTGGAATTAAAAAAAAAAGTTTACTGGTATGTTCTCTTATCGATACGTTTGAGCCAAAAAATGTTTTCCACGACCACTCGTACGCCCACAAACCGCACAAGACTGTGGCGGCTCTACATAGATCAAACATGTTAACAATGGTACTAAGTTTACTTACGGCCGTCATTTACTCTGTCAGTCATAAACAACTCAGTCGTGAATTCATACAAAGATAAGCCTAAAAAGAAGGATGAATATTTATTCAGAATACCAGCTTTCCAATAACACTAGTCAAGAGAAGTATTGGTATGCCCATTTTAGGCGTGTTGCTAGGAATTTTTTTTTGTATATCTGCTCGCTACGAGATTCGTGCGGCTAGTTTGGCTAGATAGTGTGTTCGTCCAACCAAATTTATATATTATGATCGCCCAGTAGCTCAGTTAGAATGAACCGAATTCACGGGTTCGCAGTGGACTTTTTGCGGATATAATATTACAGTGGCTTGGTGGCTCGGCTGGGTGATATCGCCAATCGTGGCCTTCTATTTCTTCGACGGCTCCTGGTCGCCTCGACGATGGGTCGCCTCGTTGGCTCGGTGATCCGAACCTCTAGCTCACTGAAGATCGTTAAAGGTCCCTGAAGATACTCGGCGCTGCTCGGCTCTCAGCCGTGTGATCCTAGGAAGCGTCACCGTTCTCAGATTAGGGTGAAACGAAACTGCGCTCTTCAGGATTACTCCTGTCGAACACAAAACCGCCTTTCCCTTGCTCTGTCTCTGATGGTGTCACTGGGGTTCTACACAGTACTCGATGATACACTACGCCTAGTGTAATCCAACGTTCCATCCAATTCTCACCCTTTCGCTAATTCTCCTTGACTTTTCCTGCGCAGTGCTCCTGGATGTGATTGCTGCACGGCTGGAAGTAACGTGACTTCTGGCACTAGGGGTTTCGGTCAAATGCCGATACGGGACTTCATGAGTCGAAACCGCATGGCTTAGTAAACACTTAACGTACTGGACTCGCTCTGGGACGCATTAAAGTAGAGCTTTCGACGAGGTACACTAGGTTTAGACACGCTTTTCCCCGACCTCGACTTCTTCCGAGCCAGTCGTGCAGCGTCCGTGGGCCTGGTTGAAGGCTTTTCGAAGTCGCCAGCGCCTCTATTCCAAACGTTGGTGTTCCACCAAGGCGACATCACTGTCTGAGCTGATCACCGTCTCGGGCGCGCCCCGCTTTTAGATCCTCCACGGGGATCGGGTAGTCCGGACTGTCGATTATCCGAGCCCCGGGCGGCCATCATCCTGAGTTTTTCGGTCCTGGTTACAACACTAATGGTGATGGACGATTTTTTGAATGTTCGTTTGAAGCCGGGCATTTACGACACTTCGGTTTTGAGCCTTCCTTTTTGCTTGATACCATTACGTCTCTCGGCCTCTCCTTGTTCCTATCAAGACATTACGGTTCAGTTCTGGGATCTGTTCCGTCTTCCCCATTCCATCGGCAGATCAGTGATGCAAGATGCATGACGCTCAGTCATGGTTTTCAATCGGGTTCATTTGCTGTGAGCTGTGAACTGTTGCTTGGTACCCATTCGGCTGGCAAACTGTAGTCCGTTGTCAATATATATAGCTTCTAGCTTGTCCCAGATGTCGACGAATTGTGAGTCGTTTGCTGTTTCGGAGTAATACTCGGACAATTTCCTTCTCATTAATTCTAATCTGCCGTCCACGGCAAAATTTAGCCTCTGTGCGATATTGGCGAAGTCCTCCTTCTTAAGGCGGTTGATCCACTTCTTTCCCAATCTGTTTAAGTTGCTTTCACTACTGGGACAATCACGTTTTGGGCGCCAGATGTAACGAACTGATTTTGTACGTTCTGCTCGCTATGAGATTTATGCTGCTAGCTCAGTAAATTGTGTGTGTTCGCCCTAACAAATTTATATAAACATGACCGCTCAGTAGCTCAGTGAGAAAGCGCAGAATTCCCGGGTTCGTAGTGGGCTTATTGCGAGTATAATAATCCAGGCGGCTTGGTAACTCGGATGGCCTTAATATCGCCATTTGTGGTCCTTGGTGTCTCCGTTCTGGTTGCTTCGACATTTTTTCGCCTCGTTGAACTGGTGCTCCATTTCCGTAGCTCCGTGAAGATCCTAGTTCGCGGATTGTCCCTGACGTGCTCACTCGGCGACTGCTTGGTAACGACTCAGACTCGCAAGGGGGTCAAACGTGCGCGCTTAGGGAAGCGTCACCGTAATAATAGTAATAAGAAATTAACATTCAAAACTAAATTCTATACTCAAGTTTCCGAGACCTCTGTTTTCATACGGTTGAATATACGAACTTGGCTATACAAAGTCGGTTAGTGGTCCTGATGAATAAAATACTTTATAGGGCAGAAAATAAAGAGAACGCTATAATCGAGTCTGCTCCTTTCCGGAAGCTTTTGGGCCACTTTCTTCTCATGCTAGAGAAGAGTAAGACTGCCCGCCTTCGCATCCCACTCTTTTCTCTGGCCGTCTTGGCACTACACTGCTCTTTCTTAAAAGGTCAGCTTCGTTGTTGGCCCTAGCAGGGAGTCTCAACAGCGGCATTTGCCGGCACCGATAGGCTTTTGTTTGCCGCCGCACCTCCTTCGGTACTCCTGCCTAATTTCCTGCCTCGAAAAGTTAGTGGTATTCACTGATAGCACCGGCAATTAGGACTTTTCCCCGCAGTAAGCTAAAATTGTCTTCTCTCGGATTTAAAAACAAATATTTACAATACAATATAATATTTACAAAAATAATTGTTTTTTTTTTTAATAAATTAAAAAAAGTTTGAAAAAAAGCTAATGTTGGAATATACAGCACAATGCAGCTTGGCCTGCAACTTATCCGAATCTCGCTGCTTAGTATCCGCATCTCCTTTAGCACACTACGCTTCGCTAGTATCTGTTGGAGTACTATTAACTACGCACTACTTCCATAAAAAAAACGTGTAATCGAGACAAGAAAAAGTTATGCTCACTGGAGCGTCTTTTATCGCAGTAAGGTTATGCTATATTTTTCATATAAAGTTGGAAAAAAAACTTGCATTTGTTGGACGGTGGCCTCCGCCCCAAGTGTATTATCAAGATCATTTTGTCTCAATAATTCCTATTGGACTTCCAGGACGTATTGCTGGAGGAACCTTTTCAGGACCGCTTGTTGATGCCAAGTTGTCCTAAACACTTGCTGATTTGGAAGTAAAAGGTAGAGCTTCCTTTAACCCTGATAATTTTCAGGGGTATATTTATTTATGGTGGCAGCTGGCTGAGTATGATTTCTTATGCACTAATTCCATTAATAGGAGATGATTCTAACTCGTAGCATCGTCTCTGAAATTTTGAAGTAACCGTTCCGAACAATGAGTCACTCTTGATTTGCTTGACTTACGGGTCCTTTATCCAGAATACACAAAGGTTGCCAAGGTACCTTTTGGGGGCATATACTTGCTGATATTTCTATATCCGTTCCTTTATTTTTTAGGCACTCATCTCCATTGGGTAATGCCGCTTAATGGAAAATTTCATCTAGGTCACAAAACTACTTTTAGAGATAGTTCAACAGGCATACCTTACCGGAATAATAAGTGTATCGTTCGAGTCGTTCCACGAAGTCCTTTCTATTATTCTTTGTTGTCAGTAGTACTAATAGCTCGTTTTGGTTGTCTAGTAGTCGTTTGTGTATATCGGTATTTTGTTTGTCTAGTTTCGTTTATGAATGTATTGACATGGTACGTGAACTTAACACTCTTCTTTGGGAACCGAAGAATCCTGCGAATCCGAATATAATTGTGCGTTTTGTAAGGCTGGTCGATGCCTGATATCCTGCGAAGCGGGATGATTTTTGTGTTACTCAAATAACGTTGAAATAATGTGTGAAGTTAAAAGTCCTGCTTGGGAACCGAAGAATTCTGTAAAGTCGGTTAAAGCCTTAAGTCGTATCCTTGGTATCCTGCGAAGCCGGAAAAGCTCTAGTTCTCAACACAGGTGATCGATGTGTAATCGCTGAAGCTGGTTGAAGCTTTGCATCCCGTGAAAATAGTTGAGCTATGATTCCACACTTGGGTGATTAAAATTGTGAAGTTGGATGAAGCTGTGTATCCTGTGAAGCTGGATAATCTATAATTCTTTGGGTGGTTATATACATTGTCAACTTAACAGTTGAACAGTTGTGAACAGTTAGTTAAATTGGCATTTCACTTGGCAGGGGAATGTAATCCTTTGTTGGTAGAGGATCTCGTCGATAACTGGACTGGCATAAAGAAATTAAAATCTACTTGAATGTCCGATTGTTACGGATACGTCTTAGACTTAAAAAAATTTAATTGGTTTGGGAGAAAAAGTGGAAAAGTTTAAATTAGGAAAATATATTATATGAAGCAGATAGAAACTTCTCAAAGGACAAAAAATGTATTTAGTTTGTCAGTTTGTTCTAAAATACTATTTTGGGGTCCTTTAAACGGTAAACGTTGTTAAACAGCTTAATAGAAGAAATATTCTGGGGGTTATTTTTTTGTGATTTTTTTTTGTTTTATTTCTGATTTCTCAATTTCTCTTAAACGTAGAACGTTGCGATTATTATTTAGTTAGTATTACATCCTAACTAACTCCCTAACTGAGCATTTAGAAAATTTAAATTTACCACTTTTGGAAAACATCGCTAGTATGGTGTGAAAACAATTTTAAAAAGCTACATTTTGGGCACACGTTCCTTGTGAACTACCAAAGTTAAAGGCATGCAAAATTTCCTAAAAAGGTTTTTTAAAATACTATGTACGCCTTTTTAACGTGATCTGACCAAATTCCATCGTGTAAGGATTATGAAAAAAATGTTATCCGAATTTTATGTTTAGTTTTCTATATAAAGCCCTGGACATTCCTAACACTGCCTGAGCGGTTAACTTTTTCTGTGCGTATCCAATTATTTAATTTTTGTTAATAGTTTCAAATAACAAAGTTCACAAATGATTTAAATTGTAAGAAAGTTCCTTGTTGAAGTCGGTAACGAGATTGGGTTACCAATTTTATCCACAAAGCTACTTGCTCGCATAAGTATATGTTTAAATTTGCATGCTAACTGACTTTGAAGTTAATTCTAAGGGGACATAAATAAGAATTGAGTAAGGGAAAGAGAGTATTATTGTTTCTTGTTTATATTATGATCATACAAAAACTAATACTAATAAAGATGAGCATTTAAGTAGCAAGATCAAGAAAATATCATTTATAGGGTACATAAAGTCTTAGCATAACGACCGGATCCGATTACTTACCCTACTATGTTCAACGTTGAAAGCGCTTTCAATATGGTTGTAATTTTCATTATTAATTATGAAACTTGATTTCAATTGACTATGAGGACTAGGGGCTTAAGCAGTTTAGCTTAGTGCATAATAATTTCTTTGGTTTACTCTAGCTTCTTATAAGCTAATTATATTTAAAAAAATTAAATGGTGTGGGAATTTAATTTAATTTAATTTAATTTAAAATAGCGATAAGACTATTTTGTGTTATTTTTCTCCATATCAAATATCAAATCGGGTTTTGCCAACTTCTGCACTTTCAGTAACGGGTGCACTATGTTGTTCTTTTTTTTTTTTTTTTATTTTTTTTTTTTGTTAGTGGTGGTTTAAAGCATCGAAAGCAAACTCGGAGCTGTGCTAGCTTACCGAAGTCTGGTACTCTAACCCAGTAAAAACTCCACCCCCTCCCCGCTTCCCCGGCGGTACTGCCGTTAGGTATTACTTCGCCGGGGGGGGGAATGCCCTAAGGGCTCTCTAGGATACTATCCTATTGGAATTTCGCAGCCTTTCTGCGATGCGCAGTTTTTTAAGAATTATTGTGGCCATGTTACACACAGCGGACCAATTTACTTCTGATTCAAACATAATTTCCACCAGGTTACAAACGGCTGGCATCCTCACAACCCCTATGCTCAGATCTCGACGTTCATTTTCAAATTTCGGACAGACAAAAAATACGTGCTCTGCGTCTTCATTATCCGACTCGCAGAGTGGGCAGTACGGATAACGTTCATGCTTAAACCTATTCAAGTAGTATTTAAAGCATCCATGTCCTGTTAGCAGTTGCTTTAAGTAAAAGTCCACATGTCCATGCTTCCTTCCCAGCCATCTCTGAAGTTCTGGGATAAGCTTCCATAGTCCTTTGCTGCTATTTGCCCACCTCTCCTGCCACTTTGCAATGGTGAGCTGTCTGCACCTTTTCCGTAGGGATTCGACTGTTTCGACCCCTGTGCTACCTGCGCGGATACCCACTGACTCCACTGCTAGCAGGTCCATCGGAATTACTCCTGAAATAACTAGTGCCGCGTCATGGGATACCGTGCGGAACGCACAGCAAACCCTCAGGGCACACAGTCTCTGTACGGAATCACCCTCCTGCAGATAACTCCCATTTTTTGTGGCTCGGGCCCTTATGGGAGCAGCGTACATCAGCGTCGATGTGACAACGCTAACCAGTAATCTACGTCCTGGTTGCCTCGGCCCACGAGTGTTCGCCATAATTCGCGACATTGCTGCCGCGGTTCTGCCTGCCTTGCCACTAGCGTACGCTAGATGCTCTTTGAAAGAAAGCCAGTGGTCGATCATGACCCCCAAGTATTTTAAGCTTGGGCGAGATTTTATGGTGGCGTCTCCAATTTTAATAGTGGCCGTTTCCACTGTATGCCTGCTACTTATCAGGACTGCTTCGGTTTTATGAGCTGCCAAGGCCAGACCCTTAGAGTCGAGCCATACGCTTTCTCTTTTCCCAGCTTCATTGCAGATTCTTTCCGCGTCTGGGAGTTTCTTGGCCGTAACTACTATGGCTACGTCATCCGCGAAACCAATGAGTCGTGCCCCTTCGGGCATCGTGATCCTAAGGATCTCGTCGTACATGACATTCCACAACAAAGGGCCTAGGACTGATCCTTGGGGGACTCCCCCGGTGACCCTGTGAGTCGATTGCCCTGATTCTGTTTCGTACAGGAGCAGGCGACCTTCGAAGTAGCTCGCTATTACTCGCTGTATGTACACTGGGACATTAAGTTTGCTTAGTGCATTTAGTGTGTGGTGCCAGCTAGCGGAGTTGAATGCGTTTTTAACATCCAATGTTGCCGCTATGCAATACTGCTTAGTGCCGTACAACCACCTTTTTCCCTCAATGGCTTTGTCTGCGATCTCACACAGTTTACCAATGGCATCGATTGTAGATAGTCCCTTTCGAAAACCATACTGCATCTCAGAGAGGCCGTTGGTTCCGACAAGGGCACTTTCTAGCTGGGAGTGGATAATTCTTTCAAGAATACAGTGGCCTGTACGAGGAAGGCTTCTCCGCTGCCTTGTCCCCCTTTGGTATGAGTACCAACCGCTGAGTTTTCCAGCGACTAGGGAACACACCTTCTGTTAGGCATGCATTATACATGTCAACATACTGTTTTGTGTTTGCTTTTATGGCTATTTTCCTGGTTCGGTCCTGGTTACAACACTAATGGTGATGGACGATTTTTTGAATGTTCGTTTGAAGCCGGGCATTTACGACACTTCGGTTTTGAGCCTTCCTTTTTGCTTGATACCATTACGTCTCTCGGCCTCTCCTTGTTCCTATCAAGACATTACGGTTCAGTTCTGGGATCTGTTCCGTCTTCCCCATTCCATCGGCAGATCAGTGATGCAAGATGCATGACGCTCAGTCATGGTTTTCAATCGGGTTCATTTGCTGTGAGCTGTGAACTGTTGCTTGGTACCCATTCGGCTGGCAAACTGTAGTCCGTTGTCAATATATATAGCTTCTAGCTTGTCCCAGATGTCGACGAATTGTGAGTCGTTTGCTGTTTCGGAGTAATACTCGGACAATTTCCTTCTCATTAATTCTAATCTGCCGTCCACGGCAAAATTTAGCCTCTGTGCGATATTGGCGAAGTCCTCCTTCTTAAGGCGGTTGATCCACTTCTTTCCCAATCTGTTTAAGTTGCTTTCACTACTGGGACAATCACGTTTTGGGCGCCAGATGTAACGAACTGATTTTGTACGTTCTGCTCGCTATGAGATTTATGCTGCTAGCTCAGTAAATTGTGTGTGTTCGCCCTAACAAATTTATATAAACATGACCGCTCAGTAGCTCAGTGAGAAAGCGCAGAATTCCCGGGTTCGTAGTGGGCTTATTGCGAGTATAATAATCCAGGCGGCTTGGTAACTCGGATGGCCTTAATATCGCCATTTGTGGTCCTTGGTGTCTCCGTTCTGGTTGCTTCGACATTTTTTCGCCTCGTTGAACTGGTGCTCCATTTCCGTAGCTCCGTGAAGATCCTAGTTCGCGGATTGTCCCTGACGTGCTCACTCGGCGACTGCTTGGTAACGACTCAGACTCGCAAGGGGGTCAAACGTGCGCGCTTAGGGAAGCGTCACCGTAATAATAGTAATAAGAAATTAACATTCAAAACTAAATTCTATACTCAAGTTTCCGAGACCTCTGTTTTCATACGGTTGAATATACGAACTTGGCTATACAAAGTCGGTTAGTGGTCCTGATGAATAAAATACTTTATAGGGCAGAAAATAAAGAGAACGCTATAATCGAGTCTGCTCCTTTCCGGAAGCTTTTGGGCCACTTTCTTCTCATGCTAGAGAAGAGTAAGACTGCCCGCCTTCGCATCCCACTCTTTTCTCTGGCCGTCTTGGCACTACACTGCTCTTTCTTAAAAGGTCAGCTTCGTTGTTGGCCCTAGCAGGGAGTCTCAACAGCGGCATTTGCCGGCACCGATAGGCTTTTGTTTGCCGCCGCACCTCCTTCGGTACTCCTGCCTAATTTCCTGCCTCGAAAAGTTAGTGGTATTCACTGATAGCACCGGCAATTAGGACTTTTCCCCGCAGTAAGCTAAAATTGTCTTCTCTCGGATTTAAAAACAAATATTTACAATACAATATAATATTTACAAAAATAATTGTTTTTTTTTTTAATAAATTAAAAAAAGTTTGAAAAAAAGCTAATGTTGGAATATACAGCACAATGCAGCTTGGCCTGCAACTTATCCGAATCTCGCTGCTTAGTATCCGCATCTCCTTTAGCACACTACGCTTCGCTAGTATCTGTTGGAGTACTATTAACTACGCACTACTTCCATAAAAAAAACGTGTAATCGAGACAAGAAAAAGTTATGCTCACTGGAGCGTCTTTTATCGCAGTAAGGTTATGCTATATTTTTCATATAAAGTTGGAAAAAAAACTTGCATTTGTTGGACGGTGGCCTCCGCCCCAAGTGTATTATCAAGATCATTTTGTCTCAATAATTCCTATTGGACTTCCAGGACGTATTGCTGGAGGAACCTTTTCAGGACCGCTTGTTGATGCCAAGTTGTCCTAAACACTTGCTGATTTGGAAGTAAAAGGTAGAGCTTCCTTTAACCCTGATAATTTTCAGGGGTATATTTATTTATGGTGGCAGCTGGCTGAGTATGATTTCTTATGCACTAATTCCATTAATAGGAGATGATTCTAACTCGTAGCATCGTCTCTGAAATTTTGAAGTAACCGTTCCGAACAATGAGTCACTCTTGATTTGCTTGACTTACGGGTCCTTTATCCAGAATACACAAAGGTTGCCAAGGTACCTTTTGGGGGCATATACTTGCTGATATTTCTATATCCGTTCCTTTATTTTTTAGGCACTCATCTCCATTGGGTAATGCCGCTTAATGGAAAATTTCATCTAGGTCACAAAACTACTTTTAGAGATAGTTCAACAGGCATACCTTACCGGAATAATAAGTGTATCGTTCGAGTCGTTCCACGAAGTCCTTTCTATTATTCTTTGTTGTCAGTAGTACTAATAGCTCGTTTTGGTTGTCAGTCGTTTGTGTATATCGGTATTTTGTTTGTCTAGTTTCGTTTATGAATGTATTGACATGGTACGTGAACTTAACACTCTTCTTTGGGAACCGAGGAATCCTGCGAATCCGAATATAATTGTGCGTTTTGTAAGGCTGGTCGATGCCTGATATCCTGCGAAGCGGGATGATTTTTGTGTTACTCAAATAACGTTGAAATAATGTGTGAAGTTAAAAGTCCTGCTTGGGAACCGAAGAATTCTGTAAAGTCGGTTAAAGCCTTAAGTCGTATCCTTGGTATCCTGCGAAGCCGGAAAAGCTCTAGTTCTCAACACAGGTGATCGATGTGTATTCGCTGAAGCTGGTTGAAGCTTTGCATCCCGTGAAAATAGTTGAGCTATGATTCCACACTTGGATGATTAAAATTGTGAAGTTGGATGAAGCTGTGTATCCTGTGAAGCTGGATAATCTATAATTCTTTGGGTGGTTATATACATTGCCAACTTAACAGTTGAACAGTTGTGAACAGTTAGTTAAATTGGCATTTCACTTGGCAGGGGAATGTAATCCTTTGTTGGTAGAGGATCTCGTCGATAACTGGACTGGCATAAAGAAATTAAAATCTACTTGAATGTCCGATTGTTACGGATACGTCTTAGACTTAAAAAAATTTAATTGGTTTTGGAGAAAAAGTGGAAAAGTTTAAATTAGGAAAATATATTATGTGAAGCAGATAGAAACTTCTCAAAGGACAAAAAATGTATTTAGTTTGTCAGTTTGTTCTAAAATACTATTTTGGGGTCCTTTAAACGGTAAACGTTGTTAAACAGCTTAATAGAAGAAATATTCTGGGGGTTATTTTTTTGTGATTTTTTTTTGTTTTATTTCTGATTTCTCAATTTCTCTTAAACGTAGAACGTTGCGATTATTATTTAGTTAGTATTACATCCTAACTAACTCCCTAACTGAGCATTTAGAAAATTTAAATTTACCACTTTTGGAAAACATCGCTAGTATGGTGTGAAAACAATTTTAAAAAGCTACATTTTGGGCACACGTTCCTTGTGAACTACCAAAGTTAAAGGCATGCAAAATTTCCTAAAAAGGTTTTTTGAAATACTATGTACGCCTTTTTAACGTGATCTGACCAAATTCCATCGTGTAAGGATTATGAAAAAAATGTTATCCGAATTTTATGTTTAGTTTTCTATATAAAGCCCTGGACATTCCTAACACTGCCTGAGCGGTTAACTTTTTCTGTGCGTATCCAATTATTTAATTTTTGTTAATAGTTTCAAATAAGAAAGTTCACAAATGATTTAAATTGTAAGAAAGTTCCTTGTTGAAGTCGGTAACGAGATTGGGTTACCAATTTTATCCACAAAGCTACTTGCTCGCATAAGTATATGTTTAAATTTGCATGCTAACTGACTTTGAAGTTAATTCTAAGGGGACATAAATAAGAATTGAGTAAGGGAAAGAGAGTATTATTGATTCTTGTTTATATTATGATCATACAAAAACTAATACTAATAAAGATGAGCATTTAAGTAGCAAGATCAAGAAAATATCATTTATAGGGTACATAAAGTCTTAGCATAACGACCGGAGCCGATTACTTACCCTACTATGTTCAACGTTGAAAGCACTTTCAATATGGTTGTAATTTTCATTATTAATTATGAAACTTGATTTCAATTGACTATGAGGACTAGGGGCTTAAGCAGTTTAGCTTAGTGCATAATAATTTCTTTGGTTTACTCTAGCTTCTTATAAGCTAATTATATTTAAAAAAATTAAATGGTGTGGGAATTTAATTTAATTTAATTTAATTTAAAATAGCGATAAGACTATTTTGTGTTATTTTTCTCCATATCAAATATCAAATCGGGTTTTGCCAACTTCTGCACTTTCAGTAACGGGTGCACTATGTTGTTCTTTTTTTTTTTTTTTTATTTTTTTTTTTTGTTAGTGGTGGTTTAAAGCATCGAAAGCAAACTCGGAGCTGTGCTAGCTTACCGAAGTCTGGTACTCTAACCCAGTAAAAACTCCACCCCCTCCCCGCTTCCCCGGCGGTACTGCCGTTAGGTATTACTTCGCCGGGGGGGGGAATGCCCTAAGGGCTCTCTAGGATACTATCCTATTGGAATTTCGCAGCCTTTCTGCGATGCGCAGTTTTTTAAGAATTATTGTGGCCATGTTACACACAGCGGACCAATTTACTTCTGATTCAAACATAATTTCCACCAGGTTACAAACGGCTGGCATCCTCACAACCCCTATGCTCAGATCTCGACGTTCATTTTCAAATTTCGGACAGACAAAAAATACGTGCTCTGCGTCTTCATTATCCGACTCGCAGAGTGGGCAGTACGGATAACGTTCATGCTTAAACCTATTCAAGTAGTATTTAAAGCATCCATGTCCTGTTAGCAGTTGCTTTAAGTAAAAGTCCACATGTCCATGCTTCCTTCCCAGCCATCTCTGAAGTTCTGGGATAAGCTTCCATAGTCCTTTGCTGCTATTTGCCCACCTCTCCTGCCACTTTGCAATGGTGAGCTGTCTGCACCTTTTCCGTAGGGATTCGACTGTTTCGACCCCTGTGCTACCTGCGCGGATACCCACTGACTCCACTGCTAGCAGGTCCATCGGAATTACTCCTGAAATAACTAGTGCCGCGTCATGGGATACCGTGCGGAACGCACAGCAAACCCTCAGGGCACACAGTCTCTGTACGGAATCACCCTCCTGCAGATAACTCCCATTTTTTGTGGCTCGGGCCCTTATGGGAGCAGCGTACATCAGCGTCGATGTGACAACGCTAACCAGTAATCTACGTCCTGGTTGCCTCGGCCCACGAGTGTTCGCCATAATTCGCGACATTGCTGCCGCGGTTCTGCCTGCCTTGCCACTAGCGTACGCTAGATGCTCTTTGAAAGAAAGCCAGTGGTCGATCATGACCCCCAAGTATTTTAAGCTTGGGCGAGATTTTATGGTGGCGTCTCCAATTTTAATAGTGGCCGTTTCCACTGTATGCCTGCTACTTATCAGGACTGCTTCGGTTTTATGAGCTGCCAAGGCCAGACCCTTAGAGTCGAGCCATACGCTTTCTCTTTTCCCAGCTTCATTGCAGATTCTTTCCGCGTCTGGGAGTTTCTTGGCCGTAACTACTATGGCTACGTCATCCGCGAAACCAATGAGTCGTGCCCCTTCGGGCATCGTGATCCTAAGGATCTCGTCGTACATGACATTCCACAACAAAGGGCCTAGGACTGATCCTTGGGGGACTCCCCCGGTGACCCTGTGAGTCGATTGCCCTGATTCTGTTTCGTACAGGAGCAGGCGACCTTCGAAGTAGCTCGCTATTACTCGCTGTATGTACACTGGGACATTAAGTTTGCTTAGTGCATTTAGTGTGTGGTGCCAGCTAGCGGAGTTGAATGCGTTTTTAACATCCAATGTTGCCGCTATGCAATACTGCTTAGTGCCGTACAACCACCTTTTTCCCTCAATGGCTTTGTCTGCGATCTCACACAGTTTACCAATGGCATCGATTGTAGATAGTCCCTTTCGAAAACCATACTGCATCTCAGAGAGGCCGTTGGTTCCGACAAGGGCACTTTCTAGCTGGGAGTGGATAATTCTTTCAAGAATACAGTGGCCTGTACGAGGAAGGCTTCTCCGCTGCCTTGTCCCCCTTTGGTATGAGTACCAACCGCTGAGTTTTCCAGCGACTAGGGAACACACCTTCTGTTAGGCATGCATTATACATGTCAACATACTGTTTTGCGTTTGCTTTTATGGCTATTTTTACTACTTTATTCGGGATTCCATCAGGTCCCGGTGCCTTACCGTCCTTTATTGTCTTAAGAACCTCAATGACTTCCTCAGGACTTGTGAGCTTAATGCTTATCGTATCTACGATCTGTACTATACGCGCCATACCCTCTTGCTCAGGGAATAGTGTTTCTACTACCCTTTTTAGGAAGACTGGGCATGTCGGCGACGGTCTACTAAATGCCCTAAGCCGTTTTGTGACGAGTTTATATGCGAAGCCCCAAGGGTTGGAGTCTATTTCTTCGCATATATTATTAAAACACCTGCGTTTGCTTTCTTTTATTAATTTTTCCAGGGCTCGTCTTTTTTCCCTGTAATATATCTGAAGTGCCCTAAATTCAAGTCTTCCTCTTGCTCGTTGGTATGGGCGTCTTGCTCTATGGCATTCTTTCCTGGGTTCCGCAATGGATTGGTTTCACCAGTATGCCGGTCTTTTCCTTGATGGGAGTTTCCCCTTCCTCTGCATAGATGCATCACAGGCTACCTTGGTGTAATCGAACAACATCTGCACCATCTCCACGTCTAGCGCTTCTACTTTGTACCCTACAACGGTCTATGGAACGCGTGGTGGGCCATTTGTGGACTTAATCGTGCAAATTATTGCCGCATGATTACTACCCATATAGGCGTCACTAACCTCCCAGCTGGAGCCCGAAGCCAGTCCAGCGCTCATAAATGTGAGGTCAATAATGGAACTTGTCCCGGCTCTAGAAAAAGTCGGTTTTGCTCCAGAGTTCAGCAGTACTAGCTCAAGTGCGGCGAAGCTCTCCAGTAGCGCCCTTCCCCTCGCCTTTGTTTGGGGGGTAGCCCAGGCGTTGAAGTCCCCGGCAATTACGGCAGGGCGATTTTCCCGGGCGTCTTCTGCAATCTCTTCAAGCACATTTATTGCCTGGGGGAGGCTAAGGCTTGGCGGCACGTATCAGCTATAGAAAGCTATACCATTCACATGGGCCCTCGCGAAGCAATTTCCGATTTTTTCCCTGCTAATCTGGCGCCTTGGGTTTCCACAGCTCCATATTGCCGATTTTTTGCTACTATTTGCTAGCCATTCACCGGAGTTTTATTTCTATATTGCTCGCTTATGAGTGCCATGTCTACGTTTTGCTCGATGACATTTTGCTCGCAGTGGTTTAGGTTGATCTGAAGAATCTTCATTAGCCCCTTAGTCCTTGCAAAGCCCTCCTGAAGTACAGACATTTTCCACTCATTGTTGGGTGGTCACAGTCCTTCTCCTTTTTGCGCTTGCAGAGCATACAGCAGGCCTTTGCTTTGCAGCCTCTGGCTTGGTGCTCCTTCGCGCCGCAGTTGTAGCAGCATTTAGAGCAGTCCTCCTGGGATCTGCAGTTTCCT
The DNA here is from genome assembly GCF_025231255.1 of Drosophila biarmipes. NCBI lineage: Eukaryota > Metazoa > Arthropoda > Insecta > Diptera > Drosophilidae > Drosophila > Drosophila biarmipes. The sequence goes on from NW_026114539.1 coordinate 842,420, forward strand.
GCTATATGGTTGAATTCCATACACTTAAAACACCTTTTGGGTGTTATCTTTGACCGGATTCTGCACCAGGTCCATCCCAACCTGAGTTTTCCCTTTTCTATGAGACGCCTCCCTATGTCGAGCATAACTCTTAGTGTGGCGGTGTGGGTGCCCCCGTACGCCGCCCGTAGTCCACCGCAGATTCTGGCAGTTCCACATCAACCTGTGACTTAACCACACATATGACATCCGTTTTGTCCGTGGTCTCGTCGATGTCCTTCACCTCGATCAGCGTTGTCTCAGTCAGCGCTCTGACGTCAACATTGCTGCCCAGGACCGCTTTCATTTTGCTCTGAAGCTCTGCGGCTTATGGGTCAGAGACCTTGTTTAGGAGGATTAGCAGGCTGCTTGCCGATGCTCTCCGCCCCTTTTTCTGGCGATCTCGCCATCACATTGCTTTTTTTGAATGGGTCAGCTCCCATGTTGGCCCAGTCGGGTAAACTGGACAGTGGCGTGTGGAGTCCGTCCGCATTAGCCGGCGCCGCCAGTCCTTTGCTTGCCGGCGTACCACCGCCCACCACCAGTCCAACTCCTAGGCTAGCTCCAGGGGGTTGTGCCCCCGGTCCCCTACCCACCATATCCCCGCCTGGGGAATTCACCGGTACTGCACTAAAATTTGGGCCTTTGCCCGCAGTGATCGGACTTTGATCAATTATTTAATATAAAAGGAAAAAATCTTAGTGATAAGGTTTAGAAGTTTTTTATTTATAATTTCCCGCGAGAAAATACCGCCCAAGGTGTTCCTAAGTGCTACGACACGCACTTATGTGCTTGGCCTGCACCCTGCTTGCTGCTATGGTACCCGCAGCCCCTTTCGCACACTACGATCAGCTGGTCGCGCAAGCGCTTTTCACCACTGATTTAGTGTTTACGAACAAAAAGCGCGAGTGGAAAATTTGGCAACAACTAAACAAACAAGGAGTGGAGATAAGGAAGAGGAAAAAGAAAAAGATGCCTCCCTCGCCTACGACCGGCCCCTGCCTGGCCGCCAAACCTGTTGGGGATAAATTCCCGGGTTGTTCCTGTATGCCGTCACGACCTCCTGGCCACCAGCTGACGTCAAGGTATGTGTCCAGATGCTTCAGGCCGGATAGCCTGTTCCTTCGGGTTTTTGCTGAAAACTTTGGAAAATAGACGGAGCGAGTTAAAAACGCGACCGCACTCTCTGCTTTCACAACTCTCTCCTCCTATATATATAGGTGTGTCAGGGGTGAACTGTGTTGCTTGAAAGTTTTTGTGAATGTGCGATCGTCACTAGATTTTAACCTCGGTAAGAAGAGTTTTTGTTTTGAATAGTCATATATTTTAAGTTTCTGTAGGGCGCTTTTCGTAGAAATTTGAAGTTTCCGCCAGAATTGAAAATATGCACTTGGATAACACGACAGTTTAGGGCAATAAATAGTGTTTGTGCCCAATCGAAGTAGGCTCTTCTAGTCACGCAGCGGGAGAAGTGGGTTATAGTGAGCGCCTACTCGCTGGCACGGGGACTCTTTTATGGAAGGACGATCGCGTCACAACAATGGACGGAGAGGCGATGAGGGCATTGCGCTGATGTTCGGTTAGCTGCTTATTGTTATGTGTTACGAGACTTATTTACAAAAGTAGAAAATAGAACCACGTTGGTAACTTGCTTATATACTACCTGGAATAAGGAAGTCTATATTCAATATTATATTCTAGAGTAGATCAGTGGTTTTCGATGGTGGTAGCAGTTAGCGTAGCTAACTCTGCTGACACTACAACAATGTGCTTACCGCTTTGGCGGCTCAGTGCGCTGCCGGGTTAGTGAGACGTTTATACAACCGTTAACATTGAATATAACATGCTGATCCGCAATTCTCATAGCCAGTGGGTGACGCTAAGCACCTGGTACTGATTTGTTGGGTGCTGGTCATGTTGAGCACCATTGGGTGCGACCAAATAGTGAAATGGGTTATATTCCAAATTTTTTGTTTAATGTAAACAGCAATATGTTATTCTATAACCCGACCCTTATTCTAAGTTTTCTTTATACTTATATTAAATACAAAGTCGGTAGCTCTCCATGAAGTCAGTCGAAAATAAACCTTTTTGTAAGTGGGTTGGACGAATTTATTATTTCCTTAATTGGAAACTTCAACATTGGCGAGCGTGACAGGACTTGTAGCTATGCTCATTGGATCAAAAGACACAAGGGTACAGTTTTGGCTTCGACGTTGGAACTTTATTTAATCTGATAGTACATTATTACATTAGTACATTTTTCATTATCTCTGTTTCACAGACAGCTATATATTAGAGTCGCCTGATTTTTATTAAATTTAATTCGAAAAAATTATTTTCCCAATAGTATAAGATCATATGTCGAAAAGCACCAAAGCTATCATTTGTTTCTTATTATTAACCCACCAATTTTACCATCGTTCCCAGACAGCTATATGATATAATCGTCCGAATTTTGTAAAATTCAATTCGAAATTCAGAACTAAATATAAATTAATATTTCCAAGCTAAAACGGTTATATGTTAAAAAACACCAAAGATATATTTTTTCCCTATCTTTTCTATGGGAGCTATAAGATATAGTTGGTCGGCTGATTCCGACTTAGATACTACCTACCAAAAGAAAGAAGACTTTTGGAAGAGTTTCAGCCCGATAGCTTTATAACTGAGAGACTAGTTTGGGTGGTTCCCTCCTTATATCTCTTTTGTACAAAACCAATTTAACTCAATCTGATTTGCTAATCGATTCTATCAGCGACCTTAGCTAGATTTACAGATCTTTTATTCGTTTGAGTTATTTTAAAATATGATTTCCCCAACAATTGATAACCAGTTTATTGCACTTAGACAACAGCTTAATACTATGTCACGCCATCTAGAAAATACTAAACCTCGAACCTTTAATGCAGATTAGACGAAAACTTTGAGGAAGCCGTTAATATTCAGGTACAAAGTGAGATATAAAATCTGTATGATGTGGCTCGGTTAAATAAAAAACTCTGAAGAATGAAAATGAATGAATTAATGGAAAACCGCTCAACGTCAGAAAGACACGAGTCTATTTAATGCCTCTTTGAAAAGCGTTTTCCAATAAAATCTGGTGTTCAGCCAAACTTTAATGGAAAGTATGTTAATTTGAACCGTTTTATGCCTCCATTTAGTAAATTATTTGTTGAGAAAATTAACCCAATCTTAATCAATTAATGGACAGGTATGATAAAAATGTCTTAATTTTTTTATTTGAGCGTATTACTAACATTTTTAATGTTTAAGAAATGACAAAATCAGATAGTGGCTACCAACATGGGATAAATTCTTAGCTGACACTGCAAATTTTTGGAATGTAGTTCTTTAAAGGGCTTTGCTGAGTCACAGAAAGAATCTAGGTTGGTTTCCAACTGGCGGAAACCATCTGACAGCAGTTGCTTAGGCTGGAAGGATATCAATCACTCGCTTAGAGCATACTCTTCCTATTTAGGATCGCTTCCACTTTGTAGAACATTTGGCTCTTTGCTTAAATTGTTTGGGTCATGGGCACATATTATCAGCGTGTAATCACGATGTAGGTTGTGTAACAGCCCTTACAATACTACATTAATATGTTTCAATATACTTCAAGCTTCCTCCGCAGCGCATGTTTGCTTCAGGATCCGCCCACAATTCGCGCAAAACCGTCCGACCAAAAAAGAAAGTTTTCACACTTAAAAACTGTGGTTTCCGCAACTTTCAATTGTAACTGAAATGAATTTGTTTCATTAATACCAATTAATTAACCTGAAAACCTAAAACTAAAAAAGTAGTCTTACTTGCATAACTAGTTTTTAGAAAGTTATCAATTCTTAATATAAAATATGACTCGCTCTTGGTATTTTGCAGACAACAAATTAAATTAACACAAAAAATTAAGAATACAATTAAAGTTACCACTTTACCACATTGACTTCTGAACTTTTTACTTATGTTAACTACCTATTTTTTAGTGATTAACATCATCTCTTCACTCCTCTGCATAGTTATAAAAAATAATTGTAAAAAAATATTAAGCTAAGAAATGGAAACCTTCTCTCACGACTTTCAAAATTTTCTACATTTCAGATTAATACAAGAGGAAATAGACGTACTGGCTCATATATCAGATAATGCTCAAAGCCTTTCAAAACCATTTGACAAAGACAATAACTCTAAAACTACTTCAACTGAATCTTTAATCCATCAGGACAGCGTTGACTTGGATAATATATTCGCCTTTTTAGGTGAATCAGATGCAACGATTGGTAATCCACTTCTTGAAGAAATAAATAATGATATGAATAATTTGGTTCAAGATCTTAACGAAGAGGTAAGAAGAACAATCAGGTAACGATTTTTTTTTATATGACCAGCACGTCTCAGCTAAAATTAGTATTCTAGCATAAAGCTGTGGTGCCACAATCTTCAAGAGCGCCACCCAAATAAAAACACCCAACCACCTATATTATTATATTATATATATACTATATTAAAGATAACAATTGTCCACCAGTGCAAAGGCATCTAGAAAGAATTTATACCCACTTCCCGGCCATATATTTTGAGCTTTCAACTTTATGCGCCGTTTAGGTAAACTATCGGCAACAACAACTTTTGGGTTTTGAACTTCGAAAATCCACCGTTTTACACAGCACTCGATGTTCGCGATCATTTCGCAAAATATTCGACCGATTTCGTTCCGCAACCACCGTATTTTACTGATTCGCGTCCTTACCGCCACTTCAAAGACTTAGAAGACCACTTTTAAGCATGTAGTGGCAATCTATAAAGTGTGAAAAAACAAAATAGATTCGAAGTTATTATTCCAGACTCCAGACCAGCCTAGTGACCCATCTGCCCGAACAAAAAATACGGACATCTGATTCGGGCAGATGAGTCCACTAGGCTTCTGTAAAAATGATTAATTCTGAATAAGACTTAGCATAATATAAATTTATTTTATTTATTAAATAATTTCATTTATATGTTATAATGTAAATGGCAAAAGTTGAATTGGAGGTGGTTTGATCGCTGGAAATGTAGAAGAGCCTTGGAAAAAGGGTACAAAATCAAGAGGATACTTTCCGTGCTGTTGCGCGGTCTGCATGGTTGTTTATTGGAACACTAATCATAAACTACTTCCGAAAATAACAAGTTCATCATTATCTTTTAATTTTTTTACCATATAGGGTCCTAAATATGTTTGATCTAATTTATGCACAGTTTCATTTTTTAATACGGCTTTATTTCCTCTTGACATATTTACGTTTATTACGTTCTTGTCATATCATTTCATATTCCTTATCTTGTTTTCTTCTAACATAATTTTTGCTCTTTTAAATGCTATTTCTAATCTACATTTACTTTCCCTAGCATAGTCATCTATATTGTATATGGGTTTTAAAATTTGCTATTAAAATTTGTTGGTAAAATGCTTGTTTTACCAAGGACAAGTTCATATGGACAATAATTATGTGCCATAGATGGGGTCGTATTGAAAAAGTATACAAAATATTGGATCCATACGTCCTAATTTTTATCAACCGATATATATGAACGTGTGTATTCATTTAACGTTCTGTGACATTCATTTAAATTTAATTTGAAATTGACTTCTGGGAACAGAATCCAAAAATAGAGAAATATTTTGATCTTGAATTTTCTTTTTTTTGACTATGAGGAATTCTATAATTTTTTATAAAAATTAATTCTTATTATTCGGTATCAAGTCCGAATAAGTCTGTGTAACTACAACAAAGTTCTTTTAATTGTTTAGTAAATGATTTTGTAAAATTTTTGGTTAATATTGACATAATATCATTCGTTCTAGTTTTTTAATTAATTTCGGACTATGATAATGCTTTATAATTCAACTTATTTATATTAATTATTTGTTCGCTACTAGTTGTATTTAGTAAACGGAGGAATGCATTTGCAGTTGTTGAATTTCCTGGTTAGGAATCGGAATGCTGTCTTCATTTGAAGCTTACGCAAGCTTTCGTACAACTTTGGATCTTGCTTGTAACACTATTGTGTTGTTACCAGAGCTGTTACTTATGTAATGTAATATAGGATAGCTTACATTGGTTGGTCTTATTATGAGCAGATCTTGTGAAGAGATGTGATGAGATGTAACGAACTGATTTTATTTGGTTTCTGTTCGCTACGGTATTTGTGCGGCTAGCTCAGTAAATTGTGTGTGTTCGTCCCACCAAATTTATATAAACGTGACCGCCCAGTAGTTCAGTGAAAAAGCACAGAATTCTCGGGTTCGCAGTGGGCTTATTGCGGGTATAACTACAGTCGGCTTTATACATAGCTTGTCTTGCTGTCTCCGACGGTGTGGGTTGTCTCGATGTTCGCTCGCCTCATTGACACGGTGTTCCCGTTTTGTCGCTCCTTGAATATCCTTGACCGCTGCTTGCTCCTGACGCGATTGGCTCGGTGACTGCTCGGCCACGATTCAGACTCGCTATAAGGCCAGCCGTGCGGGCTTAGGGAAGCGTCACCGATCTCAGACTAGGGTGAACAGACTGACGAGGTTTTCAGGATCACTCCTCTCGATACCCGACCGCCTGTCCCTTGCTCTGTCCGGATGGTCCCACGGGCCTTCCGCTGAGATCGTGCGGACAGTCAAGGCGGAACACCAGGAAGCTGCCTCGCTCTTCACTTCGCTTCTGCGCCTCGTGTAAACGAACGTTCCACCCTAACCTCACCCTTTCACGTACTCTCCGTTCCGTTCCTGCGGGCTCGGTTCTCCTTGCGTGGCTGTTGCGGTGTGGTGTCCTGCTTGCTGGTGGCGGTGTCCTGCGAACTGCTCCTGGCAGGTTGGCTGTATGTCTTGACTTCTGTGCTGGGTTCGTGGGCATACGCCGATCCAGGACTTCTCTCCTTCTGGCTCGTGACTCTCGGGGCTCTTTCGCGCCGCTCCGGGACTTCTCTTCCTTCTAGCTGATCGCGCCAGGACCTGCTCAACTCCACTTGGCGCACTGGGCTCACGCCGGGATGCGTCCGCGTAGTGCTTGAGCGAGGTACACTGGGGCTCGACAGGCTTACCCCCGAGCTCACGATTTCAAATCTAGTTGACAATTATTTTTTTTTATAAAATCTATTGCTAGAATTCCCTCACACGGTATAGTAAAAGTTGATTCAACAATATGGAAGTTGTGTGGAATAATATATTTAGTTGTTTGTATTTCTAGATATAACAGTCCCTTAGATTGAATAAATCCTTGATTGATTCCCTGAATATTTATTAAGTTGTCAATAATTATATTCTTAAAAGAGTCAGAGTTGTTTTTTAACAAAGATATATCTGCACCAGTACCTACCAAAAATATGTATTCCTTGCCTGTAGCTACATTTGTGAATGTTATGAATATATTTACACTAAGTTTAATTGACTGATCCTTTTATCTATTTATTGCTGTGTAGCTAAGGGCTATTGTGACTTTACCGAAGTATTCTGAGCAGTTCTCACATTATGGCTATCACCGTTGTTATCGTTGTGGCCTCTGTTTGAGTTACCACAGACTCTTGAGTTTTTTTATATTGGCCTCTATTGTTATTGTTGCCATAATTGTTGTAATTATTATATTTGTTACCATTATTCTAGCAATTTGCGCGGTATTTATATTTTCGATTGGGTCTATATCCTTGTCCGATTGCGCCTGTACAACTGAAGACGAATACAGTTTTTATCTCACACATTGTATTGAAATTTTGTGCTTTCGTAAGAGACCTAACTTCGTCAATTGTGCTGTTTGTTATTATTTATTTTACAGCACTTCGGTCGCGTGTAGACGTGTTTTCTTAACGCTCCGGAAAAACAATCAGTCGAAAACGTTTGAAAAATTCAAAAACGCGAGGGCTTGCGTTTCGCGATGCTTATCGCAAATCGTAAACTAAAGTTCTAATCAATTAATCTGTACGCACTATCAATAATCAAATGATTAAGAATGTGGATGAGCGCACTCAACGCCAAAAACAACAAGACGAAGCCCGTGAAAAATTAAGATAGAGCAAGACAAACGTCGTCTCTATTTGGCCCGTAACAATGTTTATTTTTCTGTCACGAGTAATACTCTAAAACCGAAATTGCAAGAAAGTGCAAGTTTACCGAACGCCGAAAACCAGAGAGCTAGTTCTTGCTCTCCCGCCCTGCTTTTCAACGCTCAAAGGCCATGAAGTGAACAATGCAAAACTCTAATCGAGTTTCTGCCACCTAGTGCAACAACAACAACAACAACAACAGCAACAACTACGTCAACTACAACGGTCTCTGTCGCCAACTATGCAATAGGGACTCCACTCTCTTCTTCTGCAGCGGGTAAAGCAACAACACAACCAAGTGCAAAAACCGGTCAAACGTCAAAAACAAAGCTACGGTAGAACATGCAGACAATCATGGATCGCTACATTAATGTTTCCAAACGCAAGCTAACACCCCCAAAAAAATCTGACGGCAATAAGCCCAAAGTAAACCATACCAAGAAAGGCCCTGAAAATCTCGGGCCATTAAATAAAAATAGATTTTCCATTATGGCTGAGCCTGAAACAGAGTCTGAATTAGCCACAAGGAAACTCAAGCTGCCACCTATCTTAATTCGGGAGAGGATCTCGAATGTCCTAGTCAACAAAATAGTTGAGTTAGTCGGAAAAGATAACTTTCATGTTATTCCGCTTATGAAAGGGAATGTAATTGAAACTAAACTGCAAACCAAAACTAAAGACGATTTCCGAGCAGTGTCAAAGTACAAAAACGATGCAAAACAGAAGAAATACCAGCTAAAAAGCTGCAAAGGCCTGCAAGTTAGAGAGGCTTTAAGAGAAAACGGTTCTGTGCAAAAAAAGTAGAGAGTTGTGAAAGCAGAGAGTGCGATCGCGTTTTAAAATCGCTCCGTCTATTTTCCCAAGTTTTCAGCAAAAACCCAAGGGAACAGCCGGCTATCCGGCCTGGAGCATCTGGACACATACCTTGACGTCAGCTGGTGGCCAGGAGGTCGTGGACGACATCTAGGAACAATCAGTAAATCAGTGGTGAAAAGCGCTTGCGCGACCAGCTGATCGTAGTGTGCGAAAGGGGCTGCGGGTGTCATAGCAGCAAGCTTCCGACAGGGTGCAGGCCAAGCACATAAGTGCGTGCCGTAGCACGTAGGAACACCTTGGGCGGTATTTCTTCGCGGGAAATTATAAATAAAAAACTTTTAAACCTTACCGCTAAGATTTATTCCTTTTATATTAAATAATCGAGCAAAGTCCGATCGAAGAGAAACAGGTCACGGCGGGTAAAGGCCCAACTTTTAGTGCAGTACCGGTGAATTCCCCAGGCGGGGATATGGTGGGTAGGGGACCGGAGCAAGCCTAGGAGTTGGACTGGTGGTGGGCGGTGGTTCGCCGGCAAGCAAAGGACTGGCGGCGCCGGCTAATGCGGACGGATTCCACACGCCACTGTCCAGTTTACCCTGCTGGGCCAACATGTCCAATTTACCCATTCAAACAAAGCAACGTAATGGCGAGATCGCCAGAAAAAAGGGCGGAGAGCATCGGCACGCAGCCTGGCACCCCCCAATAGTAGAAAAAGGCAGCCCAAAAGCTGCTGATGAAGAGCAAGGGGATGTGCTGAAACAGCTTACTGACTTGGATTGAAGCCCAGGGACCTGAAGAAGCTAATGGACGGAAAGCGCTCCATCACAAACCCTATGCGGGACATAGTCGATGAAATCGACTATCTTCAGAGAGAAGTTCTGTCGGCTGTGCAAGGCATACTCGAAGAACAGGAAAGAGCTAAGGTGACCGCTAAAAAACCTTCGCAAAAGTGCTCGCGAGCGGCAATAGCAAGCGACCCAGGGGACATGAAACTGGGAAAACGCTAGCCATGCCAGCAAAAAAGGCGATGCATAAGGCGCCGGCAAGCTAAGCTAGCCAAGGGGGAAATAGGGACCGAGAGCACCAGTAAGCCCCAAAAACCCCCACAGGAGTGGAAAAAAGTAGAACCGAAGGCGAGGAAGCCCAAGGTACGTCCGCCACGAAATGACGCGATAGTTATCGCAACATCTACTGGGGGTCCTACGCGGACATCCTTAAAAAGGTAAAGGCAGATCCACAGCTGGAAGACCTAGGTCAAGCTGTACAGGTCGTCAGGCGAACAGCAAAGGGGGAACTCCTAATCGTCCTAAACAAGGTCTCTGACCCATAAACCGCAGAGCTTCAGAGCAAATTGAAAGCGGTCCTGGGCAGCAATGTTGACGTCAGAGCGCTGACTGAGACAACGCTGATCGAGGTGAAGGACATCGACGAGACCACGGACAAAACGGATGTCATATGTGCGGTTAAGTCACAGTTTGATGTGGAACTGACAGAATCTGCGGCGGTAGGGCTAGGGGCGGCGTACGGGGGCACCCAAACCGCCACACTTAGAGTTATGTCCGACATAGGGAAGCGTCTCATGAAAAAGGGAAAACTCAGGTTGGGATGGACCTGGTGCAGAATCCGGTCAAAGATAACACCCAAAAGGTGTTTTAAGTGTATGGAATTCAACCATATAGCAGGAAACTGCAGATCCCAGGAGGACTGCTCTAAATGCTAAAAAACCTACGCAAAAGTGCTCGCGAGCGGCAATAGCAAGCGACCCAGGGGACATGAAACTGGGAAAACGCTAGCCATGCCAGCAAAAAAGGCGATGCATAAGGCGCCGGCAAGCTAAGCTAGCCAAGGGGGAAATAGGGACCGAGAGCACCAGTAAGCCCCAAAAACCCCCACAGGAGTGGAAAAAAGTAGAACCGAAGGCGAGGAAGCCCAAGGTACGTCCGCCACGAAATGACGCGATAGTTATCGCAACATCTACTGGGGGTCCTACGCGGACATCCTTAAAAAGGTAAAGGCAGATCCACAGCTGGAAGACCTAGGTCAAGCTGTACAGGCCGTCAGGCGAACAGCAAAGGGGGAACTCCTAATCGTCCTAAACAAGGTCTCTGACCCATAAACCGCAGAGCTTCAGAGCAAATTGAAAGCGGTCCTGGGCAGCAATGTTGACGTCAGAGCGCTGACTGAGACAACGAGGTGAAGGACATCGACGAGACCACGGACAAAACGGATGTCATATGTGCGGTTAAGTCACAGTTTGATGTGGAACTGACAGAATCTGCGGCGGTAGGGCTAGGGGCGGCGTACGGGGGCACCCAAACCGCCACACTTAGAGTTATGTCCGACATAGGGAAGCGTCTCATGAAAAAGGGAAAACTCAGGTTGGGATGGACCTGGTGCAGAATCCGGTCAAAGATAACACCCAAAAGGTGTTTTAAGTGTATGGAATTCAACCATATAGCAGGAAACTGCAGATCCCAGGAGGACTGCTCTAAATGCTGCTACAACTGCGGCGCGAAGGAGCACCAAGCCAGAGGCTGCAAAGCAAAGGCCTGCTGTATGCTCTGCAAGCGCAAAAAGGAGAAGGACTGTGACCACCCAACAATGAGTGGAAAATGTCCGTATTTCAGGAGGGCTTTGCAAGGGCTAAGGGGCTAATGAAGATTCTTCAGATCAACCTAAACCACTGCGAGGTTGCCCAACCGTTGCTGGAGCAAAATGTCATCGAGCAAAACGTAGACATGGCACTCATAAGCGAGCAATATAGAAATAAAACTCCGGTGAATGGCTAGCAAATAGTAGCAAAAAATCGGCAATATGGAGCTGCGGAAACCCAAGGCGCCAGATTAGCAGGAAAAAAGCGGAAATTGCTTCGCCAGGGCCCATGTGAATGGTATAGCTTTCTATAGCTGATACGTGCCGCCAAGCCTTAGCCTCCCCCAGGCAATAAATGTGCTCGAAGAGATTGCAGAAGACGCCCGGGAAAATCGCCCTGCCGTAATTGCCGGGGACTTCAACGCCTGGGCTACGGAGTGGGGATCCTTCCGAACAAATGCGAGGGGAAGGGCGCTACTAGAGAGCTTCGCCGTACTTGACCGACTTTCTCTAGAGCCGGAACAAGTTTCATCATTGACCTCACATTTGTGAGCGCTGGACTGGCTTCGGGTTTCAGCTGGAAGGTTAGTAACGCCTATATGGGTAGTGATCATGCGGCAATAATTTGCACGATAAAGTCCACAGATGGCACACCACGCCTTCCAAAGACCGTGGTAGGGTACAAAGTAGAAACTCTAGACGTGGAGATGGTGCAGGTGCAGTAGGTCATGGGACAGCCACAAAGTAACATGAAAACTATGATGATCACTTTGGAACAAAATATGATGGAGTTTATGTCTTTCATGAAAACCACCATGCAAACCCTTATGCAAAACCAAAACATCTTGTTACAAATGATTGCATCTCAGCAGTCCAAGCTTTGTGAAACCCCAACGGTGTTTCCCGGCATAAACCTTAAAAAAACTCATTTTCTGAACGAAAACTACATCGACGTTATGTTGCTGGCAGAAACGCATCTCACCAGCAAATATAACTTTCAAATACGGGGATCCACGATCTACAGCACCGATCTTCCAGATGGTAAAGCACATGTCGAAACCTGCATCTTAATAGGAGACCGCATCAAACAAACCAAAGGTTTGAAAAAAATTATTTGCAAGCAACGTCGATAAAATTACAGTTGGGCAGCTGCAATCTTGCCATTGCCGCTGCTTACTTTCCATTCCGTTTTTCAGTCTCCGTAGACCAATTCATGGACACTTGGAAAGCGATTCATATCAGCAGGAGATTACAACGCCAAGCACACACACTGGGGATCCTGCCTTGTGACCCCCAAGGGAAGGCAACTATATAATGCACTCATTAAAACATGCAACAAACTGGACTACGTTTCATCAGGCCGCCCTACATACTAGCCTATAGATCCTAGAAAACGACCTGATTTAATTAATTTTGATGTGACAAAAAATATTTCTCGCAACCTAATATTTGCAAATTCGCATTTGAATCTATCATCGGACCAATCACCAGTGCTAATAACTCTTTAAAGCGCGAAATCAATCGAGCACCCTTGCAGGATGAAGCTCAAAAAGTACGTAAGTTCCCACATTGAACTAGCTCCACACCTCAACAAGAAGGATGACATCGAATGCTTTTCCGATGCACTGTCTGTACTCGTTGTAGTAGCCAATGTCTCTACACCGCAAGGGAGGGATGGGCACACACACCAACACAAAATTAAACTTGGAATCGAAAAGCTTTTAATGAAAAGACTTTTTAGGCGTGCTTGGCAAACCAGCAGATCGCCATCCTTAAAACAAAGTCTTAAGGAAGCTGGTCGCTGACTTACCAGGGCCCTAAGGCACGAAGATTTAAAAGAATAACGCCAGTACATTGAGAAACTTACACCGACCAGCACCAAGCATCCCTTGTGGAGGGCCCACCCAAATCTAAGTGCGCCGGCCGAAACAGTAATTCTAATAAGAGCTGGGCCAGAAGCGTTAAATATAGAGCTCGTATATTTGCTTTACACCTTTACAAACCCTGCAACAAATTCATTCGAACTAGCGTCGCCGTCAAGTCGAATTGAAACTAAGAGGGAGCCAATTCTGTTTCAACCAACCGAAGTTGAAAAGGTCATTTGTAAACTCTTCAAAGGGATTACCCGACTTGGCTACTTCCAAAAAAAAATGGAAAAAATCGGTAATCATTATGATCCTAAAGCCAGGAAAAGATTAAACGATACCAGCTTCTTACAGACCCATAAGTTTACTCTTGTGTCTGTCAAAACGGCTCGAAAATTGCCTTAATCGCAAGCGCATAATACTATATCTGAAAGGGCACAACGTTATTCCGGCACACCAATTTGGCTTTCGAGAAAGCCACTGAACAATATAGTAAGTCCACAAAAATATGGTCTGCATTCGAATATCGGCAGTGCGGTATTCCTTGACGTTGTACAGGCTTTCGATCGAGTCTGGCTGGATGACCTCATGCATAAAATCAGAACTATTCTGCCGGAAAACACTCACAGGATACTTGAATCCTACCTTTATAACAGAGAATTCGCCGTGAGTTACAACACTACATTATCCGACGATTACACTATAGGGGCTGGAGTTCCCCAAGGTAGCGCCCTTGGTCCAAATCTATTTCTCCTTTGCACCGCAGGTATTCCCACCAACGACCGCCTAACTACTTCTACATTTGCAGGTAATACCGCGATCATAAGTCGGTCCAAATGCCCAATTCAGGCAACAGCACTACTAGCTGATCATCTCATGGTAGTGGAGAGGTGGTTATCAGACTGGCGTATAAAAATAAATACACAAAAGTGTAAACACATAACGTTTACTCTTAGCAGACACCGTGTCCCCCGCTTACTTTGAATATCACGCCACTTCCACAAGCTGACGATGAACGTACCTTGGCGTTCACATAGCCAGGAGACTTACATGGCGGAGACATATAGAAGCTACGAAAATTCATCTAAAACTAAAATCCAATAGCCCCCATTGGCTCATAAACGTTCGCTCCACCCCCTGCCTGGATTTCAAGGTCCTGCTCTACAATTAAACGCTTAAGCCAGTCTGGACTTACGGCTTCCAGTTATGGGAAAACGCGAAATATCACTGGGGCACCTTGGAATGTTCGGAACGACAACATCCACAGAGATCTTGGTATTCTACCGGAAATATCAAAACATAAAACGTCCTACCACACCAAGCTAACTTCTCATCCAAACCAGCCCGCCAGAGGCCTAGCCAGGGTTTCATACCGAAACCGATTGCAACCAAGTCAGTCATCGTGACTGTCAGATAGATTTTAAGTTAAAGATTTTATATACTTATTGTTAGTCTCAATTCAGAGAAGATCCAATAAATAAAATGCAAAAAAAAAGAAAGTTTTTGTGATACACCGTTTATCATATGTCCTGATTGCAAAGCCCTTATCAACGGTTCAATTTCATGACTATTTTGACTTGCTGTCTTCTGTTTTTGCTGCAGATTGAACGATTAAGCGGATTTTTATTTTTATTGGGCTTACTGCTATAGTTTCATGTGTTCCTTTTAATGAATCCACTAAGCTAAGAGCACCAATTATCACTACACTTAGGTATGAGTGAAAATGCTTGCTTAAGAAATTCTACTTCTGACAGATGCATGATTACAGTTTTGATTTCTGTAATAGTTTCTGATACTGAATCAGATAGTTATTCTAGTTTGATAACCGCTGGTATTGTAAAGTCTCCTAGATCTTATTCTTTTGTATGTTTATTTGAATCGCATGCATACTTGTATTTTTAATCGATTACTCTCTGTAACTGTACTGTACTCTGTATTTGTTTATTTTTCGACTTATACTGGAGTACTCAAAATTGATGGTATTGCCATGTCTAGCGAATATTTTAATTTTATGGTACATAAGTTTGTTTTTAATCTAACCAAAAATGTTGATAGATACGACCTAAGTTGTATATTTAAATTTTCTTAATTGTAGTATATCAGTGGACGAGCCTGATAAAAAAAAGTGTGAGGAGTTGGATAACTCCACACAAATCCCAGCAGCAGATGACCGGTCGCTCACCAGGTAAGCGGCGAATTCGCGTACCGACGGCGCGACGAAGAGCGGTTGGAGAACGTGAGAGTTTGGAGATCAAGGACGGAGAACGTAGGAGTTTGGAGAGCAAAAGGGTTTGGCGACAAGGTAGTTTGGAGAGCAAAAGAGTTTGCAGAGCAAGAGGGTTTGGAAACCAAGAGATTTCTGGGACCAAGAATGGAGAAGGATAGAGCGGAGACTTGGCGGGTGGAGCGAGAGTGCCGTGTGCAAAAGGGACGCCGCCGGACTTTGGGCACGGCCGGGAACTTTGGACCGAGAGAGAAGGTGCTACATCTCGGCAGCGGAGCGGCACACAAGCATGCCATATGCTTCACGGGAAGCGAGACGGCAGCATCGGCGGGAAACAGCGCGTGAAGGACAAGAGGGTCAAACAGGAGCCATAGACTTTGGACCCGGTGTGGAGAGTTTCGTCGGGCAGTGCGCAAAAGGGGAACCACGGTTCCCGGAGGCCCTATATAAACCCGCAGGGCGCTGGCAGCAGGATCAGTCGATTACGGTCAGTCGAACACGATAAGTCGATCACGAGGAGAAGAGTCGAAGAGTCAACAAGGGAGGGAGCCAACGAGGCGAGTCGTCGAAAACAGCACCGTGGGAGCCTATAAGAAACAAGATTGTCACGACGAGACGTTCAAGATTGGGTTTTCAAGGAATCTCCGAACTAACAGGAGAGAATTGAGCAGGTCTTGGCGCGATCAGCCATAAGGGAGATCAGTCGACCAGTACGGGCTCGAATGGAATTTTTCAAAAGAGCCTACGGTACCGATTTGTGAAGTTCCAGAGCGGCGCGACCGAACCCCGAGGGTAAAGAGCCAGAAGGGAGAGAAAATCCGGATCGGAGTATGCCCACGAACCCAACACAGATGTCACGCTACGTACAGCCACCCAGTCAGAAGCAGTTTGCAGGACTAACTCGCATAATACCATATCTAAGAGCACAGCCTTTGAGCATCGGGAATACTGCAGCAAAATGTGGCCTCATGCACAAAATTAAAACACACTAGCAGTACGGTGCAACTCAACAACATCCGACGAATACATTATCAAAGTTGGAGTCCCGCAAGGAAGTGCACTAGGGCCTACTCTGTTCCTCCTATACACAATTGATGTTTCTATTAACGACCAGCTAACAACATCTACGCTAACGACACAAAAATTTTAAGACACTCGAGGTGCCTAGGCCAAGCCACAACCCAGCTAGCAAACGAATTCCATGTAGTAGAGAGGAGGCCTTCGTCTGCAACGCAACGACCTGCCAAACCAGCAATAACTTTCGGGTCCCCTTTAGCACAGTATCAGTCATATGGCTGTTAGAGTAAATAGTTTAAGATTTCATACACTTATTGTTAGTATCCAAAGGGGAAAATACAAAAAACAAATAGCAAAGCATAAAAAAAATTATATGAACTGCTTTGTGCGGATAACTATGAAACGTGAATTGCTCAAATGCAAGCAGATATGTGGATGGTACGAAGGAGTTATCTAGTGCAGGCCTATCGGATGCCAACTCCTCAGCATGGAAAACGTAAAAAAAGCGCATGCAGGTATCTCCTCATCCGTCAGCCCCTCAGAATTGGCTTTGATCTATGGAAATGTTACAGCTAAACTTTGTTGGCTAAAACTGCAGAATATATTTATGACTAGTTCAAACACGAATCTATTTAAAAATGTGAAAGAAATAAAGAAAACTTTAAATTTCGCCACCGACGACAAGGGAATGAAGAAAAACATTACTCTCACAGACGTACATTACGTTCTCGATCAGCTTGCGGTCCCATATCACTTCACAATTAAATTTGGTTACGCGCCCAAAGACACGGAAATATATATTATTTGGACAACGTAGAGCATCAAAGAGAAAATTAGAAAAAAATCAACTTAAGCAACGTCAACGTATGGTATTACGGAATGACACACTGAAACGAGATCTAATGAACATGACTAAAGAGGAAAAAGTGCGCGGAATAATGACGTTTTAATCTCCTTGACATTTCATGGTCCCCTTCCACTGACTCACTTGTCCCTACACGTTTATATGGCCATATCCTCATTCACGGTCTGTTAAAATTTTAATTACAGGAAGTAAGAATAAAGCTTATAGGAAATTCACTAAGCAGAAAATGACCCACTTGTTGCGCCTGAAAACCGATATCGTCCCACGTTGGAATTAACAATTTGTTTCCCCTGCGGTGATAGTCTCTTTCCTTTACTTTCTCTAACTAAAACTATATGCTTTCGTAATGAACCCAAAAAAAGATTACCCAATATATTTGGACAAATTTTTTATGATTGCTTGGATATTGAAAGAACTGCGGACTCTAAATTCTTTATATGATAACGTTCCTGATAGACTTTCTCCAAAGTCAGACAGGTCTCCTGAACTAAAGCAGCTTTAAAACTTTGTTAATGCTAAGAAAAAATCTTCAGCATTACCGTTTCTTGGTCTAATTTTAACTACCCGTATAACTTAAACAGGGAAAATTTTATTTTTTCTTCTTTTTGTTAAGCAAAAATCGACCACCACTAACCTACTCGAATTGTCTTCTATTGTTATAAATGGATTTAAGAAAAAAATGCAGACTGACGTTATATATACAGATTTCAGTAAGGCCTTTGACTCTGTCAACCACTCTCTTCTTTTATTTAAATTCCTGGTAATCTATAAGGTTCAAGTTATTTAAATGGTGTTACTACCTTTTGAATTTCACCTGCCTTAAATGCAAGGTAATGATTTTTTATGGGGAACTACTAAGTCTATTATTTACTTTCTTCAAAATACGCCACTCGACCGCATGTATTAAAACCTGGAGTGAATCAAGCCAATCATTCAGACCCTTTGCATTATACTCTGTTTATAAATGATTTTCTCTTTATCGTAACTCACTTTCTTGTACTAATGCCGACTTTTGTTATCATATAATAATATACCACAGCAGGGTATGCATTCAGCACTTAATGACCCCTGGATCGCCACAAAACGCTCATCACTAAGCGCTCATTCAGTCCACAATTTGTTTGAAAAGGACTGCTTAGGCCTAGTACTCAACTAACCAAAAAGTTGTCCAAAACTAAAAACTTCATATAAAAACAAGAATGGAAGTTAACTTAGGCAAGCCGAAGTTTGTATACCCTTGCAGCTATAAAAAAAAATAATTAATTTTATTAAATTCTTAAGAGTATAAAAATATATATTCCCAATAATATTAGATAATATGTCAAAAAACCTCATAGTTATAATTATCCGATCAATCCTTTGACTGCTATATGATATAGTCGTCCGATTTAAATAAAATTTAATTCGAAATTCAAAACCAAATAAAAAATGTTATTTCCATTTTTCAATATTATTTTACCACTAATTTTCCGATTGTTCCTATGGGAGCTATATGATATAGTCGTCCGATTTTGATAAAATTTAATTCAATGTCAGAACTAATTTAAAAATGTTATATCCAAGCTTAGAAATGTATATGTTAAAAAACACGAGAGATATAATTTTTTTAAAATTTTTTCCACGATAGTTCCTATGGGAGCTATAAAATATAGTTGCCCGATCCAGCTGGTTCCGACTTATATACTACCTGCAATAAAAAGAAGACTTTTGGGAAAGTTTCAGCCGGATAGCTTTAAAACTGAGAGACTAGTTTGCGTGGAAACGGACAGACAGACGGACGGACAGACGGACGGACAGACGGACATGGCTAGATCGACTCGTCTTGTGACGCTGATCAAGAATATATATACATTATGGGGTCTTATGGGGTCATTATACGTCTCCTTCACTGCGTTGTAAACTTCTGACTGAAATCATTATACCCTCTGCAAGGGTATAAAAAGGCTCAACATTTTCGGTGTCCCAATTTTGGTTAAAGTTTTTGGATGGTAGTCTCATGCCTCTAAAAAAAAATACTAAAATATTGCTCTCAAAATAATCCATTCTATATATTTCTTGAGCTATCGAGCATTTTCGATTGACGGCCGGGTGTTGTCACTATAAGTTAAGTCCCACCAAAAATAAGATAAAAGTGCATCAAAGAGTTCACAAGTGATGAAAACAATTAGCTTATTCATTGCGTGAAAGGCCATGGCTCAAGTTGGGGAGTTTGGCGACCGCTTGTCTTTCTTGCCAGACTTCTCCACAAAGAGAACATAACTCCTCTATCCTTTATATTAATTACACAGAGGATATGAAATATAAATTTTTTAAAGCATTCACTACCAGTTTCATCAAAGAAGACGACGATTCAATTGATTATCTCGACGATGAATTCGCAAACTGACTAGGTAAGCAATATTTAAATGTTATCGGACTTTAATAACCTCTGATCTATCTTTAAAAAGAGAAGGCGACTACGGCCAAAACCGAAACATGACTCTAGTAGAGATGCTCGGCGGATACTTGAAGGTATCAAAGAAAAGATCAAAAAGATTTTTTCACCCTTTGCTTCAGCACTTGAATACTGGAAAAGCCCTTTGAATAACATGCCATATGATAGGACCAGCCGGCTATAATAAAAGTTAGCAGTTTGATTCATGAGGAATCCCTGAAGGCATTAAACAAGGAATAAAACGTTAAATAAAATAAAAACAAAATACACAAATTATAAAATCTTATTGACTGTTGACATAGTTGTTTATGGTATCTCTTTTATATTTTGGATATTATTGTACTATGGCAGAAAATTTAGTAAATTGAATTAAATGAATTAAGTAGTGTGTTAATGTGCTCATTATTATTATACTCCAATGATCATATTCTAGGGACATAATTGTGGAGTAAGCAACAGGTAGCGACAACATTTTTAGTTCTTTTTGGATGGCACAGCTATCCACCTATGGCTTAGTATGCCAAACACACATCCTACGACTATTCGCGCTTGATAAGACGGTAATTGAAAGCCAACTCACCTTTAGTAAAGTTTCTTAAGCTATTTAGTAAAGTTTTTTAAGCTATACGGTTTAATAATGCGCTTAGATAAGGGAAATGCATCATTTGCCACCAAGTAACATTGCACCAGATTTTAATTCGGGGTCTGTAATCTGGAAAGTCCAGCATGTCGAGAAGGATGGCTTTTCCAAGCTTACAATGAGAAAATGCGTTCATATACCCTTCACTTCCATATGATTCAATATCCAAATAAGTGAATCTGCATTTGAATAGCAGCCAATATTACTATAAAGTGGAATCCCTGCAAGAAGAAAACCATTAGTCTAATCCAAAAATGATTTGTTCAGCTTAGTAAAACTAACTTACAATTCAAGAATGCGCTGCCACTTTGAGGTGAGGCCTTAATGGGAACATGTTTTCTGTCAATCGCATCTACACAGTTAGGAAAATTTCATCAATTTGCAATATCCTAGCATTTTTCAGCATCGTCTCGTTGGTCCAGGGACACACTTCATTTTTAAGTTGCTTGCATATTTCAGTGCACACCACGCTGGTCTACACGTTGTTTGCTTATTCGATAAAATAATGCGGTAATATTTATCCTAGGATTCAGCAGTGCTCAAAAATTATCACAGATTCAGTCCCTTTTAAAGCACCTTTTTGAGGGTTTTTTTAAGCAGAAGAAAAAGCACAGGTTTAGTACAGGTTGATCGTAAATTAAGCATAGAAAAAGCACAAGCACACACAGGATGGGCGCTAAGCAAATATATAAATATAATGTATAATTTTGGTTTTATTTCATTGTTATGATTTTATTTCCTTCTAAGTTTACAATGCGAGCTCTGGATCTCCCGGCGTTATCGGGGTCCTTGGGACCTCCTCGCCATTATGTGGGGACTGCCTTCCCCTATGAGCAAATCAGGTTTTTCGCGCACCACATCGCCTTCTGCTGCACCTTTTCCGGAGTCTCCGAGGGCTTCAATTTGTTGTTGTTCCTAAAACAAGTTGAATAGTCCGCCAACATGAGCTACGCCAGAATTGCTTAAAGGAAGAGTGTTGAAATGATTCATCGCCAACAACAAGCAATGGAAAACCTCTGCGTAGTTCATTGAGAGGTTCCATTTATACTTTCTGCTAAGAGATTTCTTCTTCAGGCTGTCGAATCGGGTAAGGTGATGGAAGCAGGTCTTTAGCGAGTCGTTCAAAGCGTACATGATCGACATGCAGATCAATAATTCTTTGAGATACACCTTAAAGAACCTCAAGGAGAAATGCATCCAAAGTTTAAGGATCTTCCAAAGGGCGTTCGCACAAGGAAACCAGTTTTGGAAGACCAAGTTATCATCAGCATCACAGATCACATGCAGAAGATGCGAGGAGACAGGTAACCAGGAGACGCAAGGAAATGACCAGTGGTAACCGCTACAAGAAGTCACACGGCTGCAGGCAACAGGAGCACTACGAGGAGGCCAACGAACACCACCACAACAGCAACAGATGCAGCCAACGAACACTGTGTGGAGGCGGCCAAGCACAAAACAGAGGCCACGGGTAATGACACATCACAGACCCCCATAAGGTCTGCCTAAGGTGCGGCAGCCACGGACACTGGGCGCGGGGATGTCGACTCCTACGGGAGACTCCTGGGAGAGTAGGCGTCTGGAGCGTCGAATGCTGCCAGCAGGCGGGAAATCCCCTACCTCTCCAAACTAACATGCGAGCTAATCAAAGAGGAGTAGCAATTGTCCGCACCGGTAATGATCGGTAGAGGCACATACAAGGCCACGATCGACACCGGGGCAACAGCAGACGGAAGGTGCGGCGGAATCGATGAACACCGGGAGGTAAGATAAAGTGCGCTGAACAAGCCCACACTACTCTCCCATCGTGATGGTTAAAAAGAAGACCGGCAAGTGGAGACTGCGCGTCGACTTTAGGCAAATCAACGCCAAATCGATAAACGATGCCTGCCCGATGCCTCGAATTAATTATATTCTCGACCAACTGAGGCAGGCACGTTACATAAACAGTTTTGACCAGAAGGATGGGTTCTAGTAAATTCCTCTGAAAAAAAGCTGCAGCCCGTACATTACGCTAACAGTTCCGGGGGAGTAATGCCATTCGGACTTTAAGCAAGACTCGTAGCAGACCACGTGCCAGCGTGCCCGGATTTTAAATAACCATTTATCCTGCAGGCGGACGCGAGCGACTACGGCATCGGGCCAATTTTGGCTCAGGAAACTGAACGAGGCGAAAAGGTTATCTCTTACTTAAGCCGAGTGCTCTACGGTACTCAGAATAACTACTCCTACTGAAGAGCACTTCAGGAAGGTTCACAAGGTTGAGTTCAACGTGGTCGTAGACGCTTTGTCAAGGCAGCCACTAATAGACACATTTCGAAAACGCGAAAGCTTCCGCAGTATGCAGCTAGATACAGGACATGCGCGGAAAGACAAGGACCTAGCCGCAATAGTACCCGGACTACGTAATAGCAACGTGGAAGATGTGCGTCCCGAAAGCTGTACGGAAAACGTTGTTGAAGGGGAACCTCGACTTACCGATAGCTGGCCACGTAGGAAGCAGAAGGAAGCAAAAAACGCAAAACACGAGCAGATACAACATACGAAAACAACATTAGAACCCCAAGGATTCTCAAAGGATACTGAGGAAAGGAAATTCTGAAGGGGTGCCACGGAAAGAGTCCAAGGGTAACTCTAAGAAGGTTACTACGAAACTACAAGGATCACCAAAAGATACTATTTAATAAGGATACTACAAGGTAGTCCAAGAATTCCCCAAGGGTACTACAAGGCACTACGAGGTAACCATGTACAATGAACACGTCATGGATAACAGAAGAACAACAGGAACCCTGAAAAACAACCAAAGATTTAGCATCGGAGGAGTTGCGCAGCCCATGGGGAAGCCAGTGGTGGCGACGTGGTTACGGCTGCGTCGCATCTTCGTCAGTCTGACTGAGAAGGGGCGTGTGCGTGCCGTCTTCCTTAACTTTAACACGGTCATGGCGCAGAAGCGGGGAATACGCTCACAAATTCCAGCTGCCATAACAGTAAGTAGCCGGCCGCTTACCAAGCATGCAGCGAGTTTGCGTAGTAATGGCGCGGCGAAGAGCGGTTGGAGAGGAAGAGAGTTGGGAGATTAAACTGGAGAGGAAGAGAGTTTGAGGGGCCAAAGATGGAGAACGTGAGAGTTTGGAGAACGTTAAAGTTTGGAGAGCGTGAGAGTTTGGAGACTTGGCGGGCAGAGCCAGAGTGCAAAAGGGAATAACGGAGCTCCGCCGGACTTTGCTCGCTGCGGTGAACTTTCGACCACATGAGGAAGGGCCACATCTCTGCAGCGGAGCGGCACATAGGCGTCCCATATGCATCACGGGAACCAGCGGGACGGCAGCATTAGACAGGACTTCGGTTGAAACTGCGCATGAAGGACAAGTAGGTCAAAAAGAAGCTTTAAAATTTGGAAGCGAAGTGGATTCAGCGGGCCGTGCACAAAAGGCAAATAACGGTTCCCGTATGTCCTATATAATATACGAGTATGTCCAGAGTGCTGGCAGCTGGACAAAAAGTCCATCACGAGGAGTCAAGCCAACAAGTCAGTCAAACAACCAAATAAACTACAAGGGAGCCAAAACTAGTCGAGTTGTCGAAAGCAGAGCCACGGGAAAAGAGCAACATCGCTATCTGGCCATGTCCGGAGCAGTCAAAGATGACCTTTACTTAAGGAGTCTCCTAACCATCATTGGGAGAGGGTGGGACTGGATCCGTGTATTCAAAGACAACCAATACACCCAAAAATAAGCTTTAGAATTTGGGTACAACTCCCGCACCAAACACATCGACGTCTGCCATCCAAGAGAAGCAGCGAAGTTCTAAAATCAAAATCGAATACTTGCCGACCAAACTCATGCCAGCAAGTGTATTGACTTAAGGTTTTAGCTACAGCTAAAGATATTTGGGCAGCACCTAACTTGAAATTTAACTTTTAACTTTGAGATTGCGTGTTGAAACTATGAATTTATATCAACGAAAGAAACGGTTTATCTCTCTTCCCTCATTTGTAATTCAAAGGCGTGTAAATAAGCATTATTTCTAAAACCTGCAACTGTTTTCTTCATTCGCTGCTACAAATTTTTTTCTGTCCTGAATATGGCACCACAGTTTTAGCCGGTTTTAACTCGTTAAATTGGGCGTGTTATATTCAAACAATCTACAATGCCCTTTATATATCTATATATATTAAAGTTTAGAGATATAAGCGTTAAAATTAAGAATTTTTTAAGTTTGGGGGCGGCTTTTATATAATTAGAGTGGGGTGTCGTGTCGCGTAAAGAAATTCGTACGATGATAAGGAATCTAAATCTGAAATCCCAACCATCCAGCTCTTACACTTTACGAGATCACGTGTACAGACCGATAGCCGGACGAACGGATCGACTCGGCTATTGATACTGATGAAGAATATACAAATATTTTCTTTACAGGGATCGGATACCTATAACTTATTTTTTACTCAGAACAATATACTCGATTGCTCTTTAAATAAAGTTTATTATAAAATTAATCATTTTATAAAAGCATAACGAAATTGTTGAAATTTAAGTACTTATAGTTCTTCTTTTAACACCACTGCCTAAGGGAACAACATGAACAGCTCGAATTCCGACAAAGTCCCTGATATCTATCAGTTATACTATATGAGCAGTAGGATATAGGTTTCCGACTTATATGAAGTTAAGTCATGCGCCGTCGAAAGCGAACACATGCAGGCTTAAAATAATACAATAGTAATATATACACGTAATAATAAATACAAATGGAAGTTAATTAAGTCGTTGGTTGACGCTTTCTGCTTATAAGAGTGCAGCTGTAGAACGCTCTCTTTGTCTGGCTTTCAAAATAAGAGCCTAGAACTCTCTTTGAAATAATGTCGTTCCAATCGCGTCTTTTTCAGTTTTTGTATGGAAAACCGCTGTATGCGCTCCGTAAAATCGATATTGCAAAAAACCTTTGTCCGGGCCCATTTTTTTTAACATTGTTGCAATGAATTAATGGTTTCAAACTCTATAGCTGGTAAAGAACACTTAAAAAAATTAAAAATTTTCAATTATCAATTAATAAAACATTTTTTTAAAAGTCATAATAATTTATTGTTGATTAGTGAAGACATCGTAAAGATATTTTCAAACATTCCAAAGATATGGAATAATGACTAAGTGCACCTTTTTCGATAGTGTTAAACTCAAAATTTCTCAAAACCGTTCAAATGATGATTTTGTTTTGTCGTTGTGAACTGGTAATCGGACCTTCAATAAGGTGTGGCACGCTTCGGCGATTTTTATTCATAGTATCGTCCGTATGATACAGACAGATACACTGACAGACGGACAGACTTTATAATGTAGCTGCCATGGTAAGGGCCAAAATATATAAAGACCGTTATATTTTGTTTTCAGTAAATTTATTAAATTATTATTATTCGCGGAAAAGAAGGAAAATAGGGTGAAGGAAAATAGGCTGAGCAATTAATTTGACAAGAGTTTTGTACACACTTGCATTTTAAATAATTCAAAATTTTTGGTAAATGTAAATACAAAAACTAAGTAATTTGTTCGGCTTCTAAAATATTTTCTTATTATCATTATTATTTATAACAAGTGAATTTTAAAGTAATATTTTAACATAAATATTGCATAGTCAAACATGTCCATAAATACTCTAATTATATGAGCAACAAAACATCATAGACAAACGGGACATGCCAAAAAAAACAGAACAACAACGGATTAGCGAAATTCATTATTGTTGCTTGTTGTTTTTCTGCAAGTCACGCGTCCCTCTTTGTATTTTTCACTTGCGTTTTTTTATGTGAAGTGGTAGAAGTTACCCACGTTGACATTGAATATTAATTAAAACCAATGATTAAAAAAAAAATATATATATACGATTCCCAGGTAAGTCTCCAGCAGACCAATATTTTTTAAACAGTGAATGTAAGGATAAGTTAATGTACATTTAATAAGGGGGAATACAAGATTTCCAAAAACGAAGTGGCGTGAAAAAATTGCCAAAATTTTAAAAACCAAAAATAAGAGATTTTTTGTTGTTTTTAAACCAAATGTTTGTTATTCAAATTCCTTCGTTTTTACTTTTGTGTACATAATAAGACTTCCCAAAATCTGTAATTATAACTCCCTTAAAAGTGTTCTTTTCCACAGCAATACATTTTTCCTAATTACTTTTTACAACAAATTTAAAAAAAATCAACAAGTTAATTTCTAGGCTGATAAATAATTAAAACCTCCTTTTTTTCTAATGCTAAATGCAGTCGCTCAGGTGCCTCCGGGAAAGGTGCTGCAGAAAGCAGTTGCTGAATTCGCAGTGAACGCGCGTGATAACAAGTTTATATAGAATACATTTGGATAAAGTTTGTAGAGATCGAGGAAGAGAGTCTAGAGAA
This sequence comes from Drosophila biarmipes, assembly GCF_025231255.1. Classification (NCBI taxonomy): domain Eukaryota; kingdom Metazoa; phylum Arthropoda; class Insecta; order Diptera; family Drosophilidae; genus Drosophila; species Drosophila biarmipes. Next base: position 869,352 of record NW_026114539.1, read on the forward strand.
AACAGGACTAACGGAGTCCTGGAATCCTATATAAGCGTGTCCAGCACTGGAAACACTGGAATAGCGAGACGACACCGAGACCAGCCAACTACCTATTCGTGGTAATAAGAAGAGCGAGAGTTAACCAACTGTTAACATTTGAAGACCGGATTTTCTTATTGATCTAAGAGAGGTAACGCCATATTAATTTAAAGTGACGAACACACAATCATATGAGCTTCAAAATCAGTTCGTTACAGCTAGTAATATACACTTTAAAGTATATATCTTATATACTTTATATGTTTTATATACTTTATATACGTTATATACTTTATATATTTTATATATATATATGGAGCCCTATTATCAATTTGGACAAAAAATGCGAGCTTGCGAGGAAAATACATAAAACAAAAAGAGACGGGACACAAGTGAAAATAAAAGGCACAACTAAGAACGAAGCAAATGAGTTAAAATGTTAATTTTTAATACCAGGATAGAAGTTGAAATGCAAATTAAATGATAAAGGTTGTTATAGTTATTACATAGAACGCGAAAGGGCTCGTGCAGTCAAAACTTTGATGTACATCGTGGCAAATTTAGAGGATAATAATTTCGTGTTAGTCTAACATGAACGTTGAATGTTGGGCGGTTTAAAAGAGCTGCAGAATCAATGTTACCTCTTATAAGATTTTGTATAAAAATAGTACCAAGCATTGTTCTACGGTTTACAAGTGTAGGTAAATTAAGCGATTGTAACCTACTCTCGTAGGAAGGTAGCCTTACGTTTTGATCCCAGTTCAAACTACGCAGGGCAAATAAGAGAAATTTTTTTTATACCGACTCAATAAGGTCGATGTGCACTTGATATTGTGGACTCCAAACCGACGAACAATATTCCAAAAGAGGACGGACAAGGGAGGTAAATAATAATTTGGTCGTATAAGGGTCATCAAATTCTTTTGACCAACTCTCTATAAACCCAAGAACACTCATGGCCTTGTTAACAGTGGACATAATGTGGCAGTCAAATTTAAGTTTACAGTCAAGAAGAACACCTAAATCGTTGACTGAATTTATATGGTCAAGTGGCGTATTTTTAAGAAAGTAACTGATAAACGTAGGAGTAACCCTATAAAATGTCAAAACGTTGCATTTAAGGCAGTTCAAATTTAAAAGGTTGTACTCACACCATCCATGAAAACAATCAATATCCGACTGTAAGTTAAATCCCGACGCTATATCATTATATGATAAACAAAGCTTATCATCATCAGCATACATTAGTACACGAGAATGTGTTATGATTGAGGGAAGATCGTTAATAAACAAAGTAAACAGCAAAGAGCCCAAATGACTACCCTGAGGCACTCCAGATGTCACGTAGATCAATTTTGAAACAGCATTCTTGAATATAGCCCTCTGAGTCCTACCATTCAAGTAACATTACCAGGAAACCCAAGCTGATCTAATTTAAATAAAAGATGAGATGGTTAACGGAGTCAAAGGCCTTACCAAAATCCGTATATATAATGTCAATGATACGCAAAAATTAAACTTTTCAGTTTTTGGGCACAGTAAAAGGTCTGTTATTTGTTCTCGGTTTATTTGGAACAAATTCAAACATCATACAAAATCATCATTAAACCAAGAGCTTTCTGAAAGTAAAAAATCAAGCGGAGCAAATACGAGCGTATGAAAATCAAAATTGTTCAACTGCAATATCTTCGGATGAGAATATTCCACGTTTAAATTCCAGAACATCCTCAGATGTGGTATCTGGGGTGAATCTAGAAACAAATAATTGCTTCCGTTGTGGAACAACTGAAAGTTTCTTACGCCCCCAGCAGCAGTCTGAACCTCACTAGGCTGAGATCCAGGAACGGTGCCTACAGTACCTATAGGTAAGGTCGACACCGAATTCTTTGACTTATCCAGTTCAGAAGCTTTTATTCCGGAAACATGAACTTCACTCGAGCTAGCTTTATCCATACGCACAGTTAGTTCGCTTACCCCTGTGTAGACAGGAACTGCTGCTACCAAGTTCTGTTTTGCTTTGGATTCCAAGGTGGTATTAACGGCGGTTAAGATGACTTTTTTGCGCTAAGCCGACTTGGTTAATAATTTCTTATTATTGAACTGGGCACAGACGGTATTGAACCCCTCATTGAGTTGCCTAAAAGCACCCGAGACATTGAACAGGCTGTCTCGAGCCTGCTTCATAAAGCCGCTCATCTCAACCACCATTTCCTTGCAGGAAACACATGACCACATAAGGCCACACACAAGACAAACACATAAAAAAATAAGATCGCGAGATCGCGAAAATTCATCAAAACGTAAGAGAGCACGAGAGAAAAAATATTCTATCGACTGAGCGTGGCTTGTACGACAGCTTTCAGCACGAACAAATACAAAGTAAATCAAGGAAGAGAGAGAGAGAGAGTTGCAGAAATAGCACCGAAAAAGTCTACCAGAAATTTAGCGGGTTTATAGAGAGCAGGTTACAATTATAAAATAGAGCGAGGGAGATTGAGAGGGAGTAAAAGAGTTTTAACAAGATTAGGAGCGTAAGTTACGCAAGCAAAGCTATGAGATTAAGCAAACCTTATAGAAATGCTAAAATAACTATTAACACGTACCCGTTTACTGGGAGATCTATATTAAATAACTAGCGCAGTTGTTGGACTAATTGGTTGGGCCTTGTAAATAAATACACACAGAACACTCGCAAAAAATCACCGAAAAAGACAAAAATTCGGAGCAAAAAAGTAAACAAAGCTGGTCACAAGCGACGCTAAATTGATATTTAGCTTTAAAAAGAAGGTATTTCAGCTGCGTCTAAAAATTTCGAATAAGAAGACAAGAAAAATTACACATTTCGGCCACAAAAGATTTAAAAGATTTAACTAATGGTTATATGCTCATCAGAAATTCCAACTTGGCTTTCGGACTTCTATAAACACACTATAAGCGAGGAACCTAAATGTTGCAAATGGGAACTGATAATACGTTCAAATGCTTTAGGAATTGCCGACAATTTGGAAATACCTCTATAATTTTGGGAGGGGAATAAAAAAAGTCTTTCGAGATAGAAGGAAAAACTGATGATGAAATAGACGATGACTTACACCTGGCATTAACAAAGTTTTAAAACTGTTTCGGATCGTTTGAAAATTCAAATCTTCATCGATTAAGATACATAGAATAGCAATGACTGTATATATATTTCGTAAATCAGCTGGCCTACCCGATTTTTTATCCTTTGTGAAGTGTAAGATTTAAGGTTTTTAAGCCTTTGAAGCGCATTGGTAAACCAAGGAGGCCTGCTTAGGTTTGAAGTAAACCTATCATGAACGCATTCATCAAAAAAGTATTTAACACTTTATAGAATAGATCAGTGGCACTTTCAATGTCAGGTATAATAAGAGCGTCAATTCTACATACTGTGATTTCAGACGGGTCTGAAACAAACACAAGATCTAATTGTCTACCTAAGCAATTTCGTACAAACCAACAAATATTTGAGCGACTTGCCCTTAGTCAGGCCACGCCTGCTCATGATGGTGGTGACGTCAAATTGCCGAATTCAAATCCGGTTCTCACGGCGAATTCCACTCTGAGCGAATTGCCAAAAATTCAAATCAAGCGGTTCTCTGGAAACTACACAGAGTGTTCTTCCTTTCCAAACATACATGAAAGCACAATTCATAACAAACAGCATTTATCCAATACTCAGAAGTTTCATCACTTAAAAACACTTCTCGTTGATGAGGCTGCCAACTTAGTCCGACACTTGGCCATCACTGACACGGCGTACAATACAGCATGGGAACGACTTAAAGAAAAGTACACTCGTCTTCGGCACATTCTTAATTTTTTTTTTGGAGCAGTATATGAGCCTGCCAACAACTATAAAGATCGATGCAACAATCTTACGGAAGGTCTCAGACGTAGCTAACGAAATTGTTCGTGGTTTGGATGCAGTCAATCAAACTGTTGGCGCTGACACACGGCGCAAGTGGATTGAGCGCTGTTTCTGGGTATGTCTGGACTGCAGAGACGATCATTTATGAAGGAGAATCACTGTGCTACAACTGCTTGCGACCTGGTCATGGGGTTAACATTTTCAACCAAATCCAGAGGTTATTGGGATCTTGCCCAAATAGCAGAGCAGGACGAGAAGAACAACACAGCGACCCTCAGTCATCTTGCCCAAGGAGAGGACACACAAACGATTGTATGTGCGCAAGGCATTGCTAATCCAACACATTTAACTGAATTGAAACGGAGCATATTACCAACTGCAATGGTTTACGTTAAAACGCAAACGGTGACCTCGTATTAGGAAGCCTTCTATTGGACACAGGATCAGAGTTGTCTTACGTATCCGAGCGTTGCATCCAAGATCTAGGACTGACACGTTCGGCATCACGCATCTTTGTTACGAGAAGTTTTGGGAACTGCAGAATGTTCAAAGCAGCACAAAATCAGAACCGCATGATGAAAAGGTCAAGAACCACTTTCTCGCCACCCACAGTCGTGAAGTGGGAAGTATGTCGTGGAACTTCCATCCAAAGCGGAAAATCCTAAAATCGAATACACTCTGCATGGTGCTCTTAAGCGCTTCAAATAGGTAGAGCGACGTCTACATTAAAGCGATCAGCTGCGGACAAAGTACGTATACTTCATGCGGTAGTATATCAACCTGGGGCACATGCGTGAGGTGCCGCCAGAGGACATTGCCTCTGGAAATCAATTCTTTCTTCACCACCACCCGGTGCTCGGACGAAAGCCGCAAGTGGTTTTTGAAGTGATCCGTTTGCTGTTTGCCTACGCCTTTGTATCTACAAGTATGCATTCACAGCGGACATCGTTAAAATATTCCGCCAAATATGAGTTAACTAAAGGCACAGGTATTACCAGAAAATCGTTTGGAGAGAAGATCTATCGAATCCGATCGAGTGCTGGAAAAACTCGCTATGGATCATAGGGATTAATACCCTAACGCTTCGAAAAACCTACTGAAGGATTTTTATGTCGATGACGTTCTTACTAAGTCAAACAGTGAGGATGAGATACATCTAAGCCGAAACGATTTGATTCAGCTGATATCGTGCGCAAATCTTGAACTCGGGAAATGGGTATCCAATAGCCCATTCATACACACAGATGATACCGACGCACCATTGTCGCCAATTAAGGTTCTTAGACTGTACTGGCATCCTGGGGAAGACATTCTAACTTACAACCTCTCGGACTCTTGGCACCCGTTCTTATCCAGTTTAAGATTATTAACCAAAAACTTTGTATTGGGACGACCCACTTCCAACTAAACTGGCGGACATCTGGCTGAAGTGGAGGAATGATCTAGACACTCTACAAAAGTTCAAACTACAAAGCTTCGTTGCTAACGACGCAGACAATATCGAGCTCCACGGATTTTCGGATTCTTCAACCAAGGCGTATGCTGCTGAGCAGCAGAGTAACTAACGATGGCTCCATCTCTTGGTCAGACCCGTCAATCGTGCTTTCCTGGTTATCGTACATACCAGACCAACTAAAAACCTTTGTTGGAAACAGAACCTCGGAAATGCTGCTGACCTGATCGACTTCCAACTGTGATGAAATGTACCTTTATGGCGACAAGGATCAGTACATGGTAAAGTTAAACGACTCACGTTTTAGCTTATCTCTTTCAGACAAACACATTCAAGGAGATGTAAAGACCAACTGTTCGGCTACAATGGCTGATGCAACTTAGGCTCATCCACTCGATGAGCTGGTCGCACGAGGTTCCTCACGGCTCAAGCTCTTTCATATTGTCGCATGTATGAAGCGCTTCATTCAACTGGTACGAAATCCATCTTGCAGCAAGGCCTCAACAGCTCTTGCATTCGAAAAGGTTAAGGCAGCAAGAATTATTTGTATAAAACACGCGCAAGGCTGTTTTCAACAGGACTAACAGCTACTCCTTGACAAGAAACCTCTAAAGAACCGATCGCAGCTGGTCAAGCTAGCGCCAATGATCGACGGAAACGATTTGCTGAGGCGGACGACGGCAACAATCTGGCGTTTAATTCCTGTTTGTAATCGTTTTGTTAAAATTTTGGATAATTGGAGCACGTAACCTCACTCGCAAAATAACTCACGACTGTTTATCCTGCTTTCGTCAACGCTACCAAACATCCCGCATATGGCTCATTTACCCTGCAATCGTGTCACTCAAACGCTTCCATTCGTAAACACTGGTTACGATTATGCAGGCCCAATCCTTCTAAAGGATGCCAAAGTTCGGAAGCCACGTATGAGCAAGGGTTACATTTGCGTGTTTATCTATATGGTCAACTTGCCACAGACCTGGCAACCGAAACCTTCTTGGCTGCCTTGCGTCTCTGCGTGGCAAACGTAGTAAAATCTACAGCAAAAACGGAACTAACTTCATTGGAGCCAAACGATCTCTCGACGAAATGGAAGAATTGCTTACATCACAACAACAAAACATCGTAACATTTACACTGGCAGATGATGGATTTCAATGGGTACTCATACCTCCACGAACTCCTCATTGGGGAGCGAAATGGGAGTCGGCAGTTCGCTGTGTAAAACTGCATCAGATGCGGACCCTGCTTGCTCAAATCACCGGATACCGAAACCAACTATTTATCACCCGCCCACCACTTAATTGGGCGACCGTTAATCACCGTTCCATATCCCATCTTAAGCCACATCCCCGTGGGCCGATTAGGTCACTGGCAGATGGATGCTCCTTGGCTATACTCCAAGGATTCTTATAGAAATGGCATCAGGAGTATCTGACTACTCTGCAACACCGTCCGAAATGGAACACTTATACATCCAACCTCTCGACCGATGATGTCGTTCTTGTTCAGGAGTCCAATACGCCACCAGCATCTTGGCACATCGCACGAGTTATGGAAACCTATCCAGGAAAGGAAAACTTCGAGCAGCCAAATTATAGACACCAACAGGAGAAATTATCAGACCCATTACGAAGGTTGCAGTTTTGACCAATTCAGAAACTGTGTTTCAGGGCCGGCCGGGATGTTCGTGAACGGTTGCAACCTCTAATAACATATCATCTTTAAGCGCATAATGCTATCACTATCCTACACACTCTACCTATGTAATAAAAAAGCACTATTTATCTGTATATCTTTTGCCTTTTTTTTTGGCACACTGGAAGGCCTGCTACTTGTTCTTGGTTTATTGGGAACAAAATCATGAATTACTAAATCATCAGTAAGCCAAAAGCTTTCAGAAAGTAAAACATTAAAAACATCATGCGGAGCAAATCTTTTAGAAGACGATATCCTACGAGCGTATGAAAATAGAAATTGTTCAACTGCAACATCATCGGATGGGAATTTTTCACGTATAATTCCAAAACACCCTCATATGTGGTATATGGGGTTAATCTAGAAACAAATAATTACGTTCTTGTGGAACAACTGAATGTTTCTTACGCCCCCAAGCAGCAGTCTGAACCTCACCTGACTGGAATTCGGGAACGGTGCCTGCTGTACCTATGCCGATGACTTATGCTTGATACAAACAAAGTTGTAAAACTGTTTTGGTTCATTTGAAAATTCAAATTTTTATTTTCTTTTTAAAATAGTTTAGTGTCACTTTCAATGTCAGTATAATTGTAGAAGTCTGTTCAATTATAATGAAAAATCATATCGTTAAGTTTATTATAGTCACATTTACGAAAACATCTCATTTTAGTTGGAGAAACTAAGAGCAGGGGAAGAAAATTGTCAACTCCATAGTTGGATAATATCCGCCTTCAGGTCTTCAAACACAAGAACTGATTGTCTATTTACGGAATTTCGTATCAATTCTTAATGGCCATCCACAAAATTATGGGCGGTGTGATGAGTTGAATAACTCCACACAAATACTAACAGCAGATGGCCGGCCGCTCACCAGGTACGCGGCGAATTCGAGTAGTGGCGGCGCGGCGAAGAGCGATTGGAGAACGAGAGTTTGGAGATCGAGGACGGAGAACGTGAGAGTTGGAGAACGTGGGAGTTTGGAGAGCAAGAGGGTTCGGAGACCAAGAGAAATTGGAGACCAAGAATGGAGAACGATAGAGCGGAGACTAAGCGAGAATGCCGTGTGCAAAAAGGAGTAACGGGACGCCGCCAGACTTTGGACGCTGCCGTGAACTTTGGAACGCCCTCCTGGCGTTACGTCTGGAGGGTCTACCAGACCTAGAGGAGTGAAAGCCGGAGATTTTAAATCGTGAGCTCGGGGGTAAGCCTGTCGAGCCCCAGTGTACCTCGCCACAAGCCCTACCTTGGCGTATCCCGGCGTGAGCCCAGTGCACCAAGTGGAGTTGAGCAGGTCCTGGCGCGATCAGCCGGAAGGGAGAGAAGTCCCAGAGCGGGGCGACCGAACCCCGAAAGTAACGAGCCAGAAGGGAGAGAAGTCCCGGAGCGGCGCGACAGAGCCCCGAGAGTCACGAGCCAGAAGGGAGAGAAGTCCCGGATCGGCGTATGCCTACGAACCCAACACAGAAGTCACGCTACGCATAGCCACCCAGTCAGGAGCAGGCACGGACAGTACGCGAAAGGGTGAGGCTAGGGTGGAACGTTCGTTTACATGAGGCGTAGAAGTGAAGAGCGAGGCTTCCTGGCTTCCTCCTTGACTGTCCGCACGATCTGAGCGGAAGCCCCGTGGGCCCATTCGGGACAGAGCAAGGGACAGGCGGTTGTGTGTCAAGAGGAGTGATCCTGGAGAACTCGTCAGTCTGTTCACCCTACTCTGAGAACGGTGACGTTTCCCTAAGCCCGCACTGCTGACTCCATAGCGAGTCTGAATCGTGGCCGAGCAGTCACCGAGCCAAACGCGTTAGGAACAAGCAGCGGACAAGGATCTTCAGGGAGCGACAAAACTGGAACTCCGTGGCAACGAGGCGAGCGAACATCGAGTCAACCCATTTCTTCGGAGACAGCGAGACAAGGTAGTTATAAAGCCGACTGCAGTTATACCCGCAATAAGCCTACGAACTCGAGAATTCTGTGCTTTCTCTCTGGACTACTGGGCGGTCACGTTTATATAAATTTGGTGGGACGAACAAACACAATCTGCTGAACTAGCCTCACAAATACTGTAGCGAGCAGAAACCAAATAAATCAGTTCGTTTCATTTGGCGCCCAAAACGTGATTGTCCCAGCGGTGAAAGCAAAATAAACAGAATGGGAAAGAAGTGGATTTACCGCCTTAAGAAGAAAGACTTCGCACAAAGGCATAATGTCGCCCTGGATGGCAGATTAGAAGACATGAGGAAGACATTGTCGGAGTATTAATCCGAGATAGAGAACGACACACAACTAGCCGACATCTGGGCTGTGCTGGAAGCCATGTATTACGACGGAGCCGGCCCGAGTATCACGCTAACTAACGCTGAAGGGGATAACCTACCTAGTAGCAAGCTTGAACGTCGACAACTTGTAAAGGGTGGCCCATAGGAGAGAGTTAAGCCAGGACAGGAAGACAACGGTGCTGACCTCTAGAAGATGCGAGGAGACAGGTAGCCAGGAGACACGGAGAAATGACCAATTTTCACCTCCGCAACGAGTCCCACGACAGCAGGCACCATGAGCACCACGAGGAGGTCCGCCAACACCTACGGTTTAGACCCAGACATGACCCCCCGAGTTGGGCGTTGAAGTGGTTTATCGCCAACAATAAATAAAAAACCTGGGCAGAGTGCATGAGAGCTTCTGTTTTTAAGGCTGTCGGATCTGGTCAGGCAACGAAAGCAGCAAAACTAAACTATTCGGCGAAAGACACCTTAAAGATCATCAAGGAAAACTGTACCCCAAGCTTAAGGATCATCCTAAGGGCGTACAAAGTGCCGCACCTGGACACGTTGATGAATACGAAGAACTGGAAGAGGAGCGGGAAGCGTTCGCACAAGAAAACAAGTTCTCAAAGGCCAAGTCGTCACCACCAACGCAGGTCAAGTGCAGAAGATTCGAGGAGACAGATAGCCAGGAGACACGCAGGCACCAGGAGCACTACGAGGAGGCCAATGGACGAGACCACAGCAGCAACAGATGCAACCAGCGAACACAGTGTGGAGACCGCCAAACACAACACAGAGGCCGCGGAGAACGACACACATTGCAGATCCCCATGAGGCCTGCCGAAGGTGCGGCGGACACGGACACTGGGCACGGGGATGTCGACTCCAACGCCTGTTGTTTTGCTGGGTGTGCGGGAGAGTAGGTGTCAGGAGCGTCGAGTGCTGCCAGCAGGCGGGAAATGCCCAGCGACCTCAGCCGCAGAGAGGTGAGCGGGGGTCGCAAGATGCTACCTCTCCAAACTATCGGGCGAGCTAATCGAGGAGGAGCAGCAGTTGTCCGCAGCGGTGAAGATTGGGGGAGGCAGGTACAATGCCACGATCGACACCGGGGTAACAGCGAGCTTTATAAGCAAGGAACTGGCGGACAACCTGACTGCCCTCAGGAGGGTTACGAGGACATGGCGGCAAGTGAGGTTGGCAGACGGAAGGTGCGGCGGGATCGATGAACAGTTGGAGGTGGGGATCGCATTCGGGAACAAGCGCCTAACCATGAGCCTGCTGATACTACCAGGGGTAGTGGATTCATTGGTGTTAGGATGGCACTTTCTGGCCAGGAACCGATACAATGGGTGGCTCGAGGAGAGGCTATCGTGACAGAGGCTTCCATGACAGGAACGTCGAACATGGCAGAGCTTCAAATAACGATGAAGGACGACAAACCAATAAAACAGCGATACTACCCCAAGAACCCGATGTTCAAGGGGAGATCAATGCGAAGGTGGACGAGCTACTCCAAATGGGATGCATAGAGCACTCAACCAGCCCATACAGCTCTCCCATTGTGAGGGTTAGGAAGAAGACGGGCAAGTGGAGACTGTGCGTTGACTTCCGGCAGATCAACGCCAACTCGATAAAGGATGCCTACCCGATGCCTCGAATAAATTATATCCTCGACCAGCTGAGAGAGGCACGGTTCATAAGCAGCTTGGACCTGAATGATGGCTACTGGCAAATCCCACTGAAAGAAAGCAGTAGGCAGTACACTGGGTTTACAGTGCCGGGAAAGGGCTTATTCCAGTGTAGAGTAATGCCGTTTGGACTCCATTCGGCATCTGGAACCTTCCAGCGGGTGTTGGACCGTGTGATTTGTCCCGGGATGTCGCCGCACGCATTTGCTTACCAGGATGATATCATAGTGATCGGACGCACACTAGAAGAGCACAAAACTTGAAAACTTGAAAGTGGTATTCCGGCGGATAAAAGACGCAAATCTGAGGTTGAACCCGGAAAAATGCCAGTTTTTCAAGAAGGAGCGCTATATCTGGGTCATAGAGTGACTAGCGACGGAATAGGTACGGTTCCGGAAAAGGTAGCGGTTTCGACAGTTCCTGGGCGTATCATCATGGTACAGGCGATTTGTACCCGACTTCGCAAAAATAGTCAAACCTCTCAACGATCTGCTGCGCAAGGGCAACAAGTGGATGTGGACACAGGAACATTATTCGGCATTCGAAGAAGTAAAGGCAAGGCTGGTGGCAGACCCCGTACTGGCGTGCACGGATTTTGAAAAACCATTTGTCCTGCAAACGGACGCAAGTGATTACAGTATTGGGGCCAGTTTGACCCAAGAAACTGAACGTGGCGAAAAGGTGATCTCTTCCTTAAGCCGAACGCTTAAAGGGGATGAGAAAAACTACTCCACGACCGAGAAGGATTGTTTGGCAAAAGTCTGGATCGCCCAGAAACTTAAGCTATATCTGGAAGGGTACCACTTTAAGGTGGTAACCGACCACATGGCACTGCAGTGGCTCAACAGCATCGAGTGATTCTGGTAGGTTTGTCAGATGGGCCCAGGAGTTGCAGCAGTATGACTTCGAAATAGCGTACAGGAAGGGACAACTCAATGTGGTGGCAGATGCATTATCAAGGTAGCCGCTACCAATAACACTGCGAGGGATCAAGGAGACATCGGCTTCGCAGCATGCAGCTGGATTCAGGACATGCGCGGAAAGATTAGAACCCAGCCACAAAAGCCGGACTACGTAATGGAGGCAGACACCCTGTAGAGGCGGGCCATGCGCAAAAAGGAAATAACGGAAATAAATATATATTATATAAACCCGCAGGGCGCTGGCAGCGGGATCAGTCAACTTCGACTAGTCAGTCAGTGGAAATCAATCAGTCGAAATCAAGAGAAACATTTGAACGAATATCAACCAAGCAAACTACGAGGGAGCCACAACAAGGTGAATCGTCGGAAGCAGCGCCGTGGGAGCCTACAAGGAGCAAGATTGTCACGTCGAGACGTTCGGGATTGGGAATTGCAAGGAATCTCCGAACTGAGACACAGGTGGCTGAGGTCTAAGGAGCCACCACACGGCTAAGTCAAGACGGCCTGTTCATTCCTGCCAATAAAGTCCTGGAGTTACGCCTGGAGGGTCTACTTACTTAGAGACTTAGAGCAGTGAAGGCCGGCGACTTGAAATCGGGAGCTCGGGGATAAGCCTGTCGAGCCCCAGTGTACCTCGCCCCAAGCACTACCTTGGCGTATCCCGGCGTGAGCCCAGTGCACCAAGTGGAGTTGAGCAGGTCCTGGCGCGATCAGCCAAAAAGGAGAAAAGTCCGGAGCGGCGCAACAGAACCCCGGGAGTAGCGAGCCAGATGGGAGAGAAGTCCCGGAAAGGGTGAAGCTAGGGTGAAACGTTCGTTTACATGAGGCGTAGAAGCGAAGTGAAGAGCGAGGCAGCTTCCTGGCTTCCGCCTTGACTGTCCGCACGATCTGAGCGGAAGCCCCGTGAGCCCATCCGGGACAGAGCAAGGGACAGGCGGTCGTGTGTCAGGAGGAGTGATCCTGGCCGAGCAGTCACCGAGCCAAACGCGTCAGGAGCAAGCAGCGGTCAAGGATCTTCAAGGAGCGGCAAAACTGGAACACCGTGTCAACGAGGCGAGCGAACATCGAGACAACCCATACCATCGGAGACAACGAGACAAGCAAATTATAAAGCCGTCTGCTGTTATACCCGCAATAAACCCACTACTAACCCCTGAATTCTATACTTTCTCACTGAACTACTGGGCGGTCACGTTTATATAAATTTGGTGGGACGAACACACACAATCTACTGAGCTAGCCGCACAAATACCGTAGCGAGCAGAAAGCAAATAAATCAGTTCGTTACAGCGGATATAGGCATAGCGACAAATAAGTCAGTAGGAGGAGACCAAGAAATATCAGGTAGGCTAAAGTCATCCAAAACAATCAAAAGGTCTGTATTAGAAAGAAGGGATAGAACAGAATTTAAGATGGTGCTCATAAATTACTAGATCAAAGCCACGTAACAAAAACAGATAAACAGATTGCATGGAAACTTTCAAACTTAGAAAGTCAATTTTTTTTGGGATATGAATGAGAATTCTTTCAGATGTTAGGCTAGAGGTAACAGCAATCAGCACGCCGCCCATCCTACGTGAATGGCGATCGGTCGTATAAGTATTAAATTTATTAGGCAGAACTTTAGAGTCGGAAATCTCTGGTTTCATCCAAGTTTCCGAAAAAACTAAAATATCTTTAGTAAATGCAGAGGAGTCAGCATAAAGCTTGGGTAGTTTCATGTTTAGTCCCCTGACATTTTGATACGCCAAAATGAATCTTTTTAGTTTTTTTGGCACCCTGCAACGCCTGTTATTTGTTCTCGGCTTATTGGGACCAAATTCTTTAATTACTAAATTATCAGTAAGCCAAAAGCTTTCAGAAAGTAAAAAATCAGGTGAAGCAAATATTTAAAAAAAAACTGATGGATGGGAAGTTTTTACGTATAAATTCCAAACCATCCTCAGATGTGCTATCTGGGGTGAATCTAGAAACAAATAATTGCTTCCTTTGTGGAACAACTGAAAGTTTCTTACGCCGCCCAGCAGCAGTCTGAACCTCACTATGCTGAGATCCAGGAACGGTGCCTACAGTACCTATAGGTAAGGTCGGCACCGATTTCTTTGACTTAACCAGTAAAGAAAATTTTAGGCGACTCTGTTAATCCTTTTTTTTTATTAAGCTGGGCACAGACGGTATTGAACCCTTTCTCATTGAGTTGCTTAGAAGCTCCTGAGATTTTCAATAGAGATTTCCTTGCAGGACCCGCATGACCACATAAGAACGGAGTTAAGAACAATTAAATCTTTAACTCATTTAACACATTTGACGTGCATCATCAAATCGCCGAGTCAGCAAAAAAAAAGGGTATCTTTACTTGAGCGCGCAAGTATACAATTTTTCCTTAGAACAGACAAGAATCCTATTCTTTGAAGAAAATGGAATGAAATAAATGATGTAAGAAACCTCAAAGTAAATTTGGCACTGGGATCAAATTCAAAGACGACAAAGGCACAAAAATTAATTAAACGCAAGAGAGCACGAGAGAAAAATTTTTCTATCGACTGAGCGTGGCTTGTGCGACACTAACAACTTTAAGGAGAAACGAATACAATACAAAAAAAGCGAGCAATAGAGAGAAAGAGTTATAGAAATATCACCGAAAAAGTCTACCAGAAATTCAGCAGGTTCATAGAGGGAAATAGAATTACAGTTATAGAACAGAGCGGGAGAGATTGAGAGATTCAGAATGCGTAAACTACACTAACAAAGCTAAAGATTGAACAAATTTAATAGAAATGTTAAAATAACTATAAAAACATACCCGTTTAAAATTTCTAACATAAATTTTAGGTCTAGTTTTATAAGTAAATGAACACAAAACACTCACACAAAATCACTGAAAAAAAAATCAGATCACAAAAGTAAACACAGCCGTTCACAAGCGACGCTAAATCGATACTTTATATGCTCTATATATTTTATATACTTTATATACTTTATATATTTTATATACTTTTCAATCTGCTTATAAATAGCAAAGGAAAAAGCAAAAAATAGTTTATAGCAAGCTAGCTGTCCGGCTTGTTGGAATGGTGCAGGTGTTATCCCGTCCGGTCCCGGCAAGAGATCAAGTTTGATCCCTTCTCCGGAATGTATTGCTGGGTGATAGCCTGTTTGATGGCTCCCAAAATTCCAAACCATCCTCAGATGTGCTATCTGGGGTGAATCTAGAAACAAATAATTGCTTCCTTTGTGGAACAACTGAAAGTTTCTTACGCCGCCCAGCAGCAGTCTGAACCTCACTATGCTGAGATCCAGGAACGGTGCCTACAGTACCTATAGGTAAGGTCGGCACCGATTTCTTTGACTTAACCAGTAAAGAAAATTTTAGGCGACTCTGTTAATCCTTTTTTTTTATTAAGCTGGGCACAGACGGTATTGAACCCTTTCTCATTGAGTTGCTTAGAAGCTCCTGAGATTTTCAATAGAGATTTCCTTGCAGGACCCGCATGACCACATAAGAACGGAGTTAAGAACAATTAAATCTTTAACTCATTTAACACATTTGACGTGCATCATCAAATCGCCGAGTCAGCAAAAAAAAAGGGTATCTTTACTTGAGCGCGCAAGTATACAATTTTTCCTTAGAACAGACAAGAATCCTATTCTTTGAAGAAAATGGAATGAAATAAATGATGTAAGAAACCTCAAAGTAAATTTGGCACTGGGATCAAATTCAAAGACGACAAAGGCACAAAAATTAATTAAACGCAAGAGAGCACGAGAGAAAAATTTTTCTATCGACTGAGCGTGGCTTGTGCGACACTAACAACTTTAAGGAGAAACGAATACAATACAAAAAAAGCGAGCAATAGAGAGAAAGAGTTATAGAAATATCACCGAAAAAGTCTACCAGAAATTCAGCAGGTTCATAGAGGGAAATAGAATTACAGTTATAGAACAGAGCGGGAGAGATTGAGAGATTCAGAATGCGTAAACTACACTAACAAAGCTAAAGATTGAACAAATTTAATAGAAATGTTAAAATAACTATAAAAACATACCCGTTTAAAATTTCTAACATAAATTTTAGGTCTAGTTTTATAAGTAAATGAACACAAAACACTCACACAAAATCACTGAAAAAAAAATCAGATCACAAAAGTAAACACAGCCGTTCACAAGCGACGCTAAATCGATACTTTATATGCTCTATATATTTTATATACTTTATATACTTTATATATTTTATATACTTTTCAATCTGCTTATAAATAGCAAAGGAAAAAGCAAAAAATAGTTTATAGCAAGCTAGCTGTCCGGCTTGTTGGAATGGTGCAGGTGTTATCCCGTCCGGTCCCGGCAAGAGATCAAGTTTGATCCCTTCTCCGGAATGTATTGCTGGGTGATAGCCTGTTTGATGGCTCCCTGGAGTGTGACCATGATCTATTTGCCTTCCAAAGATAGCCCAAAAGAGCGGCTTTCTTAGAGAGTATCACTCGATTTTTTCACATCAGAGAAGAAAACCTGTCATGCGATTCGTTTCGCTCTTCTAGCAGCCTTTTTGTAACAGCCTAGTTTATGCTTTTAGTTTTGCCAGTTAGTATCCTCGTTTTCCGCTTGTGCTCGGTTAAACAGACCTATAGAGTTAGATCTGAGGCTTGATCACCAGGGGGGTTTTTTCATTACCCTTGGGACATTGCCCCTATTGCAATAGAATATGCTCGAATTTGGGAAAAAAGTCGCTAAAATACCTTTTTGCTAAACTCCATGTTCGAATTTTTTTGTTGCGGTCTGATAGGAAGGATCCGGCATTTCTTGCTGGGGTATGATTTGTTTGATGGCTCCCTGGAGTTTGACTAGGATCCATTTGCCTTCTGAAGAGAGCGGCTTTCTTACAGAGTACTTTCCTGTGCCGTGCGGCAGCAATCGTTTTTTCTATATCAAAGAAGAAGGCCTGCCGTGCAAATCGCTTTGCTCTTTTAGCAGCATTTTTGTAAGAAGCTAGTTCATGCTTATAGTTTTGCCAATTAGGGTCCTCGTTTTCCGTTTGTGCTCTATTAAACAGGCCTCTGGATTTAGATCTGAGACTTGATAATTTCTGGGATCACCCGGGGCGGGGTTTTTTTTTATTTATAGGAATTCTGCTCTCCGGATTGCCCTTTTTGGTGAGCCCGAGTAGGACTTAATCATTGGTGATTTCGGCGAAAGATAACTGAAACTGGACCTTAGATCTCTTCCCCGATGCTTCGGGTAGATCTTAGGATAGCTGCTATTTTGCCTGAGCTCCTTCTTTGGTGGACTTATCGTGCCCGTAGTTTGGAAGCACCGTCATTACCCTTTCTACTTACTTCAGACATTCAGACGAAGGTGTAGAAATATTGCTTCTTGCATGAAAGCGCAGAGTCTGGGGGGCAGTCTGCCTTTCCGAAGATCTTTATTTATTTGCGCCAGCGGGGAGCCCGGGGGCCTTGGCTGTGTCTACCGTGCTTGTGATATTCTCCCTAATTACTCCCTGGGTAAGTCGATAGTTATGAGATGTTGTTTGGAAGGGGAGGTGGGTAGGGGAAGTGTTGAATATTATGGTTTTGTCTACAGCAACTATTTCGATGCGGCATCGTTGGTATTGCTTTATTGCAGAATACTAGATAGTTGTCCGGGACTGCTTCTTTCCCATGGTTTTCGTTCACGATTCCGTGTTTGACTTCTCCCACCAGCTTATTTACAGTTTGCCTTTAGAGAGGCCGCCCAATATCCGTAACCTGCCACCCACTCTGTTTCCCAGCTAGGCGTATTTGGAACCAAGTCACAAGTTTCTCAATCTAAGTAAAGACAAAATTACTATAATTTTCTAAATTATAAGGCAGGGAGGATAAAATACAAATATATAAATAAAATTAATTAGCTCCCAAAGACGATCATATTATTGATTTTAGACTAGTCAGTAAGTATTAAGTAAAAATTGAGTGGTATAAGTGCTTAGATTCGCTACATAAGACTTTACAAGGTTCATGCGTGGTTCATTAGTCTTACAGTATTTTAAAATAAGAGAAAGATAGTTTCTGGTGAGTCACATTTTTGACTTTCCTTTTCACCATGAAAAATATTACGTATGAACATAACTAGCAGTTATATGATTAGATAATGAGGGTAAAGTAAAATGAAGTCTGCTAGAGTAAGACGGTAATATTATGCTTGAACTCCAGTTAAGTCGCCGTAATTATTAAAATAACAATTAAAATTATTTGTTGTATGGTTGACATCGTTTCAAGTTGCAGGTCAACCAGTTCAGTTGTGAGTTTTGAATCCAGACCAGATAGAGTAGCCAGAGAAAATGAAATTAAACTTTACTAACACAATCGCCATAGAAAGTGAAGTTTAGCAGGACAGGTTGTTGTTTTGGAGATTCCATTGAATTCCTAAAACTTTAGCCGCAGTGCTGATTGGGAGCTCGTCTTGGCTGATGCGGATGCTGTTAGACACCCAATTGCCAGGCTCAAGCTTAGCCTTGGACAGCAGCTGATGAGGAAAAAACGTCCTCAAGCACCATTATTCAAGCTGTGGAACTCATCCTGGTGATCTCCAGTATTCTGACAGCAAGAAACGGTTGAAAGTGTTGGAGGGAATCACTCGAAGCATCTCTCCAAATGATCCGTTCAAAGTTTCAGTGCTTAGGGGCTACGCAGAACTGGCGAATCATTTTGACTATGTCCGCCAAAAACACGAACATTTGCATTCGAAAGTGAAGCCATACATGAAAGAGGGCACGTTGAATGCCAATATGTAAGGCGTCATTTGGAGCGTGACCGTTTTCGTCTTTCTTAGAACTGGGTGTTGTGTAATCTTCTGGGCGCAGCTTACGCATATGACCTAGGCTTAGATATTCGTTCAAAAATTTTGAATATTACTTGCGAAGCTCTACATTACGCTGTTGGCGACATTCCACGGCATAGAAGCGTGAGACAGCGCCCTGCAGGCTGTTTCCAAACTCTTGGCTTTCATGTTTGAAAGGCAATTCATGTATTTGCCGTCTTGGTCCCGGGAATGTATGGTCAGAAAGTATCGCTCCACTTTTTCGTGCGAAAGGTCTCGTTGTGTATGCTCAGTGTTATCCTCGATCTCCCAAAAGCGTTGAAGAGAGGAGTTTATATTAACCGTAATCATGAGCGTGTTGGCGGCTAATGGGCATTGCAACGGAAGTAATTATCCATCCAAAGACCGAGCTGATGGCAATAATATTTTCACCTGTGTCTTATTTTTTATCAAATGACCAAAATTGGTTAATTTCCCAGTAAAATCTGCTAACTAGAGTCCATCGTAGACCCTCAGAGCTTTTTTATCAATGTCGTTCCGCACAAGGGATGATGTGATTTTGTCAGCACATGGGCTGCGACAACAAGCGTATGCAGTGCTCTAGTAGTTTCGGCCTTGACGTAAGACATTCGAAACTAGTATCCAGGAACGTAGGCTAGCTCAAAGCCGATATCCAGGTGCGTAGCACAGTTGATATTGTACTTAAAACCCTAAGAAATATTAAATTCTAAAAATACTAGCTTACATCTAAAAAAAAAAAGAGTTGGTAACATGGTTGATTTAAAAAGCATTTGACAATGACGATTAATTAATGTTTTTAACTAATCCAGTGGTTCGCAAATTTTTATATTCCCTCGTGCTTCCTGAAAGAAGTTTTTAATCTTTGGTGATAGTGCCTACAAAACAACCGGAAAGAGATAGTGTTATACCCAGAAATTCAATACCGTTTCTTCGGCAATGTATTTTTTAATAAAGAGATTGCAGTAGGCGGTGGCATGGCCAAGAAAGCTGTTCCGGGCTTAGAAAACCGATGAAAAAATCACTTTGCTGCAGTAATGTGCCCAAGCTGTGATGAGCTTGAGTAATTCGCTCTTTAAATACGCGAATAAGGTGAGGAAGTGCAGGTATTTCTTCTCATACGTTTTGATTTCTTTGGTAGCATTCGATGTGCACCGCTTTCAGTGCTCTAGTAGTTTCGGCCTTGACGTAAGACATTCGAAACTAGTATCCAGGAACGTAGGCTAGCTCAAAGCCGATATCCATATAAAGCAAGTCCCTTTGAACGAAATTATTATTTGATTCCGTACAGGAACCAACTATGAAATACTTAAGATAGTTACTTGGTAAATATAGTATGTATTAATTAATTTATTGTTCGTTACGATGCTTGATTACCGGTAGTTGCATGCAGGTGCGTAGCACAGTTGATATTGTACTTAAAACCCTAAGAAATATTAAATTCTAAAAATACTAGCTTACATCTAAAAAAAAAAGAGTTGGTAACATGGTTGATTTGGAAGCATTTGACAATGACGATTAATTAATGTTTTTAACTAATCCAGTGGTTCGCAAATTTTTATATTCCCTCGTGCTTCCTGAAAGAAGTTTTTAATCTTTGGTGTTAGTGCCTACAAAACAACCGGAAAGAGATAGTGTTATACCCAGAAATTCAATACCGTTTCTTCGGCAATGTATTTTTTAATAAAGAGATTGCAGTAGGCGGTGGCATGGCCAAGAAAGCTGTTCCGGGTTTAGAAAACCGATGAAAAAATCACTTTGCTGCAGTAATGTGTCCAAGCTGTGATGAGCTTGAGTAATTCGCTCTTTAAATACGCGAATAAGGTGAGGAAGTGCAGGTATTTCTTCTCATACGTTTTGATTTCTTTGGTAGGATTCTTTTAAAAGTGGATTTCGTCAGCGATCTTCTCAAGGCTCCTGCAAATTTGATTTAGCCGTACCAGCGTGGCTCTTTGTAGGTGGATTATCGATGAAATTGACCAAGAATAAGGCTTTTAAGTGCCTGCTGCTCCATTGTATGCAGTTTTAGTTATACATTTTGCAAATGCGAAAATATTCCGGCTCTCGAAGGACCAGGCAATGATAGTAAATGAGTCATGCTAAGGTTTTAACCAAACTATTAATATGAGTTATCAGTTACTTTTAAGGCTGTTCTGGGAGACTAGGATCTAAGTAAATAATTTTAAAGAATAGTGCAAAAATACTGGCCATTACTTGATCTGTATTTGCGCCAACTTATTTTAACTTAGGCGATGTCAGTTAGCCAACCATACAAAGGCTTTGTATTAACAAAATTATAAAACTGTTATTAAAGGAGCAACGAAATAAATAGTTTTTATAACAGTGGGTATAAACTGCTGGGAAATCAGACCCGGCTTTTAAGTATTTAAAAAAAAAACAGAATATGAATATGTGAATGTGAACTTTTTGTATGGATAATACTCCATATTTTTTAGTCGTGTGAACTCTTTGTTAAACCATGGAGGTTTGTTTGTGATCGAAGAATAGTATGTAGAAGAGCATGTATCATTTTGAAATATAACAAAAACCTCAGTCATATAAGTACATAAGTAAGGATCCTACCAATCAGAAACAAGCTAAATTCAGTGTTGAAAGTCAGCTCAAGCGTTGTGTAATGTCTGTCTGCAGGTAATGTAATTGCAGAGGTTTTGACTTTACAAACACAATCTGGGCTGGAAACAAAAGGCAAATTTGGTAAACTTCATAATGTTTTGTGTACGGTGTTTATTTAAGAAGACGAAATATTAAGCCAATACGATGCCGTTTATTTCTTCAACTCAGAAAACGACGGGTTCGAAGGTCAAACCTAAAAGTTATGTAGTTATTTCGGAAATCTTAGGAATTAAGAACATGCGTCTTTAACCAGGTTTATGGAAAAGCAATCTCGTGGGAAAGCACAGTAAAACTAAAAGAGTAAAAATATGTAATCTTAGGCTGAAATAATTGCTTGGAATAAGGCGCAGATAGCAGGCCGCTACAAAGCATTAAACAGTATTCGTATATTTATCCGTATCCTTACGGCTGCAGTGGAGGAGATTGGCAGTGTTCGTTCTTGCTTTTTGAAAACAACAACGTTTATCGTGATGATGTGGGAGAGTGGATTCAGAATCCTAGACTTCGACGGAACCGCAAGTTTGTTTCTACGCCCACAATCCGCCCAAATATTCGGAGCCTACTGTTTTTAGTCTATAAACAAGGAAAAACGATATTGTCTAGTGCCTCGACTATCAGATACCCGTTACTCAGCTTGAGGGAGCAAAATAGAAATGGATATATAAGCAGCAAAGAAATGTTCTAAAGCGCCACCAACCGTCTATTTTGTTATATGTTATGTGGGTGGCAGAAAGTTTTAGGCGTTTTAGCTGTTTGGGGACGTTAGAGTGTCAGAAATTTTTTTATGCCAATCGCCAATACCTATCGTTTGAAAATAAAAAAAAGTTTAAACGCCCACTTTATGACCACACAACCACATATAATTTTGCTGCTTATATATCTACATTTTTTTGCCCCTTTAGCTAAGTTACGGGTATCTGATAGTCAAGGCTTGCCACGCCCACTCTAACGCCCACAAACTGCCAAAACGCTTAAACCTGCTTTCCTTTCGCATTACCAATACCGCATTACAATATCGCTTTGCTTCTTTTATATTTCAATTTTTGTTACCGTTAGCTGAGTAATGGGTACCTGGGTATCAAGTGATTTTACTTTAACGTTCTTTCTTATTTATTAGGTACTAATTCCACAAATAAATCGGGAAACCGAGACCTT
The DNA here is from genome assembly GCF_025231255.1 of Drosophila biarmipes. Taxonomy (NCBI): domain Eukaryota; kingdom Metazoa; phylum Arthropoda; class Insecta; order Diptera; family Drosophilidae; genus Drosophila; species Drosophila biarmipes. The sequence goes on from NW_026114539.1 coordinate 891,884, forward strand.
TCTGAGTATTCGCCATCAAACACGGAAATACTGATTGGCGGTAGAAATAGATTTAGGCTCATTGGAAAGTCGTTTTCTCGAAGGAAGGTCAATTTATAATATTTTTATAAGGTCTGAAATGGAATTTTTCTTTGGTGGCTGCCCCTGTCCCAGGCGAATTAACGAGATCATCATGGGCTTGCCTCAGTTATCGAATCTATCGAATCTTGTGTGACTTGTTTTTTTCATAAAAGAAGTTATTATAATGCGTGAAGTTAAAATCCTGTGAAGTCGGAAGATGCTGTGGGTCCAGTAACGGGTTACGGCACGGGGACGCTTTGATGGCGATCGCGACGCGGCAATGGCAACGATTGTTACTGCTATATTCGATTCAGATTCAAAATTTGAAAAAAACAAACGATATATATGTAAAAAGTTTTACAAAGAAATGTTTTTTCAAATCGATTTACTGTTAGAGGACTTTTTACGCTTTGCCAGAGGATTTTGAATTATAGTTATGCTGGTGAGCAATTTGTGGATAACTGTTTTTTGTGTTGGTAGTTTGTTTTGCAGGGTTAATATCAGCAATGCCTTACACGGTTAACCTTGTCTCAGGTATTAAGGCATGCTAAGCAATAATTGACACAATGAGTTTTATATTATGGGTGACAAATTTTTGATCTAAGGTTGCAGTCACTTTTCAACAAAGGAAAGGTCATTGTTTATTATTGTTGCATAATTAATTGATTTCCCAAAAATTTGTTTTTGATAACCTTTTTTCTTTTACGTTTTATTCCAGTCAATAACTGTGGTTTCGTGTGTAAGGCTTACTATCAAAGTTAAATTAAATTAACGGGACCCTAGATACAATTGTTATTTACAAAAGAAAGGGAAAAAATAAACGTTTTAAACCACATTTTTTTTAAGGACCATTTGCCCGGAATTCTTCATAAAAAAAATTTAATCTACTTGTTTGTGCCTAACCGAAGTATTCACTTCTAGGTCTCACCGTAGGACAAGGGGGTTATAGTAAGCGCCTTATCGGTGGCATGGGGACGTTTTTATAGCTGGACGATCGCATCACGATGATGGACGGATAGGCGTTGCGGCCACCGGAGGTTAGCTGGTAGTTAAGATGTGTTACGAGCTTGTTCCCAGAAGTAGGAAGTAGAACCGTTATTATATATGTTGATCAGCAATTCTCATAACCAGTGGGTGACGCTGAGCTCCTGGTACTGATTTGTTGGGTGCTGGTCATGTTGCACCCTTGCGCGAAAACACTCCCATTTTAATCCCACAAGTGAGTCAAGACACGCATGATTTGCTTGGTCAAGGCCGCAGATATGAGGGTGGTCAAATCATGGTAGTATTCGAAAAGTAGTTCTTGGGACAAAGAAAGAAGAAAGAAGAAAGAAATGTTACGTAGGCATATTAGTTCCCGAGTCCTGAAACGGACTTGGGCCGAGAGTGAGGCGTTCGATGCTCTTGGTATGCCTCTTTCCTCTCTAACGAACGAGAATAAATATTTAAAGTTCCTGGAAAATAATATAAGTGTTTGCAGTGTGTGACTCGTCAGTCCACACTGCCCCTAAGGCTTACTGTGTTGGGCTGTGATTCGGCCAAATTCCCTCACCTGCACACATCAGCAAAAACGCAGACTATTTACGACTGCAGACGTCGCTCAGAGGGCTCTCGCAATTGAACATACAACTATAAGGCTGATACTCGCCGCGGAAAACTTAATAAAAGTCTATAAAACTGTTGGGGACTGCACGAATATTTATATATGTAAGCTTTAAGAAAGGAACCGGGTTCCAAGAAACTTGCCCTTTTCAATCCAGTGCGGTGAGATCTCTTCGCTAAGGATCCTGGGAATTTCAAAATATTATATTGTTTTTATATATTTAAATATATTCCAAAATAGGACGGACAAGAGCGGTAAATAATAATTTTGTCGTATAAGGGTCATCAAATTCTTTTGACCAACGCTTTATAAACCCAAAAACACTCATGGCTTTGTTAACATTAAGTGGCAGTCAAATTTAAGTTAAGGGTCCAGAAGAGCACCTAAATCGTTAACTGAATATATACGGTCAAGTGGAGTATTTTAAAAAAAGTAACTGATAAACGTAGGAGTAACCCTATAAAAAGTCATAACATTGCATAGAAGGCAGTTCAAATTTAAAAGGTTGTACTCACACCATCCATGAAAACAATCAATATCCGACTGTAAGTTAAATCCCGACGCCATATCATTATATGATAAACAAAGCTTAACATCATCAGCATACATTAGTACACGAGAATGTGTTATGATTGAGGGAAGATCGTTAATAAACAAAGTAATCAGCAAAGGGCTCAAATTACTACCCTGAGGATGATGATTCATCCATTTATTTAACTGACGATCGATTAAATTATATTTATTATAAATGTTTGATTAGTTCTTTGTTTTCGTGCCCTATAAGTGTTACAGTGAATATTTCCGGGTTACGCAAGGTGTAAGAATATTTCTACTATAATTAAATCTTGGTAGCGCTGCGTAACTTTGTCCCTTTGTTTGTTAAGCAGCGGTCTATTCGAAGACCCTCCCTTTTGAAATCCGTTTACGAAGTTAATGGGAACGTAAGCAGCAAGCCGCCCATCTGGGTGTTTATGTTGTCTTTTAATACCTTGAAGAGTTCATCTTCAGCGATTTTATGCTTTAGTTTGAAATTAAATTTGTGCATATCCAAAACATAATTGCTAAAAGTTTCATGCTGTCCTTGCTTGTGTTCCATTAACTCCTTGACTTTCATAAGGGCCGTCTCCTGTGTCAACGAATAGTTGACTTCTAGTCGTAGTCTTCTTCTTGTTCCTCCATTATACGCCAGTACCATTTAGTGGCCGCACCTGTCAGCAGAAGATGGAATTTGCAAAAGAGTTCATGGCGGCGGGGGTCATACAATTCTTTCAATCGAACAGGAACAGGAAGCTCACCACTGTTATGCCCCGTCCGCTGTCGTTGAACATGAACTTCCATTTATCCTATCTGACTTCTCTTGGTCTCGATTCCTGGAACGATGAGTTTTGCTCCTTCTCTGGGTGTAATATGTGACTCGTCTCCCTCTCATCTGTTCGTACTAGGTGCTGTTAACCTGTCATCTGGCTTATGAGCATGTTCTGCGTTACTTGTTCTTGGTACTGAAATTCTGCTGTTTTCCTCGGACAGGATATCTACCTGTCCTGGCTTATACTGGGTAAAGTCTCCGGGCTCGACGTGGACGTTGCGCTAACACACCTCGGGTGCTGAGACCCAAAGAACAGTAGAGATTTTAGAAAGATTTTGCCCCTACGCAAGGGGGAGTGCTTGCGCGACAAGCAAGTACTTAAATTGCTACTGGGGTGGTTGCTATGTACATAGCTATAGCTTCTAGTCCGGGGCTTTGGTTTGGTGCTTAACCCAGACCCATGCATTATATACTCACTTGTGGGTATATTAGAATGCCGTGGCTGTAATCCCTTTCATTGCGGAACACGTCACGTTAAGTAAGTTCGGAGGGATCCGAGACACACCTGTCCTGGCTTATACTGGGCGAGCTCCCATGAATTTTTTTCCGGCGAATCTCCTAGCCTTGGCTGCTTGCACTCTGGGGTTGGTGATTTTCTTTGCGCGTTGTTTTTCTCCCTCTTCCGTTGCTGGGTTGCAATAGGACCTTCTTGGCCACCTTCATTTATATGGTTGCAGCGCCTCCGTTTTCTTTAATAAATTGTCACTTTGCGCTGATCGTCGTCAATAAAATGTTTATATACTGGGGGGTACTTACATGTGCTCCCCAAGTCTCTTTTCGGTTAAGAACCGTCCAATCAACAAAACAAAAAAACAAGTATCCCTTACTGGGGGTGCTAGCCGCTTCTACGCAACTGAGTTTCGCTAAGCTTACACACCCTTACCTTTCCTTTCATGTCAGCTCAAATGTGCCAAACTGAAACTGGCTGTTTTTAGACTAGGAAGCTGTCGGAAAACTCCCTCCCGACAGTTGTCGGAATCCGGTTGTTTGACCGATCTTTTTCTAGCTCTAAAACCGTGTTTCTATTTCACTAGAGTCGAACCAAGCAAACGACCTAACAAGCTAGCCTAGTAAGTTGTAGTTCGTCGGATAGAGAAAGTAAAGATTGACCCCCGCCCAAATATGTCAAGGGAAACAGTAAAGACTCGAACCAAGCAAACGACCTGACTAATGCATAGTACGTTGTAGTGCGTCGGCTTTAGGTTTCCTGTCAGTTCTCCCTCCGTTTATTCTGTCCTGGATCGACCAACGAACAATAAACCCGCCCGCACTGGCTAAATGCGTTACCGTAATGTTTGCGCTTCTGCCCTTTCTGAACAGGGTATCGGCCAGAAAGCACTCTAAATTGTATTTACGTTAACTTCAACAAGTAGTCGGTCAGCACATAGTTATAAGTATAGTATTATAAAAAGGATACCTTATAACTGTTGATTTAAGGAAATTCTGGTAACTGGACTTAAATGATAAACGTTTTAGAACAAAACAAATAGGTATGCGCATATTTAAAAACAAAGAAGAAAGAAAACTATGAGATACCCGTTACTCAGCTTAGTGCAGCAAAAGGGAAATGGATATATATAAGCAGCAAAGCGATATTGTAAAGCGCCACCTACCGGCTATTTTAGTATATGCTACGCGAGCGGCAAGCAGATTTCAGCGTTTGAACCGTTTGTGGGAGTTAGGGTGGACGTGGCAAATTTTTTTGGGTCAATCGATAGATATTGATAGGAAAAATATATTTCAGTAAACAAAAAGTTTCTAGCATGAAAACTGTGGTCACCACAATTTTGGGCGGTTTGTGGGCGTTAGAGAGGACGTGGCAAATTTTTTTGAGACAAATACATTTAAGCAAATAAAATTGTCTAGCATGACAAGTGTGGCCACCACAGTTTTGGTCGGTTTGTGGGCGTGGCACATTTTTTGGGTCAGTCGATAAGTATTCAAGAGACAAATGCAATTCAGTTAAAATTTTTCCCCATCATAAAAACTCTAAACGCTAAAGATTTTCGCAGATTATGGGCGTCAGAGTGGGCGTTGCACTCCGATGAAACAAACTTGCGCTGCGCAGAAAGCCAAGTAATCTCAATGCTAAGTCTGACTGTTTTAGTTTCCGAGATCTCAGCGTTCATACGGACAAACCGACGGACGGACGGACATACAGACGTAGAGACGGAAATGGCTAGACTGACTCGGATAGTGATCCTTATCAAAAATATACTTTATGGGGTGGGAAACGCTTCCTTCTACATTTTACATAATTTCCAACGATTGTAGTATACTCTACGACCCTGCAAGCATTTTCAATCGCGGAAGACACTTGTAAGTGACTTCTAGAAGATGAAAACTATAGTCCGGGATATCGCATTTGGATCGCGGAAGTCACTCCCGTTGGGAAAAAATGTGCAACTTCGGCGGCACTTCCAAAAGAATCGCCGAAGCCACTCCTGGAAGTGTCGCCGAAGACACTTCAAGAAGAGTCGCTGAAGTGACTTCCCGAGGTGTCGCCGAAGTGACTCCGAGAAGTGTCTCCGAAGAGGCACATTTCTTACAAGTTACTTAGAATTGACATAACAGATGCTTGTAGAAGATACCAGAAGAGCCTTTCCCCATTGGAAATCTTGAATAAAAACTTGCTTTTACATGTTCGGCAATATTTGGAATTTATTTTCTATAAGGTCTTTGAGCGCATGTAAACACGGTCCTTGGCATGTCGGAAATGCTGCATAATAATTTTATTTATGTCCAGCTCCGTTCATATGAAAACTTTAATAATAAGAGAAGCAAAAATTTTTTAATATTTAAAATAAAAATAAATTTGGAGGAATTACCTCTTATAACTAGGTGGAGAATCTTTGAATGATGATTTCACTGCCATCGCGCAGCTTCATGTAAATTCGCATTCTTCGTTGAGTTGGACCTTTTAATGTGGTATACAATTAAGAAATTCCGAACAACAAAGCAACACGAACAACAATGCAGAAGGAAGCGTTTGATACAAAACTGGACTGCCCACAATCAAATTGCGAAATAAACTGCCGCTCGGACGAAAAACAATAGCGTAGGTAAAAAGGAGGACGAATTTTCAGAAACAAAGGGTTCTTTCTAACAGTAACTCTGTTTTTATATCATATATCTATCGTCCAGAAGTGTCTCAGAAGTTACTTCTTCGCGATCGCGACGCTTTTTGTTTTTGTAAAATGTGTGCTCTCGTCTGAAAAATCGTCCAAAAGTGTCTCAAAAGTTACTAATCCGCGATCGCGCCCTATTTTGTTTTTGTAATATTTGTGCTATCGTCTAACTATCGTCCAGAAGTGTCTCATAAGTTACTTCTTTGCGGTCGAAATGTGTGCTATCGCTTTTCTAACGCTCAGAAGTGACATAGAAGTTACTTCTTCGCGATATATGTATATTTCGTTTTTGTAAAATGTGTACTATCGTCTTTCTATCTTCCAGAAGTGACTTAGAAGTGACTTTTGGACGATTGGCGATAGAATTATCGCCCTTTTGCTTGCAGGGTACGGACATACTGACAGACGAAAATGGCTAGATCGACTCGGCTAGTGATCCTGATCAAGAATATATATACTTTATGAGGTCGGAAACGCTTCCTTCTACCCGTTACATACTTTCCGACGAATCTAGTATACCCTTTTACTCTACGAGTAACGGGTATAAAGAGGAAATATAATTAATTATGAGTATTTATTTTACCAATTTTAAGTTAAGTTTATTTTTTTAACGCATAGTAAATATAGTAAATACATTAGAACAAGAAAGGAAGTTACTTCGGCAAGCCGAAGTTTGTATACCCTTGCCGTTAATAGTAGGATAATATGGTTCCTGGCTCATTAGGTAATAAATCATGTCAAAAAAAAGGAGGTGAGGGTGACCCTAATTAGTCACGCATAGTTGCACACAGGTGTCATAATGACCTAATTAGCATATTTAAATAATAAGAGTGTATTTTGTCAGGGTTGTCTTGTCTTGTCTTTTCTCACCCGAAAGGTGTGTGTAAGAGGTGTTTTGTCATGCGTACAATTTGTGGTTGTTTAGAGTGGTCTTTTTCTGTCTATTCAATTAGGGTGATATTCGTTCATGTAACCTGTCTTCAGTCTTGTGGTCAGCAGATGTTGGATTGAGGGATAATAGACCGCATTAGATGGGGGATGTAGTGTGAAACAAGTGTTTGCTCGAGGTGTTCGAGAACCTCCCCCGATTTTTAGCGAGCATAAGGTGGGAAAGATAGTTCGAGATCCTCCGCCAAGTGCGAGCATTAGATGGGGGAGAAGGTGTGAAACAAGCGTGTCTTTAATGTTTCAACTCTATAGAGGGTGGCTCCTATTAGAATATACACAAATTAGACAGTTTATTTAGTCAAATACACGTTAAACTAGTTTTAATTCCCCTCAAACTATTTCTTCATTCTTGTGGTCAGCAGGTGTTGGTTTGAGGGATATTAGACCGCATTAGATGTGGGATGTGGTGTGAAACAAGCGTGAGTTCGAGAACGTCCCCCTCTTTAACGAGCATTAGCGAGCACTAGATGAGAGAGTCAGCGGAAATATCTAAAGTATGTTGCTTCTAACTTGTTTTAAGTTAAGGGGAGGGTAATCTTAAATGAGGATCGAATGGTCGCCTCTGCACACGCTGCCATCTAATTTGGTTTTTTTCCAACCACTCTCTTTTGGCCTTTCTCCGCCTTTCCCTGGGTTTTTGCGCCGCTCATCCCACCCGCTGGTAGGTTTTTGGCATCAAACAAGTTGGGGAGTTGCTTTCCAGGCAGGGAAAAGACAACGTGATGGATGTCGTCCCACTAGAACGCAACAAAACATAGGAAACCCCAGCACAGGGCACGGGGAAAAATATTTATCTGTTCTTAAAATGTTTATATAAAGCAGAAATTCTGATATTGTAATCAAACAATTTACAGAAGTATAATTTTCTCATACATATACATATTTATTTAAGTGTTTTTTGGATAATTTTTTCCCAGTGCACTGCTAAAATTCCTAAACCAGACCGAAAGTTTCCCGTTTGGCTACTTGTGGCATGCTTACTTGTTCGGCTCATTTAGCCCCGGCATTAATCAGTCGGGGGTGCGTCTGACATTGTCAGAGAACGGAGAGAAACAGAGAAATAGACACCCGAGAAGCGGAGAAATGTGGCGGGGAAACGGAAGGGTGGCCGTCGGAGGGATCTACTTATTATTTCACTGTAATTAATAAAGATTAAACGCTGTGACAAGGCTAGACTGACTAGCAGGGAAACGTTCTGGTTGCCCTGCTCTGTAATTTTCAGCATTTTCTCGTTAGTATTTGCCAGATTTGTCCTGCTCTTGACAGTTGCCATATTTAAGCGGATAACAAGCGGCCAAAGATTAATAACCAGAAGACTACTTAAAGTTGAACTAAATAAATTAAAGCAGCCAAATGTTTGAGTGTCTAAAAAACGCTTTTCCCATTTAAAAATATTTGCCCTCGACCTGATCCCATAAAAGCAACATAAAATCGCCTTATGTTGATCATAAATTTTGAGTGTCTTATGCATTTCATGAACGGGGATCAGTTTTCAGTTTTTTAGCAACAGTTTCTGTTTCTCTTTTTCACCTTGCTTAGAATTTGATAAACAAACTAATAAACATAAACTAAGATTGATGCATTCATTTATTACTCAATGATCTCGAGATTTGGGTCATCAAGTGCAGTCGGTCTGCTATTTTCCTCTGTCTATGTAGTGGTCTGAGTTTGTGTCTATGTTGGCGGGGGTGCCCCAATCGTACTTGTGCTTAATTGCACTAGTTATTAATAATGTTATTTATTAGACAAACATGGGTTGCTCCTCTATGCCTGGATCACCTCACCGGAAAAAAATTGTGTGCGCATGCACGGCGAGAAAAGATATGGGGACTCTTTAGGGATATTAAATCTTTGGTACGAAATTTCATAAATACTTTTGGTTAGCCAGTATTTAAAAAACTTTCCATTTTAATTAAATTTGTAAGGAGTTTAATAACTCCACACAAATCCCAGCAGCGGATAGCCGGCCGCTCACCAGGTACTCGGCAAATTTGCGTAGTGGCGGCGCGGCGAAGTGCGATGGAAGAACGAGAGAGTTTGGAGATCGAGGACGGAAGAGAACGAGAGAGTTTGGAGATCGAGGACGGAGAACGAGAGAGTTTGGAGATCGAGGACAGAGAACGTGAGAGTTTGGAGAAAGTGAGAGTTTGGAGAACATGGGAGTTTGGAGAACGTGAGAGTTTGGAGAGCAAAAGAGTTTGGAGACAAGGGAGTTTGGAGAGCGAGAGAGTTTGGGGAGCAAGAGGGTTCGGAGACCAAGAGAGTTTGGAGACCAAGAATGGAGAAAGAGAGAGCGGAGAATTGGCGGGCGGAGCGAGAGTGCCGTGTGCAAAAAGGAGTAAAGGGACGCCGCCGGACTTTGGACGCGGCCATGAACTTTGGACCGAGAAAGAAGGTGCAGCGGTGCGGCACACAAACGTGCCATATGCGTCACCGCATTCAGCGGGACGGCAGCATCAGGCTGGACGTCGGCGGGAAGCAGTGGACCCGGTGTGATGAGTTTCGGCGGGCCGTGTGCAAAAGGGAAATAACGGTTGCCAGAGGCCCTATATATCTAAGGAGGCACCACACGGCTAAGTTCTGTTCTTTCCTGCCAACGAAGTCCTGGCGTTACGCCTCGAGGGTCTACTAGACTTAGAACAGTGAAAGCCGGCGACTTGAAATCGTGAGCTCGGGGATAAGCCTGTCGAGCCCCAGTGTACCTCGCCCAAGCACTACGCGGATGTATCTCGGTGTGAGCCCAGTGCGCCAAGTGGAGTTGAGCAGGTCCAGGCGCGATCATCCAGAAGGGAGAGAAGTTCCGGAGAGTAGCGAGCCCGAAGGGAGAGATACCTCGCAGCGGCGAAACAGAACCACGAGAGTAGCGAGCCAGATGGGGGCTTTGCCAAATAGCAAAGGTAGAAAGTTGTGTTCTTTTTCAGCTCTTGATTCTTCTTCAGCTTGTTGTTTGGCCGCATTGCTGTTGGGGTTTCTGTATTTTAATTTTTTCCAGACAGCTTCCGCGTAAACCTTCTCCCAACCTTTCCTCGGGCCATGTCTGCAGCACCTCATCAAGGGCAGCTGGAATCTTATGGATTCGCATCGGCACTTCCAATTCCAGTATACCAAGCAAATTGGGACATACAATACGACTTTCCTCTGAAAAGACGTTTAATTTATTTTTATAAGAATTATTTGCAGATCGCTTCTGTGCCTTTCCTTAAGTTTTTGGGTAGAATGTTTTTTTGGGCATCCGCAAAGTGTATCTTTTTATACACTACTTAAAATTATAAGAAATTCTAAGTTAAATTTCTTTGTTACCAAGAGTTGAATTCACATAATAACCATTTCCTATGTGTTAACGATTTTATTAATTTTATGAAACTCGTTTTTGGGCTACCTAAGCTGAGACATAGATTTAAAAAATATAGGTTCAATACAGGGTAATCTTTACCATTTCCAGTCATGGCCATAACCAATGAGATTTGATTAGTGGCCGTCATAAACAGACTAGTTCTGGCTGAATTCTACAGGCTTTCGGTTTTTATGGCCTCCGTGGCATTTCAAAATATGAAAACTCATTACCAATTATTCAATTAAAAGTCAGTTTCCTTTTATTTTTTCGCTGGGGCAGGGGGGTGACAAATGCAAAATGTTCGTCGCTCGTGCCGTGGCCCATAAAACCATAAAACCCTCTTGCGATCGATCAGGTCTGAAGTGGAACTATTCGCGTTACTTAGATATATAGATAGCCGCCGATTCGTATCTGCAATGCCAAACGAAGGAGTTGCTGTAATCGAAGCTGTTTTGCATATTTTTAAGCCTTTTTCTATATGGCTGCGATCTGTTTCTCTGTCCAGTTTATGTTAATTCCATGGGGTCTATGAAATTAATACTTTTTAACGCTTGCTCAATCGCCGCGAACTTGTAGCTCTCATGTTAGCTGTAAATTAAGTTGAAAACTTGGCGCTGCTGGCGCTGACTGGGCTCTAAAAACTGGCTCCGGGACACTATTGAAGTTGGCCAGGCAAATCAATTGAAAGTGTCCGAGAAGTGAGTGTAGATATACTTTGCAGAACATATTATGCATTTATCTGTCTGAAACTGCTGGTTTAAGAAATTGATTTTTATTATCTGTATTAATCAATATTTATATATGGAGTTAAACCATATTACCATTCTCTACCATTACATATTTAAATACACATATTTTACAAAAATATGTACTTTCGGTTATCCTTTGAAGATACTTTCCAACAAAAAAAACTCCTGAAATTGTTTTTTTAAATTCGATAGCGGGAACGAAAAAGTTGAAAAATATTTGAAAAATAAATAATCTTAGTTTCTAATAAAAAGAAGTATAGAATATTTTGATTGTTTTGGAAATTTACTACCCCCAAAAGAAGTTGTGAATCACTTGGGGAATAATATTAACTATAACTATGAGAGAAAACAAACCTTTAATACTACCAACTGTGGACACCTGTCTTACTCTCTATCCCTCCCTAACTTTTTCGTTATGGTTAAGTGATTTCTCTATGATTCTCGAAACTCACCCTATTTTACATCCTATTCGCTGCTATGATTGGTCAATTCTAAATCAAGAAAGAGATAGAAAAAGGGGGTTAATTTACCTTAATGTATAAAAACTCGATCAAAATTTATTTTAACTCACAAAAAAACACCTGTAAACAGTCTCAACCTTAAAGTTTAAAGTTGAAAGTTTTAATCTAAATCATCTCACAAACAACAAACAACAACAACAAAAAACTGCTAGAAACAACAAAAACAGTTAAAACAGCTACAAACAACAACTACAACAGCTACAACAACTACAAACAACAAAAACAAGAAGGAGAAGAAGAAGAAAGAACAACAAGAAGAAGAAACAACTACAAATGGTCAACCCGGAAATGATGAAGGTACTCAAGGATTTTAATGGTAACCTACCAAAACCTCTCTTAACAAAGACTAAGATGGAATCGGATGTGCGCTACCCTATTCGACGAGCTCAACGTAAAAAAACCAGCTTTGGAATGGCCCTCGCTCTTGAACTTGAAGAGTACGAGGTGTGTTCAAAAAGTAAGGTGACTTTTCAAATTTCTTGGGCAACACTCTTCCCTAACATCTGTACCAAGTTTCAATTGAATCCCCTTTTTTGTTTAGTTGTGAGAGGCGTAAAGGTGACAAGTTGCTTTGCGTGCTCAGCGATTTTTTTCTATCGGAAAATATGGATCAAAGGATTTGCATTAAATTTTGTGTAAAAAATAAAATTAAGTGCTCCGAAACACTTGAAATATTGACAGTGGCATACGGTGAAACTGTTCTGAGTAAAAAAATGTTTACAAGTGGTACAAACTCTTCCAAGATGGCCGGGAAGATGCCAATGACGAGCCTCGCTCTGGACGCCCAAGCACGTCAACAACTGATGAAAACGTTCAAGCAGTGAAGAAAATTGTTTTGGAATATCGTCGAATCACTATCAGAGAAGTTGCTGAAGATGTCGGTATATCGCTTGGCTCGTGCCATAAAATATTTTCAAACGTTTTGGGCATGAGTCGTGTGTCAGCGAAGTTTGTTCCAAAATTGCTGAATTTTGACCAAAAGAACCGTAGCATAAGCATCGCTCAAGAGCTGTTGGATGACGTCAACGACGACCAAGATTTACTCAAAAGGGTCATAACTGGTGACGAATCATGGGTATATGGTTATGATATCGAAACCAAAGCCCAATCGTCACAATGGAAGAGCCCAGGTGAGCCAAGACCGAAAAAAGCACGCCAAGTTCGATTAAATGGCAAAGTTTTGATCACTGTATTCCTCGATTACCATGTCGTGGTGCATCAGGAGTTCTTACCACATGGTCGTACGGTCAATAAACAGTATTATCTGGAAGTTATGCGCCGTTTTCGAGAAGCAATACAAAAGAAACGTCCAGAATTGTGGAAAAATAATTCATGGCTTTTGCATCATGATATTGCCCCTGCTCACTCATCTTTGCTTGTGAGAGATTTTTTGGCCAAAAACAACACCACAATAATGCCTCAGCCACCATATTCACCGGATTTGGCCCCATGTGACTTTTTCTTGTTCCCAAAACTAAAGAGACCTATGAAAGATTTTTATTATCTGTATTAATCAATATTTATATATGGAGTTAAACCATATTACCATTCTCTACCATTACATATTTAAATACACATATTTTACAAAAATATGTACTTTCGGTTATCCTTTGAAGATACTTTCCAACAAAAAAAACTCCTGAAATTGTTTTTTTAAATTCGATAGCGGGAACGAAAAAGTTGAAAAATATTTGAAAAATAAATAATCTTAGTTTCTAATAAAAAGAAGTATAGAATATTTTGATTGTTTTGGAAATTTACTACCCCCAAAAGAAGTTGTGAATCACTTGGGGAATAATATTAACTATAACTATGAGAGAAAACAAACCTTTAATACTACCAACTGTGGACACCTGTCTTACTCTCTATCCCTCCCTAACTTTTTCGTTATGGTTAAGTGTTTTCTCTATGATTCTTGAAACTCACCCTATTTTACATCCTATTCGCTGCTATGATTGGTCAATTCTAAATCAAGAAAGAGATAGAAAAAGGGGGTTAGTTTACCTTAATGTATAAAAACTCGATCAAAATTTATTTTAACTCACAAAAAAACACCAGTAAACAGTCTCAACCTTAAAGTTTAAAGTTGAAAGTTTTAATCTAAATCATCTCACAAACAACAAACAACAACAACAAAAAACTGCTAGAAACAACAAAAACAGTTAAAACAGCTACAAACAACAACTACAACAGCTACAACAACTACAAACAACAAAAACAAGAAGGAGAAGAAGAAGAAAGAACAACAAGAAGAAGAAACAACTACAAATGGTCAACCCGGAAATGATGAAGGTACTCAAGGATTTTAATGGTAACCTACCAAAACCTCTCTTAACAAAGACTAAGATGGAATCGGATGTGCGCTACCCTATTCGACGAGCTCAACGTAAAAAAACCAGCTTTGGAATGGCCCTCGCTCTTGAACTTGAAGAGTACGAGGTGTGTTCAAAAAGTAAGGTGACTGTTCAAATTTCTTGGGCAACACTCTTCCCTAACATCTGTACCAAGTTTCAATTGAATCCCCTTTTTTGTTTAGTTGTGAGAGGCGTAAAGGTGACAAGTTGCTTTGCGTGCTCAGCGATTTTTTTCTATCGGAAAATATGGATCAAAGGATTTGCATTAAATTTTGTGTAAAAAATAAAATTAAGTGCTCCGAAACACTTGAAATATTGACAGTGGCATACGGTGAAACTGTTCTGAGTAAAAAAATGTTTACAAGTGGTACAAACTCTTCCAAGATGGCCGGGAAGATGCCAATGACGAGCCTCGCTCTGGACGCCCAAGCACGTCAACAACTGATGAAAACGTTCAAGCAGTGAAGAAAATTGTTTTGGAATATCGTCGAATCACTATCAGAGAAGTTGCTGAAGATGTCGGTATATCGCTTGGCTCATGCCATGAAATTTTTTCAAACGTTTTGGGCATGAGTCGTGTGTCAGCGAAGTTTGTTCCAAAATTGCTGAATTTTGACCAAAAGAACCGTAGCATAAGCATCGCTCAAGAGCTGTTGGATGACGTCAACGACGACCAAGATTTACTCAAAAGGGTCATAACTGGTGACGAATCATGGGTATATGGTTATGATATCGAAACCAAAGCCCAATCGTCACAATGGAAGAGCCCAGGTGAGCCAAGACCGAAAAAAGCACGCCAAGTTCGATTAAATGGCAAAGTTTTGATCACTGTATTCCTCGATTACCATGTCGTGGTGCATCAGGAGTTCTTACCACATGGTCGTACGGTCAATAAACAGTATTATCTGGAAGTTATGCGCCTTTTTCGAGAAGCAATACAAAAGAAACGTCCAGAATTGTGGAAAAATAATTCATGGCTTTTGCATCATGATATTGCCCCTGCTCACTCATCTTTGCTTGTGAGAGATTTTTTGGCCAAAAACAACACCACAATAATGCCTCAGCCACCATATTCACCGGATTTGGCCCCATGTGACTTTTTCTTGTTCCCAAAACTAAAGAGACCTATGAAAGACGGAGATTTGCAACGATTGAAGAGATAAAGACTGCATCGCTGGAAGAGCTCAAGGCTATACCGAAAAGTGCTTATGGGAAGTACTTTGACGATTGGAAAAACTGTTGGCATAAGTGTATTGTATCTGAGGGGGATTACTTTGAAGGGGACAACATTAATATTGATAAATAAATTAATAGTTTTTCTTGAAAATACAAAGTCACCTTAATTTTTTGAACACACCTCGTATATGCTGTACTTGCCGAAACGATACTCGACTTTATATGATTCGACCATTAAATATATAAAAGATAATCTGTTTTGTATTATTAAAAGGAATGATAACAACCTCTATTTAGAACTAAATAAAGCTTCAAATGTATTCATTTTTAATATTATAAATATACTTATTTTCTCAAATAAAAAGACAATTTCATTAAACTTAAAACATTTTGTTATAAATATTTAGATTATATTACATTTTTCCGAAGTAACACATGAGTATCAGAGAAAACTAAAACAATGAAACGAAAACTTTAAGAACAGTTGGCGAAAAGTAGGAATTCATTAAAATGAAAATTTGATGAATTGAAGCAAATAAAAACTGAGAACGTATCAAATTTGGAGGAAACTTTTAAACCTATTACAGAACCTTTACATAAATTACTAAGTGAAAATAAAAAATTAAATAAGAAAAAAAGTATATTAATGATACACATATATTAATAATCTCATATAGATGATTTAAATGAAAGTGTGTATGAAGAAACCGGGGTGAAGTATAATATCAACATTAATCAGTTAAAACAAGAAAAGATTTTAGATAATAGTTATGGACCAAGAGAAGAAAATAATATTTTAATGTAGGGTAACAGTATTTTTCAAATTAAAAAAAAAAAAGTAATTAAATTAGGAAGTGGAAATTCATGGACTCTATCACCTGATTTATACTCTTTAATTTTTCATAAAAGTCCGAAGGATTATACTAAGAATGATTTAAAATCATATAGAAACATTTTAATTGAAACAAGTGCTCACAAAAGAAACTATCAACCAGATGGTCAAATAAAAGGAAATCGTTCTAAAAAATATTATCCAATTATTAAACCATTATTATTGTCGTCTTCAGTAAATGAAGAATATACTGGTTTTGGGTATATGAGTCTACAAAAATTACCATCAAATTATGTATATTGGGATACTGTTAATGAACATGTTGAAAGATTGCAACTTTTAATGGCTTCAAGAGCTGCTGGTAATAATAACCATACTAATGAAATTCTTTCTAATAATAGAAGAATTGCGTGAAGCAAAAATAATATATTAATAAAATGGAAAACATTTTCTCATTTTGTTTAATAGTAAAATGTCTATTGACAAGTTTGGTCACTTTTCATAAAAATTTTTCCTCACTTTTCAAAAGGGAAGCTGAGAGTCTTACAGGTTTAAATCTAGATACTGATGGTCACATAAATGTTCAGAAAAAAAGAATTAAAAACTCTTCAAAACCAATAAATAAAAATGATTTGGCTATTAAATTTTATGTAGATGAGAAAATTAACGAAGCGAAATCACAACAAATGGAAACTATAACTGAATCAGTTCAACTACGAAATAAAAGAATATCAGAGTTGGAAAGTAATGTAAAAAAATGGTAACTCAAATTGAGTATATACATAATACATTAAAAGAGCTTCTTGATAAATTGGAAAATTTTAACAATTACATAAAACAACATTTAAAAAAACCCTAACCAACCCAAACCAATCATTCGTTCTGATCAGATACAAGTAGATGGGACAATACTTCGAAATTGATTTTCATGACGAAATAAGTAAACTAGTACAGAATACATCTAATGAAATTTCTAAACAACCACAGAAACAAGAAATCTTTAAATTAAGATCTCGAATCAATAATATTGAGGGAAAAGTGAGTGACATTCTAAAAAATTGGAACTTGTCTTGAAAACTATTAATAAGATAGTAGAGGATATAACTGAAATAGAAAGTAAAATTTTCAATTATATCATTGCACTGACCTCAATTTTGAAAAGTGAAACTGAATCTTTAGAGAAGAAACCATTTGTACGAAATAAAATAAAGTTATGAGTAAACGAGATATTATAAATGAGTTACATCGGCGATCATTCCAGAATTTACCAAGACGTCGAGGTTTAATAATAGGTATTAATGATTTATGGCAGGCTGCTTTGGTTGAATTGGGGGCATAAGCATCATCGAATAAAGGCTTTAGGTATCTATTAACAGAAATATTTACATTTTCTAAATATGGATGGGGTAAAGCAATACAATCAAAAAATGCATATGTAGTTACAAGAGCAATGGAAAAAATAATAAAATCTGGTCGTGGATTACCAAAGAATTCACAAACAGGTAATGGAAATAAATTCTATAAAGAACAATTTAGAAAATTGATGAAACGATATAAAATTAATCATTACTCAACATTAAGTACTCTTAAAGCATCTATTGTGGAACATTTTAACAGAACACTAAAAGAACTTATTTGGCGTGAGTTTAGTTTTAATGAAAAACACACATGTCTTCAAATAAACAAAGAATTGATTAATAATTATAACAATAGGAAGCATAGAACAAATCAAATGAAACCCATTGATGTTAATGTTAAAAATGAAAAACAGATTTTGATGAGATCATACAATCATCTTAAAATATTTAAAAATGGAGAGTTTAAAGATGGGGATCGTGTACGAATAAGTAAATATAAGCATGTCTTTGAAAAAGGTTATACTCGAAACTGGACAGCGGAAATTTTTCGAATTGGAAAACAAAACACATTAGCCACCATATATTTACTTGAAGACTTAAGAGGTGATCCAATTCAAGGGGGCTTCCATTAACAAGAAATTAAAAAAACAAAATTCCTTTATACTTATCTTGTTGAAAAGATTCTGAAACGAAAAGGTGATTATGTGCTTGTGCGTTAGCTAGGCTTTTAAAAATCAGAAGATAGTTGGATTCACAAAACGAAATTTTATAAAAACAAGCGAAGGCATAGAAAAATTAAAATGTACGCATTGACGTCAATGTGTGAAATCAAAAAATGTTTCTTCACACGCACAATATATATTTAAAGAATTCGAATGGAATTGATTATGTGCTTGTGTGTTGAGTAGGTTAAGAGAGCGTGCGTGTACAGATAAGAATTTTGTATAGAACTTGAACTCTAAAGATTCTAAAACAAAAAGATAATTGTATAGTTACGCACTGTGTAGACTTTTTTAAAATTAGCAGATAGTTGGATTCACAAAAACAACAACTTGAAGCATAGAACAATTAATATGTACGCATTGACGTCAATGCGTGAAATAGACTCATGTATATATGTATATATATACATATACAAATCTGGAGGTAATAAAGGATAAGAATTGCAAAAAGTATTCAGTTTTTGTCTACTCATTCACGCAAGTCAATTTCAGGATCGTTTATTCGTTCGTGCATTTGTTTGATTATTATGATTATGATTATTAAAAACCCCTCTTATTCAAATAACTCAATTTGACTATTTATCAATATGCCGAAATTGAAAAAAATAATAAAAATTGATTTGAAATTCGAGATCTTGGTAGATAGCCATATTTTTATGGATCTTATAAACAAGACTACTGATGATAGTGAAAAAAATTTGAAAAGTGAAGTCGACATAAAAAAAAAAATGCAAGCACAGATGAAGAAAACATAAAAACAACAAGAACAACAGGTACACCTACAACATCAACATCAATATCAAACCCGCCTACTTTGATAAGTAGTCTGGAGGAGGAAGAAGAATCAAGTACCCCAACATCTACAACAACAACTACATCTGCAACAATAACTACATCTGCAACAACAACAACAAACCCACCCAATCTTTTTGATATTATTACTAAAAATACAAATGTTGAGAAAATAGAGAATAAAAAAATAGGAGCTGAAAAATCTCAAAATATTGTTATGGGTATCAATGATAGTGAGACAGAATTTCAAAACGTAAGTCGACCACCTAAAATTAGTAATACATCTCAAGAAATAGTGTTGGGTATCAATGATAGTGATACCGAATTTGAAAGTACAACACGAGTTCCTATAAAAAGAAATACAAGTCAAAAATTTAAAAACACTGCAAACATAACTCTGAAATAGAATTTACAAAGAGAGGAATAATAGAGAATTTTAAAACCAATTAATTGAGAATGAAAGGAAAATAGGGGGACATCTGGATTTAGGAAGAAGGGGGCTAAATAGATTCTTCACCGTAACATATAAAAGTTCTGCGGTAGGTGTTAAATGTCACTACAATAATATATATAGAAGATCGCATGCTAAACGTAGTGAGAATAAATCTAAAGGTAGGAATACAAAACATATAACTACTCCCCACCACCAACGAAAATCTAAACGAAATATTAATAACCCCCTAGCAACATTAAGAATAAATTGCTTTGAATATGCTGAAGTTTTAACACATTTACTAATACATGCAGAGAGACAGAAAGACAGAAAAGTATATAAAAGAATTTCGAAAGTTGCTGATCTTCTTTCTATACAATAGAGTAAACGGGGAGATAGGAGATGTAGAACCAGGATATCTTAGCGATGGCCCACAAATAAATGAAATATGTATGGAAACAGCAGAAAAAATGAATGGAATATATTTGAGAAAGAGAAATTTAGAATCTCAAATGCTAATTGAGTATTTAAATAAAAAAGAAATGACATTAATGACTTCAAAATAATTAAAAGTGATAATATAATCTCATTAAGTAGGGAAATATGTTTGTTTTTGTAGAATTTAAATAAAGAAATTGCTAATACTATTTTAAGTGGAGTACAAAAAGGTGAGTTGAATAATATATAAAAAATAATATTTATATATACTAATAATATTTATATTTTCAGAGTTTCAAAATATTAATAAAAACGTTAATAATACTATTTCGAGTGCAGTACAAAAAGGTGAGTTAAATAATATATACATATATAAAATAAATTGATACTATCCCAATGCACCAATTCGGATTCAGAGCCGGCCACAGTACGATTGAGCAATTGCACCGTGTAGTCAATCACATCCTGAAGGCCTACGACCATAAAGAATACTGCAACGGCATCTTTCTTGACATACAACAGGCATTTGATAGAGTTTGGATCCCGGGACTACTAGCCAAAGTCAAAACAGCGCTGCCAGCCAACCTGTTTGAGCTCATCAGATCGTTTCTCACAAACAGAGATTTTTGCGTCCAGTCCAGAGACGCAATCTCTGCAAATGTTGCCATTGCAGCTGGCGTCCCCCAAGGAAGCGTCTTAGGACCGCTACTGTACTCCATCTTTACAGCAGACATCCCCAAGCCAAGCTATGAAGAAATGACCTACGACAACAGCAAAATGCTGCTGGCCAGCTTCGCTGACGACGTCTGCTTCCTCAGCTCCTCGAACAGTGAGACCGAGTCTTCACAAACGCTGCAAACCTACCTCAACGAATTCGAGAAATGGGCCACGGCGAACAATATCAAAATCAACGAAAGCAAATGCGTAAACGTTTGCTTTACGCTACGCCGAAAAACAACTCCGGTGGTCCACATTAATAATGTGGACATAGAGCAAGCGACTAAGGCGAAATACCTAGGCCTCACACTGGACAAACGCCTAACCTTCCGAGAACATATTGCCAGAGTCGTCAAAATGTGCAACCTAAAGCGGAACCAATTATTCTGGATGCTAAACAAGAAAAGCAAACTATCTCTAAGATGCAAGCGGCACATTTATCAACAAATCATCGCACCAACTTGGAGATATGGAATCCAAATTTGGGGAGTGGCGGCTGCGTCCCACCGAAAACGTTTCCAAACCGTCCAGAACAAAACATTAAGTCAAATCACTGGCTGTGAGTGGTTCGTTAGCGGCCAAACGCTTCACAATGACCTAAACCTGAGTCTTGTTGAAGACCAAATATCGTTCTTCTCAAGCAGGTACAACGACCGTCTAACTGCCCACCGTAATCGTCTAGCCCGGAGATTACAGGGGGCTATCCCAATTCGCAGGCTCAAAAGAAGACATCTTGGGCTGCTCCTAAGAGACTAATATGAATATATTATTTACTTGAAACTAGTCGTAATTTGATCTACTCCTATATACTAAGTTGAAAACTAATTATAATTTATAATTAAGAGATTATTTACTTAAGAAAACATTTAGGTTAAAGGCTTTAATTAGATCTGTTCCTGGATTATATTAAATAAAGATGTTAATTAAAAAAAAAAACAAAAAAAAAAATAGTTATGTACAAACTATACCACTAAATATAGAAGAAAGTGAGAAAATTGAATGTAATTCGAAGAAAACATTTTAATTGTTCTTTAAAATAAAAATGTTATAATATTATTCTGGGAAAATATAAAATTAACCTCTAATATGGATCTTATAAACAAGACTAGTGATGATAGTGAAAAAAATTTAAAAAGTGAAGTCGACATAAAAATAATTAATACTAATAATAGTATTAATGAAAACTTATTAACTGCAAGCACAGTTCAAGAAAAAATAAAAACAACAACAACAACTACTCCTACAACATCAATATCAAACCCACCAACTTTGATAAGTAGTCTGAAGGAGGAAGAAGAATCAAGTAAGCATCTACAACAACAAATAAATCTGCAACTACAACTACAGCTGCAACTACCGCAACATCTGCAGCAACAACAACTAACCTAGCTAATCCTTTTGATATTATTACTAAAGATACAAATGTTGAGGAAATAGAAAATAAAAGCATAGGAGCTGAAAAATCGCAAAGATGTTGATCTTCTTTCTAGAGTAAACGGGAAGAGATAGGAGATGTAGAACCAGGATATCTTAGCGATGGCCCACAAATAAATGAAATAGGTATCGGAGCAGCAGAAATATTAATGGAATATATTTGAGAAAGAAAAATTTAGAATCTCAAATACTAATTGAGTATTTAAGTAAAAAAGAAAGTGAGATCAGTACAGATAAAATTCTAATTAATGACATTAATGACTTCAAAATAACTAATAGTGATAATATAATCTGATTGAGTAGGGAAATATGTTTGTTTTTTGCCGAATTGGAATAAAGAAGTGACTAATACTATTTCAAGTGGAGTACAAAAAGGTAAATTGAATAATATATATAAAATAATGTTTATATATACTAATACTATTTATATTTTCAGAATTTCAAAATTACAAAAAGGTGAGTTGAATAATATATACATATATAAAATAATATCTATATATATATATACTAAAAATATTTTTATTTTCAGAATTTCAAAACCTTAACAAAAAAAAGGTTAAAACGACACTCTGGTTTTGTATGATGAGCATGATGACGATGATGACCACGATGTGAACATTTTCGATGAGGATAATCCAGAGCCTTGCATCACAAGATCACCTAGTGAGGACGAAACTATTCTTGTTAAAGGTGGAATTAATAACTACGTACAAACTATTCCTTTAAATTTAGATAAGGATAATGATGAATACATTAAATCAATTCCTTTAAGTATTTAGATGATAAAATCTATATATATTAGAGAGTGGTACAAATAGTTATATACAAACTATACCACTAAATATAGAAGAAAGTGAGAAAATTGAATGTAATTCGAAGAAAACATTTTAATTGTTCTTTAAAATAAAAATGTTATAATATTATTCTGGGAAAATTTAAAATTAACCTCTAATAAGCTATGTTTGTTCTTTAAAATAAAAAAATTTTATAATCTTGTTTTTATTTGTAATATTAGGCTCTAATTAAAGCGATGCTTGTTCTTTAAAATGCTGTTTTGATTTGTAATATTTGGTTTATACATTTGTTCTTGTTTGTTCTTTAAAAATAAAATTTCATTGTTTTATTTATAATTATAGATTACATTTATTCTTTTTCACAATTAAGTAAATTTAATTTTAATTCTGTATAAAACATTTCAAATGTACAATCATCAATATTTTTCTTAAATTTTTTTATTTCAATGTCTTGATTATTATTTCTATTAGGACAATTCTCTATTTCTTTTATTTTATTTATTATTATTATTTATTTTCTAATTTGTTTTCTTCTACTTTTATAATGTCCATATTGTAATGTATTAATTTTATTGTTTTGTATAGCGAGCTTTGTATCTTTGTGACTGAGAACAACTTTTTTACATTTAACTGTTGATAAAAGATGGTTTTTAGATCTAATCATTGACATAGATTCTACCACTTCCTCTTTCGAAAACAAACATTTTTTAAAACTATTAAAAGTTAATTCATCAATGGCACTTATTTTAAGTCCCTTTGATTTTTTCACTGTTTTTTCAGTAATATCATTAATATTAGATGACTTAAAGGCATACATTTTTGATATTAAACCAACAAATTTTGTATTAGCTTTAGGGAAATTATAGAGATTTAACAATTCATCAGAATAATCTGATGTATCAAACTTCATCTCAATATCATTCTGAATATCTTTAGTATATCTTTCAGTATTAATTGTGTATATAAAATAATCTGATAATCTAATTAACTGCACATTTTCATTGTATTTGGGTTTTATATAATTATAATGAAAATTTAATGAAGTTTTCTTAAAACTGTTTTACGCTATGGAAGGTGGACTTTGAAATAACAGATCTAGCACAATGTCTTTTAGAGTCTAATGGTGAAGCACTTTCCCATTCTGTGATCAACTTCACATTAACCCCTTTATCCACATTTTCCATGGTTTTTCCATAGACAGCATTAATTAAAAGTTAAAAAAATCTTTTTCAAGTACATTTTTGCATTAGTTCTATGGAATAAATTTAAGTCAATATATGCTTTTAACCAAGGCTTTTGAAAGAAAAGAAGACCTCTATGGATTTTTGTTAGAATTAAACCATTTTCTATACACTGTTGAAGATTTTTATAATGAATAATATATTTTTCTTTATCCCTTAAATCAGAAATTAATTTTTTAATTTTATCTTTCTTTGTTGGTGATTGATTATTGCAACAAAATGGAAGATCATTGTCTTTGTTATGTAATTTAAAAGCATATTTAAAATCTACCCAAAAAATGTATCCATATTCACTATCATCTCTAATCTCTGAAATATTGATACTATCAAGTGAAACCCATTTAAAAGATTGTGACATAGCCCAAGTATATAAATTATTTGCATCCAAATAAATCAAATATGATGATTTTTGAGTATAATCAAAATTATCAACATATTTATTATTTGCTTTAGTATATCTACATGTACATTGTACTAAGCCACCTCGAATACCAATTCGAATAAATTTATACTCATCTATATCAGTTAAAAAATCTAATTCAATTTTAGTACATTTGAAAGTCTTCTCATGATAAACCTGGTGTTATGAAAAAATTGCTATATCAAGTGAATAAATTTTAGTATAAAGTCTTCGGAAGTTTTCAAAGACATCAGCCATTAATAAAACATCTGTTTTCAAATATAACTCTAAATAAGCTTTTAAGTTCTTACATGAAAACTCATTATGAACCTCTTGTGCGTGAGTGTAATTTTCGTTTGAACATTCATTTTCAGTTAAGGAACTATAGAAAGCTTCTCAAGGAGGTTATATACTTTATTTTGATTTCTCAACCGAATCTAAATATTCATAAGGAAATACACCCTTTCTTCGCAAAGGGTTAAACTGATTTTCATTTGGGAAAAATTATTTTGTAATATGCATTTGTTTAGTATCCAGGTTTGAAGCTAATGTTAATAATGCAGAGGGCATAAATCGAAACGAATCTAAAAAACGGATTTCAAAGTTTACACCATTACTTATAGTTATAATTTTTGATATTGAAATATATTGTTCCTTATTTAATGGAATAACCTTTATTTCACCAGGTATGAGAGCCATATCTTTTATAAATAGATGACAATCATACCTGGTGAAATTGTGGAAGAAAAAAGGAATTCGTTTTGGGACTTAATAATTTAAATTGCACGCATTATGTGCTGCACCCCTAAATTTTCCCGTGAAGTTACAGTGATCCCTATTTAATAAAAGAGTGTTTCATATATGACAATTAATAGATTTTTAAAAATCTTCTTCTCCAACATCAGACATAAGTATAGGTACATTTTTAGAAATATGATTCTCATATATAAGTGTTAAATTTTGTATAAGAGATAGGAGGAAATTCATTCCTGAGTTTAATTTAGTTTCTAAAACAAACTTATCTAAACTATTATCATGTGCACACTTTATATAGTATGCATATGAAATAGGATTATGAATATTTACTATACTTAAATTTAATGTTTCATTTTTATTAATAGGTTTAAGGATGCATTCAAAATCAGCGTATACTGTGAATGGTATCATCATTTCATTTTGAAAATTCATATATTTTAAAGATGCATCCCTCGGGTTTGGTAGACGCGAGACTTATTTATTACAGACTTCAGAGTGTCAGTTAGCAGCATCTTCACCCAATGAATAATTTAACAAACAAACAAATTTGACAGAACCGTTTCTTTGATTTATCTCTCAAAAATTGAGTGGAAACCAAACTAAAAACATATTTTTTAAAAATATGAGAACATATAAATATTATGAAATTTAAAACAAAAACACAAACAAAAAAAATTAATAATACATAAAGCATATTAATAATGATATTATAAAACTACTTACTTTGATAGGTTTTTTACCCAAGTATAATGTGCTTTGCATCCTTCCTCCAGTAGCAACATATTTATGGAATTCTTTCTCATTCAGGAGAATAGAATATGGGTCAAAAAATAGCTCCATCGTCAAATACGAAAAGTGGTATATTAATTTCTTTATTTATTTGCATAAATTTATTAATGTCCGACGGTTTAAGTGGAAATTCCAATCCACTGATATTTAATGTGATCCCATTGACTTGAATGAGATCATCATTTATATTCACTTTGTAACTTGTGCACCTGTCTGCATTTTTATTAGGATTGCTTAATGCAGCGATTAAGCTCCACTTAAAATAGTTTTCATCACTCAGGTTTTTAACATTTATTATCGCTTTTTTATTTTCTAAGCAAGAGGATAGTTAATATACGATGATCCTCTTAAAGGTGAATATTGATTAATATTCATTTCGAATTGAAAAAGATGAATGAATTCCTCCATCCTCACCAAAATTTTATCCATGTGCTCTTTGTATAAAGTTTCTATATTGGAGTAGGCGCTGATTATTGTCATTTTACTTTGAAATGACTTTATTTCTTCGCATTCCTCTTCTTCCTTCAAGAGGGCGTATGCATAACTCTCCAACAATGGATACAAGTGAGGGAGAAAAGCTTCTCCTGCTTCCTACATAAATCGTGTTGGATAAATCACATCATTGTTGGTATTTTCATATAGATACTGAATAATCCTTCCTTGGAGTCCAGATCTAATTTTTTTAATTTTTGAATTCACTGACTCGATGACATTTCTTTTATGCTGCTCCGTCCGCAGATGATGACTCCATGAAACGTTACCCGACATTACCCTGTTGCACTTTTCACAATACTTATTCATTTTGATTTGTTTTGTTTTTAAGGTATTTTTTTGTAATCTTATTATTTTTTCATTTCTTCTTTTCTCTTTATTATACTTTACTTTAACTGTAAAGTATTTTATTTTCTATTTTAGTTAGATTACACAAATTGATTTCAGTTTGTTCACACACACACACAACTCAAATTTGGGTATTTCACAAGTTAGTACAACTTTACTTAAACTGTAAAGTGTTTTGATTTCAGAGTTAAGTTTACATAAATCGATTCGACTTGAAACAAAAATTAAGACGAACCGGGTTCGCATGACCATTTTATATGATTGGCACAACTCGGATAGTTTTCTTAAACTGAACTACTTTCCACTTTACTTTTACTTTACTTTTTTGAAAACTTGGAATGTAGCCGTTTTTCTTTCTAATATAAACGTGTGAGAAAAATTTTTGAATAAGTATTTGACTAAATAAACGATCTCATTTGTGTATATTCTGTTAGAAAACACCACCACCACCTCCACTATAGAATTGAAACATTTAAGATTACACTTACATAACTTACACTTAATATAAGTTAGAAGCAACATACTTTAGATATTTACGCTCACTCTCCCATCTAGTACTCGCTAATGCTCGCTAAAGAGGGGGACGTTCTCGAACTCACGCTTGTTTCAAACCACATCCCACATCTAATGCGGTCTAATATCCCTCAAACCAACACCTGCTGACCACAAGAATGAAGAAATAGTTTGAGGGGAATTAAAACTAATTTAACATTTAAGACACGCTTGTTTTACACCTTCTCCCCCATCTAATGTTCACACTTGGCGGAGGTTCTCGAACTATCTTTCCCACCTTATGCTCGCTAAAAATCGGGGGAGGTTCTCGAACACCTCGAGCAAACGCTTGTTTCACACTACATCCCCCATCTAATGCGGTCTAATATCCCTCAAACCAACATCTACTGACCATAAGACTGAAGACAGGTTACATGAACGAATATCACCCTAATTGAATAGACAGAAAAAGACCACTCTAAACAACCACAAATTGTACGCATGACAAAACACCTCTCACACACACCTTTAGGGTGAGAAAAGACAAGACAAGACAAGACATGAGAAAACACACCACCCTAATTAGGTTATTATATCACCTGTTTGCTACCTAACGGTCAACCCCACCCCCCTCTTCGCATCACTTTTATTACTTAATTATGCTAATTAGGTGTCATTATGACACCTGTGTGCAACCATGCGTGACTAATTAGGGTCACCCCCGCCCACTTTTTTTGACATGATTTATTACCTAGTGAGCCAGGATCCTATTACCTATCTACTGCAGTTATAAGAAATAATCAACTTTAGTAACACCATGTGAAATTTTTAAGGATTGTTTCTCACTTCAGTGATATTAAAAAAAAATTATTTCATTCTTATTCTTAGACCATTTTTTTTTATTTTGAATTTTTACTAAATTGAATTCGAAATACATAAAAATATAACAAAATTATATTGTAAAAAACACTGAAGATATAATTTTTCATATTATTTTGCCACTAATTTTCCGATTGTTTCTATGGCAGCTATATGATATACTCGTCCGATTTCGATAAAATTACATTTGAAATTCAGAACTAATTAAAAAATGTTATATTCAAGCTTAGAACGGACGGACAGAAGGACAGACGGACATGGCTAGATCGAGTCGTCTAGTGACGCTGATCAAGTATATATATACTTTCGGAAACGTCTCCTTCGCTGCGTTGCAAGCTTCTGACTAAAATCATTATACCCTTTGAAAGGGTATAGAAACCTAAACAAACAAATAAAATAAAAAATATAAATATATTTGATCATAATCAAATGTATTTTCTTTTTTATTTACAAATTATCAACAGATAATAACACAGGTTCTTATGAGAGTGAAGGAGATTGCTGCAGAGGGCTATTCAGAGGGCTATTCCATTAAATTCGATATCTTGAAAACAAAAAACGGCTTCAACCTATAAAAAAAAACCATTGTAGGTGACGAATAGAGGCATATTGTAAAATAAAGAATTTTTGTTGTGGAGAAATGTTAAGAAATATAAAATAAAATTTTTTTTAAAAGAACTTAAAAGTTTTGTTTATTTTAAAACATTTTGGAGGATTTTATGCAAAAGACTTGAAATCAATCGGATCACTACATAGAGATATAGGCTTGCAAACAGAGGGTACTTTTTGAAAACTATCGTTTTTTTACTTTAAAAAAATCGAAATAAAAAAAAAAATTTTTTTTTCAGCGTCTTGCACAGCTCAAGTTTATTTCAGTAGGGTGCCGCGTCCGCCCTTGCTTCCATAACGCCAAAACCCAAATAGCATAGAAAGATTTTAAAATTATTTTTTTAATTTCACAAGACTTTATTCCACCAATTTTTTTTCGGGCTTCGGTAAAGTGTTCATTCTTGGAAACAAATGCTTTGCTACTTTTATAAGTCTATCTCGGTTGAACTGTCCCTGGTTGAGCAACGGGTATCTCATAGTCGATAACATCGACTATAGCATTCTATCTTGTTTTACTTTAAAAATTTGTCCAATTTTATAACATTACTACCGTCTGACAGCGACATTTGTAAAGGTTAGACAATCTCATATGTAAAGAACAAGTTTTTATCCGGAAGTTTCGGATGCACCTCACTTCCCCTATTACCCAATTTTTTAATTTTGTTTTTCATATTATAGATCGATTTGTGTACGCAGAATGAAGTGAATTTTGAAAGCCTCGAAACGGGAAAGTCGTTTACTATTAAAGGAGCCCCGTCACTTCCAGAGCCAACGGTACCTCCTCCACCACCGCCTACATCTTCAAATATTATAAAAGAGGAATTAAAGCCTGAGCCCATATATGAAGCAATAAACGCAAATAAGTTATCAAACACGAAACGAGTAACAAGTGAAAATGAAAATTGTCCTACACATAAAATAACAAAAGAAAACGTTAAGAAATTACTTACCCCATCTTGCTCCATATTTGTTAAATATCAAATAGATGATGAACGTGAACAAAGACGAAAACAAAGAGTTGAAAAAAAAATCCATGAACTTAACTTTAACGATAATAGACATAAAGATGTCCACAACGATGATTCCTTTTATAATATTCTTGAATTCGCCGAAAACTATTTTAATACTCATGAGCTTTCGAGTGATAATCACCTTATTTCCACACTGGCACGAAAAGGGAGAAATAATTCAGATTTAAGAGGAAAACACGAAATGACCATGTTCTCTAAAACTGACAAAATTCCTACATCTCATATTCACATGTTTGATCCAGAAAATGTCTTACTGTCGTGTAATATGTTTCGAGTAAGTACAATCTTTAATTTTTTTTTTTTGTCAATAAAGAAACTTTAACAAAAAGTGAGAAATTTTAAAATTATTCGCAAATTTAAAATTTCAATATACATTTTTTTAAATTCACTTTCTTAAGGGGTGGGTTCCACTAGGACGCTTAATTATTTCCATATCTTTGCCGCCAATTAGCAAACTTAATTGGAAATTTTGCACGCATAACCACAAGGCAATCATCTAAAGATGATTAGCAATAAGCACCACTGGGATAAAAATGGAATAGTCTTAAAGGAACCAAGGGGCTTTCGGCACTCACTAGGAGACTTCAACTGAGACTACTGGTGTATGCATGATGGTTGCCAGGGGGTGTCGAAGGCTGAGTGAGTGGGACCAGATGGGACAAAGCAGACAGAAGGCTTTGACTGGCAGATCGGATGTCTTTAAAGGTCAGGCCACAAAGCGCGGAGGATGTCCGAGACATCGACGCGCGAAAAGCAACAGCATGATTTACAATTATCTAGAAAACAGAACCGTACATAAAGCATCATATTCCGAATTTTCAGTTGTTATATTTAATCGGGTGGCTACCTATTTATGCCTCTTATTTGTTTTGTCCCCTCTCTGATAAATAGTCAAAAGCAACTAATACGGGAGAGGAAATTATAAGCTTGGTAGTGAGCAACTGAACATGGTAGGTGAGCAACTGAAGAACTGAAATAATTAATTTAACAAGTAGTAGCTTAACTTACTCTGAGAAACCAATTTTTAAGGTTCATTCACACACACTAATCTATTAGTAAACAAACACAAAACACGGGCTATATAATTACAAACGGCTAAGGGCGATCCCAGATGCCGAGGCTAGACTAGGAACCGATGCGAAAGAATCTGTGACTTATAGCTTTGGGGTATTACATGCTGCGGAACCGGGTATCAAAATCTCTAAAATTTCAAATTTTTCTATTTTTATACCCTTGCAGAGGGTATAATAATTTCAGTCAGAAGTTTGCAACGCAGTGAAGAAGGTCGTTTCCGACCCCATAAAGTATATATATTCTTGATCAGCGTCACAAGACGAGTCGATCTAGCCATGTCCGTCTGTCCGTCCGTTTCTACGCAAACTAGTCTCTAAGTTTTAAAGCTATAGGGATGAAACTTTCCCAAAAGTCTTCTTTCAATTGCAGGTAGTATATAAGTCGGACTACTGTTGAGAACATTAAAATCCGTGCAAACCACCACATACGAGTATTTCAAAAAATCTGCTGGTTTACCCGATTTTTTATATTTTTTATAGGCGCATTGGGAAACCAAGGAGGCCTGTTTAATTTTTTAAAAAACCTATCAGGTACACATTCATTAAAAAACGTATATAACGCTGTACGAGTATAGAATAGTTCAGAGGCACTTTCAATGGCTGTACAATTGTAAAAGTCTGTCCAATTATAATGAGAAACAAAAAAGGAAGTTAACTTCGGCCAGCCGGAGTATACCCTTGCAGTTATAAGAAACACCATGTCAAAATTTTAAGGATTGTTGCTGACTTCAGTGATATTAAAAAAATTATTTTGTTTATACCTTTTTTTTGACATCTATATGTTAGAGTAGCCCGTCCAAGCTTAGAAGTTTATATGTTAATTTTTTCATAGCTGTATGATATAGTCGTCGGATTTTGATAAAAATTTAATTCGAAATTCAGAACTAATTAAAAAATGTTATTTCCCAGTTTAGAAGGTTGTATGTTAAAAAATACCGAAGATATAATTTTTTCATATTATTCAACTAATAATTTTCCGATCGTTGATATGGCAGCTATATGACATAGTCGTTAGATTTTGATAAAATTTAATTCGAAATACAGAACTAATTAAAAAATGTTATTTCCAAGCATAGGAGGTTAAGTGTTGAAAAACACCAAAGATATAATTTTTTTACTTTTTTCCCGGATAGTTCCAATGGGAGCTATAAGATATAGTTGTCCGGCTGGTTCCGACTTATATACTACCTGCAATAGAAAGACTTTTAGGAAAGTTTCAGCCCGATAGCTTTAAAACTGAGTGTTTAGTTTGCGTAGAAATGGACGGACAGACGGACGGACAGACGGACAGACAGACAGACAGACGGACGGACAGACGGACGGACAGACGGACGGAAAGACGGACATGTCTAGATCGACTCGTCTAGTGACGCTGATCAAGAATATATATACTTTTAAACGTCGAAAACGTTTCTTTTACTGCGTTACAAACTTCTGAATGAAATCATTATACCCTCTGCAAAGGTATACAAATTCTACATTGTTTAATAAACTCCCATTCTCCGCTTAAATTGGAGTACAATGTACTTCTGTACAATGCAGTGCCAAACCAATATGGAAATATGTCACCGAGCTAAAGGGGACATACGCGTTAGTAACTTAGAATTAATCCAGAGACCTCAATGTTACTATAACTGGCTCACGGAATGAAAACATTCGCAGAGATTTAAATGTGATTTCTGCTAAAAACGATTTTGAGAATTTAAGATCGAAGTATAAAATCAAGCTATAGTCTTAACCAAATAGGCTTGTGCGATTCCTGACCTGGAACACCAGCAAAGTTACCTCACCACAAAACAACAATAGCTAGTCCCGTATTTTTAAAAATTTTAATTAATGAAGTTTATGTATTAGTATGTATATGTATTTTTTGGCTAGATGATACACTGGGAAAAAGGGATGCAGGCGAAATAACCTCGGCCATTCTCGTCTACAAGTGGGGCGGAGAACTTGTTCCTTTTTCCTAGGGGGGCCTTTTGCCATTATACTTATAGCATATTTGCGTTCTGCGACAAGAGCTGCGAAGGGAACGACTTTGCACATACACTCAGCTGAGGCTGTCTCTTCATCTCCCTACACTAACAAAAAATACCCTCTGAAGGCGTTGAGGATGTGGATCTGCCCTCCCTACCTACGGCCAATTTATTTTCGATATAGCAAAAACCCACATTATAATATAAATCAATATTTTTTAAAACAAGGGAGATAATACAAATTTAAA
This sequence comes from Drosophila biarmipes, assembly GCF_025231255.1. NCBI lineage: Eukaryota > Metazoa > Arthropoda > Insecta > Diptera > Drosophilidae > Drosophila > Drosophila biarmipes. Next base: position 924,974 of record NW_026114539.1, read on the forward strand.
CAAGGTATAATTTATAAAAAAGATAAATGTGAACAGGAATGAATTTTCAAAGACTTATAAAAATTGCTATTAAATCTTATGATTCTGAGTTTGTGACGAAACATTAACGCATTAATGTGGTTTAAAACTTTTAACATAAACGAATTATATAAAAAGCGCGTGCACATTTCCTTTCATTTCTTATCGCACATTCTTTAATTGCACGTTATTTAATTTGCTTTGCTTTGCAGTTATTCGCTCAGTGGGTCACGCCTTGCATGGATACTCAAAGAACATGTTCCACTATCTTAGGTCAAAAATAAAAATGTAGGATACTATTTTTCTGTCGCTCACCCTCGATCGGTACTGTGGAACAAATATTTTATTTTTTTGAATTCGAAATTCTTAAAAATATAAAAAAGTATATTCCCAGTATTATAAGATAATATGTCAAAAAGCCCCAAAGCTATAATTTGTTTCATATTATTTCCCACCAATTCTCTGATCTTTCCTATGACAGCTATATGAAATAGTCGTCCGATTCTGATAAAATTTAATTCAAAATTCAAAACCAAATAAAAAATGTTATTTCCAAGCGTAGGAAGTTATATGTTAAAAAACACCAAAGATATAATATTTTCGTATTATTTAACCACTAATTTTCCGATCGTTCCTATGGCAGCTATATAATATAGTTGTCCGATTTTGATAACATTTAATTCGAAAATCAAAACCATTTAAAAATGTTATTTCCAAGCGTAGGAGGTTATATGTTAAAAACAGCGAAAATAAATTTATTATTTTTATACCCGTGCAGAGGGTATAATGATTTCAGTCAGAAGTTTGCAACGCAGTGAAGGAGACGTTTCCGACTCCATAAAGTATATATACTCTTGATCAGCGTCACAAGACGCTAGTCTTTCAGTTTTAAAGCTTTTGGGGGTAAAACTTTCCCAAACGTCTTCTTTTAATTGCAGGTAGTATATAAGCTATATAATACAGTCGTCTGATTTTGATAAAACTTAATTAAAAAATCAGAACTAAGTAAAAAATGTTATTTCTAAGCTTAGAAGATTATATGTTAAAAAACACAAAAGATATAATTTTTTCAATTTCTTCCCCGATAGTTCCTATGGGCAGTAAAAGATATAGTTGTCCGATCCGGCTGGTTCCGACTTATATACTACCTGCAATAGAAAGAAGACTTTTGGAAAAGCTTCAGCCCGATAGCTTTAAAACTGAGAGACTAGTTTGCGTAGAAACGGACGGACGGACAGACGGCAAAAATTCATAGAATTAATAGGCATAGAAATGTAAACGAAGTAACAATTAATGATAAATTTCGAAAACCTAGAATGGATGAAATTTTAGACACACTCAAATTCAAATGGATCCTGAGTTAATGCTAAGACAGCTTTTTTTAGCAATATGTGATAATTGGAAGTGTAGACGAATGCTATTCAATCATAAAAATTACTACGAATCCTTCTAAAGACTATAAACAACATATTGGGAAAAAATGTTCTCTATGATGATGCCGAAGCCCGTGTAATACCACACAATTCCGTCGTCCTACAGACGTATTAGTTTATCATCGTATCTGTCTAAGTTGTTCGTAAAATGCCTTCTAGGAGCACACAATGTAATCATTATCAATGCTCATAAATTTGACTTTTGTCAAACAAACGAACAAGCTAAAAGAATAAAATCAGAAATACGCACAGCCTTTGAGCATCGGGAATACTGCACCGCAATATGGCTAGATGGCCTCATACACAAAATCAAAACTCACTTGCCCGATTACATTCACAAGGTACTTCAGTCGTATCTCTACAACAGAACCTTTACAGTAAGGTGCAGCACAACAACATCCGAGGACTACATTATCAAACTGAAGTCTCGCAAGGAAGGGCACCATTATTCCTACGAACGAGCGGCTAACAACATCTACGTTCACTGACGACACTGCAATTTCAAGGCAACAACATAGCAAGCAAATCACCTCCTTGTAGTAGAGAGGTGTTTTAAAAATGAAGACAAAAAGTTTACTCTTAACAGACAAACATTCTCCATGGTAATGAATCCACCTTGATAGACGACTATCCTGGAGAAGATACATCGAAAGCAAGACAGTATTAAAAAAAAGCCAGTACCTTGAATGAAGAAAAGATACAAAATGTCCCACAGGAATGGTAATTAAGTAAAATAAAGTTTAAATGTTGATAACCTCAACTATTAAAAGGATGGAAGTATTTTTTCAGAAAATATTTTTTTTACTTACACCTAGCCTATAACGCCGCCCAAAATAGGTTAACTTTTTCAGTTTTCAGTTTTTCGCGGCCTTTTCAGTTTTTGTATGAAAACCCGCAGTATGCGCTCCGTAAAATCGATATTGCGAAAAACCTTTGTCGGGGCCCCTCTTTTTTTGTTTGATATTTTTTTGTAACGAATTAAACTATATTTTCAAATAGTGTCAAACTCTACAACATGTAAAGAACACTAAAAAAATAAAGCTTAAAAAAAATTACATACGAGTATATAAAAAAAAAAATTTGTAATATTTAAAAAAAAAATTCTTTTAAAAACCATAATAATCCTTGGCTGATAAGTGAAAACAGCATTAAGATATCTTTAACCATTCTAAAACATAGATTAATACCTAAGTGCAACTTTTTCGAAAAAACCCAAAAATGTCATGTTGAGACCCCTATAACTTCGGTAAAACTCAAAAAATTGCAAAACCGTTCAAACTAAGATTTTGTTTTGACGTTTTGAACTAGAAAAGCAAAGAAGTTCAGTGAAAATCGGACCTTCGGAAGAGGGGTGGCACGCTTTGCATATTTTGACTCATAGATGAAAGATATTTTGTTCATAATCTTATGTGTAGCGATGCATAAAAAAAGGGAAATTTTGTCTCATGTTTGAAAAAGTTTATTTAAATGATTCATAATAATTAAATTGTGAGACTTTTTTCCAATTTGTATACTTTTATTTATATAAAGTTTTGTGAAATTAAAATGGCTTTGAATGTATTATAATCTACCAAATATGTATAATTTAAAGTTAATTAAATTAATGGCCTAAAATGTGTAAATTTACAATCTAGATTTTACGAAAGTTCCGGAATAAAAAGAAAATGATTGTTTTGATTTTAGGGAGATACAGTATTTATTCGAATCCACTATAATAACAAGAAAGGAAGTTAACTTTGGCAAGCCGAAGTTGGTATAACCTTGCAGTTATGAGAAATAATCAACGTTAGTAACACCGTTTGAAATTGTTGGTAGCCTAAGCAATATTATTTCTGTGACCATTACCTTGTCAGCTATATTTAAGAGTCGTCCGATATTTATTCAATTTAATTCGAAACTGTTTAAAATATCAAAAATTATATTCACAAGTGCGATTTTGATAATATTTAATTCAAAATTCAGAACTTATAAAAAAAAAACACCATTAAATTAAAAATTCTATTATTAATTAATTAAATAATTATGAATTGCTTCAGGTAAATATAACGAAAAACGTAATCAAACCGTTTCGAATGTGCTAGATGATGAGAAATATTTTATACCTTACAAACGGACTTTTTTGACAATAATATTAGCTACAAAATCTTAAATAATTAAGAAAAAACTGAACTTTATGATTAAATGAAAATATTTCAATATTTAATATCAAGAAGGTTGAAATTTGACTTTCATTAAATGGATCCGCAACATATCAGCTTTTTATGAAATATATGTTAAACAACATAATATATACCCATTGTCTAGTATATTTAGACGTCATTGTAATATTTTTAACCTCTTTATATTATAACAGTAAAGGTGGGAATTTGAAAATCGTAAATATACGAATTTCAGTTTTCAGGCAAGATGTTAAACTGGGAAGGGTGCCGCTCGCAATTGATATAAGCAGTTCCGTTTCTCGCTAGTCAGCAATTAGGGTGGTGGTCTTGCCACGCCTCCCAAGGTGCCTATACCCATTATCTTCATAAAAACTTGCGTGCAAAGGACAAGCTGATTTCGGTGTGAGGATCACCACTCAATAATTGTGTATTTTCTCCACTCACCGACATTATCGTAGATCCATCGTTGAAAGCGCTTTCTCGGACGAATCGTGGCTGGAAATCTGAATCCAAAAAAAGCAAGGGAAAGCGCTACTTCTTTTGGAAATTAAACCCTAACCTTAACCTAAACCTTATTTTTTCTTAGTTTGGAGAGAGGTTAGGTTTACAAGACAACAATAACATTCACTTGAATCCGTCTTCTTGCCATTTGCCATTTTTATTCCTTTTTTTTTTGTTTTTTTTTTTGGAATTGGCTTTGGCCACAAAACTGACAAAAAACACTTATTCACTAAAAAAAACTTAAAAACTAAACTCTTCTTCCACCGAACCGCATTTCTCGACGCCAATAATTGCCTCTCCTTTTTCGCACTTGCTTCACGGGGCCTTTAATCTTTGATAATTTTTACGGGGAAATTTCTCGATTAGCGCATGACCGACGCCGATCTCACTTTTAACTCCGGTCCACGCCTTGGACGCTTTTCTGCCGGAAAACTCGACTTTCCTTCTTTCTCGGACTTTTGGGTCGCCGATCGTAAGGCCAAAAAAGAAGATTAAACTTTTTAGGGCTCTAGGCTCTCAAAACTAAAATGTGGAACTCAAGCCCACCTGTTGAGCTTTCACTTTTATGTCTTTTTCTGCGCCAATTAAACCCTCAAAAATGTATAACTTCCGATTGCAGCTCCTGCTGGTCTGCGCCATAGACATTAGATTCCACATTAGATCAGGTGACATAAGCTCTAATCGCCGCAATGACCGATCGATTAATCCCCTCTGATGCGTTTGACTGGGGCAAATGAGCCGCGGTCAAGGTGTGAGAAATAGAATATTCCTTCAGCAATTTCTGAAAAATCTCAGCCCTACTCTTTGATCCGTTGTCGGACACAATCGTTTCTGGTACGCCAAAAATATGAAACAGATCTTGCTGCAGATATTTGATTACCACCTCAGCCGTGAACTTCTTAACCGCCTTCAAAAATACAAACTTGGAGTGATGGTCTAGTACTATGAATGTTTCGAGACCGAGGATATGGACTGAGAAAATCTTTATAAAGACGCTGGAAAAATCGCTCAGATACAGGCTACACCCATTGGTGGTCGTTGTATTTTATTTGGTGCTTTGGTGGACTTGCAAATCTCATAAGATTGCGTATACGACTTTACGTCGTTTACCAACCCCGGCCAATAATAATATCGGCGAACCCTTTCCAAAGTCTTATGAATGCCTCCGTGAGAAGCAAGAGCTTCATCATGATTCTTTTTCATAACCTCGGCAGCTAGCTCACCTTGAATCCATAACATCCAACTGAAAATATCATGCAGCTGATCTCCAGTTGCATGATCGGATCTACGATAAACGAGTCCATCTAGAACTTTTAGGTCCGGCAACTGATCCCGCATAGTCTAGACTTTTTTTACCAGTTCTAGATACTTGGCCGACTTGAACTCTGGTGCTTGAAGGTCTACTAATATCCCATGTCCCTCCTCTACCGCAGCTACTTCTGCCTCATTGACTCTGGACAAAGCATATGGTACAACATTCGTTTTCACACTCCGATGTTCAATTTTAAAATTAAACGCTTTCAATTTTAAAGCCCAGCGAGCTAAGTGAGAGTGGAGATCCGTCTGACTCACAAGCCATTTGAGTGAAGCGGGGTCAGTAATCGCCGTAAATTCATGCCCTTCTATGTAAGGCCAAAAACGCTTGATGCAACCAATGGCCGCGAGACGCTCCTGTTCAGTAACCAAATAATTCCGAATAATTGGTCTTTGTTTAATTTTTTTTTAATACAAACGCATACTCATACTTATCACGCTCTGTTTTTTGCACCGATACTCCGCCAACTTCAGATTTACTTGTAAGGTCCGCGCTGCGTAACACTGGAGAGGAACATATCTTTTAGTCAACAACGCTTTTCGCACTCAGGAGTCATTTCGAATTTTTTTCTTGGCTTCAACAAATCTGTAAGTGATGAAGATATTGAAGCAAAATTACTAATAAACTTGCGATACTACCCCACCATACCGAAAAAACTGCGAAGGGATCTCATATTCTTAGGAAATGGAAAGTCTGCCATGGCTGAGGTTTTCCGTTCCCTTCCCTTTTCCCTATGCCCGAGATATTTTACTGATCGCATCCAAAATTTACTTTTAGTGTGACTCCAGCTATTTTTATTTCTTTGGCCACCGCACTCAGAACTGTCATGTGAGTTTCAAACGTATCTGAGACGTCTAGATAGACAAAAACTTCATTCCTGAGATCAGGCAAAATAACTTTATCTATTAAACAAGTCATCGTTTGCGACGAGTTGGTCAAACCGAATGGCATCACCCTATAGTGGTACAACGGCTTTCCCGGAATCGTGAAAGCTGTTTTATCCCTAGAACTTGGCTTCAAAGGGATCTGCCAATAAGCATCTTTCAGATCGAGACTGGAAATGTACTTTGCCTTTAGAAGGCGCATTAAAATCTCGTCGACTTGGGGAAAAGGATTAGAATCCTTTTTAGTAACTTTTCGGCTGTCCAAACATAGACAAACTTTTCCGGGCTTTTGTACCAGGACAACCGGCGAAGACCACGCAGAAGTTTTTTGAGCGCCGGCCACACCGGAAAATGACGTTGCTTGATCGGTTTAGCATCGCCAACGTCGATTTCTAGAGAAATAAGGGTGATTTTTTCTAACCCCGAAGAGGCAAACGAAGGAAATGTCCCAATAACTTTACTGAGACTGCATTGTTGACCGTCAGTCAGGCTCTGTGAATCCGAAACCATCTCACATACTTGCATCGAAGATGGCAGAAAATTGAAGATTGCCCAAAACGTAATACCCAAATATAGGTCCTGATTCAATGATGGTATAATGTGGAAGTAGAGATCCTTGCTCACTTCCTTATACTTTACAGGCGTTTGAAGTCTTCCGTCAACTTCTTGCTTTCTGCCATTTACCGTAGTGGCAATTGTTGCAACTCTTTTAAACGGAATCTTACTACGTATCAGTTATTCTGCCAACTTCCCACCAATCACATTAATGGCAGCACCCGTATCTAACAGTCCCACCACTACACTATCTGGGAGCATGACTTCGGCATACGGACGCTGTCATTATTCTTGAATCTTCTAGTATATAAGTTTTCACGTTATTAGTGTTTCTAGATGCCTCTTCTTCTTTCAAGTATGTCCTTGGATATACGACTTGTTGAGCCACCAGATTTGGCCAACTTTCCTTGCTCGGATTAGATGGATATGACTTAGCTGATTTTTTGAATGTTTGAACAGAACGTACTAGTTCAGCTCCTCGTTTGTCGACTTGTCTTTCTCAACACTTGTCTGCTGTCGACCGCTGAAAGTGTTCGCTTTCACGTTTTTTTTTTTTTTGACAATGAGGACAAGTAGGTTGATAACTATTCGCGGCGCTACATCCAAAGCAATAGACTTTGCGCTTCATCCGACATTGCTTGTGTCGATGACCTTCTTTGCGACAATTCCAGCAAATGACCGCCACTGCACTCACTTCGCCATTTATATCACCTTCGGAAAACTCGTCAGTACCATCAGACGTTTTCTAAAAAGCTTTCCCTGCGTCGACATATTTCCCTCAATCGTTCGACGGTTCAGAATTTCATGTCTTATCTCCGGCCTTAAATTCCTCTTTAATATTTCTACCATTTCCGCTTCGGTTAGGGGCATATCCAGATTGTCCATTAATTCCTCTATTGCATGAATAGCCTGTCTGAATACATGCCCACATCTGGTTTTGAAAATTTTTCCTGCGTCTAAGGTAGATTCGCACAAAGGGCACTTTTGTGCTGCATTGCAATCTGCATCTACCATGGCGCTTGCTCAAACGATTAATTGTAAATGCGAAATTAAACATAAAAAAATTCATTCTTACTAAGACAAAACCCAAATCAACTTTAAATAGAGTGCTAACAACTATCCTTAACAATCAAACAAAAATCATCTTACTATTAAATCTTATAGATATTATTAAGTTTCCAATCGGTTATATTACGCTACTCAATTGAACGGTAAGGCCAATGAACTCACTGATGGATCAGATGTTCCACTTACTTCCCACTCTAAAAACTGACCTACCCTCTGTTCGATCGAATCAATTGATCGACTGATCTAACATTTAGATCCTAAATACAATGGGAATAAATATTTCAGTACGACAAGTATCCAGCAAAACACTTGATCAAAAACGACAAATTTTCATAAAATAATTGAATTGAGTTGATTGAAAGAAGAAAATTGAATAGACGAGAGCGCAGAGATATGAATGCAAACACAACAACAGCAACTGCGGCTCGCCGACTGGGGCTAGGCGATTGCGGCTAACCACTTTTGCCTATCATCCAATGTGTGTACACTGCACTGAAAACATTGAAATTTTCCTTTTATTTTCGTGGTCAACACAGATTTCAACATAAAAATAATTGCTGTAATTCCAAAGCGAAGAATTTTTGGCAAAAATAATGTTTTAATTTAGCTATAAGTCTGCATCTTAGCATCATTCGTGGTCAGGCAATACATAAGAAAAAAATTATTGTCTGAAGTTCCTATGCGTTCGATAGAAAAAACTTATGGACTTGGTGTGGATAGAGGGTAATAGTATTTTTCTTCCCCGCTCATGTTTAGATCAAGCCGTCGGACGACCATACGTCCCAGTATTTTGGTCTCTCCGATTCCTGTTTGACTGATCGAACCGAACGAGGTTTGAATGTGGTTTGAGGTCAAAAACGAGATCCAACTCCCTTCGTGATAAAATCAACCACTAAGTTGCTTGATTTTTCCCAAAGTAAGATCTGTTCTGCTAATTCTGGATAAAATGAGTAAATGTAATAGTGAGCTACGTTACCTTACGTTTCCCCGAAGTTGGGCGCCATTTTATAACAGTAATGGTGGGAAGTTGAAAATCATAAATATACGAATTTCAGTTTTCAGGCAAGATGTTTAATTGGGAAGGGTGCCGCACGCAATTGATATAAGCAGTTCCGTTTCTCGCTAGTCAGCAATTAGGGTGGTGGTCTTGCCACGCCTCCCAAGGTGCCTATACCCATTATCTTCATAAAAACTTGCGTGCAAAGGACAAGCTGATTTCGATGTGAGGATCACCACTCATCCTAGTTATATAGAATCACAAAGGGGTTAGAAAGGGATAGAAAAAAAGCTCCTTTGCCTCGGCTCCTGCCTCTGAACTTCCAAAACCTCAGATATTTAAAGGCTTGATTTCCCCTTGATTTGATTGAAAAAGTGATACGTACGCCCTCCATATAGAAAGATTCAACGACGAATCTTAAGTGGGAGGGAGGGGTGCATTTGCATCCGCAAATTACTGGTGTCGCGTGGCCAGAACAACGGCCACGATCGACCTACTGGTAACCGTACCCCGGTAGCTGGCAAAGTGCAACAGCCGGCCGTCGACTCCAAAGATATTGGATACCGAAATATAGTAACCCTAGGCGGGAACACCTAGTTTATCCGCTTCAAACTGGCAGCTAAGTAAAAGCTCTACTAGGGTATAAAAGACCTTAACAATTAGAAAATGGGAGAGAATCCATTCTGGTGACTTGCTGACGGAAGGCTCCAAGGAAAGGCGACCTTTCCAGGGCAGTCGTCCCCGGAGTCCTCTCGTCCAGGATCAGCCACCAGGGTCCAGCAGCCCTTAAGGAGGACACCTATAGCTCAAAAGATTTCATGTGTCGAACCATCGCCGCCATTATAATCAAAGAATGAGGGAATATCAACCGCATGGACGACATTCGACATACTGGGATGCTTGTAGCCGCAGTACTCGAAATCCTCATACGATCAGAGGCTTACTGACCGACAGCATACTTCGAAAAAGTGGTGGTGTAATGTAAATGTGTCCATTGAATCAATCTAAGCTAAAGTGAACTTATGCATAACCAAAGGCAAATAGTCGCATATAATACAACCAAAACACAAGTGAAAATCAAAAACATTAGAAGCATTCAAAAATGCATTGAATAAATATTCGTGCAGTACAAACAGTTTTTTATAGGCTGTTATTAATATTTCAGCGGCGAGTATCAGCCTTGTAGTTCTTCTTGCCATTTGCCATTTTTGTTCCATTTATTTTGTATTTTTTTTGGAATTGGCTTTGGCCACAAAACTGACAAAAAAAAATTATTCACTAAAAAAAACTTAAAAACTAAACTCTTCTTCCACCGAACCGCATTTCTCGACGCCAATAATTGCCTCTCCTTTTTCGCACTTGCTTCACGGGGCCTTTAATCTTTGATAATTTTTACGGGGAAATTTCTCGATTAGCGCATGACCGACGCCGATCTCACTTTTAACTCCGGTCCACGCCTTGGACGCTTTTCTGCCGGAAAACTCGACTTTCCTTCTTTCTCGGACTTTTGGGTCGCCGATCGTAAGGCCAAAAAAGAAGATTAAACTTTTTAGGGCTCTAGGCTCTCAAAACTAAAATGTGGAACTCAAGCCCACCTGTTGAGCTTTCACTTTTATGTCTTTTTCTGCGCCAATTAAACCCTCAAAAATGTATAACTTCCGATTGCAGCTCCTGCTGGTCTGCGCCATAGACATTAGATTCCACATTAGATCAGGTGACATAAGCTCTAATCGCCGCAATGACCGATCGATTAATCCCCTCTGATGCGTTTGACTGGGGCAAATGAGCCGCGGTCAAGGTGTGAGAAATAGAATATTCCTTCAGCAATTTCTGAAAAATCTCAGCCCTACTCTTTGATCCGTTGTCGGACACAATCGTTTCTGGTACGCCAAAAATATGAAACAGATCTTGCTGCAGATATTTGATTACCACCACCGCCTTCAAAAATACAAACTTGGAGTGATGGTCTAGTACTATGAATGTTTCGAGACCGAGGATATGGACTGAGAAAATCTTTATAAAGACGCTGGAAAAATCGCTCAGATACAGGCTACACCCATTGGTGGTCGTTGTATTTTATTTGGTGCTTTGGTGGACTTGCAAATCTCATAAGATTGCGTATACGACTTTACGTCGTTTACCAACCCCGGCCAATAATAATATCGGCGAACCCTTTCCAAAGTCTTATGAATGCCTCCGTGAGAAGCAAGAGCTTCATCATGATTCTTTTTCATAACCTCGGCAGCTAGCTCACCTTGAATCCATAACATCCAACTGAAAATATCATGCAGCTGATCTCCAGTTGCATGATCGGATCTACGATAAACGAGTCCATCTAGAACTTTTAGGTCCGGCAACTGATCCCGCATAGTCTAGACTTTTTTTACCAGTTCTAGATACTTGGCCGACTTGAACTCTGGTGCTTGAAGGTCTACTAATATCCCATGTCCCTCCTCTACCGCAGCTACTTCTGCCTCATTGACTCAGGACAAAGCATATGGTACAACATTCGTTTTCACACTCCGATGTTCAATTTTAAAATTAAACGCTTTCAATTTTAAAGCCCAGCGAGCTAAGTGAGAGTGGAGATCCGTCTGACTCACAAGCCATTTGAGTGAAGCGGGGTCAGTAATCGCCGTAAATTCATGCCCTTCTATGTAAGGCCAAAAACGCTTGATGCAACCAATGGCCGCGAGACGCTCCTGTTCAGTAACCAAATAATTCCGAATAATTGGTCTTTGTTTAATTTTTTTTTAATACAAACGCATACTCATACTTATCACGCTCTGTTTTTTGCACCGATACTCCGCCAACTTCAGATTTACTTGTAAGGTCCGCGCTGCGTAACACTGGAGAGGAACATATCTTTTAGTCAACAACGCTTTTCGCACTCAGGAGTCATTTCGAATTTTTTTCTTGGCTTCAACAAATCTGTAAGTGATGAAGATATTGAAGCAAAATTACTAATAACCTTGCGATACTACCCCACCATACCGAAAAAACTGCGAAGGGATCTCATATTCTTAGGAAATGGAAAGTCTGCCATGGCTGAGGTTTTCCGTTCCCTTCCCTTTTCCCTATGCCCGAGATATTTTACTGATCGCATGCAAAATTTACTTTTAGTGTGACTCCAGCTATTTTTATTTCTTTGGCCACCGCACTCAGAACTGTCATGTGAGTTTCAAATGTATCTGAGACGTCTAGATAGACAAAAACTTCATTCCTGAGATCAGGCAAAATAACTTTATCTATTAAACAAGTCATCGTTTGCGACGAGTTGGTCAAACCGAATGGCATCACCCTATAGTGGTACAACGGCTTTCCCGGAATCGTGAAAGCTGTTTTATCCCTAGAACTTGGCTTCAAAGGGATCTGCCAATAAGCATCTTTCAGATCGAGACTGGAAATGTACTTTGCCTTTAGAAGGCGCATTAAAATCTCGTCGACTTGGGGAAAAGGATTAGAATCCTTTTTAGTAACTTTTCGGCTGTCCAAACATAGACAAACTTTTCCGGGCTTTTGTACCAGGACAACCGGCGAAGACCACGCAGAAGTTTTTTGAGCGCCGGCCACACCGGAAAATGACGTTGCTTGATCGGCTTAGCATCGCCAACGTCGATTTCTAGAGAAATAAGGGTGATTTTTTCTAACCCCGAAGAGGCAAACGAAGGAAATGTCCCAATAACTTTACTGAGACTGCATTGTTGACCGTCAGTCAGGCTCTGTGAATCCGAAACCATCTCACATACTTGCATCGAAGATGGCAGAAAATTGAAGACTGCCCAAAACGTAATACCCAAATATAGGTCCTGATTCAATGATGGTATAATGTGGAACTAGAGATCCTTGCTCACTTCCTTATACTTTACAGGCGTTTGAAGTCTTCCGTCAACTTCTTGCTTTCTGCCATTTACCGTAGTGGCAATTGTTGCAACTCTTTTAAACGGAATCTTACTACGTATCAGTTATTCTGCCAACTTCCCACCAATCACATTAATGGCAGCACCCGTATCTAACAGTCCCACCACTACACTATCTGGGAGCATGACTTCGGCATACGGACGCTGTCATTATTCTTGAATCTTCTAGTATATAAGTTTTCACGTTATTAGTGTTTCTAGATGCCTCTTCTTCTTTCAAGTATGTCCTTGGATATACGACTTGTTGAGCCACCAGATTTGGCCAACTTTCCTTGCTCGGATTAGATGGATATGACTTAGCTGATTTTTTGAATGTTTGAACAGAACGTACTAGTTCAGCTCCTCGTTTGTCGACTTGTCTTTCTCAACACTTGTCTGCTGTCGACCGCTGAAAGTGTTCGCTTTCACGTTTTTTTTTTTTTTGACAATGAGGACAAGTAGGTTGATAACTATTCGCGGCGCTACATCCAAAGCAATAGACTTTGCGCTTCATCCGACATTGCTTGTGTCGATGACCTTCTTTGCGACAATTCCAGCAAATGACCGCCACTGCACTCACTTCGCCATTTATATCACCTTCGGAAAACTCGTCAGTACCATCAGACGTTTTCTAAAAAGCTTTCCCTGCGTCGACATATTTCCCTCAATCGTTCGACGGTTCAGAATTTCATGTCTTATCTCCGGCCTTAAATTCCTCTTTAATATTTCTACCATTTCCGCTTCGGTTAGGGGCATATCCAGATTGTCCATTAATTCCTCTATTGCATGAATAGCCTGTCTGAATACATGCCCACATCTGGTTTTGAAAATTTTTCCTGCGTCTAAGGTAGATTCGCACAAAGGGCACTTTTGTGCTGCATTGCAATCTGCATCTACCATGGCGCTTGCTCAAACGATTAATTGTAAATGCGAAATTAAACATAAAAAAATTCATTCTTACTAAGACAAAACCCAAATCAACTTTAAATAGAGTGCTAACAACTATCCTTAACAATCAAACAAAAATCATCTTACTATTAAATCTTATAGATATTATTAAGTTTCCAATCGGTTATATTACGCTACTCAATTGAACGGTAAGGCCAATGAACTCACTGATGGATCAGATGTTCCACTTACTTCCCACTCTAAAAACTGACCTACCCTCTGTTCGATCGAATCAATTGATCGACTGATCTAACATTTAGATCCTAAATACAATGGGAATAAATATTTCAGTACGACAAGTATCCAGCAAAACACTTGATCAAAAACGACAAATTTTCATAAAATAATTGAATTGAGTTGATTGAAAGAAGAAAATTGAATAGACGAGAGCGCAGAGATATGAATGCAAACACAACAACAGCAACTGCGGCTCGCCGACTGGGGCTAGGCGATTGCGGCTAACCACTTTTGCCTATCATCCAATGTGTGTACACTGCACTGAAAACATTGAAATTTTCCTTTTATTTTCGTGGTCAACACAGATTTCAACATAAAAATAATTGCTGTAATTCCAAAGCGAAGAATTTTTGGCAAAAATAATGTTTTAATTTAGCTATAAGTCTGCATCTTAGCATCATTCGTGGTCAGGCAATACATAAGAAAAAAATTATTGTCTGAAGTTCCTATGCGTTCGATAGAAAAAACTTATGGACTTGGTGTGGATAGAGGGTAATAGTATTTTTCTTCCCCGCTCATGTTTAGATCAAGCCGTCGGACGACCATACGTCCCAGTATTTTGGTCTCTCCGATTCCTGTTTGACTGATCGAACCGAACGAGGTTTGAATGTGGTTTGAGGTCAAAAACGAGATCCAACTCCCTTCGTGATAAAATCAACCACTAAGTTGCTTGATTTTTCCCAAAGTAAGATCTGTTCTGCTAATTCTGGATAAAATGAGTAAATGTAATAGTGAGCTACGTTACCTTACGTTTCCCCGAAGTTGGGCGCCATTTTATAACAGTAATGGTGGGAAGTTGAAAATCATAAATATACGAATTTCAGTTTTCAGGCAAGATGTTTAATTGGGAAGGGTGCCGCACGCAATTGATATAATCAGTTCCGTTTCTCGCTAGTCAGCAATTAGGGTGGTGGTCTTGCCACGCCTCCCAAGGTGCCTATACCCATTATCTTCATAAAAACTTGCGTGCAAAGGACAAGCTGATTTCGATGTGAGGATCACCACTCATCCTAGTTATATAGAATCACAAAGGGGTTAGAAAGGGATAGAAAAAAAGCTCCTTTGCCTCGGCTCCTGCCTCTGAACTTCCAAAACCTCAGATATTTAAAGGCTTGATTTCCCCTTGATTTGATTGAAAAAGTGATACGTACGCCCTCCATATAGAAAGATTCAACGACGAATCTTAAGTGGGAGGGAGGGGTGCATTTGCATCCGCAAATTACTGGTGTCGCGTGGCCAGAACAACGGCCACGATCGACCTACTGGTAACCGTACCCCGGTAGCTGGCAAAGTGCAACAGCCGGCCGTCGACTCCAAAGATATTGGATACCGAAATATAGTAACCCTAGGCGGGAACACCTAGTTTATCCGCTTCAAACTGGCAGCTAAGTAAAAGCTCTACTAGGGTATAAAAGACCTTAACAATTAGAAAATGGGAGAGAATCCATTCTGGTGACTTGCTGACGGAAGGCTCCAAGGAAAGGCGACCTTTCCAGGGCAGTCGTCCCCGGAGTCCTCTCGTCCAGGATCAGCCACCAGGGTCCAGCAGCCCTTAAGGAGGACACCTATAGCTCAAAAGATTTCATGTGTCGAACCATCGCCGCCATTATAATCAAAGAATGAGGGAATATCAACCGCATGGACGACATTCGACATACTGGGATGCTTGTAGCCGCAGTACTCGAAATCCTCATACGATCAGAGGCTTACTGACCGACAGCATACTTCGAAAAAGTGGTGGTGTAATGTAAATGTGTCCATTGAATCAATCTAAGCTAAAGTGAACTTATGCATAACCAAAGGCAAATAGTCGCATATAATACAACCAAAACACAAGTGAAAATCAAAAACATTAGAAGCATTCAAAAATGCATTGAATAAATATTCGTGCAGTACAAACAGTTTTTTATAGGCTGTTATTAATATTTCATCGGCGAGTATCAGCCTTGTAGTTGTATGTACAATTTCAAGATGATACCACCTTACGGGTGGTAAATTCGATACTCTCCGCTAATAAAAATAATTGTCAAGTAGATTTATTTCTTATGCATTAGCCAACTTTATATTGCTTATCCACGGCATATGCCGACATACATATATTAAACAATAAACTTATAATGTGAAAACGAAGTTGAAACCATGGTGAACTAGAATTTTAACATGGGGGGTGTGCTGATGTAAGAAGTGGAGTAGGTCAAGAACAATGACATAACATTCGTCGGACAACCTTGACAATAGGGGATCGTATTGCGCGGCCCGCGGCTAAGGAATACAAATTCCAACCTAGCTTTAACTGTTTTCGAAGATTGTGTGCGGATTGAAATGTATTGAAGATAAGTGGGCGGGAAAAAATTGTTTTAATCAATCGATTTGTATTGAAGGTACCAATATATTTCAGTTAAATTGATTTACTAGCATCTTTAGCCATTGTTGGAGTTTGAGTGTTCTTGCCACATTAGCTTAAAAAACAGTGGGCCCTGACAAAACAAACTTGTGCAATGAAGGACTCTCTCACAACATCTACTCAGATCATAAACCTCACTTACTGGCCATTAAAAAAGTTACATAACCAAGGCTCATTGCTTATATCATGGAACTCACGCCAATGGACATGCTAACTGCCATGATTAGGGATAAATTCACCAACAGGTTTTAGAGTATAGGGAAATTTCCATGTACCATACCGTAGATTTGCATAGAAGACAAGGGTGTATATATGTCAATTCGGGATCGCAGAATGTAAAACGTTTACAATAAAGATTTGTCGGAAAGTATACATTAGATAGAAAACAGCGTGTCCAACCCCATAAAGTATAAATAATTTTGATCGGGGCTACTAGCTGAGACGATCTAACACACAAATTCGTCCTTTTCAATAAGTACTGAATAGGTTAAGAAAACTATTGTAACATTTAAGCGTCATTTAAATTACCTTTCCATTGATACCAATCGTAAAGCGTATACAATTATTTTATTTTGAAGTCCACCTTGATCCATGAACATTAGGGCGGTCCACATTTGTATGGAAATTTTTGAGGTCCTACTCTCACCCGCCTTTACGGTGCGCTTTGAGTTATGTAATGTATACCAAAACGCGTTTTAGTGTCTGCGAATTGGATTCAAAATGTATAACTCATACGCACTGTTGCCCTTGATCATACATATTATTTTCATATGGGTGGCCTTGACTGGGTTTTGTTTCTGAAATTCGTTTGTCATCTATCCTAACTACTTTGAATGTTTTTAAAACTGAACAACTTGTCTTGTTGCTAGAACCAGAATTTACAAGATCGAATTGTATTAATTTTTAAAAATATTGACAATAAGGTGTTAAAATCCTCGAGTTGCATTTTAAGTCATTTAAAACATTTCGCAAATAATTTTATTTATTTAAAAAAAAAACCTTTCATAAATGGACCTTTTGTAAACACTTATATACCCAAGTAAGGTAGGATAAAAAGACAACATTGATTAAATATGTTTATTTATCTTATAAAAAATTATTAGCATAAGCCAATTTACATTGCGCTACTACCCGTAACCCAAGAAAATGCATTTTGCAGCGTTCTATGCTGATCCTTAAAAATGACTTGATAGGGTTTTTTTGTCACAATTAGGATATACATTTCTGTGGTGCTCGACGCTTTGAAGAACGTATTGCGTTTTGTCCATGTCCTTTGTTATCTTGCTCTTATATAATTCCATGGTCTGAGCTGCTTGTTTGGCTGCACCGTTTCTGAAGCAAAAATAATAGAATATTTCCAGATTTCTTTTATAATCATCTTGGATGAACCAGGATGAGGGAAGAATTTGCAGAGAGCTAGTTGAAAGTTCCCAGCGGTAAAAGAAGGTAGGGTAGGCATTTAGAGAATAATAATACGGATCTCTTAGATGGTAAGTCCGTTGTGGCAAATTTAAGATGTGGGATGTGGGAAATGGATTTTTTCGAAAAATGTTCTAGCTGGAACACATGTCGTATGAATAATTTTAAAGCAAACTTTGAAGACGATTCGCAAGGTTAAAAAAACAACAACATTTTTTTTCTTTATTGTTGATTACATTTTTTACAAACATTAATCTACCATTTAAAGTGGAGAACTATTTTTCATATTTTGGACCACCCTAATGAACCTTGAACTATGTATGTTGTAAAAGTAGTGAGAGTTTCTCAAATATGTATATGCTTTTTAAATTGTTTAAGAAATTTGTTGATTTCGTCAAAGAATTTAATGTAACAGAGACTTCTGTCAATTTTCGTATCTGACCCGAAGGGAGCAAGAAGCGATGGATTTCGATTTTTGCAGTGGAGCTAGACAGTTTAGTTTTTCCAAACATATATTTAGTGAAATAAAGAGCTTAATAAATTTTAATTAGCCTCTGCCAAATTAGATTGTGCGTCTCGCAAGATTTCTTTTTGTCTGGCCAATGCTCGGTGGAGACCTATGCTATTCGTATCATACGTATCATAGTATTCGGCGAGGGAGCAAAAATCTATAAATTTAAGCTATCTCTTTCCGGGTCCAAAAGGGCAGAAATAATTTTAGAGAGCGGCCAGTGTAAAAGATTATTTTTAAGAGACGCAGCTCTCATACTGGCGTAGCTGAAAGCAAGAGTAGCAGCGAGACAGCAGTTTACTCTTAACAGACAAACATTCTCCAAGGTAATGAATCCACCTTGATAGACGACTAATCTGGAGAAGGCACATTAAAAGCAAGACAGTATTAAAAAAAAAGACAGTAGCTTGTGAGGAGTTGAATAACTTCACACAAATCCCAGCAGCAGATGGCCGGCCGCTCACCAGGTACGCGGCGAATTCGCATAGTGACGGCGTGGCGAAGAGCGGTTGGAGAACATATTCATAGGGTCGTCTCCTTCACTGCGTTGTAAATTTCTGACTAAATACCCTCCGCAAGGGTATAATAACATTGTTTTCGTAAACTCTTAGGCTAACAAAATTTCAATAAACGTGTTTTATTTGAAATAAATATATTCAATTTAAAATCATTAAATCTGCATCACTAGAAGTTTATACGAAAGCTGGTATCAAAAGGACATGAGAACGTTTCAGAAATAATAAAATAACTTTAGACCGAAGTTTGCAGATGCCAATAGTGAAGCTGAAGAGAGCGGACGTGTCTCGTGCAAGCTCCGGGAAAAGTGCATGAAAGTTCACTAATTAAATGCATACCAAACCCAAAATCTAAGCCGGTGAATTTGAAATAAGTGAAAAAGACGCTAAAACACAAAGAATTATAGGTTTAAACTAACAAAATTAGTTTAATGACTTAAACTAGTACATAATTATTATTATATTATTGTATCTTATAATAATAATTAAGTGCCAGGCTAATAAAAGCTCAATTAGCTACGAACAAAATAAAGAGGGAATAAGGTCCGCGAGCCGAAGAGACGGTTACTTCTCGTATGTCTCAACGCGTGATAGCGCAGTGCAAAAGACGATCCTACTGACGGTCGATAGTCAAAGAGCACGATCTTGCTCACCATGCTTACCTACGGGTAACTCTACTCAGACGGGGTGAAGTCAACAATGCAAAGCATCCCCACCATCAATTTCGACTCCTGACGCACCAACAACATGAAACGGTAAAACTTATGCATCCTCACTAAATTTATCAGCAACAACAACAGCTTCGGCAAAAATTAACAGCAACCACAGCTACGACTATTACTTCGGAATCGATTGCAACCTCAGTTCTACATACAACGGCAACAAATCAAAACCTAAACAAAATTCAGCAAGCGGGTTCGGCCATTCAGACCACATTTGATCGGTACATCGCTGTCCTAAAATAAAATAAATTACCCGGAAAATCCAACAGTAATAGATTTGCGCTACTACCAGAAAATGAACCGGAACAGGCTCAAGAGACCCAACCGAAACCTTAGGCCCCACCAATTTGCTTTAGGGAGGAAATCTCGACTATCTTGGTCAACCAAATTGTTGTGCTGAAGAAAAATAAAGCGCAGCCCATTTATAACCTACAATACTTATTGCACCAAAGAACTAATGTGGAAGAGTCACACAAATGAAACGACCCAGTGCAATGCACAAATTGTCAGGAGTATGAACACACCAGGGTATACTGTTCACTTCGAACAGTCTGTGTAGATTGTGAAAGCTTCCACATTCCCAAAAGAAGAAAAGCGTAAACTGCCAAGGAAACTACACGCAAACCACAGGGGCGGTCCAATCTACAAAAAATAATTGACCGCATTGGGTCAATTAAGTACCGAGAAGGGCTTTTCATACGCTGATGCCTTAAATCCGAGGCGGAAACCCCACTTCAGTATAATCTAGGCAACAAAGCACTCTGGAAGCTATGGTCACCATGCAACATGATGGACGTTATCACTTTAGAAACAAATTCAATTTCCAAAAAAGAGGCTACACTCTCTACCGCACAGATCATCCAAATGGCATTGCCGGAACCGGCATGTTAATCAGAAAACGGTTCAAGAACTACTTTTACCAAATGTTTGCAACTAATTACTTGCGGGAACGTCTTTCAAAGTGCAGTCAGCCTCTGTCCACTGCCCGTCTCGCTTTACGATTTCTCAAGGACAATTCATGGACTTTACCAACATACTTGGAAACCACTTTTTAGCTGCACGGAATTATATAGCCAAACACACGCACTGGAAATCACACTAAAGGGAAGCAATTATACGAGGGCAGTCCGATAAGCACTTAGCCTCACCGCCCGATGGAAAAACAGCCCGCAAGAAAATTGTACTATCGTGTAGTACATTCTCGTCGCCGGCTAGTGGCGAAATTTCATCCGAATCGGACTCGTAGTTATACCCGTTACTCGTAGAGTAAAAGGGTATATTAGATTCGTCGGAAAGTACATAACAGGCAGAAGGAAGCGTTTCCGACCCCATAAAGTATAATATTCTTGATCAGGATCACTAGCCGAGTCGACCTAGCCATTTTCGTCTGTCCGTATGAACGCTGAGATCTTGGAAACTAAAAACTAGAACAGCTAAACTGGGCATGCAGATTCCTGGGCTTCCTGCGAAGCGCAAGTTTGCGGGTTGCCTCGCCCACTTTAACGCCCACAATCCGCGAAAATCTGTAGCGCCTACAATTTTTATAATAGAACCAACATTTTACCTTAAGTGTATTTGTCTCATTAACACCTATCGACTCACCAAGAAAAAGGTGCCACGCCTACTCTAACGCCCACAAACGGGCTAAACGCTTAAATCTGTCTGCAGTCCGCATAACATCTACTGAAATAGCCGGTAGGTGGCGCCGTAAAATATAGCATTGTGGCGGTCCATGCTAAGCGACACAGCGGATGAAAATGTACTAAGACCAAAAATCCTAAATTAAATAAGCTTGACTGGTCTCACTCTCTCTGCTGCCGTCAAGCTTCGAGAAAACAACGTGTTATTGTGAAACTATGTAAAGCTAAAATAAAATTAATAAAATTTATAAATCAAATAGTGGTAACCAACCCGTGTTACCATAGTAGTGACCCCGATCATGAACAGACTGCAAATACGCTTTAATTGAGCCAAAATAAGGCAAAATTAAAAATTGCACAGAACTTTAGACTTTTAGTCACAATCACACACACACAAAGCTGAAGCGACGCCACCAACACATCAAAAAGTATATGCCCGTCAAACGCCGATTCAACCTGCGCTCGCTTGTTCCTAGAAGGTTAATTTTTGACAACGACGCCAGCCTCAACATGACCGACGAGTCGCAACAATTGCTGGACACGATCAGAGATCCGCAAGCCCAAGTGGAGGCATTGCAGGTTAACTCTTCTTCAGCGCAATCAGCTAACACGGCTCCACGGCACGAGTTCGCCCAAGTGGAACGTTCATTTCGTCTGCACGGCGTCAACAACGATGACGACACGTTTGACTACATCACCGTAAATTTGGATCCAGACGTTGTGTTGACTGTGGAGGGCTAGTCACTCAACCGCCAGCGGCCAACAAGTATGATACTCTATGTCTCGGTTTCTCGATAAGTTTGCGGAGTCAGCCGAATCTAAGCTACGGCGTCTACTTCAAGGAGGAGGAACTGCTGGTCTAAAGCCTTCGCAAATTCTGGCTCATATGTGTCGTTTGTCATGGATTTTTATATGGTGGGTAACAAACAATTTTTATCAAGTATCGACGTATTTTTAAAATGTTCTACTCTAGAAGAGGTAAGATTGGGGAATCAAAGCAGATAAAGATTCATAATTTACACAATTTGTGAAATTCAGAAAGAGTACAGATTCAAAAAAACACCAAGTAAAAACGGTATATCTTATATAGAAAGGGTTTATAAAGTTCATGAGAAATTGAGAATTATAGGAAGTGTATCAGACATTAAAAACAGCGATACTAAGTTCGAATTAATTCTTTACATTTACATTCACAAAACAAAATATAATGGTACAAATGAAATACCAGCTGACATATTTATGTATGCAAGAATCCCTGATTATGACACGCAAAAAAACTTAAAAGGAAATTAATAGAATTGAAATAGCAAAAAGTAGTAAAAGACTTCTATTCAATATCGTCGAATCAGTCTACAATTATTTAGATATTTGGAAGAGATGAAATAGAAAATTAATAATTTGGTAGATACTACACTAAACTCTGATTTAAATATGATTATCTATGTAATAAATAATGGAATCGAAATGATTTACAAATTAAAAGAAAAGGAGAAAGAAATCAACAAGTATAATATGTAGAAGATATAGAATTAGGAATTCAAATGACAAGACTGGGGTTACTTTATCCAAAATTATTGAATCACAATTATTTGGAAAAAAGGAACCATGAGAAATTGTTGAAACTCAAAACTTCCACTTAGCCTAAAACAGACACAAAGGAAATTTTGATTATTTTCTATAATCCTTCAAAGATAGTCAAATCTCCCGTTTTAATTAATAAAGAAAAAGGAAAAATTTAAATTGATGGATATATAAGTGGAATATTTATATATATAAATATATATTTTAAATTTAATGTTATACACACAGCGCTTACGTAAATATTAATGTAATAAAGTTAGAAGCATTTTTTAAATTCAAACGAAAAAAAAATAATTTTATCATTATTATAAGCATTTTATTGTAATTTTTGTATGAGCATACCAAGAAAACTTATTATAAAATAGAAACACAAAAAAGTACAGAAATTGTAAACAATATAACAACCAGATTAACATAGAAGAAAATACAATGGTGTACCTTAGACAAACCACATGAGAACAAGCTAAATTCAACGGATGCGGAAGTGCCATATCCATCACACCTTATACCTCTATGTGCATATCCATAAGCCCACACATACACACTCACATTTAAGATATAAATATCCAAATCTAATTGTAATCAAGCCAAAGAAAATTCCAATACTAAAAGCGAATCAAACGAAAATGACCATGAAAGTAAAAACCACAGCCTATAGACTTTATAATTAGAACCGCTGTTCTGACTATCGTCGCGTTCCCACACTTTAGGATACTCGGGTTTCGGGACCCAAGTCTGGAATCCAAAGTCCAATTTAGAAAGGCACTTAGTAACAATAAAATCACTTAATCAAAAGCTTTAGAACTTAAAACTGGCTCTCCATCAATGGTGGTGATGTTTTGGCTCCACCCTACTGACGCCCATTTTAAATTAAACAAGAAGTAAGTTAACTTAGACAAGCCGAAGTTTGTATACCCTTGCAGAAATTCCAAACCAAATAAAAGATGTTATTTCCAAGCGTAGGAGAATATAAGTTAAAACCGAAAATATAATTTTTCAATATTATTTTACCACTAATTTTCCGACTGTTCCTATAGGGGCTATATGATATAGTCGTCCGATTTTGATAAAATTTAATTCGAAATTCAGAACTCATTTAAAAATGTTATATCCAAGCTTAGGAAGGTATATGTTAAAAACACCACAGATATATTTTTTTTAAAATTTTTTCCCCGATAGTTCCTATGGGAGCTATAAGATATAGTTGTCCGATCCGGCTGGTTCCGACTTATATACTACCTGCAATAGAAAGAAGACTTTTGGGAAAGTTTCAGCCCGATAGCTTTAAAACTGAGAGACTAGTTTGCGTAGAAACGGACGGACGGACAGAGGGACAGACGGACGGACGGACGGACGGACAGACGGACATGGCTAGATCGACTCCTCTTGTGACGCTGATCAAGAATACGTCGGAAACGTCTCCTTCACTGCGTTGCAAACTTCTGACTGAAATTATTATACCATCTGCAAGGGTATAAAAATGATAATTGCATAATAGTTGCGCGCAAGGTCAAGCTATATCGGTAAAAAAACGAGACACACAATAAGCAATATTTTTGCTACACACTAAATATATAGCTTTAAATTGTAAAACGATTTTAAGACTCCGTGTTATTAGACAAATTTTAATAAAACAGCCATTGAAAGTATTCTAGAAAATTATAAAGCAAAAACACTTACTAATGAGGTAAAAACCTAGTATCAATTGCATCTGAAGCAAACAACAGTTCTGATATAAGCTTTTCTGACAAAAAGGTATCATACAATCTACTAAATTAATAAATTTTCTTTCTCTTTGCTGAAGGTAGCACGATTTATCAAAATCGCAAGGCTATACCTGACCATATTGAATAGCAGAGTGCCGAATGTTAAAAATTAAGGCAATGTATTTTTTTAGTAGATCATATTATACATATGTCAAAATTTGGGGAATCTCAAGGGCTATACAGCTCAAAATAAAAGTTGAAAGAGCCGTTTTTGAGAAATCAATACATAGTACATACATAAACCTAAGTACAAACCTTTCTAACGACATATAGCACAAACCTGTAGCTTTAGTAGTTCACAAGTTACGGGTGTACACAATGTAGCTCTATATAGCTGTTTTATAGTCAAACAAGCTAGTTGTTCCAAGAGTGGAAGAACCAATGTTTCTATATATCGAGCTGTTTAAAATCGTCTATACTTCTTAAGACTCTTAAACAACGACGTAAGAAACGGAGAACATTACAAACCGAATTATTTTTTCATTTTCAATAGTCCCGCAAAATCTGGTTTTGCTATTACTGTTGAACGGCGTTTTTTAAGTGAGAATACAACGAGGTTAATAGGATAATTTTCCGCACCGGCCGCAAAATATTACATTTTCTAGATTTTTACACCCGTTACTCGTAGAGTAAAAGGGTACACTAGATTCGTCGGAAAGTATGTGCCAGGTAGAAGGAAGCGTTTCCGACCCCATAAGTATATATATTCTTGATCAGGATCACTAGCCGAGTCGATCTATCTATCGATCAATCTATCGGGCAGAAACTTTCCCAAAAGTTGTTTGGACGATAGTGCGATCGATGGGCACAATCAAAGGGAAATATCGGTGATGATAAATGACGAGGCGAGCAAGTGGAAACGCCGCACCGTCGATATCGGGTGATGAATATCGATATCGTTACAGGCCCGCTGGGTATAGTTGGCCGATAGAAGTGGCAAAGTGCGGTTAGAGAAAACGACAGTTTGGTGATCAAGGATGGCGAACGTGAAAGTTTGGAGAACGAGAGAGTTTTGAAATCAAAGATGAGGAACGTGAGAGTTTGGAGAATGTAAGTGTTCGGAGGAGAGTTTGGAGGCCAAGGACGGTTGGAAGGACAAGCTGGTTAAACAGGAGCCATGGCCTTTGGACCAGAAGAGGAGAGATTCAGCCGTGCGCAAAAGGAAAATAACGGTTTGCGGAGGCCCTATAGAAAGCCACAGGGCGCTGGCAGCTGGAGAGGCAGTCGATCAGATCAGTCGATCACGGGGAGTCAAAACTATTAAGATCAGATATCAAAGTGAACAGTCAAAGAACCAAGTCAACTACTGGGCGGTCACGTTTATATAAATTTGGTGGGACGCACGCACACAATCTACCGAACGAAACTCGTAGCGAGCAGAACGTAAAAAGTTAGTTCGATACATCTGGCGCCCAAATAAATATGAGTGCGGTCTCGCATTTTTTTGTAAGCAAAACTTTTTTTCTTGTATACAAATAAGAAAAAAAATGTTTTTTTCGACGACCGAACACCCATTTTTTAAAAGTTATCAATTATCAAAATCGGACGACTATATCATATAGCTCCCATAGGAACTAACGGAAAATTAGAGGTAAAATAATATTGAAATATTATATCTTCGGTGTTTTTTAACTTTTCCTCCTACGCTTGAAAATAACATTTTTTAATTAGTTCTAAATTTCGACTTGAATTTTATTAAAATCGGACGACTATATCATATAGCTGTCATAAGAACGATCGGATAATTGGTGGGAAATAATGTGAAACACATTATAGTCTTTGACATATTATCTTATAATATTAGGAATATACATTTTATATTTTTAAGAATTTCGAATTCAATTTAATAAAATTATTGATTATTTTTTATAACTGCAAGGATATACAAACTTTGGCTAGCCGAAGTTAACTTTCTTTCTTGTTTAGGCTACATTTTACACACGCTTATACGAACACCACAATATCAAGGTCAAAAACAAGTTGTAATACCCTCTGATTGGATGGTATTTCACAAACGGCAGTCCTTTGCTTAGTCTTACACTTTTTGAGCATTTAAACTATTATAAATAATAGGTGTTTTACTAAAGCTGCAACCTCGTTTAAATAAAAACAGACTTTAACAACTGATGACTTAACAGTGCTGCAGTCTGTTAAACTTTTCTATAAATAACATTGGAGATTGATGTAATTTAATACATTCAGTCAAAATCAATTTCAAACCACTTTTAAAAAATGGGGTTGGGCAAAAAATAGTGGTAAAATTTTCCATAGTGGAATGGGAAAACAATTATACCTTGTCTACTCCTTTTAAAACAACGCTTAACATTTTTAGGATAGCGGCCGACTATATCATACCCCTTGCAAAGGGATAAAATCATAAAAGGGATGAAATAATAAAAAAATAAGTCAGGTGTTTTTGACATATTAACTTTTAGCCTCTGAATGACCATTCTTATTCAGAATTTCGAAAAAATATATAAATACGCTAGTAAATTGAAAAGAAACATTGCCTTTATATTTCTGTAGCTTATAGTCTTTATCTTATAGATTTCTTCATACAATCCTCCAACGAGAACAACGTGCAAAGATATAGAAACTTAGTTTACCTAACTACCTTACTTCATGCAAAAAATGGGGAAATTTGAATATTTTAGGTTGTTAAAAATATCTTGCGAAATTTCGCTAGCCTTCGCTAGAAGCGCGGAGTTCTAGTCGTAAAGCTCTTTTCAGGCGCTAACACATGTTTGTTTGATTGTTGTTCTTTTTTAGTCGTTCGTGAAATTAAAATTAAATACGTGCAGCTTATGGACCCGATACAGTTTCCATTTCCACCGCACAACGATGATTTTAATCTGATCTGGTGTAGAGGTGGTCGAGGATGCGCCATTCTTCGGAAGGCCTAACGTCGAAAATTGCGATTCAATCGCTGAATTGGTTGAAAGAGATCGGCTAGTAGAAGCAGTAGCATCGGCCAAATGTTGGGGATGAGTCATCAAACCGTTACAAATCATTTGAAGAAGCTTGAAGTCTTTAGGGATGTGTGTGACAATGTGTGTGTGCCACACGAATTTTCGCAGAAAAACATCTTTGGCCGTTGCGACTCCTTCGAATCGCGTCGGAATCGCAACCAAATCGACACGTTTTTAAAGCGTTTTTACATATATATGGACGTCCACCGTATAGTCCGGGTCTAGCCCCAAGTAATTACCACCTGTTTCTGACCATGACTAACGCTCTTGGAGTGTCCTGTGAAAATTGACTGTCCGAGTTTTTGTGAAAAATTAAAAATTTTTTAAACGAATTTTTGACAACTTATATTTGCAGAGCTAATAAGTAACGAAGTATAAGAGGCCTTATGCTTATATACAATATATAACAGTCGACAGAGTACCGGTAGACTAAAAGCCGTGGCGCTCGATAGTTTTCTTGTTTTAACTTTACTTTTATTCTCCATTTTATTTTAAGGAACTTTGCAAGTACATGCGTGGAGAACATAATGTAGAAAAAGAACTGCAGATTATTCAGTACATCATTGGATTGGGCATTGAAAGAGAAGAATTACGAGATGAAATATTTATTCAATGCATACGCCAAACAAGAAGTAACCCAAACATGGAATGGACTGATAGAATTTGGCTTATTATGTGTCTGTGCATTGTTGCTTTTCAACCGAGCAAACTTTTATTCAGGTAATTCATTGTAAAACATTTTGTCGAAGGAACTAAGAAAGATTATTATTTCTTGTTCAGTTTACAGAACCTTCTATATTTTTATACCTACAACCTTCTAAGCTTGGAAATAACAATTTTTCATTAGTTTTGAATTTCGAATAAGATTTTATCAAAATCGGAAGACTATATCGTCAAATATATAGCTGTCATAGGAACGATCGGAAAATTGGTGGGAAAATAATATGAAACAAATTATAGCTTTGGGGCTTTTTGACATATGATCTTATAGTATTGGGAATATAGTTTTTTATATTTTTAAGAATTTCGAATTCAAAAAAATAAAATATTTGTTCCACAGTACCGATCGAGGGTGAGCGACAGAAAAATAGTATCCTACATTTTTATTTTTGACCTAAGATAGTGGAACATGTTCTTTGAGTATCCATGCAAGGCGTGACCCACTGAGCGAATAACTGCAAAGCAAAGCAAATTAAATAACGTGCAATTAAAGAATGTGCGATAAGAAATGAAAGGAAATGTGCACGCGCTTTTTATATAATTCGTTTATGTTAAAAGTTTTAAACCACATTAATGCGTTAATGTTTCGTCACAAACTCAGAATCATAAGATTTAATAGCAATTTTTATAAGTCTTTGAAAATTCATTCCTGTTCACATTTATCTTTTTTATAAATTATACCTTGTTTAAATTTGTATTATCTCCCTTGTTTTAAAAAATATTGATTTATATTATAATGTGGGATTTTGCTATATCGAAAATAAATTGGCCGTAGGTAGGGAGGGCAGATCCACATCCTCAACGCCATCAGAGGGTATTTTTTGTTAGTGTAGGGAGATGAAGAGACAGCCTCAGCTGAGTGTATGTGCAAAGTCGTTCAAATTAATAAAAATCGGTCTACTCTAACATATAGATGTAAAAAAAAGAATGAAATAATTTTTTGAATATCACTGAAGTCAGCAACAATACTTAAAAATTTTAAATGGTGGTGTTCAAGTTGACTATTTCTTGTAACTGCAACGGTATACAAACTTCGGCTTGCCAGTCATCTTCCTTTCCTATTTTTCCCCTTTTCAGTCTGCTTTTGCTGATGAAAAATCGTCGGCTTGTACACAGTTTATTATCGTCTATAGTCTAGATTAATTTTAATTTATATTTTTTATTTATTGCACAGTTAACTTTTGTCATTTTGAATTTAAAATATCACCCTGAAAAACAAGAAAAGAAGCTGTATTAGGTAAGCCAAATTTTCTTTTCCCTTGCAAGTCGTTCCGTTTACCAAAGCAAAATGTAAATGTCTTTGTATTAATGTGATATTAATTATCTGATCGTTCAAATGGCAACTATATGATAAAGGGGTCCGATTTTAAATATTTTTGTTCAGAATTCTGGTATATTATAAGTTAATTTGTCAAAAATCACCTAAGTGAACATTTTTGTATATTTTTAAAAAACTTTTTTGTATAAAAGCTATATATAACTATAACTATATAAAACTATATTTTTTTAATTAGATTGTGAAGCAAGTCTGCGCAAGAGCCGTGAAATATTGGGAATAATATTTTAATTTAAAAATTAAAAAATTGGTTTGTTATTTGAAGTAAGGTTTACTTTTAAGAAAATATTTGTTAAGTCTTTTAAATATTTTTAATCATTTCTATGGGGTAAAGGAAATAATTTCTCATTAGTTATAGATAATGTAGGAGGCAGGTTTGTGGGAGATCCGCAGATCTTTTTGCTTAAAAAGAAAAAGCGGAGGCCAGATTGATACTCAGCTTTTAAATACAACATTGAAAAGAGGGAGAAAAAATCAATAAATTCAAGCTATCTCTTCGCGGGTCAAAAAGGGCCGCCCAGTCCCGCGCGGAAAAATTTGACCGGGTGTCGGGGATGATTTAGTATTAGTGTTTGTTTTAAAGATTTTTTCAAATCTAAGACTAAGTGTGGTGACATCGGAAAGTTTGCCTACAGTGAAAAAAAAATGAAAAGTGTCTAGGCCTAGTAGTCAAATTTTTACATCTCTCTGTGCCGGTATTCGTAATCCGTTAGTTACGTGAGTGCATACAATTTTTATACCCTTGCAGAGGGTATAATGATTTCAGTCAGAAGTTTGCAAAGCAGTGAAGGAGACGTTTCCGACCCCATAAAGTATATATATTCTTGATCAGCGTCACAAGTCGAGTCGATCTAGCCATGTCCGTCTGTCCGTCTGTCCATCCGTCTATCCGTCCGTTTCTACGCAAACTAAACTCTCAGTTTTAAAGCTATCGAGCTGAAACGTTTCCAAAAGTCTTCTTTCCATTGCAGGTAGTACTTAAGTCCATAAGGAACCAGCCGGATCGGACAACTATATCTTATCGCTCCCATAGGAACTATCGGGGAAAAAAGTAAAAAAAATAATATATTTCTTGTTTTTTAACATATAATTAGTTCAGAATTTCGAATTAAATTCTATCAAAATCGGACGACTATATCATATAGCTGCCATATAAACAATCGGAAAATTAGTGGTAAAATAATACGATAAAAATTATATCTTTGGTGTTTTTTAACATAAAGCTTTTTAAGCTTGGATATAACATTTTTAAATATTCTATCTTCGGGGATTTTTAACATATAACCTCCTACACTTGGAAATAACATTTTTTATTTGATTTTGAATTTTTAATTAAATTTTTCAAAATCGGACGACTATATCATATAGCTGTCATAGGAACGATCCGAAAATTGGTGGAAAATAATATGAAACAAATTAAAGCTTCGCGCCTTTTTACATGTTTACTTATAATATCGGGAATAGATATTTTTATAGTTTTAAGAATTTCGTATTCAATTTAATAATATCATTGTTTTTTTATAACTGCAAGGGTATACAAACTTCGGCTTGCCGAAGTTAACTTCCTTAACAAACTTAGAATCATAAGTTTTAATGGCAATTTTTAAAAGTGTTTGAAAATTCATTCCTGTTCACATTTATCTTTTTTATAAATTTTACCTTGTTTAAATTTGTAGTATCTCCCTTGTTTTAAGAAATATTGATTTATGGTTTTTTGCTATATCGAAAATAATTTGGCCGTAGGTAGGGAGGGCAGACCCACATCCTCAACGCCATCAGAGGGTTTTTTTGTTAGTGTAGGGAAATGAAGAGACAGCCTCAGCTGAGTGTATGTGCAAAGTCGTTCCCTTCGTAGCTCTTGTCGCAGAACGCAAATAAGGTATAAGTATAATGGCAAAAGGCACCTCTAGGAAAAAGGAACAAGTTCTCCACCCCACTTGTAGACGAGAATGGCCGAGGTTATTTCGCCTGCATCCCTTTTTCCCAGTGTATCATCTAGCCAAAAAAGTTCCACTTCGAGACTAATGAACAGTATTTAAATGCTAATCTAATACATATATTTCATTAATTAAAATTTTAAAAAATACGGGACTAGCTATTGTTGTTTTGTGGTGAGGTAACTTTGCTTGTGTTCCAGGTCAGGGATGGCACAAGCCTATTTGGTTAAGACTATAGCTTGATTGTATACTTCGATTTTAAATTCTCAAAATCGTTTATAGCAGAAATCACATTTAAATCTCTGCGAATGTTTTCATTCCGTGAGCCAGTTATAGTAACATTGAGGTCTCTGGATTTTTTCTAAGTTACTAACGCGTATGTCCCCTTTAGCTCGGTGACATATTTCCATATTGGTTTGGCACTGCATTGTACAGAAGTACATTGTACTCCAATTGAAGCGGAGAATGGGCGTTTATTAAACAATGTAGAATTTGTATACCGTTGCAGAGGGTATAATGATTTCATTCTGAAGTTTGCAACGCAGTAATGGACACGTTTCCATTTAGTATATATATTCTTGATCAGCGTCACTAGACGAGTCGATTAAGCCATGTCCGTCTTTCCGTCCGTCTGTCCGTCCGTCTGTCCGTCCGTCTGTCCGTCCGTCCGTCCGTCCGTCCGTCCGTCTGTCCGTCCGTCTGTCCGTCCATTTCTACGCAAACTAAACACTCAGTTTTAAAGCTATCGGGCTGAAACTTTCCCAAAAGTCTTTCTATTGCAGGTAGTATATAAGTCGGAACCAGCCGGACAACTATATCTTATAGCTCCCATTGGAACTATCCGGGAAAAAAGTAAAAAAAATTATATCTTTGGTGTTTTTCAACACTTAACCTCCTATGCTTGGAAATAACATTTTTTAATTAGTTCTGAATTTCGAATTAAATTTTATCAAAATCTAACGACTATGTCATATAGCTGCCATATGAACGATCGGAAAATTATTAGTTGAATAATATGAAAAAATTATATCTTCGGTATTTTTTAACATACAACCTTCTAAACTTGGAAATAACATTTTTTAATTAGTTCTGAATTTTGAATTAAATTTAATCAAAATCCGACGACTATATCATACAGCTATGAAAAAATTAGCATATAAACTTCTAAGCTTGGACGGGCTACTCTAACATATAGATGTCACTGAAGTCAGCAACAATCCTTAAAATTTTGACATGGTGTTTCTTATAACTGCAAGGGTATACTCCGGCTGGCCGAAGTTAACTTCCTTTTTGGTTTCTCATTATAATTGGACAGACTTTTACAATTGTACAGCCATTGAAAGTGCCTCTGAACTATTCTATACTCGTACAGCGTTATATACGTTTTTTAATGAATGTGTACCTGATAGGTTTTTTAAAAAATTAAACAGGCCTCCTTGGTTTACCAATGCGCTTCAAAAACTTAAAAACCTTAAATCTAACACCTATAAAAAATATAAAAAATCGGGTAAACCAGCAGATTTTTCGAAATACTCGTATGTGGTGGTTTGCACGGATTTTAATGTTCTCAACAGTCATTGCCATTCGATGTATTTAAATCAATGTAAATTTGAATTTTCAAACGAAACGAAACAGTTTCACAACTTTGTTATTGCTAAGCATAAGTCGGCATTGCCTTCATCGGTACGTCTAAAATCAATGGAGTGATCGACGTTTTCTAAAATTGCAGATTTATTTGCTGAGTTTTTCCAAACTATTTATAGTTCAACAGCTTGGTCAAATTCTAACTATCCCAATCATTTTCCCCCCAAAATTATAGAGGTATTTCCTAATTGTCGGCAATTCCTAAAGCACTTGAACGTATTATCACTTCAAATTTGGAACTATGTTCCTCGCTTCTATCACCGTGTCAGCATAGTTTTGTTAAACGAGGATCGACCATTCTTAAATTGACATCTATTGTAATAAATGGATTTAAGAAAAAAATGCAGACTGACATTGTAAATACAGATTTTAGTAAGGCCTTTGACTCCGTTAACCACTCTCTTCTTTTATTTAAATTAGATCAGCTTGGATTTCATGTTACTTGAATGGTAGGACTGAGAGGGTTATATTCAAGAATTATGTTTCAAAATTGATCTACGTGACATCTGGACTGTCTCAGAGTAGTCATTTGGAACCTTTGCTGTTTTAGTTTGCTTATTAACGATCTTCCCTTAATCATAACACATTCTCGTGTACCAATGTATGTTGATGATATTAAGCTTTGTTATCATAATAATATAGCGTAGGGATTTAACTTACAGTCAGACAATTATTAGTTTTCATGGATGGCGTGAGTACAACCTTAATTTTAACTGCCTTAAGTGCAACGTTTTGACTTTTTATAGGGGTATTCCTATGTTTATCAGTTACTTTCCTTAACATACGCAACTTGACCGTCTATATTCAGTTAACGATTTAGGTGTTCTTCTGGGCCCTTAACTTAAATTTGACTGCCACATAATGTCCACTGTTAACAAAGCCATGAGTGTTCTTGGGTTTATAAACCGTTGGTAAAAAATTTGATGACCCTTATACGACCAAAATCTTATTTACCTCCCTTGTCCGTCATATTTTGGAATATTGTTCGTCGGTTTGGAGTCCACAATATCAAGTGCACATGGGCCACCTTATACCATGTAGCCGTTCCAGATACGGCTTAAGTTTTTGGATAGCCCAGACTATTGCCAAGCACTCCTTCTCGGTCGTGGAGTAGATCTTCTCAGTGCCGTTGAGCGTTCGGCTTGAGTAGGAGATAACCCTTTCGCCTTCTTCAGTTTCCTGGGTCAAAATTGCCCTGATGCCGTAGTCGCTCGCGTCCGCCGGGCACGCTAGCACGGGGTCTGCCACGAGTCTTGCCTTTACTTTTTCGAATGCCGTCTGGTGTTCTTGTGTCCACACAAATTTGTTGCCCTTGCGTAGAAGATTGTTAGGGGGTTTGACTATTTATGATGCTACGCTCAGGTACTTTCGGAGCTTTCTAACTATTGACAGTGGTTCTAGTTCGGCGATGTCCGCTAACTTTTCCAGATCCGTGCCTATTTCGTCGCTAGTTAATCAGTGATCAAATAGGTCCTTTTTGAAAAATTGACATTTTTCCGGTTTCAATCTCAGATGTCAAAACACCTCATTCAGGTTCGCTTTGTGTTCTTCATTCGTGCGCTCGATCACTGCGGTGACATTTGGGGACCGATCACACGGTCCCACTGGAAGGTCGCAGACGCCGGATGAAGTCCGAATGGCATTACTCTCCACTGAAAGTAGCTCTTTCCCGGCACTGTAAGCGCGCTGTACTGCCTGCTACTTTCTTTCAGCTTGATTTGCCAGAACCCATCCTTCAGGTCCAAACTGCTTATGTACCGTGCTTGCCTCAGTTGCCTCCTTTATCGATTTGGTCTTGATTTGTCTGAAGTCAACGCACAGTTTCCAATGCCGGTCTTCTTCTTAAACATCACGATGGAAGAGTTTAGTGGCTTGTTGAGTGCACTATGTATCCCATTTAGAGTAGCTGGTCCATGAATCTCCCCTTGAACTTTCGGATTCTTGGGGTAGTACCGCTGCTTTATTGGTTTTTAGTCCTTTATCGTGATTTGATGCTCTGCCATGTTCGATGTTTTCGTCATAATTTTGAAACTTGAAAGCTCCCTCTCAAGGAACTTCGCCGTGTCATCACGTTGTTGTACGACTGCCATCGATAGCCTTTCGTCGAGCCATCGTTCCACCACCACCGTTTCGGTTCCTGGATGGTATTACCACTTCATGTCCAGCACACCTTATCTCGGTTCCGACCTATGTTAAAAAACTACACCCTAAGACCAATGAATCCACTACCTCTGATAGTATCAGCAGGCTCATGGTCAGTCGCTTGTTTCCGAATGCGCTTTCCACCTCCAGCTGTTCATCGATTCCGCAGCACTACCCGTCTGCAAACCTAACTTGCCATCGTGTCCTCGTAACCTTCCCGAGGGCAGCCAGGTTGTCCGCCAGTTCCTTACTTATAAAGCTAGCTGTTGCCCAGGTGTCTTTCCACGTGGCCTCTGTGTTGTGTTTGGCGGTCTCCACACAGTGTTCGCTGGTTGCATCTGTTGTGGTAGTGCCCATTGGCCTCCTCGTGGTGCTCCTGGTGCCTGCTGTCGTAGGACTCGTTGTGGCGGTGAACATTGGTCATTTCTCTGTGTCTCCGGTCTCCTCGCACTTTCTGCACGTAAGCAGCGTTGGTGGTCTTCGAGAACATGTTTTATTGTGCGAAAGTTCAAGCTTTGGTTCAATTTATATTTACTATCCCATCGGTTGTGGTTGCTTTAATCGTCTTTATTCGAATGAATATTGGTTCTTTTCGCCTAAGGCTTGCTAGCTGTCTGCGCAGCGGCAGAGCAGTCGTTTTATATATATCATATATAAGTAAAGTAACAATATGTAAAATGGGAAGAGAGAGAGTTATGCATTCACATATGTATAAAAACGGTTAGTATAGGGACCATGCTGACTCGGCTCTAAGCGCGGTATGCTAAAAGTGCAGATCATATTACGTTTGCACTTGAAATGTTTTTATCTAAAAAAAAAATTATAAGAAAAATGAAATGATCAAAAATATTCATATATATATATATATATATATGTATGTTATTATCTATGTATGGCCATATTAAGTGAGATTATGAAATAAAAACTTTTTGTCTATTCTTTTGAACTATCTGTTTTTTGTTTTTGTTATTAACATTATTATATTACCTTTATAATTATTTCTATCTCCTATTTCCGTTACTTTGTACGGACCAGTATATTTATAATGTAACGTAGGTCCTGTTTCGTTTCTTAATGATACTTTATCTCCTACTGATATATCTATATTGTTTACTTTTTGATCGTATAGTACCTTTTTTATTTTTATGCTCTTCTATCTTTTGTCTAATCTATATTTACTTTCTTTAGCATAATCATCTATATTTTATACTGTTTCTATGGTATCTTTGCTATTAAAGTGTTATGGTAAATTACTTGATTTACCAAATACTAGCTCATATGGACAATAATTATGTGTGTGGGGTGGTGTTAAAACAAAAGACAAAATATTAAAGCCATACGTCCCAATCGGTTTTATCAACCGATATATAAGATCGTGTGTATTCCTTAAAAGTTCTATGACTTCTTTATATTGCACAAATTGTCAATAATTGAATTCTTGTATTCTGTTCCCATGTCCGTAATGAACGTCTTCATTGGACCGTACTTCAGGATAAAAGATTCAAATATTGCGTTAGCAACCGTATTAGCATTCCTCTTTGGAACAGGTATGGCAACTAAATACTTAGTTAAATCACATATAAAAGTGACTGCATACTCGTTGCCATTTTCGGATTTTGGTAGTGGACCAATAGTGTCAATTATCACTCAGTCGAAAGCATTTACGGGAGTGTCTGTTATTGTTGGTGGTGTCTTACTATGTTTAGTTATTTTAGCCTTCTGGCATTTTTTACATTTTCAGTGATTTCACCAGTCGTATTCTTCTAAAAATATTGTCTTTTGATTTTTGCTAAAGTTTTTGAAATGCCAGTATGACTTCCTTGTATGGGATCGTCATGGAAGTTATACAGAATGGCTTCTTTATCTTTTTGGTTAACTATTAGGGTCACCGGGTTGAGTAGCGCTACTCTTAATGTTCTCAATATTTTGTTGCCTATTAATTTGAAAATATCTTTTGAAGTATATTCAAATATATTTTCCCACAGTGCCACTTTGAGTTGGCTGATTTGCAGTTCAAGCCGTTGGAAAAATGGACCTAAATCTAGGATTCCATTGGTATATAAATCATTAACATCGTATCTTGTTGTAATTTTTCTGACATGTTTAAATAAACATAGCATATCTTTTACATGCAATGTAACTACTTTACGTACTTCGTCATTGGTTTTGACTTTATATATGTACGTTGGGCCTAGAAGCTGTATCTAAAGATTGCGTAGGCAATTCTTTTTCTTTATTTTCCGCGCAGATTTTCTGTCTATTCTGCTATCTTTTAGTGACTTTATTGATATTGCCAATTATATTTTGTAGGTCTTTGATGGTTTTTCGTGATAGCGCATCAGCTACATAGTTGTGTTTTCCTCTTAAGTATTCAACTGAGAAATCATATTCTTCTAATTCGAGCCTCATACGTGTTTGTTTAGAACTGGAATTGATCATTGAAATGTTTTCCATATATATGGTCTAAAATGTAATATTGCCCAGTGTATTGCAGCTAGTTCCTGCTCAGTAGTACACTTATTACTTTCTCATTTAGTGATTGATCTTGATGCATAAGCAATGGAAATTTTGAGTCCATCATGGTTTTGACTTAAATCCGCTCCACATGCTTGTTTGGTTGCATCCGTAATTATACAGAAGGTTTTATTAAAATCGGGGTATTGTAACAGAGTTGGTTCCATTAGTTCGTTTTTTAAATATTGAAATGCGTCTTGGCTTTCAACTGTCCATTTAAAGGGAAAACTCTATTCTATTCCGTCGGTGATTAGTTTTCCGACTTGCCTCTGTATCTCATTCACCTGACTGTGTGGGCTTCTACAATTTTTGACGTATACTGGTTCATCATCCTTTAATTTCAGTTTCTGTTTGTAGAAATTATTTGAACTGATTGGTTCTGTTTCCAATTCCAATATATCACTCTATTTGATGCATAAGCTTGAGAGCTGAGACTTAAATTGTGAAGGAAAATTCTTTGATAGTTGAGATAATACAGACTTTTCTCTATATTCATTATTAGTTTTGACTACTTTGTAGTTCGAAAGTGATTCATATGCCAAGCTATTTGTACTGACTACTTGATCTTTATTTGTAATGTTATGAATGCATTTTTTGTTGTTGCTATTGTACTAGCTACGTAAATACTATTTTTAATTTCTTTGTTTGGAATCAATACACTGTCTTCTTGGGAACTTAATTGAATTTTTCTACTAAGGAAATTTAAGTTTATCGGGTCTGATTATAAGCCAATCTTCAGATGGCTTGAAGTCTAATTGACAATAGTATTTCTTTATGAAGTCGATTCCTACTATGCCATCGCATGGAATAGCAAAATGTAACTCAACGATAGAGGTTATACCTTTGTAATACCTCCTTGATTTGTAACCTCCAGACTTATTCCGTTTATATCTATTATATAGTTACCGTTTATGTCATGATAGACATCCCAATTTTCTTTGACTATTTAAATGTCTGCACCCGTGTCTACTAAAAACATCAGTAACAAATATATTCTGACTGAGATCAATTGCATGAACTATTACATTTTCTACTGTTGGGTACTTAAAGGGTCTTGAGAGTTTCCCAATGGATTTTGGGCTACTCTCACATGGTTATTGCTATTGCTATTGTGGTTTGAGTTATCACGTCCTCGATTGTTTCCTGTGTATTGACCTCTTCCATTATTATTATAATTGGAACTGTTGTAGTTGTTATAATTATTATTACGACCATAAAAGTTACCTCGGTAATTTCCACGTCCGCGGTTTCCACCACGCTGAGGATAGTTTTTATAATGAAGGACAGTATTTGGTTGTCCAGTTGCTTCCGTGCAACTATTTACGAACTTGGATATGGCATCATTCATGGTGTTACCTTATAAATTGCGCAGTTCTTTGTCATTGCCTTAACTGCAGACTGTGTAGAACAACATCTGGCTAATTCAAGGGTTAGGCCGTCCGTTAAGTACGCACTTTCTAGAGCTTTCGTCATCTGCTCAACCTCTGACGTGTATTGGTTAGCAGTTTTGTTTCGTTGCTGTAGATTCATCAGTTTGGCTGATAGTACTTCTACAGTTTCGCCTTTGACATTGCTTTTTAGTCCGGGTATGACTTCTGATATAGTTTTTTCATTTCCGACTAGGTTTCTGGCCCCACATTTTATCTTTGTTTTTATTATCGAAATAGCTAATGGTTCGTGTTCGCCTTTTATTGATTCTATAATTTCCAATGCATCAAATACTGGTATAAGCTTTGATGCAGTGTTGATAAAATCAGTATTTGACTGTGCCATTGTAATACATTTTTCTTCAACTGCCCAAATCAGACATTAATTTGGCTGGAATAGTGAGTTAATTTATGTCTTCCTCTTCCAAATCCTTTTGGTTAATATTAATAACTTCTTTTGATTATGTTTCTTCACCAGTTTCAATTATTAGTGAAGTATTAAGAATATTAGGTTTTGATATATCTCTAGTAGTTGTTAAATTGGATCTGATAAACAACTTTGATACTTGAGACCAATGATCTTAATTAAATTTATCTCTGTGTTCATATATTAGTATGTTTGATTATTCATTCCTTTCCATTATGTTATGGAAATGAATTATTTCTTAGATACCATCATAACAATTACTCTACCTAAGATTGGATGCTCTTCTTTTCTTGATCTAACTTGCACACCCGGAATGGTCGTTAGTGCTATTCCTTTTTGGTTTGCAATGCAGTGAAACAATGGTGAGGCATGACAGTTAAATGTGTCTAAATAAAGGATTTCCAACTCGTACACACTAACTGGGGTTGTAGATATTAATTGCTGAACTCTTCTACTGAAATCTAAGTCCCTTATATATATTTTGCTTATGTCTTTTTGTATATCCATACTTGAATATACATATATATAAATATTGATTTAGATTTACTTTATTTTATTTCATTTCCTTGGCTTTGCTTATTAAATAAAATTGAATTATATATTTTTTCTTTGTGCGCTTTGTTCTCTTTTTTTTTAAATTTTGTCCAAGTCATTCGCTTGGCTCATATATCTTATTCTCAAACATTTATTATGAAGCTTGTAAAATTTATAAAAGCAATTGGCGAACATTATGACAACAACTATTACTAGCATTATATTTACAAATTCCAAATCAATGTTATTTGGTTCAACTTTATTCATTACGTTAGCAAAGGAATCTACTGACTTAACGTGTACTATAGCCATTATTGTTTTGTTAAAATTATAATTGTAATTATGCACATTTGTGGGCACTTGGCACGTTGTCGCTAATATTGGCATAACAACAAAGTATTGTGACTTCGGCTAACAAAGTATTGCCGCTCAATATTTATGTTATGTGATAAGAACGCATATTGGCATACATTACAGAAGTTCTCAATGAACTCTGCCCAGGCTTTCCATTGCTTGTTGTTGGCGATGAACCACTTCGACGCCCATCTTTCAGGCAATTCTGTCATCGCTCGGGGGATCTTGTCTAAATTCAAGCCGTAGATATTGGCGGACCATTTACCTTGTTCCACGAACTCGAAAGGTTTTTCCGTCCCGTCGAACCTGTATGACAACACGCGGACTTGTTTAGCGAGCCATGCTTAGCTTGCTCGGCCCAGATGTCGACAAGTTGTTGGGCCTTCTCTGTCTCGTCCAGGGCGCCAATTAACCCTTGTACGACATGGGCGAAGTCTCCTTCTTAAGGCGGTAGATCTACTTCTTTCCC
Source organism: Drosophila biarmipes (assembly GCF_025231255.1). Taxonomy (NCBI): domain Eukaryota; kingdom Metazoa; phylum Arthropoda; class Insecta; order Diptera; family Drosophilidae; genus Drosophila; species Drosophila biarmipes. The sequence continues at coordinate 966,019 of NW_026114539.1, forward strand.
ATTTTGTTTATATTGCATTCACTGCTGGGTTGCCTCGATGTCCGTTTTCCTCTCGGCTCAATGACCTGGTGCTCCAGACCTGTAGCTTCCTGACGATCCCTAAAGCTCGCTGAAGATTGCCCAGCGTTGCTCTTCCCTGACGCGTCGACTCGACGACTGCTTATAACGATCCGAACTCGAGATGGGTTCAACGGAGCGCTCTGAGGGAAGCGTCACTCCCCGCACGTCGTGACGTAGCGATCTTGCTTCTTGTAGGCCCCAAGGCGCTGCTTCGTCGACTCGACTTGTTGTGGCTCCCTTGTAGTTGACTTTCTTTGACTGTTCACCTTGATATCTGATCTTTATGGTTTTGACTCATCGTGATCGACTGACCGTGATCGACTGCCTGTCCAGCTGCCAGCGCCCTGTGGTTTTATTTAGGGACCGCTGATTGTCTTCACTTCGGGTCCAAACCATTAGACCATTTTGTTGACATCTTTATGTTAGAGTAGTCCGATTTTTATTAAATTGAATTCGAAATTTTTAAAAATATAAAAAATTTTATTTCCAAGCTTATACGTTAAGAAAAACCAAAGATATAATTTTTATAATAATAATACTCGTATTTCAGCACTAATTTTCCGATTGTTCCTATGGCAACTATATGGTATAGTCGTCCAATTTTGATATAAAAAAAAAACAAGTAAAAAAATGGGACGAGTCTTCTGACTGAAGTCATAATACATTCATACAAAATAGCTAAGACTGAGGCAAATAAAAAAAATGATTTAATTAAAAATTATTTTATTAGCAAGGAGAATAGAATTTAGCAAAGGTTGTATCGAACTGATTTATATGGTCTGGAGATTCGTGCGGCTCGCTCAGTGTATTTTGTGTTTCTCCCACCTCCGACTATGAGATACCAAGATACCCAGCTTAAAGAAGCAGAGGGGGATTAATAAGCTCTGAAGCGTTTATGTTATGACAGATTTAAGGCGTATAAAGTTTGTGGGCGTTAAAGTGGGCGCGGCAATATTTTTTTAGGTCAATCGATAGGTATTAATAAGATAATACATTTTAGCAACAAAAATGTTTTAGCTTGTGGCCGCCTTAGCTTTGGCCGTCTTGTGGGCGTTATAGTGGGCGTGGCAAAATTTTTTAGGTCAACCAATATGTATTGATGAGACAAATACATTTTAGCAAAATATATTTTCTAGCTTTTAGGTGAGTCGATAGGTATTGATGAGACAAATACATTTTTGTTTTTCATTTCATTTTTAATTTTTTTTTATCATAAAATTGTGGGCGAAACAGATTGGCATTCATCCCTCCTGTCCGTCCTAATTAAAAATATTTTTTTTTCGGTTTGGAGTCCACAATATCAAACACAAACAGACCGTAATGAGTCCGTACAAAAACCATTTATTTATTTTTTTTGCCTTAAATCAAAACGTCATTTTACTACTTTAGTGGGTCGTACATATGTTATTGCCTGTTGTATTAATTTACGTATTACATTAATTTAGCTCACGAATTTAAAAAGCTTTTATTTTTCAACTTCTTTATTAATATCGGTCGAAAGTTTTGTCTTTTTAATTTTTTTATCAATAAAAAATATTTTTCTGCTTATTCACTGATACTGCTTTCTGACCACGCGCCCAAGAATTATTAAGCATTATAACATCGGACCTTGTTTTGATAAAGAATACCGTGCTCTTTGCAAGTTTTATCCATTAAACATATCCCTTGATCAAAAAGTTGGAAAGTTTTTCAGCAGATCGCTACGTTCGGGATTGGGAATCTCCGGACTGAGGTATCTGAGGTCCAGGGGGCATCACACGGCTAAGTCAAGGCGATCTGCTTATTCCTGCCGAAGTCCCGACGTTACGCCTGGAGAGTCTGTCAGAAGTTAAGCAGTGAAGGCTGGCGACAAGAAATCGTGAGCTCTTGGGTAAGCCTGTCTAAACCCAGTGTACCTCGCCCCAAGCACTACTTTGGCGTGTCCCGGTGTGAGCAACGTGCGCCAAGTGGAATTGAGCAGCTCCTGGCGCGGTCGATCAAAACGGTCTCGAGTGGAATTTTCCAGGAGAGCCTACGGTTTCGATTGGTGAAGTCCCGGAGCGGCGCGACCAAACCCCGAGAGTAACGAGAGAAGTCCCGGATCGGCGTATGCCCGAGAACCCAACACCACGAGTCACGTATAGCCACCCAGTCAGGAGCAAATCGCAGGAATCCGTTATCAGCAAGCAGGCCATCCCACCCCAAGAGCCACGCAAGGAAGATCGATCCCATAGAAGCGGCACGGACAGTAAGCGAAAGGGTGAGGCTAGGGTGGAACGTTCGTTTACACTAGGCGCAGAAGCGATGTGAAGAGCGAGGCAGCTTTCTGGCGTTTCGCCTTGACTGTCCGCGCAATCTGAGCGGAAACCCCAGTGGGACCATCAGGGACAGAGCAAGGGAAAGGCGGTCGTGTGTCAAGAGGAGTGATCCTGGAGAGCACGTCAGTCCGTTCACCCTAGTCTGAGAACGGTAAGGCTTCCCTAAGCCCGCACGGCTGACCCCATAGCGAGTCTGAATCGTTGCCAAGCAGTCACCGAGCCAAACGCATCAGGAACAAGCAGCGGACAAGGATCTTCAAGGAGCTACAAAACTGGAATACCGCGTCAACGAGGCGAGAGAGCATCAAGACAACCCATACCATCGGAAACAGCGATGCAAGCAAATTACCAAGCCGTATGTAGTTATACCCGCAACAAACCCACTACGAACCCGTGAATTCTGTGCTTTCTCACTGAACTACTAGGCGGTCACGTTCATATAAATTTGGTGGGATGAGCACATACAATCTACTGAGCTAGAATGTAAACAAAACAGATCGATACATCTGGCGCCCAAAACGTGATTGTCCCAGCGGTGAAAGCAACATAAACAGAATGAGAAAGAAGTGCATCTACCGCATTAAGAAGGTGGACTTCGCCCAGGTATCAAAAAGGCCTAATGTCGCCCTGGACGGCCTTAGCCGATGAGCACGAAGAAAAAGGAGCGGATAGCGTTCGCACAAGAAAACAAGTTCTTGAAGACCACCAACGCAGGTCACGTGCAGAAGGTGCGAGGAGACAGGAGACCCGTAGAAATGACTAATGTTCACCGTCACAACGAGTTCCACGACAGCAGGCACCAGGAGCACCACGAGGAGGCCCATGGGCACCACCGCAGCAGCAACAGATGCAACCAGCGGACACTGTGTGGAGACCGCCAAACACAACAGAGAGGCCGTGGGGAACGACACACATCACAGACCCGTATAAGGCCTGCCGAAGGTGCGGCGCCCACGGATACTGGGCACGAGGATGTCAACTTCAACGCCTGTTGTTCTGCTAGGTGTGCGGGAAAGAAGGTGTCAGGAGCGTCGAGTGCTGCCATCAGGCGGGAAATGCCCAGCGACTGCAAAGAGGCGAGCGGGGGTCGCAAGATGCTACCTCTTCAAACTAACGGGCGAGCTAATCCGCAGCGGTGACGATTGGGGGAGGCACGTACAAGGCCGCGATCGACACCGGGGCACATCGACCTTTATAAGCAAGGAACTGCCGAACAAACCTAGCTGCCCTCGGGAGGGTTACGAGGACATGGAGGCAAGTTGGGTTTGCAGACGGAAGATGTGGCAGGATCGATGAACTTCTGGAGGTGGAAATCGCATTCGGAGACAAGCGATTTACCATGAGCCTTCTAATACTACCAGGGGAAGTGGATTCAATGGTGTTAGGTTGGCACTTTCTAACTCAGGTCGGAACCGAGATAAGGTGTGCTGGACACGAGGTGATAATACCGGCCAGGAACCGACACAATGGGTGGCTCGAGGAGAGGCTATCGGTAGCAATCGTCCAACATGAAACCGAGTATGACGACACAGCGAAGTTCCTGGAGGCAGAGCTATCCAGTTTCAAAACCATGACAGGAACGTCGAACATGGCAGAGCATCAAATAACGATGAAGGACGACAAACCAATAAAACAGCGATACTACCCCAAGAACCAGAAAGTTCAAGGGGAGATAAATGCGAAGGTGGACGAGATACTCCAAATGGGATGCATAGATGCACTCAACCAGCCCATACAGCCCTCCCATCGTGAGGGTTAGGAAAAAGACGGGCAAGTGGAGACTGTGCGTCGACTTCAGGCAGCTCAACGCCGAATCGATAACGGATGCTTACCCGATGCCCCGAAAAAATTATATCCTCGACCTGCTGAGAGAGGCACGGTAAATAAGGAATTTGGACCTGAATGGCGGCTACTGGCAAATCCCGCTGAAAGAAAGCAGCAGGCAGTACACTGCGCTTTTACTGCCGGGAAAGGGCTTCTACCAGTGGAGAGTAATGCTGTTGGACTCCATTTACATCTGCAACCTTCCAGCGGGTGTTGGACCGTATGATTGGTCCCGAGATGTCACCGCACTCATTTCGCGTACCAGGACGATATTATAGTGATCGGGCGCACGCTAGAAGAGCACAAGACGAACTTAAAAGAGGTGTTCCCGCGACTGAAAGGCGTAAATCTGAGGTTGAACCCGGAAAAATGCCAATTTTTTAAGAAGGAAAGCTATATCTGGGTCATAGAGTGACTAGCAACGGGATAGGCACGTAGGAAAAGGTAGCGGCCTTCGCTGAACTAGAGTTGCCGTAGCATCATGATACCGGCGATATGTACTTGATTTCGCAAAAATAGTCAAACCTCTCAACGATCTGCTGCGCAAGGGCAACAAGTGGATGTGGACACAGGAACATTATTCGGCATTCGAAGAAGTAAAGGCAAGGCTGGTGGCAGACCCCGTACTGGCGTGCACGGATTTTGAAAAACCATTTGTCCTGCAAATGGACGCGAGGGCTTACGGTATTGGTGCAATTTTGTCCAAGGAAACTGAACGTGGCGAAAAGGTGATCTCTTACTCAAGGCGAACGCTCAACGATGCTGGTAAAAACTACTCCACGACCGAGAAGGAGTGTTTGGCAATAGTCTGGGCGATCCGGAAACTGAAGCCGTATTTGGAAGGGTACCACTTCAAGGTGGTAACCGACCACATGGCGCTGAAGTGGCTCAACAGCATCGAGAGCCCTTCAGGAAGGATCGCCAGATGGGCCCTGGAGTTGCAGCAGTATGACTTCGAAATAGCGTACAGGAAGGGACAACTCAATGTGGTGGCAGACACATTATCAAGGCAGCCACTACCAGTAACACTGCGAGGGATCAAGGAGACATCGGCGACGGAAGCCTCCGCAGCATGCAGCTGGATTTGAACATGCGCGAAAAGATTAGGACGCAGCCACAAAAGTACCCGGACTACGTAATGGAGGGAGACACCTTGTACAGGAACATTCCACACAGAGCAGGCAGTGAGGATGTCGCGACGTGGAAGATGTGCGTCCCGAAAGCTCTGCGAGAAGCGGTGCTGAAAGAGAACCACGACTCACCGGCAGCTGGCCATGTAGGAAGCAGAAGGACAATAGCACGTCTGGCAGCCCGATACTACTTGCCGGGCATGCACCGAGACGCTCGAGCCCACGTAAGAGGATGCGAGACATGCATCAGATTCAAGCCAAATCAGATGCATGCGGCTGGAAAATTGATAACGCATGTGCCAGTGGAACCATGGGCTACATTATGCGCAGACTTCTTCGAACCCCTCCTGTGTTCAACACACGGAAACCAAATGCTTCTGGTGCTGATATACCGTTTCTCTAAGTGGACTGAATTGGTCCCGCTGCGGAGCGCGACGGAGAATATTAGGACCCAGTCATAAAGATTAGGACCCAGCCAAAAAAGAGAACCACGAATCACCGGCAGCTGGCCACGCCGCAGGACAATGGCACGTCTGGCAGCCCGGTGCTACTGGCCAGGCATGTACCGAGACGCTCGATCCCACGTAAGAGGATGCGAGACATGTATCAGATTCAAGCCGAATCACATACAGGCGGCTGGAAAAGTGCTATCGCAGGTGCCAGAGGAACCATGGGCTACTGTATGTGCACACTTCTTCGAACCCCTCCTGTGTTCAACACACGGAAACCAAATGCTTCTGGTGCTGATATACCGGTTCTCTAAGTGGACTGAATTGGTCCCGCTGCGGAGCGCGACGGAGAAGATTAGGACCCAGCCATAAAGATTAGGACCCAGCCAAAAAAGAGAACCACGACTCACCGGCAGCTGGCCACGCCGCAGGACAATGGCACGTCTGGCAGCCCGGTACTACTGGCCAGGCATGCACCGAGACGCTCGATCCCACGTAAGAGGATGCGAGACATGTATCAGATTCAAGCCGAATCACATACAGGCGGCTGGAAAAGTGCTATCGCAGGTGCCAGAGGAACCATGGGCTACTGTATGTGCAGACTTCTTCGAACCCCTCCTGTGTTCAACACACGGAAACCAAATGCTTCTGGTGCTGATATACCGGTTCTCTAAGTGGACTGAATTGGTCCCGCTGCGGAGCGCGACGGAGAAGATTAGGACCCTGCCATAAAGATTAGGACCCAGCCCAAAAAGAGAACCACGACTCACCGGCAGCTGGCCACGCCGCAGGACAATGGCACGTCTGGCAGCCCGGTACTACTGGCCAGGCATGCACCGAGACGCTCGATCCCACGTAAGAGGATGCGAGACATGTATCAGATTCAAGCCGAATCACATACAGGCGGCTGGAAAAGTGCTATCGCAGGTGCCAGAGGAACCATGGGCTACTGTATGTGCACACTTCTTCGAACCCCTCCTGTGTTCAACACACGGAAACCAAATGCTTCTTGTGCTGATATACCGGTTCTCTAAGTGGACTGAATTGGTCCCGCTGCGGAGCGCGACGGAGAAGATTAGGACCCAGCCATAAAGATTAGGACCCAGCCAAAAAAGAGAACCACGACTCACCGGCAGCTGACCACGCCGCAGGACAATGGCACGTCTGGCAGCCCGGTACTACTGGCCAGGCATGCACCGAGACGCTCAATCCCACGTAAGAGGATGCGAGACATGCATCAGATTCAAGCCAAATCAGATGCATGCGGCTGGGAAAATGATAACGCATGTGCCAGTGGAACCATGGGCTACATTATGCGCAGACTTCTTCGAACCCCTCTTGTGTTCAACACACGGAAACCAAATGCTTCTGGTGCTGATATACCGGTTCTCTAAGTGGACTGAATTGGTCCCGCTGCGGAGCGCGACGGAGAAGATTAGGACCCAGCCATAAAGATTAGGACCCAGCCAAAAAAGAGAACCACGACTCACCGGCAGCTGACCACGCCGCAGGACAATGGCACGTCTGGCAGCCCGGTACTACTGGCCAGGCATGCACCGAGACGCTCGATCCCACGTAAGAGGATGCGAGACATGTATCAGATTCAAGCCGAATCACATACAGGCGGCTGGAAAAGTGCTATCGCAGGTGCCAGAGGAACCATGGGCTACTGTATGTGCACACTTCTTCGAACCCCTCCTGTGTTCAACACACGGAAACCAAATGCTTCTGGTGCTGATATACCGGTTCTCTAAGTGGACTGAAATGGTCCCGCTGCGGACCGTGACGGAGAAGTCCCTAAAGAAAGCGTTCAGGGAACGCATCATCGCAAGGGATGGGGTCCCAAAGGTAGTCATAACGGACAACGGTGTACAGTTTAACAGCAAAATCTTCAAGAGTTTCCTGACCGAGATGAAAGCCAAGCAACAAGAACCAAGTCTACCCAGCGCCCTGTTCGACAGAGAGACCTTGGGAACAGGGCGACCCACTGAGACTCCAGGGGAGAAGGCCAACAAACTCAGGGAAATCTTTGAGATTGTAAAGCGGAATCTGGAGTGAGCCTCCCAGGATCAGGCTAGGCATTACAACCTAAGGTGGAGTCAATGGACATCAGCGGTGAGGGACGTCGTGTGGGCCAAGGAACATAATTTACCAAAGACGGCAGAGGGGTTCGCAGCGAAGTTGGCCCTAAGATACGATGAACCTTACCAGGTAATTTTGCTTCACCAGTAATCTGCAAAATACGGCACGTGGACACAAAGAATGAGAGGACCATCCACGTGAGCGAGTTGAAACAACAAACACGGAACACAAGCGAGCAGCTACAAGCAGATACATTAGCTCCAAGGATGACCAAAGGACACGAGGAAACGAGACCGAGTATAATTTCAAAGTTGTTGAAAGGATACGAGGAAAAGATCCCGAGTAGAACTCCAAGGATACTCAAGAATACGAAGGGAAGAGCCCAAGGAAAGCTCCAAGGAGTCTCAAAGGACATGTCGGAAAGGAAACCGAGGATAAATCACGAGTTTCAAATTTAAAACACTAAAGATAAACAATGAATTCTATTTAAATATTTGGGAATTTTCTCTAATGACACTATTTATTTATTTTATTTCTTATATTTCCTCTCCAAAATCAAGACTAATACGTTCTGCCACTAGAAAGATACTTTAATTTTTAAAGAATTATAGGAAAAAATAAAACATTTGGGCCCTAAACAAATGGCACTGCGAATGTTTTTAAAATAAGGATTACTTTTAAGATTAAATTAATTTTGAAATAAATAGATGTGGCTGTGGATGGCTCAGACCCTGTTTGTTGTTTTGAAAAATAGTAAATGTGACGCCCTTTTGGTATGAACACTAACTTAAAATCATTATGAAGTGTGATGATGAACAAAATAGAAAAAAAAACTTTTATACCATTTCATTTTTTTAAACTAACTTCCAAAAGCTATTTTACGACTTTCAACTGCATTCTGTTACAGTGCTAGACGTCTTTTTCTAATCCGCGCTCCACGAACAGACCTTACTCGGCAAGAATCTATTGCTATCTTGCTCTGCTCTTATAATCATCTTTACTATCTTTTTTGAAATTGTTACTACAACCGGAAATCACAACCATTTTTGATAACAAATTAATTTCAATGGCCCTATAATTGTGCATTGTTTTTTCATATCAAAGCAATTCAGTGAAAACTGGCCCTATTCATGTGAGTCTGTAAAAATGTATTGTCCTCTCATACATGAACGATTAGTATTTGAAGTATTTAAACCAGTACAAGTACAGCACAAGTACAACAAATTGGTAAGCATTGGGAAAATTAAGAAAAAATACTGTTTCGATTAATGTTTGATGCTTCTTTGATTACAACTGAAATTTTACTCTAAAGAAAATTTAAATAGTATTTGATAAAGATTCAAGCTTGAATATTCGTTTTTAAAAATATCACAATTTTATTCCAGTTTGCTAAATGCAAAAACATCATCAAATGTTTAGAAAGATGACGAAAATATTTTTTCGCAAGCACGAAAGTGTTTAATGACAATAACTAACACACAAGGTGTGGAAAAGAAACAATGTTTTGGGAATCGGCAGATGATCAATATTATGGAAATACGTTCCCCGTTTAACAGGTTCAAGGGAACAACATCGTAGATAGTTAAATTCTTTTTCGCGAAAAGATGATCAGGGTAAGCATGGGTATGTGAGCTCATATTGCCTTTGGAAATTAGCAAATAATATTTTTTCTCTCTTCATTTCCCTACACTAACAAAAAATATAAATATATAATATATATTTAGCAAAAAAACACATTTTTATTTCAATAAATGTTTCTTAAAGCAACGGAGATGATAAAAATGTAAACAAGGTAAAATTTATAAAATAGATAAATGTGAACAGGAATCAATTTTCAAACACGTATAAAAATTGCTATTAAAACTTATGATTATGAGTTTGTGACGAAACATTAAAACATTGTCTATAAATCGAGGCTTAAAACTTTTAACATAGCCAAATTATATAATAAGGGCATGCACATTTCCTTTCATTTCTTATCGCACATTCCTTCATTGCACGTTACTTAATTTGCTTTGCTTTGCAGTTACCCGCTCAGTGGGTCACGCCTTGAATGGAAACTTAGAGAACATGTTCCGCTACCTTTGGTCAAAAATAAAAATAAAGGATACTATTTTTCTGTCGCTCACCCCAATTTTACTGGCTTTATCGATGAAAAGACTTTCTCGATCGTTCCTGTGGAACAAATATTTTATTTCATATGATTTACGGGCGACTTGCCCCAATTTGTGACACAAAGGCAAAATCTAAGCCGTGCACAAAACTAGGCACACATAAAAAACCAATCCGACCAAACTGCTGTCTCGCTGCTACTCTTGCTTTCAGCTACGCCAGTATGAGAGCTGTGTCTTTTAAAAATTAACTTTTACACTGGCCTTAAACTATTTCTGCCCTTTGGACCCGGAAAGAGATAGCTTAAATTTATAGATTTTTGCTCCCGCGCCGAATACTATGATACATATGAAACGAATAGCATAGGTCTCCACCGAGCATTGGCCAGACAAAAAGAAATCTTGCGAGACGCACAATCTAATTTGGCAGAGGCTAATTAAAATTTATTAAGCTCTTTATTTCACTAAATATATGTTTGGAAAAACTAAACTGTCTAGCTCCACTGCAAAAATCGAAATCCATCGCTTCTTGCTCCCTTCGGGTCAGATACGAAAATTGACAGAAGTCTCTGTTACATTAAATTCTTTGACGAAATCAACAAATTTCTTAAACAATTTAAAAAGCATATACATATTTGAGAAACTCTCACTACTTTTACAACATACATAGTTCAAGGTTCATTAGGGTGGTCCAAAATATGAAAAATAGTTCTCCACTTTAAATGGTAGATTAATGTTTGTAAAAAATGTAATCAACAATAAAGAAAAAAAAATGTTGTTGTTTTTTTAACCTTGCGAATCGTCTTCAAAGTTTGCTTTAAAATTATTCATACGACATGTGTTCCAGCTAGAACATTTTTCGAAAAAATCCATTTCCCACATCCCACATCTTAAATTTGCCACAACGGACTTACCATCTAAGAGATCCGTATTATTATTCTCTAAATGCCTACCCTACCTTCTTTTACCGCTGGGAACTTTCAACTAGCTCTCTGCAAATTCTTCCCTCATCCTGGTTCATCCAAGATGATTATAAAAGAAATCTGGAAATATTCTATTATTTTTGCTTCAGAAACGGTGCAGCCAAACAAGCAGTTCAGACCATGGAATTATATAAGAGCAAGATAACAAAGGACATGGACAAAACGCAATACGTTCTTCAAAGCGTCGAGCACCACAGAAATGTATATCCTAATTGTGACAAAAAAACCCTATCAAGTCATTTTTAAGGATCAGCATAGAACGCTGCAAAATGCATTTTCTTGGGTTACGGGTAGTCGCGCAATGTAAATTGGCTTATGCTAATAATTTTTTATAAGATAAATAAACATATTTAATCAATGTTGTCTTTTTATCCTACCTTACTTGGGTATATAAGTGTTTACAAAAGGTCCATTTATGAAAGGTTTTTTTTTTAAATAAATAAAATTATTTGCGAAATGTTTTAAATGACTTAAAATGCAACTCGAGGATTTTAACACCTTATTGTCAATATTTTTAAAAATTAATACAATTCGATCTTGTAAATTCTGGTTCTAGCAACAAGAAAAGTTGTTCAGTTTTAAAAACATTCAAAGTAGTTAGGATAGATGACAAACGAATTTCAGAAACAAAACCAAGTCAAGGTCACCCATATGAAAATAATATGTATGATCAAGGGCAACAGTGCGTATGAGTTATACATTTTGAATCCAATTCGCAGACACTAAAACGCGTTTTGGTATACATTACATAACTCAAAGCGCACCGTAAAGGCGGGTGAGAGTAGGACCTCAAAAATTTCCATACAAATGTGGACCGCCCAAATGTTCATGGATCAAGGTGGACTTCAAAATAAAATAATTGTATACGCTTTACGATTGGTATCAATGGAAAGGTAATTTAAATGCCGCTTAAATGTTACAATAGTTTTCTTAACCTATTCAGTACTTATTGAAAAGGACGAATTTGTGTGTTAGATCGTCTCAGCTAGTAGCCCCGATCAAAATTATTTATACTTTATGGGGTTGGACACGCTGTTTTCTATCTAATGTATACTTTCCGACAAATCTTTATTGTGAACGTTTTACATTCTGCTATCCCGAATTGACATATATGCACCCTTGTCTTCTATGCATATCTACGATATGGTACATGGAAACTTCCCTATACTCTAAAACCTGTTGGTGAATTTATCCCTAATCATGGCAGTTAGCATGTCCATTGGCGTGAGTTCCATGATATAAGCAATGAGCCTTGGTTATGTAACGTTTATAATGGCCAGTAAGTGAGGTTTATGATCTGAGTAGATGTTGTGAGAGAGTCCTTCATTGCACAAGTTTGTTTTGTCAGGGCCCACTGTTTCTTACGCTAATATGGCAAGAACACTCAAACTCCAACAATGGCTAAAGATGCTAGTAAAACCAATTTAACTGAAATATATTGGTACCTTCAATACAAATCGATTGATTACAACAATTTTTTCCCGCCCACTTATCTTCAATACATTTCAAACCGCACACAATCTTCGAAAACAGTTAAAGCCAGGTTCGAAGAGGTTGCAGATTTGTATTCCTTAGCCTTGTACGCAGTAACTCCAACAATATATGGAATATATTGGGTAGATGATTACAACAGGTTTTTCCGCCCACTCTAACGCCCAAAACCTAAGAAGAAAAGCAAAAAACTACAGCGACAAGAGAAATATTCAATATTTTGGGTCACGCATGACAAACGATTTTTAATTTAATGTTGGACCTAACCAAATAATAAGTGCATTGTGTGCTATTATTAAATTAATTACTTACTTTAAGAAATTTGTATTATTACAGACTTAAACGGAATTAAACATTTTAAATGTTTACTGATAATAATCACAAGTAATACTAATTATATATTTTAAGTAAGGATATAAAAGGGTATTCTAGTTTCGTCGGAAAGTATTTATGTAACAGGTAGAAGGAAGATATTAGATATTAGATATTAGGTTGGATATTAGATATTAGGTTGGATATTAGGTTAGATATTAGGTTGCTTTTTATTATAAAACCAAAATAGTGGATTACGGTCAGAGCATGTTTTAAACCTTCTCTTAAGAGATAGGGACGTAAATACTAATAATTTTTTTTAGCTGCATAATTTAAAGTTCTACTAGGAAAATAAATGGGTTTACCTTCTTAAGAGAGTACAGCACCTAATGCAAAATGGCTTGCATTTGTAGTTAGTTCTATTTTTTTCTAAATCTGGATATATGAGAATTGGATCGTCACTTTTTATTATTTATTTATTTTTCAAAAAATCTTTTATATTTATTTTTGCTTTATTAACAAGAAAAGTTACTGGTTTTTCAATGTTCACGAAATCTGTAATATACGATAAAATCGATAAAAGCTTGGTTTTATTTGTATTGAAGAGTTTGGAATTTTAAAAATTTTGAATAGCTTCAATTTTATTTGGAGAGATTTGGTAAAGGTGCGCCATCTAGGAGTCAATGATAGAACTAGGAAGGGACAGAAAGAAATAGAAGAGAGTAATAGGGTGAAATGTCAACCTCATTGTGGGGCATTGTCCCTCCTACCCGGGGTTTCCACAGGGGTTAGCGCCAAGAGTCAAGCTTCCTTAGCTTTCTTTCCATTCTTATACCTCCTGAGGATCTGTTGTGCGCGACTTAACACTTCAGACGTAAGGCTTTGTAGTTCCGAGTGATACCGCGCTTGGGTGATCTAGAGCGGAATTTTAGAGGAAAGACCGAATAAGCGATTTAAGTCCGTGGAGGTAAGGGAGTAAAAAAGTTTGAGGGAGACACTCGAAAAAAATATTTTTTTGCCAGGCTTGGCGCTTATACCTGAATTTCATCAAAGTGACAGCTCAACAGGTGGGCATGAGTTCCACATAAGGGGCAACCGTCAAACTTTTAGGTTTGAACGCCTAGTTGTCTCGTGACCGCGCTCTAAAGAGTTTAATCTTCCTTTTTGTCCTTACGATCGGCGACCCAAAAGTCCGAGAAAGAAGGAAAATCGAGTTTTCCGGCAGAAAACCGTACAAGGCGTGGACCGGAGTTAAAAGTGGGATCGGCGTCGGTCATGCGCTAATCGAGAAATTTCCCCGTAAAAATTATCAAAGATTAAAGGCCCCGTGAAGCAAGTGCGAAAAAGGAGAGGCAATTATTGGCGTCGAGAAATGCGGTTCGGTGGAAGAAGAGTTTAGATTTGAATTTTTTTAATGAATAAGTGTTTTTTGTCAGTTTTGTGGCCAAAGCCAATTCCAACAAAAAAGACAAAAAAAAAAAAAAAATGGAACAAAAATGGCAAATGGCAAGAAGACGGATTCAAGTGAATTTTGTTGTTGTCTCGTAAACGTAAACTCTCTCCGAATTAAGAAAAAAAAGAAAAGAAAGGTTTACGTTAAGGTTAGGGTTTAATTTCCAAAAGAAGTAGCGCTTTCCCTTGCTTTTTTTGGATTCAGATTTCCAGCCACGATTCGTCCGAGAAAGCGCCTTCAACGATGGATCTACAATAATGTCGGTGAGTGGAGAAAATACACAATTATTGATTAACCCATAATTTGTGAGATGTATATGTCATGTAAAGTAACGTAAAATCTTAAAAGAAAACAATAAAAAATCGGGAAAATGCTTAAAAAAGTAACTCGTGCCTAAACTAAAGTTTAAACGGCAAATATACAAAGTGAGTTCCAAAGTAAACAAAACTTTTGTTACGTAGGCGTAATAGTGCCTGAGTCCTGAAACGGACTTGGGACGAGGGAGAGGCGACCGATGTTCCGGCACCATTTTCGCCGGCGTTAGCTACATCGTATACGGGTCGTGGAATCTTGGAAAGCCTCTCTCCTTTCCAACATACCGAGAATAAATATTTAAAGTGCCTGGAAAAAATAATATTAGAGCGTAAAGTTCATCAGTCATCAGACCACACTGCCCCACAAGCTTAGCTGTCGCTTGATCGCAATACGGTGGGGCTGTGTTTCGGACATATTCCCTCCCCTTCACACATTCGTGTGCCAATGGATCGCCAATGGATCTCCACTTCTTACATCAGCACACCCCCCATTTTAAAATTCTAGTTCACCATGGTTTTAACTTCGTTTTCACATTATAAGTTTATTGGTTAATATATTGTTGTCGGCATATGCCGTGGATAAGCAATATAAAGTTGGCCAATGCATAAGAAATAAATCTACTTGACAATTATTTTGATTAGCGGAGAGTATCGAATTTACCACCCGTAAGGTGCGCACATCATCAAAACGCTGAACATTCACGACTGCAAACATTGCTCAGAGGGCTCTTGAAATTGTACATACAACTACAAGGCTGATACTCGCCGCTGAAATATTAATAACAGCCTATAAAAAACTGTTTGTACTGCACGAATATTTATTCAATGCATTTTTGAATGCTTCTAATGTTTTTGATTTTCACTTGTGTTTTGGTTGTATTATATGCGACTATTTGCCTTTGGTTATGCATAAGTTCACTTTAGCTTAGATTGATTCAATGGACACATTTACATTACACCACCACTTTTTCGAAGTATGCTGTCGGTCAGTAAGCCTCTGATCGTATGAGGATTTCGAGTACTGCGGCTACAAGCATCCCAGTATGTCGAATGTCGTCCATGCGGTTGATATTCCCTCATTCTTTGATTATAATGGCGGCGATGGTTCGACACATGAAATCTTTTGAGCTATAGGTGTCCTCCTTAAGGGCTGATGGACCCTGGTGGCTGATCCTGGACGAGAGGACTCCGGGGACGACTGCCCTGGAAAGGTCGCCTTTCCTTGGAGCCTTCCGTCAGCAAGTCACCAGAATGGATTCTCTCCCATTTTCTAATTGTTAAGGTATTTTATACCCTAGTAGAGCTTTTACTTAGCTGCCAGTTTGAAGCGGATAAACTAGGTGTTCCCGCCTAGGGTTACTATATTTCGGTATCCAATATCTTTGGAGTCGACGGCCGGCTGTTGCACTTTGCCAGCTACCGGGGTACGGTTACCAGTAGGTCGATCGTGGCCGTTGTTCTGGCCACGCGACACCAGTAATTTGCGGATGCAAATGCACCCCTCCCTCCCACTTAAGATTCGTCGTTGAATCTTTCTATATGGAGGGCGTACGTATCACTTTTTCAATCAAATCAAGGGGAAATCAAGCCTTTAAATATCTGAGGTTTTGGAAGTTCAGAGGCAGGAGCCGAGGCAAAGGAGCTTTTTTTCTATCCCTTTCTAACCCCTTTGTGATTCTATATAACTAGGATGAGTGGTGATCCTCACATCGAAATCAGCTTGTCCTTTGCACGCAAGTTTTTATGAAGATAATGGGTATAGGCACCTTGGGAGGCGTGGCAAGACCACCACCCTAATTGCTGACTAGCGAGAAACGGAACTGCTGATATCAATTGCGTGCGGCACCCTTCCCAATTAAACATCTTGCCTGAAAACTGAAATTCGTATATTTATGATTTTCAACTTCCCACCATTACTGTTATAAAATGGCGCCCAACTTCGGGGAAACGTAAGGTAACGTAGCTCACTATTACATTTACACATTTTATCCAGAATTAGCAGAACAGATCTTACTTTGGGAAAAATCAAGCAACTTAGTGGTTGATTTTATCACGAAGGGAGTTGGATCTCGTTTTGGACCTCAAACCACATTCAAACCTCGTTCGGTTCGATCAGTCAAACAGGAATCGGAGAGACCAAAATACTGGGACGTATGGTCGTCCGACGGCTTGATCTAAACATGAGCGGGGAAGAAAAATACTATTACCCTCTATCCACACCAAGTCCATAAGTTTTTTCTATCGAACGCATAGGAACTTCAGACAATAATTTTTTTCTTATGTATTGCCTGACCACGAATGATGCTAAGATGCAGACTTATAGCTAAATTAAAACATTATTTTTGCCAAAAATTCTTCGCTTTGGAATTACAGCAATTATTTTTATGTTGAAATCTGTGTTGACCACGAAAATAAAAGGAACATTTCAATGTTTTCAGTGCAGTGTACACACATTGGATGATAGGCAAAAGTGGTTAGCCGCAATCGCCTAGCCCCAGTCGGCGAGCCGCAGTTGCTGTTGTTGTGTTTGCATTCATATCTCTGCGCTCTCGTCTATTCAATTTTCTTCTTTCAATCAACTCAATTCAATTATTTTATGAAAATTTATCGTTTTTGATCAAGTGTTTTGCTGGATACTTGTCGTACTGAAATATTTATTCCCATTGTATTTAGGATCTAAATGTTAGATCAGTCGATCAATTGATTCGATCGAACAGAGGGTAGGTCAGTTTTTAGAGTGGGAAGTAAGTGGAACATCTGATCCATCAGTGAGTTCATTGGCCTTACCGTTCAATTGAGTAGCGTAATATAACCGATTGGAAACTTAATAATATCTATAAGATTTAATAGTAAGATGATTTTTGTTTGATTGTAAAGGATAGTTGTTAGCACTCTATTTAAAGTTGATTTGGGTTTTGTCTTAGTAAGAATGAATTTTTTTATGTTTAATTTCGCATTTACAATTAATCGTTTGAGCAAGCGCCATGGTAGATGCAGATTGCAATGCAGCACAAAAGTGCCCTTTGTGCGAATCTACCTTAGACGCTGGAAAAATTTTCAAAACCAGATGTGGGCATGTATTCAGACAGGCTATTCATGCAATAGAGGAATTAATGGACAATCTGGATATGCCCCTAACCGAAGCGGAAATGGTAGAAATATTAAAGAGGAATTTAAGGCCGGAGATAAGACATGAAATTCTGAACCGTCGAACGATTGAGGGAAATATGTCGACGCAGGGAAAGCTTTTTAGAAAACGTCTGATGGTACTGACGAGTTTTCCGAAGGTGATATAAATGGCGAAGTGAGTGCAGTGGCGGTCATTTGCTGGAATTGTCGCAAAGAAGGTCATCGACACAAGCAATGTCGGATGAAGCGCAAAGTCTATTGCTTTGGATGTAGCGCCGCGAATAGTTATCAACCTACTTGTCCTCATTGTCAAAAAAAAAAAAAAACGTGAAAGCGAACACTTTCAGCGGTCGACAGCAGACAAGTGTTGAGAAAGACAAGTCGACAAACGAGGAGCTGAACTAGTACGTTCTGTTCAAACATTCAAAAAATCAGCTAAGTCATATCCATCTAATCCGAGCAAGGAAAGTTGGCCAAATCTGGTGGCTCAACAAGTCGTATATCCAAGGACATACTTGAAAGAAGAAGAGGCATCTAGAAACACTAATAACGTGAAAACTTATATACTAGAAGATTCAAGAATAATGACAGCGTCCGTATGCCGAAGTCATGCTCCCAGATAGTGTAGTGGTGGGACTGTTAGATACGGGTGCTGCCATTAATGTGATTGGTGGGAAGTTGGCAGAATAACTGATACGTAGTAAGATTCCGTTTAAAAGAGTTGCAACAATTGCCACTACGGTAAATGGCAGAAAGCAAGAAGTTGACGGAAGACTTCAAACGCCTGTAAAGTATAAGGAAGTGAGCAAGGATCTCTAGTTCCACATTATACCATCATTGAATCAGGACCTATATTTGGGTATTACGTTTTGGGCAGTCTTCAATTTTCTGCCATCTTCGATGCAAGTATGTGAGATGGTTTCGGATTCACAGAGCCTGACTGACGGTCAACAATGCAGTCTCAGTAAAGTTATTGGGACATTTCCTTCGTTTGCCTCTTCGGGGTTAGAAAAAATCACCCTTATTTCTCTAGAAATCGACGTTGGCGATGCTAAGCCGATCAAGCAACGTCATTTTCCGGTGTGGCCGGCGCTCAAAAAACTTCTGCGTGGTCTTCGCCGGTTGTCCTGGTACAAAAGCCCGGAAAAGTTTGTCTATGTTTGGACAGCCGAAAAGTTACTAAAAAGGATTCTAATCCTTTTCCCCAAGTCGACGAGATTTTAATGCGCCTTCTAAAGGCAAAGTACATTTCCAGTCTCGATCTGAAAGATGCTTATTGGCAGATCCCTTTGAAGCCAAGTTCTAGGGATAAAACAGCTTTCACGATTCCGGGAAAGCCGTTGTACCACTATAGGGTGATGCCATTCGGTTTGACCAACTCGTCGCAAACGATGACTTGTTTAATAGATAAAGTTATTTTGCCTGATCTCAGGAATGAAGTTTTTGTCTATCTAGACGTCTCAGATACATTTGAAACTCACATGACAGTTCTGAGTGCGGTGGCCAAAGAAATAAAAATAGCTGGAGTCACACTAAAAGTAAATTTTGCATGCGATCAGTAAAATATCTCGGGCATAGGGAAAAGGGAAGGGAACGGAAAACCTCAGCCATGGCAGACTTTCCATTTCCTAAGAATATGAGATCCCTTCGCAGTTTTTTCGGTATGGTGGGGTAGTATCGCAAGGTTATTAGTAATTTTGCTTCAATATCTTCATCACTTACAGATTTGTTGAAGCCAAGAAAAAAATTCGAAATGACTCCTGAGTGCGAAAAGCGTTGTTGACTAAAAGATATGTTCCTCTCCAGTGTTACGCAGCGCGGACCTTACAAGTAAATCTGAAGTTGGCGGAGTATCGGTGCAAAAAACAGAGCGTGATAAGTATGAGTATGCGTTTGTATTAAAAAAAAATTAAACAAAGACCAATTATTCGGAATTATTTGGTTACTGAACAGGAGCGTCTCGCGGCCATTGGTTGCATCAAGCGTTTTTGGCCTTACATAGAAGGGCATGAATTTACGGCGATTACTGACCCCGCTTCACTCAAATGGCTTGTGAGTCAGACGGATCTCCACTCTCACTTAGCTCGCTGGGCTTTAAAATTGAAAGCGTTTAATTTTAAAATTGAACATCGGAGTGTGAAAACGAATGTTGTACCATATGCTTTGTCCAGAGTCAATGAGGCAGAAGTAGCTGCGGTAGAGGAGGGACATGGGCTATTAGTAGACCTTCAAGCACCAGAGTTCAAGTCGGCCAAGTATCTAGAACTGGTAAAAAAAGTCTAGACTATGCGGGATCAGTTGCCGGACCTAAAAGTTCTAGATGGACTCGTTTATCGTAGATCCGATCATGCAACTGGAGATCAGCTGCATGATATTTTCAGTTGGATGTTATGGATTCAAGGTGAGCTAGCTGCCGAGGTTATGAAAAAAAATCATGATGAAGCTCTTGCTTCTCACGGAGGCATTCATAAGACTTTGGAAAGGGTTCGCCGATATTATTATTGGCCGGGGTTGATAAACGACGTAAAGTCGTATACGCAATCTTATGAGATTTGCACCAAATAAAATACAACGACCACCAATGGGTGTAGCCTGTATCTGAGCGATTTTTCCAGCGTCTTTATAAAGATTTTCTCAGTCCATATCCTCGGTCTCGACACATTCATAGTACTAGACCATTACTCCAAGTTTGTATTTTTGAAGGCGGTTAAGAAGTTCATGGCTGAGGTGGTAATCAAATATCTGCAGCAAGATCTGTTTCATATTTTTGGCGTACCAGAAACGATTGTGTCCGACAACGGATCAAAGAGTAGGGCTGAGATTTTTCAGAAATTGCTGAAGGAATATTCTATTTCTCACACCTTGACCGCGGCTCATTCGCCCCAGTCAAACGCATCAGAGGGGATTAATCGATCGGTCATTGCGGCGATTAGAGCTTATGTCACCTGATCTAATGTGGAATCTAATGTCTATGGCGCAGACCAGCAGGAGCTGCAATCGGAAGTTATACATTTTTGAGGGTTTAATTGGCGCAGAAAAAGACATAAAAGTGAAAGCTCAACAGGTGGGCTTGAGTTCCACATTTTAGTTTTGAGAGCCTAGAGCCCTAAAAAGTTTAATCTTCTTTTTTGGCCTTACGATCGGCGACCCAAAAGTCCGAGAAAGAAGGAAAGTCGAGTTTTCCGGCAGAAAAGCGTCCAAGGCGTGGACCGGAGTTAAAAGTGAGATCGGCGTCGGTCATGCGCTAATCGAGAAATTTCCCCGTAAAAATAATCAAAGATTAAAGGCCCCGTGAAGCAAGTGCGAAAAAGGAGAGGCAATTATTGGCGTCGAGAAATGCGGTTCGGTGGAAGAAGAGTTTAGTTTTTAAGTTTTTTTTAGTGAATAAGTGTTTTTTGTCAGTTTTGTGGCCAAAGCCAATTCCAAAAAAAAAACAAAAAAAAAAGGAACAAAAATGGCAAATGGCAAGAAGACGGATTCAAGTGAATGTTGTTGTTGTCTTGTAAACCTAACCTCTCTCCAAACTAAGAAAAAATAAGGTTTAGGTTAAGGTTAGGGTTTAATTTCCAAAAGAAGTAGCGCTTTCCCTTGCTTTTTTTGGATTCAGATTTCCAGCCACGATTCGTCCGAGAAAGCGCTTTCAACGATGGATCTACGATAATGTCGGTGAGTGGAGAAAATACACAATTATTGAGTGGTGATCCTCACACCGAAATCAGCTTGTCCTTTGCACGAAAGTTTTTATGAAGATAATGGGTATAGGCACCTTGGGAGGCGTGGCAAGACCACCACCCTAATTGCTGGCGAGCGAGAGTCGGAACTGTTGATATCAATTGCGAGCGGCACCCTTCCCAGTTTAACATCTTGCCTGAAAACTGAAATTCGTATATTTACGATTTTCAAATTCCCACCTTTACTGTTATAATATAAAGAGGTTGAAAATATTACAATGACGTCTAAATATACTAGACAATGGGTATATATTATGTTGTGTAACATATAATTCATAAAAAGCTGATATGTTGCGGATCCATTTAAAGAAAGTCAAATTTCAACCTTCTTGATATTAAATATTGAAATATTTTCATTTAATCATAAAGTTCAGTTCTTTCTTAATTATTTAAGATTTTGTATCTAATATTATTGTCAAAAAAGTCCGTTTGTAAGGTATAAAATATTTCTCATCATCTAGCACATTATCAAAATCGCACTTGTGAATATAATTTTTGATATTTTAAACAGTTTCGAATTAAATTTAAGAAATATTGCTTGGGCTACCAACAATCCTCAACAATTTTAAACGGTGTTACTAACGTAACGTAACATATAAGCTGAATTTCGAATTAAATTTTATTAAAATCCGGTGACTATATCACATAGCTGTCACAGAAAGATCGGAAAATGGGTAAGAAAATAATAAGAAACAAATTAAAGCTTCGTCGTTTTTTGACATATTATCTTATAATATTGTGAAAATAATTTTTGATATGTTAAACAGTTTCGAATTAAATTTAATAAATATCGGACGACTCATGGTCACAGAAATAATATTGCTTGGGCTACCAAAAACCCTGAACAATTTTAAACGGTGTTGCTAACGTTGACTATTTGTTATAACTGCAAGGTCAAACCAAATTCGGCCTGCCAAAGTTAACTTCCTTTCTTGTTATTATAGTGGACTCGAATAAATACTGTATCTCCCTAAAAACTAAACAATCATTTTCTTTTTATGCAGGAATTTTCGTAAAATTTAGTCCGAAAATCTACACATTTTAGGCCAATAATTTAATTAATTTTAAACCATACAGATTAGGTCGATTTTACTTACATTCCATTTTTATTTCACAAAACTTTATATGAATAAATGTATACAAATTGGAAAAAAGTCTCAAAATTAAATTATTATGAATCATTTAAATAAACTGTTTTTAACATGAGACAAAATTTCCTTTTTCAATGCATGACTACACTTAAGATTATGAATAAAATATCTTTCATCTACGAGTCAAAATATGCAAAGCGTGGCACCCCTCTTTCAAAGGCCCGATTTTCATTGAACTTTTTTGCTTTTCCAGTTCTAAACGACAAAATAAAAGTTTTTCGCAATATCGGTTTTACGGAGCGTATACTGCGGGGTTTCATAGAAAAACTGAAAGGGCCGCGCCGTAGTATTTAGGTTAACATTTTTTGGGCGGCGTTATAGGCTAGGTGTTAGTAAAAAAGATTTGCTGCAAAAATACTTCCATCCTTTTAATAGTCGAGGCTATCAACATTTAAACTTTATTTTACTAAATTACCATTCCTGTGGGACAATTTGTATCTTTTCTTCATTCGCTAAGAATCCAGTGGAAGCTTGTAACTAACTGATTTGTTTGCTTTCTGCTCGCTATGGTATTTGTGCGGCTAGAGCAGAAGATTGTGTGTGTTCGTCCCACCAAATTTATATAAACGTGACCGCCCAGTAGTTCAGTGAGAAAGCACAGAATTCACAGGTTCGTAGTGAGTTTATTGCGGGTATAACTGCAGTCGGCTTTATAATTTGCTTGTCCCGCTGTCTCCGATGGTACGGGTTGCCTCGATGTTCGTTCGCCTCATTGACACGGTGTTCCAGTTTTGTAGATCCTTGTCCGCTGCTTGTTCCTGACGCGTTTGGCTCCAGGGCTCCAGGATCACTCCTCTCGACTCCTCTCGCGTGACTTGTGTTGGGATCGTGGGCATACGCCGATCCGGGACTTCTCTCCCTTCTGGCTCGTTACTGTCGGGGTTCTGTCGCGCCGCTCCGGGACTTCTCTCCCTTCTGGCTGATCGCGCCAGGACCTGCTTAATTCCATTAAGCGCACTGGGCTCACGCCTGGGCACGCCAAAGTAGTGCTTGGGGCGAGGTACACTGGGGCTCGACATGCTTACCCCGGAGCTCACGATTTCTCGTAGCCGGCCTTCACTGCTGCAAGTGTGGTAGACCCTCCAGGCGTAACGCCAGGACTTCGTTGGCAGGAATGAACAGACCGCCTTGACTTAGCCGTCTGGTTCCCCCTTAGACCTCAGCCACCAGTGTTCAGAGATTCCTTTTAATCCCAATCCCGAACGTCTCGGCGTGACAATGCTGCTCCTTTTAGGCTCCCACGGCGCTGTTTCCGACGACTGCCCTTGTTGTGGCTCCTTCGTAGTTTGCTTGGTTGGTATTTGATCGACTGCTTGTCTCAACTCTCCAACTCTTCTCCTCGTGATCGACTGATCGTGCTCGACTGACCGTAATCGACTGACTGATCTCCGTGCCAGCGCCCTGCGGGTTTATATAGGGCCTCCGGGAATCGTTATTTCTGCACGGCCCGCCGAAACTCTCCACACCGGGGCCAAAGATCATGGCTCCTGCTTGACCCTCTTGTCCTTCACGCACTGCCGTGCCGCTGATTGATTCCGGTGATGCATATGGCATGATTGTGTGCCGCTCGGCTGCCGAGATGTGGCACCTTCTCTCTCGGTCAAATGTTCTCGGCCTTGTCCAAAGTCCGGCGGCGTCCCTTTTGCACACAGCACTCTCGCTTCACCCGCCAAGTCTGCTCTCTCTCCTTCTCCATTCTTGGTCTCCAAAGTCTCTTGGTCTCCGAACCCTCTTTCTCTCCAAACTCTCTTGCTTCCCAAACACCCTTATCTCCAAACTCCCACGTTCTCCGTCCTTGATCTCCAAACTCTCACGTTCTCCAACCGCTCTTCGCCGCGCCGCCACTACGGGAATTCGCCGCGTACCTGGTGAGCGGCCGGCAATCTGCTGGGATTTGTGTGGAGTTATTCAACTCCTCACAATGGTGATTCTGCAAATTTGCGTCTTCTCTAGGTGAGTTTCAAATTTTCTTTTCACACTTTGCCCTTATCTTTTCATCGACTTTCCTTCTCTCTTGTCCTTCATTCGCCCTCAGCAGGCTGACCCGGCTCCACCGGCTCTTTGTTTCAGTGCGGTCAATTTCAACATCTTTATTTTCAATATTTCGCATCGGTCTGCTCTACAAAGACCATTATGCCCACGAGCCCCAACCTTACGCGATACGTGCGTCCGCCGCTCCTGACCCGTACTCTGCGCCTGCCGCCCACGTTGCGAGCCTCGCAGCCCGCCGGTTCATCCACGATTCCTGCGGGCCACTCCTGCTCCGTGACTCCGAGCCATCGCTGGCTACGTCGTCCGCGCCAATTTGGGACGCGCCGCCGTTTCGGACACCACGAGCGCCGAGTGTTGCCGTTTGAGATTTGGCCTCCCACCTCCCGTGGGTTCCGGCCATTTCCACGGCACCCGTTCCTGAGGCTCCGCCGCATTCCGCGTTGCTGACGGTGTCGTCAGCCCGGTGCTTGATGTCGACGGTATGGAACTTGGCGTTGTCGGTCGCGTGCTCGGCGTCGGCGGGGTCCATTGGTCCGGTCGGCCACGGGCCTGTCGTTCTCCGTTGTGGCGTATCCGGTTGCGGCGGTGGTGACGTACCCGGTTGCGGCGGTGGTGGAGGCCGGGGAAAGAACAGTTTGCGTTCCGGTGAGACTGAGCGGCACCTCCAGCCCGGAGGAAAGGCATCCCGATCGTCGGCCCCGCCTTGGGTGGTACCCACGATTCGGCAGCGGGCCTGCCACTCATGGTCCTCCTCCAACTCTATCAGCCGCGTTTCCTCCGTCATCCGCCGCGATTCCAAGTTCAGCCGGAACTCCAGCGTAGCCGCGGCTACCCGCTCGTCGTGGCTGCGAGGAGTTCGTCCACACGCAGGTGTCTCCTCGCTGACCCACACGACGCTTGCTATGCCGGTCGGAATACGGCCGTCTACGCCGCTAGTGGCCTTTCAGAGCCACCACCTCCTCTCCTCCAGCCGCGGATTTTCGATCACCTCGACGTCGCTGTCGAAGCTGATCACCGGATCGGGCTCTCCTCGCCTCGATATCGGCCGCGAGTTTCGGGTAGGCCGTGTAGTTGACCATCCTTGGCTGGCGGCCAGCCATTGCCTTACGCGCCTCGCTCCTTGTCACTCTGGTACTTATCGTGTGGTCTTCCCGCTAAATGACCGTCTGCCGCCGACCGTCCCTTCCTCGACACCTTGGTTCTAAGCCTTCCTCTTTGCTCGGTCCCGCTACTTCTTTCAGCCTCCCTTTTTTTAACTTCCATTTTTACGGTACAGCCCTCTGATCTGTGCCGTCTTCCCCCTTCGTACGGCGGACTACCACTGTAAGGGTTCAGTCATCTTCGCGCGTTTGGACGTTCCGGTTTGATTGTTGTGTCCTTGTCGTCCTCCAGTTGTTCTTTCTGTTTCATTCTTGGAGTTATCTTCGGGCTCTTCCCTTCGTATCCTTGAGCAACCTTGGAGTTATCCTTGGCCTCTTCCCCTAATGTCTATTTTTCACCCTTGGGTTTATCCTCGGGCTCCTTCCCGTCGTGTCCTTTAAGACTCCTTGCTATCCTTGGGCTCCTCCCTTCGTATCCTTGAGCATCCTTGGAGTAATCTTCGGGCTCTTTTCCTTGTATCCTTTCAACAATCTTAAAATTATCCTAGGTCTCTTTTCCTCGTATCCTTTGGCCATCCTTGGAGCTAATGTATCTGCTTGTAGCTGCTCGCTTGTGTTCCGGGTTTGTTGTTGTTTCAGCTCGCTCACGTGGATGGTCCTCACATTCTTTGCGTTTACGTGCCGTAATTTGCAGATTACTGGTGACGCAAAATTACCTGGTAAGGTTCATCGTATCTTGGAACCAACTTCGCTGCGAACCCCTCTGCCGCCTTTGGCAAATTATGTTCCTTGACCCACACGACGTCCCCCACCGCTGATGTCCATTGTATCCACCTAAGGTTGTAATGCCTAGCCTGATCCTGGGAGACTCACTCTAGATTCCACCCTACAATCTCAAAGATTTCCCTGAGTTTGTTGGCCTTCTCCCCTGGAGTCACAGTGGGTCGCCATGTTCCCAAGGTCTCTCTGTCGAACAGGGCGCTGGGTAGACTTGGTTCATGTTGCTTGGCTTTCATCTCGGTCAGGAAACTCTTGAATATTTTGCTGTTAAACTGTACACCGTTGTCCGTTATGACTACCTTTGGGACCCCAAACCTTGCGATGCTGCGTTCCCTGAACGCTTTCTTTAGGGACTCGGCCGTCGCGCTCCGCAGCGGCACCAATTCAGTCCACTTAGAAAACCTGTCTTCAGCACCAGCAGCATGTGGTTGCCGTGTTTTGAATGCGGCAGGGGTCCGACGAAGTGTGCGCATAATGTAGCCCATGGTTCCACTGGCACATGCGTTATCATTTTCCCAGCCGCATGCATCTGATTTGGCTTGAATCTGATGCATGTCTCGCATCCTCTTACGTGGGCTCGAGCGTCTCGGTGCATGCCTGGCCAGTAGTACCGGGCTGCCAGACGTGCTATTGTCCTTCTGCTTCCTACATGGCCAGCTGCCGGTAAGTAGTGGTTCTCTTTCAGCACCGCTTCTCGCAGAGCTTTCGGGACGCACATCTTCCACGTCGCGACATCCTCACTGCCTGCTCTGTGTGGAATGTTCCTGTACAAGGTGTCTCCCTCCATTACGTAGTCCGCGTACTTTTGTGGCTGCGTCCTAATCTTTTCGCGCATGTCCTAAATCCAGCTGCATGCTGCGGAGGCTTCCGTCGCCGATGTCTCCTTGATCCCTCGCAGTGTTACTGGTAGTGGCTGCCTTGATAATGCGTCTGCCACCACATTGAGTTGTCCCTTCCTGTACGCTATTTCGAAGTCATACTGCTGCAACTCCAGGGCCCATCTGGCGATCCTTCCTGAAGGGCTCTCGATGCTGTTGAGCCACTTCAGCGCCATGTGGTCGGTTACCACCTTGAAGTGGTACCCTTCCAAATACGGCTTCAGTTTCCGGATCGCCCAGAATATTGCCAAACACTCCTTCTCGGTCGTGGAGTAGTTTTTCTCAGCCCCGTTAAGCGTTCGGCTTGAGTAAGAGATCACCTTTTCGCCACGTTCGGTTTCCTGGGTCAAAATGGCCCTAATACCGTAATCACTTGCGTCCGTTTGCAGGACAAATGGTTTTTCAAAATCCGGGCACGCCAGTACAGGGTCTGCCAACAGCCTTGCCTTTACCTCTTCGAATGCCGACTGATGTTCCTGTGTCCACAACCAATTGTTGCCCTTGCGCAGCAGATCGTTGAGTGGTTTGACTATTTTTGCGAAGTCAGGTACAAATCGCCGATACCATGAAGCTACTCCCAGGTACTGTCGGAGCTCTCTTACTGTTGACGGCGGCTCTAATTCGGCAATAGCTGCTACCTTTTCCGGATCCGTGCCTATCCCGTCGCTAGTCACTCTATTACCCAAATACAGCAGCTCCTTCTTGAAAAACTGACATTTTTCCGGGTTTAATCTCAGATTAGCCTCTTTCAGTCGCCGGAATACCTCTTTCAAGTTTTCCTTTTGCTCTTCTAGTGTGCGTCCGATCACTATGATATCGTCCTCGTACGCAAATGCGTGCGCCGACATCTCGGGACCAATTACCCGATCCAACACCCGCTGGAAGGTCGCAGATGCCGAATGGAGTCCAAACGGCATTACTCTCCACTGGAATAAGCCCTTTCCCGGCACTGTAAATGCAGTGTACTGCCTGCTGCTTTCTTTCAGCGGGATTTGCCAGTAGCCATCCTTCAGGTCCAAGCTGCTTATGTACCGTGCCTCTCTCAGCTGGTCGAGGATATAATTTATTCGAGGCATCGGGAAGGCATCCTTTATCGATTTGGCGTTGATCTGCCTGAAGTCGACGCACAGTCTCCACTTGCCCGTCTTCTTCCTAACCATCACGATGGGAGAACTGTATGGGCTGGTTGAGTGCTATATGCATCCCATTTGGAGTAGCTCGTCCACCTTCGCATTGATCTCCCCTTGAACTTTCGGATTCTTCGGGTAGTATCGCTGTTTTATTGGCTTGTCGTCCTTCATCGTTATTTGATGCTCTGCCATGTTCGACGTTCCTGTCATGGTTTTAAAACTGGCTAGCTCTGCCTCCAGGAACTTCGCTGTGTCGTCATACTCTGCTTCCTGCTGTACAACTGCTACCGATAGCCTCTCCTCAAACCACCCATTGTGTCGGTTCCTGGCCGGTATTCTCACCTCGTGTCCAGCGCACCTTATCTCGGTTCCGACTTGAGTTAGAAAGTCCCATCCTAACACCAATGAATCCACTACCCCTGGTAGTATCAACAGGTTCATGGTTAGTCGCTTGTTCCCGAATGCGATCTCCACCTCCAGCTGTTCATCGATTCCGCCGCACCTTCCGTCTGCCAACCTAACTCCCGAGGGCAGCCAGGTTGTCCGCCAGTTCCTTGCTTGTAAAGCTCGCTGTTGCCCCGGTGTCGATCGTGGCATTGTACGTGCCTCCCCCAATCGTTACCGCTGCGGACAACTGCTGCTCCTCCTCGATTAGCTTGCCCGTTAGTTTGGAGAGGTAGCATCTCGCGACCCCCGATCACCTCTCTGCGGCTGAGGTCACTGGGGATTTCCCGCCTGCTGGCAGCACTCGACGATCCTGACACCTACTCTCCCGCACACCCAGCAGAACAACAGGCGTTGGAGTCGATATCCTCGCGCCCAGTGTCCGTGGCCGCCGCACCTTCGGCAAGCCTCATGGGGATCTGTGATGTGTGTCGTTCCCCGCGGCCTCTGTGTTGTGTTTGGCGGTCTCCACACAGTGTTCGCTTGTTGCATCTGTTGCTGCTGTGGTGGTGTTCATTAGCCTCCTCGTGGTGCTCCTGGTGCCTGCTGTCGTGGAATTCGTTGTGGCGGTGAACATTGGTCATTTTTCCGTGTCTCCTGGTTATCTGTCTCCTCGCATTTTTTTGCACGTGACCTGCATTTGTGGTGACGACTTGGTCTTCGAGAACTTGTTTTCTTGTGCGAACGCGTCCCGCTCCTTTTCCAGATCTTCGTACTTACCGACTAATAGTTTCCACTTTGTACGCCCTTAGGAAGACTGTGAGGAGTTGAATAACTCCCCACAAATCCCAGCAGCAGATGGCCGGCCGCTCACCAGGTACGCGGCGAATTCGCGTCGTGGCGGCGCGGCGAAGAGCGAGGACAAAGAACGAAAGAGTTTGGAGAGCGAGAGAGTTTGGAGAGGAAGAGAGTTTGGAGACAAGAGTTTGGAGGGCGAGAGAGTTTGGAGAGGAGGAGAGTTTGGAGACAAGAGTTTGGAGGGCGAGAGAGTTTGGAGAGCAAGAGGGTTCGGAGACCAAGAGAGTTTGGAGACCAACAATGGAGAGGGAGAGAGCGGAGACTTGGCGGGCGGAGCGAGAGTGCCGTGTGCAAAAAAGAGTAGCGGGACGCCGCCGGACAATGGTCTTTGGTAAGAAGGTGCCACATCTCAGCAGCGGTGCGGCACACAAACATGTCGCATGCGTCTCCGGGATCAGCGGGACGGCAGCATCAGGCTGGACGGCGGCGGGAAGCAGTGCGTCAGGGACAAGAGGGTCAAACAGGAACCATGGAGTTTGGACCCGATGTGGAGAGTTTTGGCGGGCCGTGTGCAAAAGGGAAATAACGGTTCCCAGAGGCCCTATATAAGCCCGCAGGGCGCTGGCAGCGGGATCAATCATTCAGTCGAGAGCATTCAGTCGAGATCAGTCAGTCAAGAGCGAGCAGTCAGTCGAGGGCAAGGAGTCGAACGAAATCCAACCAAGCAAGCTACGAGGGAGCCACACCAGGGCGGAGCCTACGAGGAGCAAGATCGTCACGTCGAGACGTTCGGGATTGGGATTACTAGGAATCTCCGAACTGAGACACAGGTGGCTGAGGTCTAAGGAGGCACCACACGGCTAAGATCTGTTCTGTCCTGCCGACGAAGTCCTGGCGTTACGCCTGAAGGGTCTACTAGACTGAGATTTGAAATCGAGAGTAGCAAGCCAGAAGGGAGAGAAGTCCCGGAAAGCCGCAACAGAACCTCTAGAGTAGTGAGCCAGAAGGGAGGGAAGTCCCGGAGCGGCGCAACAGAACCCCGAGAGTCACGAGCCAGAAGGGAAAGAAGTCCCGGATCGGCGTATGCCCTCGAACCCAGCACAGAAGTCAAGACCTACAGCCACCTGTCAGGAGCAGTTCGCAGGACATCGCCACCAGCAAGCAGGACACCACACCGCAACGGCCACGCAAGGAGGATCGAGCCCGCAGGAACGGCACGGACAGTACGCGGAAGGGTGAGGCTAGGGTGGAACGTTCGTTTACACGAGGCACAGAAGCGAAGTGAAGAGCGAGGCAGCTTCCTGGAGTTCTGCCTTGACTGTCCGCACGATCTGAGCGGAAGCCCGTGGGACCATCCGGGACAGAGCAAGGGACAGGAGGTCGGGTATCGAGAGGAGTGATCCTGGAGAGCTCGTCAGTCTGTTCACCCTAGTCTGAGAACGGTGACGCTTCCCTAAGCCCGAACGGCCGACCCCATAGCGAGTCTGAATCGTGGCCGAGCAGTCCCCGAGCCAGCCACGTCAGGAGCAATCAGCGGTCAAGGATCTTCGAGGAGCGACCAGACAACCCACACCGTCGGAGACAGCGAGACAAGCAAGTTATAAAGCCGACTGAAGTTATACCCGCAATAAACCCTCTCCGAACCCGAGAATTCTGTGCTTTTTCACTGAACTACTGGGCGATCACGTTTATATAAATTTGGTGGGATGAACACACACAATCTACTGAGCTAGCCGCGCAAATACCGTAGCGAGCAGAAACCAAAGAAATCAGTTCGTTACAAGGCCCTTAAGCTTGGCGAGCAGTTTCCTTGCTTTAAATGACTCACTGAAACCCTGCTTTTGTTGCCTTACCTGATCCGACAGCCTTGTAAAGAAATCTCTCGGCAGAAAGTACAGAACTTAATGAAATCTGCCCAGGTTGCGGCGGTGGTGGAGGCCGGGGAAAGAACAGTTTGCGTTCCGGTGAGACTGAGCGGCACCTCCAGCCCGGAGGAAAGGCATCCCGATCGTCGGCCCCGCCTTGGGTGGTACCCACGATTCGGCAGCGGGCCTGCCACTCATGGTCCTCCTCCAACTCTATCAGCCGCGTTTCCTCCGTCATCCGCCGCGATTCCAAGTTCAGCCGGAACTCCAGCGTAGCCGCGGCTACCCGCTCGTCGTGGCTGCGAGGAGTTCGTCCACACGCAGGTGTCTCCTCGCTGACCCACACGACGCTTGCTATGCCGGTCGGAATACGGCCGTCTACGCCGCTAGTGGCCTTTCAGAGCCACCACCTCCTCTCCTCCAGCCGCGGATTTTCGATCACCTCGACGTCGCTGTCGAAGCTGATCACCGGATCGGGCTCTCCTCGCCTCGATATCGGCCGCGAGTTTCGGGTAGGCCGTGTAGTTGACCATCCTTGGCTGGCGGCCAGCCATTGCCTTACGCGCCTCGCTCCTTGTCACTCTGGTACTTATCGTGTGGTCTTCCCGCTAAATGACCGTCTGCCGCCGACCGTCCCTTCCTCGACACCTTGGTTCTAAGCCTTCCTCTTTGCTCGGTCCCGCTACTTCTTTCAGCCTCCCTTTTTTTAACTTCCATTTTTAAGGTACAGCCCTCTGATCTGTGCCGTCTTCCCCCTTCGTACGGCGGACTACCACTGTAAGGGTTCAGTCATCTTCGCGCGTTTGGACGTTCCGGTTTGATTGTTGTGTCCTTGTCGTCCTCCAGTTGTTCTTTCTGTTTCATTCTTGGAGTTATCTTCGGGCTCTTCCCTTCGTATCCTTGAGCAACCTTGGAGTTATCCTTGGCCTCTTCCCCTAATGTCTATTTTTCACCCTTGGGTTTATCCTCGGGCTCCTTCCCGTCGTGTCCTTTAAGACTCCTTGCTATCCTTGGGCTTCTCCCTTCGTATCCTTGAGCATCCTTGGAGTAATCTTCGGGCTCTTTTCCTTGTATCCTTTCAACAATCTTAAAATTATCCTAGGTCTCTTTTCCTCGTATCCTTTGGCCATCCTTGGAGCTAATGTATCTGCTTGTAGCTGCTCGCTTGTGTTCCGGGTTTGTTGTTGTTTCAGCTCGCTCACGTGGATGGTCCTCACATTCTTTGCGTTTACGTGCCGTAATTTGCAGATTACTGGTGACGCAAAATTACCTGGTAAGGTTCATCGTATCTTGGAACCAACTTCGCTGCGAACCCCTCTGCCGCCTTTGGCAAATTATGTTCCTTGACCCACACGACGTCCCCCACCGCTGATGTCCATTGTATCCACCTAAGGTTGTAATGCCTAGCCTGATCCTGGGAGACTCACTCTAGATTCCACCCTACAATCTCAAAGATTTCCCTGAGTTTGTTGGCCTTCTCCCCTGGAGTCACAGTGGGTCGCCATGTTCCCAAGGTCTCTCTGTCGAACAGGGCGCTGGGTAGACTTGGTTCATGTTGCTTGGCTTTCATCTCGGTCAGGAAACTCTTGAATATTTTTCTGTTAAACTGTACACCGTTGTCCGTTATGACTACCTTTGGGACCCCAAACCTTGCGATGCTGCGTTCCCTGAACGCTTTCTTTAGGGACTCGGCCGTCGCGCTCCGCAGCGGCACCAATTCAGTCCACTTAGAAAACCTGTCTTCAGCACCAGCAGCATGTGGTTGCCGTGTTTTGAATGCGGCAGGGGTCCGACGAAGTGTGCGCATAATGTAGCCCATGGTTCCACTGGCACATGCGTTATCATTTTCCCAGCCGCATGCATCTGATTTGGCTTGAATCTGATGCATGTCTCGCATCCTCTTACGTGGGCTCGAGCGTCTCGGTGCATGCCTGGCCAGTAGTACCGGGCTGCCAGACGTGCTATTGTCCTTCTGCTTCCTACATGGCCAGCTGCCGGTGAGTAGTGGTTCTCTTTCAGCACCGCTTCTCGCAGAGCTTTCGGGACGCACATCTTCCACGTCGCGACATCCTCACTGCCTGCTCTGTGTGGAATGTTCCTGTACAAGGTGTCTCCCTCCATTACGTAGTCCGCGTACTTTTGTGGCTGCGTCCTAATCTTTTCGCGCATGTCCTAAATCCAGCTGCATGCTGCGGAGGCTTCCGTCGCCGATGTCTCCTTGATCCCTCGCAGTGTTACTGGTAGTGGCTGCCTTGATAATGCGTCTGCCACCACATTGAGTTGTCCCTTCCTGTACGCTATTTCGAAGTCATACTGCTGCAACTCCAGGGCCCATCTGGCGATCCTTCCTGAAGGGCTCTCGATGCTGTTGAGCCACTTCAGCGCCATGTGGTCGGTTACCACCTTGAAGTGGTACCCTTCCAAATACGGCTTCAGTTTCCGGATCGCCCAGAATATTGCCAAACACTCCTTCTCGGTCGTGGAGTAGTTTTTCTCAGCCCCGTTAAGCGTTCGGCTTGAGTAAGAGATCACCTTTTCGCCACGATCGGTTTCCTGGGTCAAAATGGCCCTAATACCGTAATCACTTGCGTCCGTTTGCAGGACAAATGGTTTTTCAAAATCCGGGCACGCCAGTACAGGGTCTGCCAACAGCCTTGCCTTTACCTCTTCGAATGCCGACTGATGTTCCTGTGTCCACAACCAATTGTTGCCCTTGCGCAGCAGATCGTTGAGTGGTTTGACTATTTTTGCGAAGTCAGGTACAAATCGCCGATACCATGAAGCTACTCCCAGGTACTGTCGGAGCTCTCTTACTGTTGACGGCGGCTCTAATTCGGCAATAGCTGCTACCTTTTCCGGATCCGTGCCTATCCCGTCGCTAGTCACTCTATTACCCAAATACAGCAGCTCCTTCTTGAAAAACTGACATTTTTCCGGGTTTAATCTCAGATTAGCCTCTTTCAGTCGCCGGAATACCTCTTTCAAGTTTTCCTTTTGCTCTTCTAGTGTGCGTCCGATCACTATGATATCGTCCTCGTACGCAAATGCGTGCGCCGACATCTCGGGACCAATTACCCGATCCAACACCCGCTGGAAGGTCGCAGATGCCGAATGGAGTCCAAACGGCATTACTCTCCACTGGAATAAGCCCTTTCCCGGCACTGTAAATGCAGTGTAGTGCCTGCTGCTTTCTTTCAGCGGGATTTGCCAGTAGCCATCCTTCAGGTCCAAGCTGCTTATGTACCGTGCCTCTCTCAGCTGGTCGAGGATATAATTTATTCGAGGCATCGGGAAGGCATCCTTTATCGATTTGGCGTTGATCTGCCTGAAGTCGACGCACAGTCTCCACTTGCCCGTCTTCTTCCTAACCATCACGATGGGAGAACTGTATGGGCTGGTTGAGTGCCTTATGCATCCCATTTGGAGTAGCTCGTCCACCTTCGCATTGATCTCCCCTTGAACTTTCGGATTCTTCGGGTAGTATCGCTGTTTTATTGGCTTGTCGTCCTTCATCGTTATTTGATGCTCTGCCATGTTCGACGTTCCTGTCATGGTTTTAAAACTGGCTAGCTCTGCCTCCAGGAACTTCGCTGTGTCGTCATACTCTGCTTCCTGCTGTACAACTGCTACCGATAGCCTCTCCTCAAACCACCCATTGTGTCGGTTCCTGGCCGGTATTCTCACCTCGTGTCCAGCGCACCTTATCTCGGTTCCGACTTGAGTTAGAAAGTCCCATCCTAACACCAATGAATCCACTACCCCTGGTAGTATCAACAGGTTCATGGTTAGTCGCTTGTTCCCGAATGCGATCTCCACCTCCAGCTGTTCATCGATTCCGCCGCACCTTCCGTCTGCCAACCTAACTTGCCGCCGTGTCCTCGTAATTGTCCGCCAGTTCCTTGCTTGTAAAGCTCGCTGTTGCCCCGGTGTCGATCGTGGCATTGTACGTGCCTCCCCCAATCGTTACCGCTGCGGACAACTGCTGCTCCTCCTCGATTAGCTTGCCCGTTAGTTTGGAGAGGTAGCATCTCGCGACCCCCGATCACCTCTCTGCGGCTGAGGTAACTGGGGATTTCCCGCCTGCTGGCAGCACTCGACGATCCTGACACCTACTCTCCCGCACACCCAGCAGAACAACAGGCGTTGGAGTCGATATCCTCGCGCCCAGTGTCCGTGGCCGCCGCACCTTCGGCAAGCCTCATGGGGATCTGTGATGTGTGTCGTTCCCCGCGGCCTCTGTGTTGTGTTTGGCGGTCTCCACACAGTGTTCGCTTGTTGCATCTGTTGCTGCTGTGGTGGTGTTCATTAGCCTCCTCGTGGTGCTCCTGGTGCCTGCTGTCGTGGAATTCGTTGTGGCGGTGAACATTGGTCATTTTTCCGTGTCTCCTGGTTATCTGTCTCCTCGCATTTTTTTGCACGTGACCTGCATTTGTGGTGACGACTTGGTCTTCGAGAACTTGTTTTCTTGTGCGAACGCGTCCCGCTCCTTTTCCAGATCTTCGTACTTACCGACTAATAGTTTCCACTTTGTACGCCCTTAGGAAGACTGTGAGGAGTTGAATAACTCCCCACAAATCCCAGCAGCAGATGGCCGGCCGCTCACCAGGTACGCGGCGAATTCGCGTAGTGGCGGCGCGGCGAAGAGCGAGGACAAAGAACGAAAGAGTTTGGAGAGCGAGAGAGTTTGGAGAGGAAGAGAGTTTGGAGACAAGAGTTTGGAGGGCGAGAGAGTTTGGAGAGCAAGAGGGTTCGGAGACCAAGAGAGTTTGGAGACCAACAATGGAGAGGGAGAGAGCGGAGAATTGGCGGGCGGAGCGAGAGTGCCGTGTGCAAAAAAGAGTAGCGGGACGCCGCCGGACAATGGACTTTGGTAAGAAGGTGCCACATCTCAGCAGCGGTGCGGCACACAAACATGTCGCATGCGTCTCCGGGATCAGCGGGACGGCAGCATCAGGCTGGACGGCGGCGGGAAGCAGTGCGTCAGGGACAAGAGGGTCAAACAGGAACCATGGAGATTGGACCCGATGTGGAGAGTTTTGGCGGGCCGTGTGCAAAAGGGAAATAACGGTTCCCAGAGGCCCTATATAAGCCCGCAGGGCGCTGGCAGCGGGATCAATCATTCAGTCGAGAGCATTCAGTCGAGATCAGTCAGTCAAGAGCGAGCAGTCAGTCGAGGGCAAGGAGTCGAACGAAATCCAACCAAGCAAGCTACGAGGGAGCCACACCAGGGCGGAGCCTACGAGGAGCAAGATCGTCACGTCGAGACGTTCGGGATTGGGATTACTAGGAATCTCCGAACTGAGACACAGGTGGCTGAGGTCTAAGGAGGCACCACACGGCTAAGATCTGTTCTGTCCTGCCGACGAAGTCCTGGCGTTACGCCTGAAGGGTCTACTAGACTGAGATTTGAAATCGAGAGTAGCAAGCCAGAAGGGAGAGAAGTCCCGGAAAGCCGCAACAGAACCCCTAGAGTAGTGAGCCAGAAGGGAGGGAACGGAGGGCACGGACAGTACGCGGAAGGGTGAGGCTAGGGTGGAACGTTCGTTTACACGAGGCACAGAAGCGAAGTGAAAAGCGAGGCAGCTTCCTGGCGTTCTGCCTTGACTGTCCGCACGATCTGAGCGGAAGCCCGTGGGACCATCCGGGACAGAGCAAGGGACAGGAGGTCGGGTATCGAGAGGAGTGATCCTGGAGAGCTCGTCAGTCTGTTCACCCTAGTCTGAGAACGGTGACGCTTCCCTAAGCCCGAACGGCCGACCCCATAGCGAGTCTGAATCGTGGCCGAGCAGTCCCCGAGCCAGCCACGTCAGGAGCAATCAGCGGTCAAGGATCTTCGAGGAGCGACCAGACAACCCACACCGTCGGAGACAGCGAGACAAGCAAGTTATAAAGCCGACTGCAGTTATACCCGCAATAAACCCTCTCCGAACCCGAGAATTCTGTGCTTTTTCACTGAACTACTGGGCGATCACGTTTATATAAATTTGGTGGGATGAACACACACAATCTACTGAGCTAGCCGCGCAAATACCGTAGCGAGCAGAAACCAAAGAAATCAGTTCGTTACAAGACCCTTAAGCTTGGCGAGCAGTTTCCTTGCTTTAAATGACTCACTGAAACCCTGCTTTTGTTGCCTTACCTGATCCGACAGCCTTGTAAAGAAATCTCTCGGCAGAAAGTACAGAACTTAATGAAATCTGCCCAGGCAGATTTCCTTTAAGCAACTCTTAATTCTAGGTCTAAACCGTAGGTTTGGCGGACCATTCAACTTGTTCCAGGAACTCGAACGGTTTCTCCGCCCCGTCGAATCTGGATGACCACTCGTGGAATTGCTTAGCGACCCTTGCATAATGCGACTGGCTGGGTCTAGAGGTCAGCACTGTTGTCTTCCCGTCCTGGCTTGACTCGCTCCTGTGAGCCTCCCTTTGCAAGTTGTCGGCGCTCAACCTTGCTACTAGGTTGTCCTCTTCAGCGTTCGTTAGCGTGATGGTCGGGACGGCTCTGTCGTAGTACGTAGCTTCCAACTCAGCCCAGATGTCGGCAAGTTGTAGGTCGTTCTCTGTCTCGGAGTAATAGTCCGACAACGTCCTCCTCATGTCTTCGAATCTGCCGTCCAGGGCGACAAATAGCATCAACGTGTCCAGGTGCGGCACTTTGTACGCCCTTAGGAAGATTCTTAAGCTTGGGGTGCAGTTTTCCTTGATGATCTTTAAGGTGTCCTTTGCCGAATAGTTTAGTTTTACTGCTTTCGTTGCCTGACCAGATCCGACAGCCTCTTATCTGCCGTCCAGGGAAGAAGGACTTCTTAGGGTGGTAGATCCACTTCATTCCCATTCTGTTTGTGTTGCTTTCACCGCTGGGACAATCACGTTTTGGGCGTCAGATGTAACGAACTGTTTTATTTGGTTTCTGCTCGCTACGGTATTTGTGCGGCAAGCTCAGTAGATTGTGTGTGTTCGTCCCATCAAATTTATATAAACGTGACCGGCCAATAGTTCAGTGGGAAAGCACAGAATTCACGGGTTCGTAGTGAGTTTATTGCGGGTATAACTGCAGAAGGCTTTATAATTTGCTTGTCTTCGGTGTCTCCGACGGTTCGGGTTGTCTCGATGTCCTCTAGCTCCCTAACAATCCTTGTCCGCTGCTTGTTTCTTACGCGTTTCCCTTCTGGCTCGTTACTCTCGGGGATTGGTCGCGCCGCTCCGGGATTTCACAAGTCGGAACCGTAGGCTTTCCCAGAATTCCACTCGAGACCGTACTGGTCGACCGCTTTCCTTTCTGGCTGATCGCGCCAGGGCCTACTCAATTCAATTCCGGGACACGTCAAATAAGTGCTTGGGGCGAGGTACACTGGGGCTCAACAGACTTACCCCCGAGCTCACGATTCCTCGTCGCTGGCCTTCACTGCTCTAAGTCTGGTAGACCCTCCAGGCGTAACGCCTGGTAAGACCGCCTTGTCTAAGCCGTGTGATGTCCCCTTAGACCTCAGCTACTTGTGTTCGGAGATTTCTTGTAATCCCAATCCCGAACGTCTCGACGTGACAATCTTGCTCCTTGTAGGCTGCCACGGCGCTGTTTCCGACGATTCGCCTTGTTGTGGCTCCGTCGTAGTTTGCTTGGTTGGTATTTAATCGACTGCTTGTCTCATTTCTCCAACTCTTCTCCTCGTGATCGACTGATCGTGCTCGACTGACCGTAATCGACTGACTGATCTCCCTGCCAGCGCCCTGTGGGTTTATATAGGGCCTCTGGGAACCGTTATTTCCCTTTTGCACACGGATCGCCAAAACTCTCCACACCGGGTCCAAAGATCATGGCTCCTGCTTGACCCTCTTGTCCTTCACGCACTGCTTTCCGCCGACGTCCAGCCTGATGCTGCCGGTGACGCATATGGCATGCTTGTGTGCCGCTCGGCTGCCGAGATGTGGCACCTTCTCTCTCGGTCAAATGCGGCATCCCTTTTGCACACGGCACTCTCGCTTCCCCCGCCAAGTCTCCGCTCTACCCTTCTCCATTTTTGGACTCAAAAATCTATTGGTCTCCAAACCCTCTTGCTCTCCAAACTATCTTCGATATTTCTATTTTTCTTGTGTCCATCGATCGCATTATCGTCCAGTGCCAATCGACCGCCTATCGAGGCGCCCCCTTCGCTCTTGTATGGTGATTTTGCAAATTGTTATACCCTTGCCACTACGTAAGTACTCTGCCTCCCACCCGACTCCTTGTATGTGCTCATCAGCTTATTCTCTCTTGGTAGGTTGCTTTTGTTCACCATGAGTGCCTTTCAGACTCTGGTTTGGACTCCGATCCGGACGGCGATCCCGTCTCCTCGTCTGGGCATTAAGCCCTTCCCCGGGATGCTTGGCCTCTTTCGGTACAGCTCTCTTAGCTGTGCCGACTTCCCCCTTCCTTCGGGAGACTGCTTCTGCCAGTCCTAATCAAATCTTTGGAGACCTGGTTTCGTTCCTTTCCGCTTTCGTTAGACTTGAAGTGTTCCTTGTAATTATCCTCGGGCTTTTTTCCTAGTACTTGGACCCTTTTCCTCGTGTCCTTTGGGCATCCTTGGAGTCCTCCTCGGGTTATTTTCCGCCGTGTCTTTTGAAGAGCCTTGAAGTTATCCTCGGATTCCTTTCGTAGTGTCCTTTGAGACTCTTTGAAACTTTACTGTTGCCTTTTGTCTAACGTATCTGCTTGTAGCTGCTCGCTTGTCTTCTTGTTTCAGCTCGCTCATATGGATGATCCTCTCTTTCTTAAGGTGGTAGATCCACTTCCTTCCCATTCTGTTTGTGTTACTTTCACCGCTGGGACAATCACGTTTGGGCGCCAGATGTAACGAACTATTTTGTTTGTTTTCTGCTCGCTACGGTATTTGTGCGGCTAGGTCAGTAGATTGTGTGTGTTCGTCCCACCAAATTTATATAAACGTGACCGCTCAGTAGTTCATTGAGGAAGCACAGAATTCACGGGTTCATAGTGGGTTTATTGCGGGTATAACTGCAGTCGGCTTTATAATTGGCTTGTCTCGCTGTCTCCGACGGTAAGGGTTGTCTCGATGTTCGCTCGCCTCTTTGACACGGTGTTCCAGTTTTGTAGATCCTTGTCCGCTGCTTGTTCCTGACGCGTTTGGCTTGGTGACTGCTGGGACACGATTCAGTTCGCTATGGGGTCAGCCTTGCGGGCTTAGGGAAGCGTCACCGTTCTCAGACTAGGGCTCCGGAATCACTCCTCTCGACACACGACCGCCCGTCCCTTGCTCTGTCCCGGATGGTCCCACGGGGGCTTCATCTCAGACCGTGCGGACAGTCAATGCGGAACGCTAGGAAGCTGCCCCGCTTTTCAATTCGCTTCTACGCGTCGTGTAAACAAAGGTTCCACCCTAGCCTCACCCTTTCGCGTACTCTCCGTGCCGTTCCTGCGGGCTCGATTCTCCTTGCGTGGCTTTTGCGGTGTAGTGTCCTGCTTGCTGGTGGCGGTGTCCTGCTCCTGACTGGGTGCCTATACGTCGCGTGACTTTTGTTTTGGGATCGTGGGCATACGCCGATCCGGGACATCTCTCCACTCTGGCTCGTTTCTCTCGGGGCTCTGTCGCGCCTCTCCGGGACTTCTCTCCCTTCTGGCTCGTTACTCTCGGGGTTCTGTCGCGCCGCTCCGGGACTCCTCTCCCTTCTGGCTCGTTACTCTAGGGGTTCGGTCGCGCCGCTCCGGGACTTCTCTCCCTTCGCGCTGGTCGCGCCAGGACTTGCTCAACTCCACTTGGCGCACTGGGCTCACGCCGGGACACGACAAAGTAGTGCTTGGGGCGAGGTACACTGGGGCTCCACAGCCTTACCCTGCGGGCCCGATTCTCCTTGCGTGGCTGTTACGGTGTGGTGTGCTGCTTGCTGGTCGCCGCTCCGGGACTTCTCTCCCTTCTGGCTCGCTACTCTCGGGGTTCTGTTGCGCCGCTTCGGGACTTCTCTTCCGTCTGGCTGATTGCGCCAGGACCTGCTCAACTCCACTTGGCGCACTGGGCTCACGCCGGGATACGACCGCGTAGTGCTTGGGCGAGGTACATTGGGGCTTCACAGCTCATGATTTCAAGTTGCCGGCTCTCACTGTTCTAAGTCTAGTAGACTCTCCAGGCGTAACGCCAGGACTTTGTTGGCAGAAAAGATCAGATGCCAAGACTTAGCCGTGTGTTGCCTCCTTAGACCTCAGCCACCTGTGTCTCAGTTCGGAGATTCCTTGTGATCCCAATCAAGAACGTCTCGACGGGCGATCTTGACCCTCTTGTCCTTCATGTGCTGCTTCCCGCCGACGTCCAGCCCGTCCCACTGACTCCCGTGATGCATATGGCGTGCTTGTGTGCCGTTCCGCTGCCGACAAGTGACACCTTTTTTCTTAGTCCAAAGTTCACGGCCGCGTCCAAAGTCCGCCGGCGTACCGTTACTTCCATTTGCATACGCCACTCTCGCTCTGCCCGCCAAGTCTCCGCTCTCTCTTTCTCCATTCTTGGTCTCCTAACCCTCTTGGTCGTAGTATGCTTCTCAAACTCCCACACTCTCCAAACTCTCATGTTCTCCGTTCCTGATCTCTAAACTCTCACGTTCTCAAACCGATCTTCGTCTCGATAGAATTTGCCGCGTACCTAGTGAGCCTCTGGCCATCTGCTGCTGGGATTTGTGTGGAGTTTTTGAACTCCTCAGAACATGCAAAAATATGTAGCGCTTACAGTTTTTATGATAGAAACCAAATTGTAACTGAAATGTGTTTGTGTCATCAATATCTATCGACTCCAAAAAAGGTGCCACGCCCACTCTAAAGCCCAAAAATGGCAAAAACATATAACATCTACTGAAAAGGCCGGTAGACTTCGTAATGGAGAATACTACATAGTAAAGTTCTGGACGCAAGAAGCGTGCAGGATGCCATTCCAGAACACTAGCTTGGTTAAGGCACCGCCAGGGAAAGCACATCGAGCTGTTCAGCACACTTTACAAGCATATTTTTTTCGACGGTAAAAAAGCTTCGAAAGCGTTTGACATAATGCCTTGATTTATAAGTTGAAGTCTTTACACCCGAGTGGCCAATTTATATTGTTTAAATCATACTTTTCTGCTTTAGGGGGAAAAAGGTCAATCTATACGAAAAATTACAGATTTGTGGGATTTTCTTCTGACGGCACAGTTAAAACGTATTTATTTAACGAATGGTACATTAAAGTATGACATTCAAAGAATGTCTTATACAATTTGTACAAAAAAATATTCAAAAATAGGGCAACGGCAAGACTTACAAATAATTCGATAATTTTGCTTTAATTGACTGCAAATTTGACACATCATTCTTCAGATATTATGCCTTACCTTCCCTTAATGTTTTATGGTCAAGGTAAGAGGACGTTCCTTAGGGAAGCGTACGGTTCCCATTTCGTATACCGTGTTTACTTCAGATCTGCCGTGTCCTATGGAACCGGTC
Organism: Drosophila biarmipes; assembly: GCF_025231255.1. NCBI lineage: Eukaryota > Metazoa > Arthropoda > Insecta > Diptera > Drosophilidae > Drosophila > Drosophila biarmipes. The sequence goes on from NW_026114539.1 coordinate 1,008,920, forward strand.
TCACTTCTGTCCATCTACGCTAATTTTACTTCTTTTCTTGCGAACTCTCCCTGCCCAATTAAAGCGTCAAGGAAGTCAAGAACATCAGAGTACATCAGGAACGACGCCCTATTTAATGACCTCCACATTCCCTACCAAATATCCGCCTCCTTGGCTAACCAACCGTTAATAGCAAGACTGATCGAAGACAGCCTAGACATCTCTGAACAAGAGGATTTGGTTAATAGTTATAGAAAATTTCTGTTTCTTAATATATTCGTATTTTAGCAATTACGTTGCTTTAAATAAATTATGTATAATTAAATTATAATAATCAGAATTGACGGTCGCCCAACGAAACAGTAGTTAAACAGTTGTTTTTGTACACGCTCTCACAAATGTCTGCCTTGCCACATTCGGCATCGGATTGCTATGCGCATGAAATTAGAAAAATTTCTCGGCTCATCATTGTCACAAGTGTGGACATAAGGACAACCGATCTTATTTTAAGGGAGGCAGTGTCGGCTGACAGTTTCCTTCTGATATAAACATCTTACTGTTTACACTGTCCTGCGTTCTTCGCTTCGCTTTGGAGCGCTTTAGTCAAGATATTGTCAAAGGAACCAATTAACACTCATGGACGTAACGTAACAAGCCGAAATTCAACAATGTTTTTGAATATCAGTTCTGCGCCGAAATCCGCACGTCGGGACTTACTACATCCATTCTGATTTGCTTTTCAATGCCTATCTATCTACCGTTTTACAAATTGTTCAATGTAATCTGAAAAAAGTTGCTATATTGCAAATATATCCTTTGTTTTCTCCCTTGTTTATTCATGCAATCTAAGAATTAAAAAGAATAATTTGTTTTATTTTTTATTTATAGATACTTCGTTTCTTTTATAAAACAAAGTATGAAACAGTTAGATGGGAAACTACGGCAATACTCTCAATGGTGCTTTGATAACTGCAAGAGTACTAAAGTTACTACACGAATATACCCTCCATCAAGTGTTGAAGTCGCGGTAAGTCTTAGGTTTTTTACTTGTTTAAATGTGTATACTTGTTAATCGTAAAGCAAAGGGGTATACTTGACAAGACATCCAAAACTGTGACGCTAAAATATATTGGTTTCGTCTACACCCATAAATTAATCTTAAAAAAATGTTGAAAAGTCGACTGTAAATCCCAATGCCTTCCACGCCTACAAACCGCTTATGTGAACAGTGAAATCTTGAAAACTAAATTAGAAGAAACGCTATAGTCAAGTGCATCGATGCACATTGCTCTGTTTCAAATTTCAAAGAATATACAACTCCGGCCATTAGCAAACGGTAACGATACTACTGTTACTATTACTTAGTTAATAAAAAAAAAACAGATAGATACAAAATTGTTTTATGTACCTTCTTCTTACCAAAAGCATTTTTCGGAATATGTCAACGTTTTTTGACCATTTTCTCATTGAATACGTGTATGCTTCAAAGTAGGAGAGTTGTAACTTATACTCTTAAAGTTTAAGTATGATTTCAGCCGTGCGCCTTGCGATTGAAAAATAAAACCGATCGACATCTCTTGCTTATAAGAATATACCATTTTTTCTTTTAATAGTTGGCGAGTCGTAATTGGTTCTTTAATTTTTTTCAGTTGTGAGCCTTGTTGTTTGAGAATAAAAAATTAAAATACCACAGACTCGGTAAAAAAAAACAACAGTTGGTAAAATTTCGGTTCCCCAACATTACGATAATAAATATTAAAAATGGAAAATAATACTGCCCCACAAGGTCATTTGAGCATACTGGCAATATAACAGCTATATGTATATATGTATATGTATATACCAGCCCAAGAATGAGTGTTTTAAGTTGTTGCGAAACATTATGAAGAATGAAGAGCACAAAATAAGCTAAAAATTACATTAAGCAAGAAATAAAGTTAGCTTCGGCAAGCCGAAGATAGTAACCCTTTGTAGTTATAGGAAACCAAACAAAAGCACCTCTTAACGAGGTTAAAATATAGTGTCGATCTTACCTTCAACGAAAAAAGTTGTGATATCAACTTAAATACACTTTTTACATTCGTCACGCTTCATTAAAATCCGCCAGCTAATCACAAACGTATTGAATTGCGGCTTCCCGAATGTAAATTATGGAGAAACTGTATTTATTTACTAGATCGTATATTACATTTTCGAAACGAAAGTTAATAGTAGAACTTTTGTTTTGTAGTATGCACATTTATTGAATAACCACTGTACCGAAAGTACTTAAAGGGTGCGCACTGTAACACTTTGTTGCAGTGTAGCCCGCACACAGAAAGTGCTACCGTCGGCATAATTGTAACGAACGGACAGCATATGCGTACCCCTCGCGCCTCCACTTAAGAGCGCATAGCAATGTATATAAGTTCACTCCTTTATACATAAATATATAGGTACATAGCCGTCTCTCTGCCGCCGCCTGCGAGCAGCGCAGCTACGAGACTTAGCCTTACTTAGACTTAAAGAATATGGTAAAATAGCAGAGACACTTCGATCGTTGGAGCGGCACCATTGCTGCTCCAACTAAATAAAAATAAACCTGAAATAAAAACTAAAAGGAACGACTAAATTATCATACAACAGTTTGTTGAAGGTGAGATCCTTAACATAATTTTACATCGTTAAGAGGTGTAATTGTTTGATATCAAAAACACCACAAATCATATAATTCATAAAATTTTCAAAAATTTGTTGAATTTAAGTTTTTATTGAGGAACTGCTTATAAGAATTTAAATGATTCGAAGACGCTAAGAGTATTTATACTCACAAAAAAATCCAAAGCGCGCACAGTGTTAGATATTCTGAACTAGTATATGTTGCCCTTCATGATGACTAATAACTTTAAAGGGTAACTTTTTCAAACAATTTGTTGGGCTATCTACTTAAAAATTATACTGCCGTGCACAGTAAAAATCAACGACTACTTTTTTAAGGATTGTTCCTAGCCTCAGTGAAATTTAAAAAAAACTTTTCCTTTATTTCTCTGAAATTTTCTTTATCAGCTTTATATTAGAAACATCCGATTTTTATTAAGTAAATTCAATATTTTTAAAAATATAAAAAATATTATTCCCAATATTAAAAGCTAATATCTTAAAAAACACTGAACTATAATTTAATTCACCACCAATTTTTCGATTGTTTTTATGGCAGCTATTTGATACAGTAGTCTGATTTTTTAAAATAATTTCGAATTTTAAAACCAATTAAAAAGCATAGTTTCCAAGGGTGGAGGTCAAAATTAAAAATGTTACCCAAAATCGTTAGAGTAATTTTCAAGAACCAAAAAAAAAATTAATAAAAAATCTATTGTTCATGATTTTTGAATGGTGGTAATTAGACTTTTTATGTTAAAATTAATACCTTAAATACCTTTCTAACATCATATAGCATATGTAGGAGTACAACATTTTAAATATTCCTAGTTGTTTTTCACCTAGCTAGTTTTTACACAAAAAAGGCAAAAGTCAAGTTTCTTCTATTAAGCTGTTTTTCCAAACTTCCAGTACCTTTAAATAGAGTTTGGATTGGCACAAAAAAGGTCAATTCTCAGGAAGTGTAAGATGGTCTGAACTGGTACATGTGGACATTTTTGTTGATTAATATCTTTGACAGGGGTATTTTCACAAAAATGTGCGTAATGCCTAAAGTTCAGTTATCTCAGGGCCTATACACCTTAAAATTTTATTTGAAATCGTTTGAGCCGTTTTTGAAAAATCAGAAAAAGGAAAAAGAATGCCCAGCATGCTTCAATGACATCAAGAATCTCAAGCTCGTAACTTGTGTACTTTCGTTGAGCGTCTCTTGTCTTTTAACTCATGATGTACACTGGATGCATCTGACCATCGTCTAAGGAATTCTGCAAAAGGATCGCACCAAATCCGCCAATGGAAGCGTGTGTGTGCACTTCTGTTTCGAGTTTTTGATTGTAAATGCTAAGAACTGGATTTGCAGTCAAAATCTTCTTTAATTTGGCTAATTTTGTGTTGTTCTTAGTCAAATCAGTGAGAGGCTTTGAAATAATAGCATAGTTCTGTATGAATTTCCTAAAAAATATACCGTTAAACACAAAAAAACATTCAAGTTGCTTTAAAGTTTGTGGTGACTTAAATTTGGCCACAGCATCTTCTCAATGGTTGGAAAAATCTTCTGATTTTTAATAATATGTCCGAGGAATTGTACGTGGGTTTTTAACAAATGACATTTTTTAAGATTCAACGCGAGACCAAATTAAGAACAGGTGCTTATAACCTCCCAAAGGATACGCAATGAGCTTTCTTCATCCATAACCGGTATGATGATGTCATCAAAGCTATGCCTTTGCAAGTCAGCTCACGTAAAATTTCGTTAACATGTCGCTGGAAAACGCCAGGAGAGTTTGAAACACCAAAAGATACTTTCAAGAACTGATATTGTCTACTTTGAGTGACAAAGGATGTATATTTTCGACTGGGCTCTGAGACAGGTACATGAAAAAATCTATTTTTCAAGTCGAACGTGTGGAAAATCTTGGTATCTTGGAGTCTGTCCAGCTGATCTTCGATTAGGGGCAAGGGGAAATTGTTTTTAACGATTACCTTATTGATCCTACGAAAGTCGAGAGACTTGGGGAGCCGTCACGATTCTTTACCATTACCCCTGCGCTGGTGAACTCGGAATCCGACACTTCAATGATTCCAGATTTAATCCATTCGTCCACCTGCTCTTCTACCAAACGCATCTCATCGAAAGGCAAGCGCATTAGCCTAGCAAAATCGTGGTGTCATCTTTCAGGATAATGCGCAACTCGACTTTTGTGGTCTTCTGGTGAAGCGGCTTGTAGTTTTTTATAATTTCGCGAACTTTGTATTTGGCAAAAATACTTGCTTGCTCGTTTATATTGAGTTCGTAAGAATTCTCTGCGACGTCGATTTTCATTACGTTGACTAGATTGTTTTGTTCTACCGAACTCGGCATCTTACGGACTTGCAAACCGTCGCGATTGAAAAGGATTTCAGCATGTAAACAAAGTTCTTCGCCGACGATCAATTTGAAATCCATGCAACCGATTATAACAACGTAAAAATCCAACTCGAAGTCGTTATTGTCAATATGAATCGTCTCTTTGAAATGTCCAATTGGATTTATTCTGTTCGCGTCGCACTCGCTACCGAAACCAATTAGAGACACTCTACAGTTTTGCGGTCTTGGACGTCGAATACCGTTGTGCAGATCTTCGAGAACCAGGTTGAGCTAAACAGAGCTACGCACGCAAGAACAACATCTTTGCTTGTTAGATTACTTGTTGACCGCATTCGATGGGTGTTCACTTTATTGTTCTCTGCTTGTTCGTTTTTGTTACAGTTGCATAAAATATGTCCGTACTGGTTACACTTGAAACATTTAGTGCCGCGTTCCTTGCTCTTGCAACTATTCGTGTCGCTTTTCACCACAATTGTAGCAAGTAACCTCCTTTTTAAAGATCTTGATTTTGTCCAACTGCTCGTGAATTTGTTTGATGTTCACAATAGTTTTGAACTCGTTTAAAAGAGCGATTTTAAGAGCATTCTAGGTACTCCGACCTCTCTAACTCATGATGAAAAGTTTAGCAGTGCCTCTCAGCGATTTTTTCGCAAATATCAACTTCTGAACGTCACTCCCGCACATTATTACCGCTTGCTATTCCAACTCAGTTTACCAGGACTCAATTGAAATTGAGTTAGTACCGTCAAATGTACAAATCGAGTCTTCAATGTCGCGAAAACTAAAACTGAACCTCGGTGTTGCCACTTTGTTGCTGAATTTTGTCGTCTTCTCTTTCTCAGCACTTTTGGTAGAATTTGGCGGATTTTGCATTTCATTTTGTTCTTTCGAAGTCTTTGGCGGTTGCCTCAATCACCTTGACTCTCAAACACGAATTTGTGAAAGGCTAAAATGTTCTCCCTTTTGCTACTGCGCAAAGTTGCACTGAAATCATTTAAACAGCTCATGGTATTAAAAAATTAAATGTAAGGCCGTCGAATTAATGTTTTAAATTGTTACACACGTCGTTTTTTCTTGTTGAAAATTCTTTTACGTCGTAGTTTTTTACAAGTTCATTTCGCACACTTCTTCGGTTTCTTTTTTCACTTCTTTCACTATCCCGGACGAGCCACCAAGTGTGGGATTTTTTGAGTATATTGGTAAAGTATTTAAATTTTTTTATTGTTTAACTAGCTGACCCGGCGAACTTTGTTCCGACCAACCTGACCAACGCATGATGTTCATGACACTGCAAGTCTTGAAGAATTGAAGATTGATCCCTGGGCGTCGATCAAGTTGTTCTTCCATGTTGCCCATGAAATATATTTGTAAAAATTTATTCTGTGTATCTTCGAAAGGTAGTAATGATCCAATTCGATGGTGAATCTATCCTTGTATCTACAAAATATAAACCAGACAGTATTAACTGGGTTATAAATACTTTTTCTGTAGGAGAGTAGTATAATTCATACCAATAGATAAACTAAGTTATTCTTTAACTACATTCTATGTAAGTACAAAAATAAATACCTTAAATTTCGGATTAAAACCTCCTTCTTCGATAATGTCTGCCCCAAATGACGTCACTTGGAAACAACTATTGTATTTTCGAGTATTTGCAAGAAAGTGGCGTGATTCTTGTGTTTCGCCGCAAAGCAATGAATACAATGGCTCATGTGGCGGAGTCAACACTGGCAATTTCACTTTACCATTAACGCAGCATAATCCAGGCGATTCTCCGGAAAACTTTAATGCACCACAATACTCGCAAACAACGTCCATTTGCCCAATGCAAACGCTAGGATGCAAGCTGTAATCATTGCTGCAATCGTATCGAAACGCAGCTCGATTCAAATCAGCTAAATATCTTGTTCTGCGTCGCAAATTATCTATTTGTTGACTTCTGTTGTTCGCTCGACCATTCTGCATTGCCAACCGAGCTGTTTCATGGGCTGCTTCACTTTGCTCTCGTGATTGAGAAGCACGAAGTCGAGCCATACTATTGCGGCGCTGTTCACGTGTAATTTCTTGTTCTTCTTCAGTCCTTTCATTTGCAGTATTTTGTATACTTCTTGCATTACGGCTTTGTCGGTAAAGATTCGATCGTCTTGGTCGCGGCATTATTAATTAAACTTCACTTCACTTCAATCCACTTGTTAATTATTTAGAAATAGTTTTAATATTGATTTCTTACAAATATCAATTTGTCATCCATACGTCATTACATAGCTGTCATTTTACATCAATTACATAGCTGTCAGTTGCGTTTCGTTATTCCAAGTCTGATTCTTTTTTGTTATACCACGTTTTATAGTGACTGACGTTTCATGTCAAGTCACAGAGGAACGCTGTCGAACGGGATAAAAAGTATCCTATGTCCGTCTCCTGGCTCTAAGCTACCTCCCTACCAATTTTCAGCCAAATCTGTTCTGCCGTTCTTGAGTTATAAGTGGTGTAACTAACACGACTTTCTTTTATATATATAGATTTAGGCTAAATATAAGATATTGAAATGAACATTGATAATTTGAATTTTAGACGTCTTTCAGCCAACGTCTTCGAACTGCTTTCGTCAAAGCTCACACTCAACTCATCCGTCGTTACTCGTCGTCTTCTCGTCTTTTCTCTGGGTCTTTTCGTCTTTCATCACTATTCCTTCTAGTGTTTCGTCTTTGCTTCTTCATATGGGTTATTCGTCGTTGGTCTCGTTGAGCTCGAAATGTTGTCTAGAGTATTATGTAATTGTGGAATGATCGTCTCCCAAAGCAGACACACCACACATATATATGTCAAAAAGACGGTCTGAAAAAAAGAATGAAAGAATGAAATGAAAGAAAAAAGAATGAAAGAATTTTTTTTAATATCACTGAAGTCAGCAACAATCCTTAAAAATTTATTATGGTGTTACTGAAGTAGGTTTTTTTTTATAACTGCAAGGGTATAACTTATTTTCTTGTTTATATATTGAAATTAATTTTCTGGCTTCGTTCTGTCGAGTTTCATAGGAGACGCATGCACACGATGCCAATGATAAATGAGGATTAATGAGTGTTCACCACAGCTTGTAGTTTTCAGATCATGTCCACCTTGATCCCTAAACATTGTATTTGTTTTTAGAAGATATTGAAAGTGTTGACCGATTGTCCGTCCTTTAAATTACTTGATGAATTGGTCTATTTCCTCATGAAATTTGGTTTTATTAATCTTGTTTTCTTGTAGCTCTTAACATTTTAAGCCTCAACTTTAAAATTATGTATATAAAATTATTTTCGTGTTATGTTAGTATTTTTAAAAATGTCGAAATATTGTTTGCATTGTTTAGAGCACAAACGCCGCCTTTAAGATGTATTAGACAATATGGACACCGGGTTCTTTTAAACCTGTTTAATGGCGGACAGCCCACGTCCTCGATATTGATAAGCTGACGATTCCCAAAAAAATTCTCTAGACATCGTTTCTCTTGAGCACCTTCAGAAATAATCAGTTTTCCGTTTGAAATTGACCTTAAAAACTTTCGAATTTGTGAAAAACTAATTTCTACATCTCTCTAAAAAATGTTGTGATGTTTATTGGTTAACCAAATTGCAGTTTTTGTAGATTTTGTATTTAGAAAAGTAAAATCATATGGTGGTTCTATTAAAAAATTATTTTTCATGGTAGCATCTTTTTCGAATATAATTCCAATTTCCTTTAGAATAAATTTAAATTTAATATTATCAAAGAAACCTTGAAGATCAACCGGAACAGTTTCTTTCTTCATTCTCTTAACTTGTTATTTTCATGACTTAGTGTCCTAAGTTCTATTGAAATTCTCACATCAATAGGACCAGTGACCAATTCATTTTGATATGAAAGATCAACCACAATAATGGGGGCCTCCAATTTAAATTTTTTTGGGGTAACTCATTTATAATAACTAGATTGAAATCTTGTATACATTTCATAAAGGTGGCCATACTGATTCTTTCTAAAATCGACATTCAAATTATCAAATAGATATGAGTCAGAATTCAAGTGAACATTCAAGTAAATGAATCCCAACTCCGGAATGCGATTGGTAGGTTTACACCACTTTTAATAATATCGTACATCTTAATTTTTGCAAAAGCACTCGGAGTAATATGAGGGTTTTTCCAGGTTATTGTTCGGTGACATCATAAGTCAATATGATTTCTGATTTAATTATTATTATTTTACAAAGAACTTTGTCTAAGCTGCTTAATAATTTGAATTGTTTGCCATCTTGTTCTACTTAATTACCCCACACTGTAATCATATGTATATATTTTGAATTCGCTTTACGCTCTTTTACATAAATATATATCTCTTTCTTGTAATCTCGAAATCGAATATTAAAAATCAGTGCATTTTAGAAACCGTAACAAGTCGAACGTTTTTTTTCTAATAACTCTGGTGGCCGTGACAGGACTCTGCATTCGGCAAGTCACACCAAAACCAATTAGAATCATTCCCTCTGCATTCGGCGGAGAAATAGATTCCAGCAACGTCAATACTTGGTGTATTTTGGCAGGCAGTGAAGCTCATCGGAATATTGGCAGTGTTTGGAATCATCGTTGTATCTCTGGAAGCATCGTTGGATCACCGGATCGTCGCAAGTACAGCTTTGGAGAGCTACGAACAGTGACACAAAGAGGACGAAAAACTATAAGCTAGAGTCGCAAATGCAATCGCGGTTTTGTCTGAAGCAAAGGGCATTGCCCAAACACACTCATACTTGTGCAGTAGGTCTGCAAATAAATAAGCCAAAATTGAGTTACTCTCCCAGGCGCTACTTGAATCGTTTTTGTCGTTAGGAACAAAAGCAGATGTTATGAACGCAATACTAATTCATCTTGTTTTATCTTAAATTGATGCAGATTCAAATTATCATACGATCGGGTCCTAGAATACGAGGTGTTACCTTCTTGCGAGGATTGTTATCGCAGTTCAAGCAGTCATTGTCAGTTTTTGGAGATCAACGTTAAACGAACATCTGATGAGAAGCCAAAGGAAACCTGCTACTGCTACTGATCACTCTCTCACTCAGTGCCCTTCATTTGCTTTACTAGACTGGCAGGATAAATTGAGTTTTGTCAAGCAATCCGCTCTGTGCATAAATTGTTTGCGCACCAGCCTAGTAGATGTCCAAGTAGATCTCGATGCCGCATTTGTCAAGGCTTACATCATACTATTCTGCTCATCCATAGCAACCAACACAAATTGTTTCCCACACATCTCAGCAGCAGCGAGAACCCACACATGCTGCTTCGAGGTGCCCTATTATTCCTACGGCAATGGTATTGATTAGGGATAAGTTCGGAATATTTCAGCCATCCAGAGCTTTGCTTGACTCCGGCTCTGAATAAATTACATCTCTGAAGTGTTGGCCAAGCTTCTTCAGCTCTGATTAGAGACAGAAGTATGACATTTCTGGCATAGGCGATGTCAGAACGCAGATGAGATTCTCGGTCTCAACAACTATTCGATCACAATTATCTGTAAATGAATGGCATTTACAATTCGCTGTAGCGAAGACAATATCGTTAATTAGCAAGAGAAATTCGTTGACACTTCACAATGGTACATACCCTCAGAGATTGACCTTGCAGATCCAGGCTTCTACATGCCTCACCGGATTGACCTACTCATCAGCACACAAGAGTTTTTTGATTTACTTTCTAATGTCATAATTTCTTTGGGTCTAGGCCTTCCTTGCCTAGTCAATACTGCACTTGGTTGGATCGTTGGCGGAAAGGTTTCTGATATATTCCGCAACCTCAAGTCGTAACATGCAACATGCACGTTCTACGAAGCTGCAAGGTGCGTTAGAAGTATCACCAGACGATCGTATGTATCAACTTGTTCTCTGTAGAGAATCTTCAGCTGCGCCTTTAGAATTGTTTCAGCTCAACACTGTCACGTGCTGCCCTGCGCACCATTTCTAGCAATCAGCAGCTTGAAATATATTGCGGATAACTTTTCAAATCAGTTTCCCATCGGAGCAGCCGTAACGAACTGATTTCTTTGGTTTCTGCTCGCTACGGTATTTGTGCGGCTAGCTCAGTAGATTGTGTGTGTTCGTCCCACCAAATTTATATAAACCTGACCGCCCAGTAGTTCAGTGAAAAAGCACAGAATTCTCGGGTTCGGAGTGGGTTTATGGCGGGTATAACTGCAGTCGGCTTTATAACTTGCTTGTCTCGCTGTCTCTGACGGTGTGGGTTGTCTTGTCGCTCCTCGAAGATCCTTAACCGCTGATTGCTCCTGACGTGGCTGGCTCGGTGACTGCTCGGCCACGATTCAGACTCGCTATGGAGTCAGTCGTGCGGGCTTAGGGAAGCGTCACCGTTCTCAGACTAGGGTGAACAGACTGACGAGCTCTCCAGGATCACTCCTCTCGATACCCGACCTCCTGTCCCTTGCTCTGTCCCGGATGGTCCCACGGGCTTCCGCTCAGATCGTGCGGACAGTCAAGGCAGAACGCCAGGAACCTGCCTCGCTTTTCACTTCGCTTCTGTGCCTCGTGTAAACGAACGTTCCACCCTAGTCTCACCCTTCCGCGTACTGTCCGTGCCGTTCCTGCGGGCTCGATCCTCCTTGCGTGGCCGTTGCGGTGTGGTGTCCTGCTTGCTGGTGGCGATGTCCTGCGAACTGCTCCTGACAGGTGGCTGTAGGTCTTGACTTCTGTGCTGGGTTCGAGGGCCTACGCCGATCCGGGACTTCTCTCCCTTCTGGCTCGTGACTCTCGGGGTTCTGTTGCGCCGCTCCGGGACTTCCCTCCCTTCTGGCTCGCTACTCTAGGGGTTCTATGGCGCCGTTCCGGGACTTCTCTCCCTTCTGGCTCGCTACTCTAGGGGTTCCGTTGCGCCGCTCCGGGACTTCTCTCCTCCCGCCAAGTCTCCGCTCTCTCCTTCTCCATTGTTGCTCTCCAAACTCTCTCGCCCTCCAAACTCTCTTCCTCTCCAAACTCTCTTCCTCTCCAAACTCTCTCGCTCTCCAAACTCTTTCGTTCTCCGTCCTCGCTCTTCGGCGCTGCTGGGATTTGTGGGGAGTTATTAAACTCCTCACATTTCCCCCTTACTTCGGGAAGGATTAAGAAAACTCAGCGCTCCCAGTCTCCGGCGTTCACTTGTATATCCTAGCCATTGAGTCAGGGCGCATCTCGTTTCGGTTCCCTCGGTGTTCCCTCGTTGCTCCCTCGACGTTCCCTCGACGCTTTCCATCTTGTTTCCTTTCCACAGCGCCGGTCGTCCTCCGCATAGCAACTTTAAATCTCCCGCGCCAATCCTCCATCTGTTTCCACTGGGCACCGATATTAATCAGCTATCGATACCCAGAGGGCCTGCTCACGATATCGATATCGCTGGTGCGGCGTTGCCACTTGCGAGCCGCGATGTTCATCATCACCGATATTTCCATTTTCTTGTGCCCATCGATCGCACTATCGTCCAGTGCCAATCGACCGCCTATCGAGGCGCCCCCTTCCCTGTTATCTGGTGAGTCTGCAAAATTGGCGATTTCTCAAGGTGAGTTTCCATTTCCTTTTTCCACTTTCGCTCCTATCCTTTAGGCGACTTTCCTTCACTTTCCTCCTTCATTCACCCTCAACTGGCTGACCCGACTCCACGCGGACTTCTTCGCGAGCGAGAGCGGAGAGGACTCAGAATTCGCTTCGCAGCGGGTAAGTAAGCTGGAGTTTTTGTCTTTGCCTCCGCCCTAACTCTTCCCCTTCGTTTTCAGGTTGCTGCCATGTATGCCCCCTTCTTCTTTACGCTTTCAGCCGCGCTCCCGCCCTCTCCGGTCATTAGCTTCTTCGTGTTACATTTTCACGATTTATTTTTACGGACTCATCTCGGTCTGCTCATGCCCGCGAGCCCCAGCCTCACGCGATACGTGCGTCCGCCACTCCTGATCCGCACGCTGCGCCTGCCGCCCAGGTTGCGAGCCTCGCGTACCGCCGGTTCCTCCGCGATTCCTGCGGGCCACTCCTGCTCCGGGACTCCCAGCCATCGCTGGCCTTCCGACGCCGACATCGTCCGCGCCAACTTGGGACCCGCCGCCGATGCGGGCTCCACGGGCGCCGAATGTTGTCGTTTTAAACTTGGCCTTCCACCTCCCGTCGGTTCCGGCCATTTCCACGGCTCCCTCTCCTGAGGGTCCGCCGCTTCCGCCTCGTTTCGCGACGCTGCCGGTGTCGTTGGCCCAGTACCTGGAGTCGATGGCCGCGTACTCGGTGTCGGCGGTGGAGGGAGGTCGCGTCGGCGACCCCTCGTACCGCGGCGTAAGCGTCACCTCCGGCAGCCAACCCGGCGGAGAGGCAGCCCGAACGTCGGCCACCTCCTGGGGCGGCACCCACGGTTCGGCGACATACCTCGGGGTGGGTGGGCATGCCGGTTCCTCCCACAACTGCTGCTCCTCCTCCTCGGCCCGTCGCAAACGTTGCGTTTCCTCCGTCTTCCGCCGCGCCACCAGGTTCAGCCGAAACTCCAGCGTGGCGGCTGCCACCTGCTCCTCGTGGCTGTGGGGAGTCCGTCGGTCCGCAGGTGGCTCCTCGCTGGCCCACTCGACATGGGTTATGCCGGTTGGGATGCGGCCGTCGGTGTCGCTGGTGGCCTTCTGAAGCCGCCACCTCCTCTGCTCCAACCGCGGATCCTCGACCAGCTCGACGTCGCTGTCGGAGCTGATCACCGGATCGGGCTTCCCTCGCCTCGAGATCAGCCGCGAGGATCGGGTACGCCGTGGGGTTGACCACCCTTGCCCCAGGCAAGATCTCTCGGCCGGCTGGCGGGCAGCCATCGCTTTCCTTGCGTCGCTCCTTGCTACTCGGGTGCTCATGGTGGTGTTCTCGCTAAATGACCGTCTGCCGCCGGCCGTTCCTTCCTCGACACCTCGGTTCTAAGCCTTACACTTTGCTCGGTACCACTATTTCTCCCAGCCTGTACTGTACCGTCTTCCCCCTTCCTTCGGCGGACTATCGCTGGACATTTTCCTTTCAGTCATCACCGAGCGTTTGGACGTTCCGGTCTACTGGTTGTGTCTTTTCTGCCCTCCAGTTGGAAAAATTCTTTTTTTCCCCCTCGAGATATTCTTTATTCCTGAGCATCCTTGGAAGTATCCTCGGGCTTTTTTCTTTGTATCCTTTGGCCATCCTTGGAGCTATCCTTAGATTCCTTTCCTCGCGTCCTTCGGGTATCCTTGGAGTTATCCTCGGACCTTTTTCCTCATGTCCTTTGGGTATCCTTGGAGATATCCTTGGACCCTTTTCCTCGTGTCCTTCGGGTATCCTTGGAGCTATCCTTGGACCCCTTTCCTTGTGTCCTTCGGGTATCCTTGGAGCTATCCTTGGACCCCTTTCCTTGTGTCCTTCGGGTATCCTTTGAAACTTTATTGTTGCCTTTTGTCTACCGTATCTGCTTGTAGCTGCTCGCTGGTGTTCTGTGTTTGTTGTTGTTTCAGCTCGCTCACGTGGATGGTCCTCTCTTTTTTTGTGTTCACGTGCCGTATTTTGCAGATTACTGGTGACGCAAAATCCGCGATCTGGTAAGGTCCGTCGTATCTTGGGGCCAACTTTGCTGCGAACCCCTCGGCCGCCTTCGACAAATGATGTTCCTTGGCCCACACAACGTCTCCCACCGCTGGTGTCCATTGTCTCCTCCTCAGGTTGTAATGCCTAGCCTGATCCTGGGAGGCTCTCTCCAGATTCCGCCTTACAATCTCGAAGATTTTCCCGAGTTTGTTTGCCTTCTCCCCTGGGGTCTCAGTGGTCTCGGTTTTCTGCCTTGAGTAATAAACGCTGGCGTGTATCCTGTGGATTCCGAAACACTCGTATTTACTGCCAACATGACCTCAGGCCATTTCTCGTCCCAGTTTCTCTGATCCAGCCCTGTGAACTACGCTATCATCGTCTTCACGGTCCTGTTTGCTCTTTTTGTCGGGTTGCTTGGCTCCCATCTCGGCCAGGAAACTCTTGAAGATTTTGCTGTTGAACTGTACTCGGTTGTCCGCTATGACTACCTTCGGGACCCCAAACCTTGCGATGATGCGCTCCCTGAACGCTTTCTTTAGGGACTCGGCTGTCGCGCTCCGCAGCGGCACCAATTCAGTCCACTTGGAGAACCTGTCTATCAGCACCAGCAGCATTTGGTTGCCGTGTTTTGAACGCGGCAGGGGTCCGACGAAGTCTTCGCACACTGTAGCCCACGGTTCCTCTGGCACCTGCGTTAGCATTTTCCCAGCTGCCTGCATCTGATTTGGCTTGAATCTGATACATGTCTCGCATCCTCTTACGTGGGCTCGAGCGTCTCGGTGCATGCCTGGCCAGTAGTACCGGGCTGCCAGACGTGCTATTGTCCTTCTGCTTCCTACATGGCCAGCTGCCGGTGAGTCGTGGTTCTCTTTCAGCACCGCTTCTCGCAGAGCTTTCGGGACGCACATCTTCCACGTCGCGACATCCTCACTGCCTGCTCTGTGTGGAATGTTCCTGTACAAGGTGTCTCCCTCCATTACGTAGTCCGCGTACTTTTGTGGCTGCGTCCTAATCTTTTCGCGCATGTCCTGAATCCAGCTGCATGCTGTGGAGGCTTCCGTCGCCGATGTCTCCTTGATCCCTCGCAGTGTTACTGGTAGTGGCTGCCTTGATAATGCATCTGCCACCACATTGAGATGTCCCTTCCTGTACGCTATTTCGAAGTCATACTGCTGCAACTCCAGGGCCCATCTGGCGATCCTTCCTGAAGGGCTCTCGATGCTGTTGAGCCACTTCAGCGCCATGTGGTCGGTTACCACCTTGAAGTGGTACCCTTCCAAATACGGCTTCAGTTTCCGGATCGCCCAGACTATTGCCAAACACTCCTTCTCGGTCGTGGAGTAGTTTTTCTCAGCCCCGTTAAGCGTTCGGCTTGAGTAAGAGATCACCTTTTCGCCACGTTCGGTTTCCTGGGTCAAAATGGCCCTAATACCGTAATCACTTGCGTCCGTTTGCAGGACAAATGGTTTTTCAAAATCCGGGCACGCCAGTACAGGGTCTGCCACCAGCCTTGCCTTTACCTCTTCGAATGCCGACTGATGTTCCTGTGTCCACAACCAATTGTTGCCCTTGCGCAGCAGATCGTTGAGTGGTTTGACTATTTTTGCGAAGTCAGGTACAAATCGCCGATACCATGAAGCTACTCCCAGGTACTGTCGGAGCTCTCTTACTGTTGACGGCGGCTATAATTCGGCAATAGCTGCTACCTTTTCCGGATCCGTGCCTATCCCGTCGCTAGTCACTCTATGACCCAAATACAGCAGCTCCTTCTTGAAAAACTGACATTTTTCCGGGTTTAATCTCAGATTAGCCTCTTTCAGTCGCCGGAATACCTCTTTCTTTTGCCTTTTGCTCTTCTAGTGTGCGTCCGATCACTATGATATCGTCCTCGTACGCAAATGCGTGCGCCGACATCTCGGGACCAATTACCCGATCCAACACCCGCTGGAAGGTCGCAGATGCCGAATGGAGTCCAAACGGCATTACTCTCCACTGGAATAAGCCTTTTCCCGGCACTGTAAATGCAGTGTACTGCATGCTGCTTTCTTTCAGCGGGATTTGCCAGTAGCCATCCTTCAGGTCCAAGCTGCTTATGTACCGTGCCTCTCTCAGCTGGTCGAGGATATAATTTATTCGAGGCATCGGGAAGGCATCCTTTATCGATTTGGCGTTGATCTGCCTGAAGTCGACGCACAGTCTCCACTTGCCCGTCTTCTTCCTAACCATCACGATGGGAGAACTGTATGGGCTGGTTGAGTGCTATATGCATCCCATTTGGAGTAGCTCGTCCACCTTCGCATTGATCTCCCCTTGAACTTTCGGATTCTTCGGGTAGTATCGCTGTTTTATTGGCTTGTCGTCCTTCATCGTTATTTGATGCTCTGCCATGTTCGACATTCCTGTCATGGTCTTAAAACTAGCTAGCTCTGCCTCCAGGAACTTCGCTGTGTCGTCATACTCTGCTTCCTGCTGTGCGACTGCTACCGATAGCCTCTCCTCAAACCACCCATTGTGTCGATTCCTGGCCGGTATTCTCACCTCGTGTCCAGCGCACCTTATTTTGGTTCCGACTTGAGTTAGAAAGTCCCATCCTAACACCAATGAATACACTACCCCTAGTAGTATCAACAGGTTCATAGTTAGTCGCTTGTTCCCGAATGCGATGTCCTGCGAACTGCTCCTGACAGGTGGCTGTAGGTCTTGACTTCTGTGCTGGGTTCGAGGGCATACGCCGCTCCGGGACTTCCCTCCCTTCTGGCTCGCTACTCTAGGGGTTCTGTGGTGCCGTTCCGGGACTTCTCTCCCTTCTGGCTCGCTACTTTAGGGGTTTCGTTGCGCCGCTCCGGGACTTCTCTCCCTTCTGGCTCGCTACTCTAGGGGTTCTGTTACGCCGCTCCGGGACTTCTCTCCCTTCTGGCTTGCTACTCTCGTTTTCAAATCTCAGTCTAGTAGACCCTCCAGGCGTAACGCCAGGACTTCCTGGGCAGGACAGAACAGAACTTAGCCGTGTGGTGCCTCCTTAGACCTCAGCCACCTGTGTCTCAGTTCGCAGATTCCTAGTAATCCCAATCCCGAACGTCTCGACGTGACGATCTTGCTCCTCGTAGGCTCCCACGGCGCTGCTTCCGACGACTCGCCCTAGTGTGGCGCCCTTGTAGCTTGCTTGGTTGGATTTCGTTCGACTCCTTGCTCTCGACTGACTGCTCGCTCTTGACTGACTGATCTCGACTGAATGCTCTCGACTGAATGATTGATCCCGCTGCCAGCGCCCTGCGGGCTTATATAGGGCCTCTATGAACCGTTATTTTCCTTTTGCACACGGCCCGCCAAAACTCTCCACATCGGGTCCAAAGTCCATGGTTCCTGTTTGACCCTCTTGTCCCTGACGCACTGCTTCCCGCCGCCGTCCAGCCTGATGCTGCCGTCCCGCTGATCCCGGAGACGCATGCGACATGTTTGTGTGCCGCACCGCTGCTGAGATGTGGCACCTTCTTTCCAAAGTCTAAAGTCCGGCGGCGTCCCGCTACTCCTTTTTGCACACGGCACTCTCGCTCCGCCCGCCAAGTCTCCGCTTTCTCCTTCTCCATTGTTGGTCTCCAAACTTTCTTGGTCTCCGAACCCTCATGCTCTCCAAACTTTCTCGCCCTTCAAACTCTTGTCTCCAAACTCTCTTCCTCTCCAAACTCTCTCGCTATCCAAACTCTTGTCTCCAAACTCTCTTCCTCTCCAAACTCTCTTCCTCTCCAAACTCTCACGTTCTCCGTCCTCGATCTCCAAACTCCCTCGTTCTCCGTCCTCGATCTCCAACTCTCTCGTTCTCCGTCCTCGATCTTCAAACTCTCTCGTTCTACGTCCTCGACCTCCAACTCTCTCGTTCTCCGTCCTCGCTCTTCGCCGCGCCGCCACTACGCGAATTCGCCGCGTACCTGGTGAGCGGCCGGCCATCTGCTGCTGGGATTTGTGGGGAGTTATCCAACTCCTCACAATATATATGTCGATGACCTCCTTACTGGAGCAGACAGTGTCAAAAACCTTCATCTCAAGGCTGCAGAGGTCACCAGCATACTTTCTAAGGCTGGATTAGAGCTTGCAAAGTGGAACACAAAAAAAATAGAAGGCAATGGGGCAGAGTTTCAATTCAAGGTTGATACCAAAGATGTAACGAAGACTTTGGGCATGTCGTGGCAACCAAAATTGGATGTGTTTTGTTTCAGGTGTACCCTACCTACAATCTCTGTCATTACCAAGCGGAGAATCATTTCACTTGTAGCTCACCTGTACGATTTGCTAGGACTGGTATAACCAGTCGTTATTCGATTCGAAAATATTGGTCCAAGAGTTGTGGATGCATCGTCTAACTGGGACAATCCACTTCCCCCTGAGCATTAATCTCAGTGGAAGCGAATAGAAGAAGATTTGCACAATCTTCAAACCATCGAAGTTCCAAGATTTATTAACTCGTCACCAAGAAATCCATCGGAAATACATGGATTTTCAGGTGCGCCGCAGCGAGCTTATGGCTGTTGCCTATATCTACGAACATACATAAGTGAAGAGTTCAAATCAATGCTAATCATCGCCAAGTCTAAAGTGGCCCCAATAAAGGCAATTTCATTGCCGCGGCTATTTATGGTGTCAAACATGGTCCAAAATTAAGCAAAAAATTAAAAAATACAATGATATTTTCTTTAGGACAGATTCAAGAATAGTTCTACAGTGGCTTACCATGCACTCGTCCAAGCTAAACTGTTTCGTTGCTAACCGGATTTCTGAGATACAATCAACCACGTCAAACATCACTTGGGGGCAACACTATAACATTACCATTTCACTCGATGCCAAAGAATCATTGCTTCACAGTGAAATTGGTTGAATATCTCCACCAATATGTGGACCAAAGGCTCTTATTGGAATCCTGCGACTTCAGGCTTGGATTTTAAACGCCTGAGAAATCGTTCGAAAGATTGTAAGGCGCTGCAAACACTGTTACCATTAGACAAATAATGGGTTGATCGCTTTCATTCACAACGACCTTTTTTTGTAACTGGAGTCGACCTATGTCAACCATTTTCCACATCATACCGCATTCGAAGCAAGGTTCCATATATATGTTTATATGCTTTTCGTCAAAAGCAATCCACATAGAACTCATTTCCGATATTTTTACTAATAATTTTATTCTCTGTTTAAAGCGCTTCGTCAGTCGCAGAGGCATCCCACTACGAATTTATTGTGACAATGCAACTAATTTCGCCGGTGCACGATCGCAGCTCGAAGACTTTAAGCAGCAGCTGTTTGACGTGCTTAAATGTGCAGAAGTTCAGCAACATCGTGGGATTCGAGTTCAAGTTCATCCCTCCATGTGCTCCTCACTTAGGCGGCTTGTGGGAGGCCGCAGTGAAGTCCATGAGTTACCTAATGATGAAAAACGTGGGCAACACTGGGCTAACGTACGAGGAGCTTCAAACGATTGCAATCGGGTCGGAGGCAATCTTAAACTCAAGACCAATGGCACCCCTCTCCGAAAACCCAAACGATGGAGAGGCGATTACCCCAGCACACTTGCTGATTGGGTCCTCATTGATGTTCGTACCGGAACCTTCAATTGACGAGAGCAGACCGTCCTATCTTACGCGGTGGCACCGCGTAACGTACTTGAAGCAACAGTTCTGGGAGCTATAGAAGCGTGATTATTTACACACGCTTCAGGCGCGCTCCAAATGGCTCACACCCAATGCCAACATTCAAATTGGCCAAATGGTTACAATTCACGAGGATAATACACCTCCCCAGGAATGGATCCTTGGTCGCATCACCGACACGCATGTCGGAGCTGATGGACGAGGACGATATCAAGGTGAAAAATGGAACAATTTTAAGACCCATCTGTAAGATAGCTCCCCTGCTCCCCTCCTTGGATCATTCATCGGGCGAAGAATGTTCGGTGAAATCATAAGTCAATATTAATTCTGATTCAATTATTATTATTTTATAAAGAACTTCGTCTAAGCTAAGCTTGTAATCTCGAAATCGAACATACATACATACATACATGGGGGAAAAGAAAGGAAAACAAGGAGTGGTCAGGTCTACAATAGTTCTGCTTAAACATATTAGACATTTACTTTTGTATTATTTTGAACATCCCTTACAACTCTACAAAAATATTAGTATCGATACTGCACGAAAAAAATCGTCGCATTACCTACTCGTTTTTCTTTTCTGTGCTTGGAGACGAGTAGATGTAAAACCCCTAAAATCTATTGTTTTTCCGAACGAACAAAAGTCATTAAACTTAATTTCGTGTTGTAATTGGCCTATTTATCGGCGATCCTACAAATTTGGTGTCAAAAGTAGGATTTACTTGGAGAAACAGCAGAGAAGAAGATTCGTTAAGATCAGAGTGTGTCATCAATTGCGCATCAGCAATTAGAAAGCGAAAACGAAGGAGGAAAAGCAGCTAACTGGCAGATCGTGTACACCGGAGAGGTGTGGCAAGGTACGCATCCCGTGCAAGGGTCCTGCAAGGAGGAAGGAGACATCGAAAACTTGGCTTTGGGGGAGCGCAAGTCTGGCGAAATAGCCTGAAAAAGTAGCACAAGTCTGGGGAAATAGCCTGAGAGTCAACGTCAACGTAATCGTCGCACAGGGTGTGCATTGTTTACAGAAACGGAGGCTGAGCGAACTGAATCACTTATTTTGTATTTTCAAACTTATAATATTACCCAAAAGTTCTTTGTATTACCTAATCACTAAGTTAGGTTTAAGAATTCAATATAATTTGTTAATTTGTAACCATTGTAAGCAGAGGAAAGATTTTGGCGTTAAACGTGAACGCGTTAAAGGAGAAATTATCACTGCTACAAGCGGTAGGAAGCAGACACTGCAGGACAGACCTTCGATCATTACAACTTGTCAGCTGAGGTAATTTAAGACGAGGAAACCGATTACGGAGATGCAGCTTCAATGCATGAGTCAAGATCTACACCAGGCGGAGCTCGCAGTTCATTTATATTGCGCGATATCGAAGACTCCCTTTCTCAGTTCAATGGTTCGAGCCAGCCGTCTGTACACAGCTGGGTCCAGGAGTTTGAAATAATGCGGCAGCAGTCCAGTGGAATAATCTTCAAATGTTTATCTATTCGAAGCAATTGTTAAAAGGCGCAGCTAAAATATTCGTTCGAAGTCAGCCAGGCATTTCCAACTGGTCATCACTTAAGCAAGCACTAGAAGCTGAGTTCGGATCAGACGTATCGGCAATTGAATTCACCGCATGCTGAAAAATCGACGAAAATGCGACCAAATGAGGATTATAAGGAGTACCTATATTCGCTCATGGAAATAGGAAACCCTGTTAATTTGGATGATGCTAGTCTTATAGAGTACTTTATCGAAGGTATACCCGACTCGAGGAGCAACAAAACCAACTTGTATCAGGCCAGGACTCTTCAGGAACTTAAGAAGCAAATAAAGGTGTATGAGAAAAGGCATCGAATTGCCCAGGTACTAGCGTAGCTGAAACCCAGGAGGGAAAAAATGCCAGCACAATGACGAACCATATTAGCAGCAGTGGCAAATGCATTTTTAAGGACATTTCCTGTAATGGCGTTCGGTTTTCCGCTTTAATCGATGTAGGCTGTGATCTCTGCCTTATCCGTGATGACGTAGTTAAGATGCTAGGAAACATCGAGCTTGTTTACGAAAAGTATTTGGCATTTGTAACAGCGAGTTAAATGTGCTTGGCAGTTCTGTAACCCAAGTTGCGGTAGACAAGACTTGTTTGGACTTAAATTTTCATGTTGCCAGCAGAAATTATATCAAGTATTTAGCAGTCATCGGGAATAGCATTTTAAAGCAAGTGGACTTGACATTCTCAGAGAAGTCGGTAAAATTTCAAGCAAAAGAGAACCAGAACAGCCAGGAGTCCTTTACTACAGATAAAGCAGTTGTAAAAAAGTCTGGTCGGCTGGGATATACTCAGTCCCGCCATGGTCTCTTTACCGAAAATATTTGTAAAGATATGTGACAAAAAGGTCTAGGACGAAAATCGGTTGGCTGGCGTGAGATGTAGAGTGCTAGCAATCGGGATACGGAGTGAGAGAAATGGCTTATTCGGTGTCTGCTGCAGAGGGAAAAGGGTCAGCAGTAACGCGCATTTGGGCCTGCCTCACAGCATTCGCTACGAGAAGGCCGAGAGAGAGAGAATCGATTATGGAGACAACTTTTCCCTAGAGCAGAATTTATGGCCAATCTAGGCATTTGTCTTGAAATATTTATATTTATGCGTGGGCAGCTTGATTTTTTATTCTTTCCTACGAAATGTATTAAAGTTAGGTGAAAAATACATTAATTAGAGCATTTTATTGATTTATTTGTAACCCGAGTTTCTACTTTTACTTTATTTTGTTTTCCCGTGCAGTCGGGCGCGAGTTGGCTCATTACAGCCGACAGTGGCAGAAAAAGATCTAAATTTTCCATTAAAAATATATCCCGAACTTCCTTTGGAAAGAGGACGGACCAATGCGTGGTATTTTAAATATCTAAGAAATATTTATTTAACCAATGAGCAACCAGTTTCCTAAAGTTGGCTACACACCTTTTCTCGGTGTGGTCAGGCTCGGCAGAAAAAGAAATCAAAGTAGTCAAGGAAAAAAACATGGCAGCGGCAAGTTTGTGTTCAGATATGTAAGAAAATATTCTTTTTTAAATTTACAGCTTGCGTCGTTTTGCATTTTTGTTCATTTTTTTAAACTCTTGGTTCATGCTTTTTTTCCTCAGTGCTCGCAGGCTAACGGGTTAGGTTAGGTCATGCTATATAAATTCTAGCCTACTCTGGGCGAAGCAGCATCACACCCAATGCCAACATTCAAATTGGCCAAATGGTTACAATTCACGAGGATAATACACCTCCCCAGGAATGGATCCTTGGTCGCATCACCGACACGCATGTCGGAGCTGATGGACGAGGACGATATCAAGGTGAAAAATGGAACAATTTTAAGACCCATCTGTAAGATAGCTCCCCTGCTCCCCTCCTTGGATCATTCATCGGGCGAAGAATGTTCGGTGAAATCATAAGTCAATATTAATTCTGATTCAATTATTATTATTTTATAAAGAACTTCGTCTAAGCTAAGCTTGTAATCTCGAAATCGAACATACATACATACATACATGGGGGAAAAGAAAGGAAAACAAGGAGTGGTCAGGTCTACAATAGTTCTGCTTAAACATATTAGACATTTACTTTTGTATTATTTTGAACATCCCTTACAACTCTACAAAAATATTAGTATCGATACTGCACGAAAAAAATCGTTGCATTACCTACTCGTTTTTCTTTTCTGTGCTTGGAGACGAGTAGATGTAAAACCCCTAAAATCTATTGTTTTTCCGAACGAACAAAAGTCATTAAACTCAATTTCGTGTTGTAATTGGCCTATTTATCGGCGATCATACAAATTTGGTGTCAAAAGTAGGATTTACTTGGAGAAACAGCAGAGAAGAAGATTCGTTAAGATCAGAGTGTGTCATCAATTGCGCATCCGCAATTAGAAAGCGAAAACGAAGGAGGAAAAGCAGCTAACTGGCAGATCGTGTACACCGGAGAGGTGTGGCAAGGTACGCATCCCGTGCAAGGGTCCTGCAAGGAGGAAGGAGACATCGAAAACTTGGCTTTGGGGGAGCGCAAGTCTGGCGAAATAGCCTGAAAAAGTAGCACAAGTCTGGGGAAATAGCCTGAGAGTCAACGTCAACGTAATCGTCGCACAGGGTGTGCATTGTTTACAGAAACGGAGGCTGAGCGAACTGAATCACTTATTTTGTATTTTCAAACTTATAATATTACCCAAAAGTTCTTTGTATTACCTAATCACTAAGTTAGGTTTAAGAATTCAATATAATTTGTTAATTTGTAACCATTGTAAGCAGAGGAAAGATTTTGGCGTTAAACGTGAACGCGTTAAAGGAGAAATTATCACTGCTACAAGCGGTAGGAAGCAGACACTGCAGGACAGACCTTCGACCATTACAACTTGTCAGCTGAGGTAATTTAAGACGAGGAAACCGATTACGGAGATGCAGCTTCAATGCATGAGTCAAGATCTACACCAGGCGGAGCTCGCAGTTCATTTTTATTGCGCGTTATCGAAGACTCCCTTTCTCAGTTCAATGGTTCGAGCCAGCCGTCTGTACACAGCTGGGTCCAGGAGTTTGAAATAATGCGACAGCAGTCCAGTGGAATAATCTTCAAATGTTTATCTATTCGAAGCAATTGTTAAAAGGCGCAGCTAAAATATTCGTTCGAAGTCAGCCAGGCATTTCCAACTGGTCATCACTTAAGCAAGCACTAGAAGCTGAGTTCGGATCAGACGTATCGGCAATTGAATTCACCGCATGCTGAAAAATCGACGAAAATGCGACCAAATGAGGATTATAAGGAGTACCTATATTCGCTCATGGAAATAGGAAACCCTGTTAATTTGGATGATGCTAGTCTTATAGAGTACTTTATCGAAGGTATACCCGACTCGAGGAGCAACAAAACCAACTTGTATCAGGCCAGGACTCTTCAGGAACTTAAGAAGCAAATAAAGGTGTATGAGAAAAGGCATCGAATTGCCCAGGTACTAGCGTAGCTGAAACCCAGGAGGGAAAAAATGCCAGCACAATGACGAACCATATTAGCAGCAGTGGCAAATGCATTTTTAAGGACATTTCCTGTAATGGCGTTCGGTTTTCCGCTTTAATCGATGTAGGCTGTGATCTCTGCCTTATCCGTGATGACGTAGTTAAGATGCTAGGAAACATCGAGCTTGTTTACGAAAAGTATTTGGCATTTGTAACAGCGAGTTAAATGTGCTTGGCAGTTCTGTAACCCAAGTTGCGGTAGACAAGACTTGTTTGGACTTAAATTTTCATGTTGCCAGCAGAAATTATATCAAGTATTTAGCAGTCATCGGGAATAGCATTTTAAAGCAAGTGGACTTGACATTCTCAGAGAAGTCGGTAAAATTTCAAGCAAAAGAGAACCAGAACAGCCAGGAGTCCTTTACTACAGATAAAGCAGTTGTAAAAAAGTCTGGTCGGCTGGGATATACTCAGTCCCGCCATGGTCTCTTTACCGAAAATATTTGTAAAGATATGTGACAAAAAGGTCTAGGACGAAAATCGGTTGGCTGGCGTGAGATGTAGAGTGCTAGCAATCGGGATACGGAGTGAGAGAAATGGCTTATTCGGTGTCTGCTGCAGAGGGAAAAGGGTCAGCAGTAACGCGCATTTGGGCCTGCCTCACAGCATTCGCTACGAGAAGGCCGAGAGAGAGAGAATCGATTATGGAGACAACTTTTCCCTAGAGCAGAATTTATGGCCAATCTAGGCATTTGTCTTGAAATATTTATATTTATGCGTGGGCAGCTTGATTTTTTATTCTTTCCTACGAAATGTATTAAAGTTAGGTGAAAAATACATTAATTAGAGCATTTTATTGATTTATTTGTAACCCGAGTTTCTACTTTTACTTTATTTTGTTTTCCCGTGCAGTCGGGCGCGAGTTGGCTCATTACAGCCGACAGTGGCAGAAAAAGATCTAAATTTTCCATTAAAAATATATCCCGAACTTCCTTTGGAAAGAGGACGGACCAATGCGTGGTATTTTAAATATCTAAGAAATATTTATTTAACCAATGAGCAACCAGTTTCCTAAAGTTGGCTACACACCTTTTCTCGGTGTGGTCAGGCTCGGCAGAAAAAGAAATCAAAGTAGTCAAGGAAAAAAACATGGCAGCGGCAAGTTTGTGTTCAGATATGTAAGAAAATATTCTTTTTTAAATTTACAGCTTGCGTCGTTTTGCATTTTTGTTCATTTTTTTAAACTCTTGGTTCATGCTTTTTTTCCTCAGTGCTCGCAGGCTAACGGGTTAGGTTAGGTCATGCTATATAAATTCTAGCCTACTCTGGGCGAAGCAGCATCACACCCAATGCCAACATTCAAATTGGCCAAATGGTTACAATTCACGAGGATAATACACCTCCCCAGGAATGGATCCTTGGTCGCATCACCGACACGCATGTCGGAGCTGATGGACGAGGACGATATCAAGGTGAAAAATGGAACAATTTTAAGACCCATCTGTAAGATAGCTCCCCTGCTCCCCTCCTTGGATCATTCATCGGGCGAAGAATGTTCGGTGAAATCATAAGTCAATATTAATTCTGATTCAATTATTATTATTTTATAAAGAACTTCGTCTAAGCTAAGCTTGTAATCTCGAAATCGAACATACATACATACATACATGGGGGAAAAGAAAGGAAAACAAGGAGTGGTCAGGTCTACAATAGTTCTGCTTAAACATATTAGACATTTACTTTTGTATTATTTTGAACATCCCTTACAACTCTACAAAAATATTAGTATCGATACTGCACGAAAAAAATCGTTGCATTACCTACTCGTTTTTCTTTTCTGTGCTTGGAGACGAGTAGATGTAAAACCCCTAAAATCTATTGTTTTTCCGAACGAACAAAAGTCATTAAACTCAATTTCGTGTTGTAATTGGCCTATTTATCGGCGATCATACAAATTTGGTGTCAAAAGTAGGATTTACTTGGAGAAACAGCAGAGAAGAAGATTCGTTAAGATCAGAGTGTGTCATCAATTGCGCATCCGCAATTAGAAAGCGAAAACGAAGGAGGAAAAGCAGCTAACTGGCAGATCGTGTACACCGGAGAGGTGTGGCAAGGTACGCATCCCGTGCAAGGGTCCTGCAAGGAGGAAGGAGACATCGAAAACTTGGCTTTGGGGGAGCGCAAGTCTGGCGAAATAGCCTGAAAAAGTAGCACAAGTCTGGGGAAATAGCCTGAGAGTCAACGTCAACGTAATCGTCGCACAGGGTGTGCATTGTTTACAGAAACGGAGGCTGAGCGAACTGAATCACTTATTTTGTATTTTCAAACTTATAATATTACCCAAAAGTTCTTTGTATTACCTAATCACTAAGTTAGGTTTAAGAATTCAATATAATTTGTTAATTTGTAACCATTGTAAGCAGAGGAAAGATTTTGGCGTTAAACGTGAACGCGTTAAAGGAGAAATTATCACTGCTACAAGCGGTAGGAAGCAGACACTGCAGGACAGACCTTCGACCATTACAACTTGTCAGCTGAGGTAATTTAAGACGAGGAAACCGATTACGGAGATGCAGCTTCAATGCATGAGTCAAGATCTACACCAGGCGGAGCTCGCAGTTCATTTTTATTGCGCGTTATCGAAGACTCCCTTTCTCAGTTCAATGGTTCGAGCCAGCCGTCTGTACACAGCTGGGTCCAGGAGTTTGAAATAATGCGACAGCAGTCCAGTGGAATAATCTTCAAATGTTTATCTATTCGAAGCAATTGTTAAAAGGCGCAGCTAAAATATTCGTTCGAAGTCAGCCAGGCATTTCCAACTGGTCATCACTTAAGTAAGCACTAGAAGCTGAGTTCGGATCAGACGTATCGGCAATTGAATTCACCGCATGCTGAAAAATCGACGAAAATGCCCAAATGAGGATTATAAGGAGTACCTATATTCGCTCATGGAAATAGGAAACCCTGTTAATTTGGATGATGCTAGTCTTATAGAGTACTTTATCGAAGGTATACCCGACTCGAGGAGCAACAAAACCAACTTGTATCAGGCCAGGACTCTTCAGGAACTTAAGAAGCAAATAAAGGTGTATGAGAAAATTCGAAGCAGTCGCCCTTAAGTTCCTTATACTGCTAAATGTCATATTACCAACAAAGACAAAAAACAAAAAATCTGGAGATCCTTCACATTTCGCAAAAGAGTGTAATAAGCCATCAAACGCTACAGGTGCGAACAGCCAGGACACAAGGCATGGAATTGCCCAGGTATAGCGTAGCTGAAACCGAGGAGGGAAAAAATGCCAGCACAATGACGAACCATATTAGCAGCAGTGGCAAATGCATTTTTAAGGACATTTCCTGTAATGGCGTTCGGTTTTCCGCTTTAATCGATGTAGGCTGTGATCTCTGCCTTATCCGTGATGACGTAGTTAAGATGCTAGGAAACATCGAGCTTGTTTACGAAAAGTATTTGGCATTTGTAACAGCGAGTTAAATGCGCTTGGCAGTTCTGTAACCCAAGTTGCGGTAGACAAGACTTGTTTGGACGTAAATTTTCATGTTGCCAGCAGAAATTATATCAAGTATTTAGCAGTCATCGGGAATAGCATTTTAAAGCAAGTGGACTTGACATTCTCAGAGAAGTCGGTAAAATTTCAAGCAAAAGAGAACCAGAACAGCCAGGAGTCCTTTACTACAGATAAAGCAGTTGTAAAAAAGTCTCGTCGGCTGGGATATACTCAGTCCCGCCATGGTCTCTTTACCGAAAATATTTGTAAAGATATGTGACAAAAAGGTCTAGGACGAAAATCGGTTGGCTGGCGTGAGATGTAGAGTGCTAGCAATCGGGATACGGAGTGAGAGAAATGGTTTATTCGGTGTCTGCTGCAGAGGGAAAAGGGTCAGCAGTAACGCGCATTTGGGCCTGCCTCACAGCATTCGCTACGAGAAGGCCGAGAGAGAGAGAATCGATTATGGAGACAACTTTTCCCTAGAGCAGAATTTATGGCCAATCTAGGCATTTGTCTTGAAATATTTATATATTTATGCGTGGGCAGCTTGATTTTTTATTCTTTCCTACGAAATGTATTAAAGTTAGGTGAAAAATACATTAATTAGAGCATTTTATTGATTTATTTGTAACCCGAGTTTCTACTTTTACTTTATTTTGTTTTCCCGTGCAGTCGGGCGCGAGTTGGCTCATTACAGCCGACAGTGGCAGAAAAAGATCTAAATTTTCCATTAAAAATATATCCCGAACTTCCTTTGGAAAGAGGACGGACCAATGCGTGGTATTTTAAATATCTAAGAAATATTTATTTAACCAATGAGCAACCAGTTTCCTAAAGTTGGCTACACACCTTTTCTCGGTGTGGTCAGGCTCGGCAGAAAAAGAAATCAAAGTAGTCAAGGAAAAAACATGGCAGCGGCAAGTTTGTGTTCAGATATGTAAGAAAATATTCTTTTTTAAATTTACAGCTTGCGTCGTTTTGCATTTTTGTTCATTTTTTTAAACTCTTGGTTCATGCTTTTTTTCCTCAGTGCTCGCAGGCTAACGGGTTAGGTTAGGTCATGCTATATAAATTCTAGCCTACTCTGGGCGAAGCAGCATCGAGGCCTTCGAGAAATTTCTCATTGCTGGGGACTCTCGCTGGCCAAAATGCGGTTCACTCCACTCACTTACCCGTCTCGCTCTCACGCACACACTCACGCGAGAATCCGGGTGAAAAAAGAAATCGTCGGTTCCTGGGTCACTTGGCACAAGTCACTCGACTGTCTTTGGGGGTTTTTTCCCCACAACTTTTTCGCACTCAGAACGCAAAAGACTCGTTGTCCACATGAATTTGCTCTCCTCGCACTTCTGATCCCGTTCGCCGCGTTTGCAAGAGTCCAGCTTTGCCCCGCGTTGTGTTCAAGTTTTCGGCTGCTCTGGATTTTTTCCACTTCTCGAAGTTTCGCTACTCCTTTTCGCCCGCTCTTCCCTTGGCGCGTGCCAATTTTCGGGGGTTGTTATCCTGCTCGATCGCATGTCCTCTCTCGCTTGCTCCTATGCTGCTCTCGCGAGCACTTACCATGGTGAATATTTCGTTGCTCTCCTGGTGTGTGTGTGTGGCTACTGCTGATGCGAGAACGGAGGGGAAATGATAAACTGAACCTATCGCTTGAGCTTAGCTAAGATAATTATTGGGCGTTGCGACTGGCGATGTTGTAGCTGCTGGCTGCCGATGTTGTTGGCTCTGGCAGCTGATATTGTTGGCGCTGGCTGCCGATGTTGTTGGCGCTAACTGGTGTGTGGTTGCCGATGGCTGGACATGTTGTTGGCGCTGGCTGCCGATGTTGTTGGCGCTGGCTGCCGATGTTGTTAGCTCTAACTGGCGTTCTTGTTGGCGCTGGCTGCCGTTGTTGTTGGCGCCATTTGTGAAGTGTCAAACGACTCCTCACATCCCCCTCCTACTTCGGGGGGCGTTGCGAAATGATAATCCGGTCGGTTTTTGTTATGTGTACCCGGAATTCCTCCGCTCCCGCACAGAATAGAAAATTGTGATTTACCTGCCGGTTCGTGCCCTCCTGTGGCTGCACCACCTCGACCAAGGAGCGGGGAATGCGTCCGGGTATTCGATATGTTCTTCCTTGGCCAGAATTTCCGGGGTGTCACCCGAGACGGGTGTGGACGCTGCGCCTGCTCCATCCTGGCATTCTCTGACTCGACATAGTTCACAATGGTTTGTAGCTCCGCTCACCAACGGGCTATCTCCTCCTCGTGGGCGGCGTAGACGGAATTGGAGCTCCAGGGGTCGTCGTCATCGCTGCTGCTGGGATTCTGACCGCCCCGTGGGGTCATGATATAGCGCACTAGGTGGGAGAAAAGAACTTAATTACTTTGTACGGGCCTTCGTACTTGGGTGCTAGCTTAGCGGCAAAGTTATCCGCTGCCCTGGACAAATGATGCTGTTTTACGAAGACCAGCAATCCTATGGTCGGTCTCCACGCACGTCGCCTGAGATTGTAATGCTTCCGCTGCTCCAACGAAGCTCTCTGAGTGTTCTTTTGTACTACCTTGAAAATGTCCCGTAGCAATTCCGCTTTCGCTTCGGGTGAACGTGGCGCTTGGCTTGATCCTGGAGTCACATCATCGTACAAGGCCCCTGGGAGTCGTGGCTCTCTGCCTTGGACGATGAACGCTGGACTGAATCCGGTTGAGTCTGAGATGCTGCTATTAATTGCCAGATTCAGTTCGGGCAAAAGATCGTCCCACGTCGTCTGCTTGTCCTCGATATACTGCGCGACCATTTAATGGTGCGACTGGCCCTTTCCGTCAGGTTCTGCTGGGGAGTATACGGTGCTGTATGTTGGATCTCCATTCCCGCCTGCTTGCAGAAGGCTATGAATGAACGACTCGTTAATTGTGTTTCATTATCGCAGACAAATTTTCAGGGGATACCAAAGTGATTCAAAATCCTCTCCCGAAAGGATTTTTCGAGATGCGTCGAAGTAGCTTTTCTCAAGGGGACCAACTCAACTCATTTCGAAAAGGCGTCGAAGAATACGAGCAGCATCGTATTCCCACTCTTGGATCGCGGAAGGGGTCCAATAAAATCGGCGCAGACAGTATCAAACGGCTCGTTAATCTGTGTGGTGAACATTTTACCCGCCGGTTTGGTTTGGCTGACTCTGAACCGTTGGCAAGTGTCACACTTGCGGACATACCTGGCAATATCGCGGAAAAGACCCGGCCAATAATATCTCTGGGCGATCCGGGTGGTTGTCTTCCTGATTCCGAGATGTCCTGCCGTAGGCTGGTCATGGCATTCCGACAGTACTCGCTGTCGGTGTTCCTTCGCCACGCACAGTTTCCAGGGCACGAAGTCTTCATCGTCAGGTCGGGATTCGATATGCCGATATAGCTGTTGGTTCTCGTACGCGTATTCCGGGTAATCTTCAGGCCTGTCTTGAACAAGTTTCAGCATCCGCTGGTAGCATGTGCATCCCGGCTTATCCTCCTGGATCATCTGAAGTACTTCCAATGACTGTCGAGAAAGTGCATCTGCAAAAATGTTCTGGCTCCCGCGTCGATAGGTGACATCATACTGGCTATGCGGCCGGTGGGATTATCAATCGAGTTGAGCCACTTCAAGGCGAGGTGGTCCTTTATCACATCGAATCGATAACCTTCCAAGTAGCATCTGAGTTTCCTGAAGGCCAATATGATAGCCAGACACTCCTTTTCTGTAGAGGAGTAGTTCTCCTTGGCGGCGATGAGGCGAATGCGATGACTCGTTCTTCTCCCTGGTTTTCTGCGTTAAAACTGCTCCTAGGCCGATGTCTCTGGCGTCTGTTTGCAACACGAACTTTTCGTTGAAGTCGGGGCAGGCGAGAACCGGCGCCTTCGTGAGTTTTCTTTTGAGTTCCTCGAACGCATCTTGCTGCTCATGCTCCCATTGCCATTTCTTTCCTTTCTTGAGTAGCAAAGACATGGGCTGCACTACGCTGGCAAAGTTGTGTACAAATCTCCTGACCCATGATGCGATCCTTAGAAATCCTTGCATGTGGTGGGCGGACTCAGTTGCCGTACTGCCGAAATCTTGTCGGGATCCGTGTGAATTCCCTCCTCACTGATGACGTGTCCCAAGTACACCAGGCTGCGCTTAAAGAAACTGCATTTCTTCGCGTTGAGACGAAGGTTCGCCTTTCGAAGCCGTCGGAATACTTCTTGTAGATGCTGCACATGGTCCTCCAGAGTGCGGCCAATGATGATGATGCCATCCAAATACGCAAACGCGTTGGGCTCCATGTCCGGCCCTATGACGCTGTCGAGCGCCCGTTGCAATGTGGCTGGTGCTGAGTGGAGGCCAAACGGCATCACTTTCCAGTGGTACAAGCCCCTCCCGAGGACTGTAAATGCTGTGCACTCGCGGCTGGACTCAGCTACAGGAATTTGACAATATCCGCTCTTCAAATCGAGCGTCGATATGTACTTGGCATGGCGCAGACGCTCCAAGATGTGTGTTATCCTTGGCAGCGGGTATGCATCTGGAATAGAATGGGCATTTAGTTGTCCAAAATCTACACTCTACTCTACTCTACTCTATACAGTCGTTGCGTAGAAACTCATCAGGTGTGTACCCTGGTCTGGCTGGGGAAGGCGCTCGCCCTTCCTCTAGCATGATTCCGTCGAAGTGAATTATTTCGCACGGCGTTGTTCTCTCGAGGCCCTAAAATACTGCTGGTCAGGGGGGCTTGCACCTCGTTATCAGGATTGTTGTTTGCTGAGGTGAACTCGTTTGTCAAGAGAGAAGGCATAGCTAAGTCGTTGGGGCTGCTTATTAGGAGAGCTGCAGCGAAGCGCGTCCGCATTGGAGAGTGGCAGACATGCCACAGAGGAAGTCCATGCCCAATAGCACGTTGGAAAGGTGGCCCAACGTTGGTCCAATCGGATTTTGGCTACCACAGACTTTGTTATCTCCTTGCGTGAGCCTTCCGCCAGGCTGACATGAGTGTGTACCGACCGTACGTTGTGTGGGGAAACCCACGCAGAATTGTAAAAAATGTACTGCTACTGATCACTTTCTCACTCAGTGCCCTTCATTTGCTTTACAGGCAGGATAAATTGAGTTTGAGTTTGAGTTTGCGCACCAGCCTAGTAGATGTCCAAGTAGATCTCGATGCCGCATTTGTCAAGGCTTACATCATACTATTCTGCTCATCCATAGCAACCAACACAAATTGTTTCCCTCACATCTCAGCAGCAGCGAGAACCCACACATGCTGCTTCGAGGTGCCCTATTATTCCTACGGCAATGGTATTGATTAGGGATAAGTTCGGAATATTTCAGTCATCCAGAGCTTTGCTTGACTCCGGCTGTGAATAAATTACATCTCTGAAGTGTTGGCCAAGCTTCTTCAGCTCTGATTAGAGACAGAAGTATGACATTTCTGGCATAGGCGATGTCAGAACGCAGATGAGATTCTCGGTCTCAACAACTATTCGATCACAATTATCTGTAAATGAATGGCATTTACAATTCGCTGTAGCGAAGACAATATCGTTAATTAGCAAGAGAAATTCGTTGACACTTCACAATGGTACATACCCTCAGAGATTGACCTTGCAGATCCAGGCTTCTACATGCCTCACCGGATTGACCTACTCATCAGCACACAAGAGTTTTTTGATTTACTTTCTAATGTCATAATTTCTTTGGGTCTAGGCCTTCCTTGCCTAGTCAATACTGCACTTGGTTGGATCGTTGGCGGAAAGGTTTCTGATATATTCCGCAACCTCAAGTCGTAACATGCAACATGCACGTTCTACGAAGCTGCAAGGTGCGTTAGAAGTATCACCAGACGATCGTATGTATCAACTTGTTCTCTGTAGAGAATCCTCAGCTGCGCCTTTAGAATTGTTTCAGCTCAACACTGTCACGTGCTGCCCTGCGCACCATTTCTAGCAATCAGCAGCTTGAAATATATTGCGGATAACTTTTCAAATCAGTTTCCCATCGGAGCAGCCGTAACGAACTGATTTCCTTGGTTTCTGCTCGCTACGGTATTTGTGCGGCTAGCTCAGTAGATTGTGTGTGTTCGTCCCACCAAATTTATATAAACCTGACCGCCCAGTAGTTCAGTGAAAAAGCACAGAATTCTCGGGTTCGGAGTGGGTTTATGGCGGGTATAACTGCAGTCGGCTTTATAACTTGCTTGTCTCGCTGTCTCTGACGGTGTGGGTTGTCTTGTCGCTCCTCGAAGATCCTTGACCGCTGATTGCTCCTGACGTGGCTGGCTCGGTGACTGCTCGGCCACGATTCAGACTCGCTATGGAGTCAGTCGTGCGGCCTTAGGGAAGCGTCACAGTTCTCAGACTAGGGTGAACAGACTGACGAGCTCTCCAGGATCACTCCTCTCGATACCCGACCTCCTGTCCCTTGCTCTGTCCCGGATGGTCCCACGGGCTTCCGCTCAGATCGTGCGGACAGTCAAGGCAGAACGCCAGGAAGCTGCCTCGCTTTTCACTTCGCTTCTGTGCCTCGTGTAAACGAACGTTCCACCCTAGCCTCACCCTTCCGCGTACTGTCCGTGCCGTTCCTGCGGGCTCGATCCTCCTTGCGTGGCCGTTGCGGTGTGGTGTCCTGCTTGCTGGTGGCGATGTCCTGCGAACTGCTCCTGACAGGCGGCTGTAGGTCTTGACTTCTGTGCTGGGTTCGAGGGCCTACGCCGATCCGGGACTTCTCTCCCTTCTGGCTCGTGACTCTCGGGGTTCTGTTGCGCCGCTCCGGGACTTCCCTCCCTTCTGGCTCGCTACTCTAGAGGTTCTATGGCGCCGTTCCGGGACTTCTCTCCCTTCTGGCTCGCTACTCTAGGGGTTCCGTTGCGCCGCTCCGGGACTTCTCTCCCTTCTGGCTCGCTACTCTAGCGGTTCTGTTACGCCGCTCCGGGACTTCTCTCCCTTCTGGCTTGCTACTATCGATTTCAAATCTCAGTCTAGTAGACCCTCCAGGCGTAACGCCAGGACTTCGTCGGCAGGACAGAACAGAACTTAGCCGTGTGGTGCCTCCTTAGACCACAGCCACCTGTGTCTCAGTTCGCAGATTCCTAGTAATCCCAATCCCGAACGTCTCGACGTGACGATCTTGCTCCTCGTAGGCTCCCACGGCGCTGCTTCCGACGACTCGCCCTGGTGTAGCTTGCTTGGTTGTAGCTTGCTTGGTTGGATTTCGTTCGACTCCTTGCTCTCGACTGACTGCTCGCTCTTGACTGACTGATCTCGACTGAATGCTCTCGACTGAATGCTCTCGACTGAATGATCCCGCTGCCAGCGCCCTGCGGGCTTATATAGGGCCTCTGGGAACCGTTATTTCCCTTTTGCACACGGCCCGCCAAAACTCTCCACATCGGGTCCAAAGTCCATGGTTCCTGTTTGACCCTCTTGTCCCTGACGCACTGCTTCCCGCCGCCGTCCAGCCTGATGCTGCCGTCCCGCTGATCCCGGAGACGCATGCGACATGTTTGTGTGCCGCACCGCTGCTGAGATGTGGCACCTTCTTTCCAAAGTCCAAAGTCCGGCGGCGTCCCGCTACTCCTTTTTGCACACGGCACTCTCGCTCCGCCCGCCAAGTCTCCACTCTCTCCTTCTCCATTGTTGGTCTCCAAACTCTCTTGGTCTCCGAACCCTCATGCTCTCCAAACTCTCTCGCCCTTCAAACTCTT
The DNA here is from genome assembly GCF_025231255.1 of Drosophila biarmipes. Taxonomy (NCBI): domain Eukaryota; kingdom Metazoa; phylum Arthropoda; class Insecta; order Diptera; family Drosophilidae; genus Drosophila; species Drosophila biarmipes. Next base: position 1,045,300 of record NW_026114539.1, read on the forward strand.
GTCTCCAAACTCTCTTCCTCTCCAAACTCTCTCGCTCTCCAAACTCTTGTCTCCAAACTCTCTTCCTCTCCAAACTCTCTTCCTCTCCAAACTCTCACGTTCTCCGTCCTCGATCTCCAAACTCCCTCGTTCTCCGTCCTCGATCTCCAACTCTCTCGTTCTCCGTCCTCGATCTTCAAACTCTCTCGTTCTACGTCCTCGACCTCCAACTCTCTCGTTCTCCGTCCTCGCTCTTCGCCGCGCCGCCACTACGCGAATTCGCCGCGTACCTGGTGAGCGGCCGGCCATCTGCTGCTGGGATTTGTGGGGAGTTATCCAACTCCTCACAATATATATGTCGATGACCTCCTTACTGGAGCAGACAGTGTCAAAAAACTTCATCTCAAGGCTGCAGAGGTCACCAGCATACTTTCTAAGGCTGGATTAGAGCTTGCAAAGTGGAACACAAAAAAAATAGAAGGCAATGGGGCAGAGTTTCAATTCAAGGTTGATACCAAAGATGTAACGAAGACTTTGGGCATGTCGTGGCAACCAAAATTGGATGTGTTTTGTTTCATCACTTGGGGGCATCACTATAACATTACCATTTCACTCGATGCCAAAGAATCATTTCTTCACAGTGAAATTGGTTGAATATCTCCACCAATATGTGGACCAAAGGCTCTCATTGGAATCCTGCGACTTCAGGCTTGGATTTTAAACGCCCGAGAAATCGTTAGAAAGATTGTAAGGCGCTGCAAACACTGTTACCATTAGACAAATAATGGGTTGATCGCTTTCATTCACAACGACCTCTTTTTGTAACTGGAGTCGACCTATGTCAACCATTTTCCACATCATACCGCATTCGAAGCAAGGTTCCATATATATGTTTATATGCTTTTCGTCAAAAGCAATCCACATAGAACTCATTTCCGATATTTTTACTAATAATTTTATTCTCTGTTTAAAGCGCTTCGTCAGTCGCAGAGGCATCCCACTACGAATTTATTGTGACAATGCAACTAATTTCGCCGGTGCACGATCGCAGCTCGAAGACTTTAAGCAGCAGCTGTTTGACGTGCTTGAATGTGCAGAAGTTCAGCAACATCGTGGGATTCGAGTTCAAGTTCATCCCTCCATGTGCTCCTCACTTAGGCGGCTTGTGGGAGGCCGCAGTGAAGTCCATGAGTTACCTAATGATGAAAAACGTGGGCAACACTGGGCTAACGTACGAGGAGCTTCAAACGATTGCAATCGAGTCGGAGGCAATCTTAAACTCAAGACCAATGGCACCCCTCTCCGAAAACCCAAACGATGGAGAGGCGATTACCCCAGCACACTTGCTGATTGGGTCCTCATTGAAGTTCGTACCGGAACCTTCAATTGACGAGAGCAGACCGTCCTATCTTACGCGGTGGCACCGCGTAACGTACTTGAAGCAACAGTTCTGGGAGCTATGGAAGCGTGATTATTTACACACGCTTCAGGCGCGCTCCAAATGGCTCACACCCAATGCCAACATTCAAATTGGCCAAATGGTTACAATTCACGAGGATAATACACCTCCCCAGGAATGGATCCTTGGTCGCATCACCGACACGCATGTCGGAGCTGATGGACGAGTAAGAGTGGCCGATATCAAGGTGAAAAATGGAACAATTTTAAGACCCATCTGTAAGATAGCTCCCCTGCTCCCCTCCTTGGATCATTCATCGGGCGAAGAATGTTCGGTGAAATCATAAGTCAATATTAATTCTGATTCAATTATTATTATTTTATAAAGAACTTCGTCTAAGCTAAGCTTGTAATCTCGAAATCGAACATACATACATGGGGGAAAAGAAAGGAAAACAAGGAGTGGTCAGGTCTACAATAGTTCTGCTTAAACATATTAGACATTTACTTTTGTATTATTTTGAACATCCCTTACAACTCTACAAAAATATTAGTATCGATACTGCACGAAAAAAATCGTTGCATTACCTACTCGTTTTTCTTTTCTGTGCTTGGAGACGAGTAGATGTAAAACCCCTAAAATCTATTGTTTTTCCGAACGAACAAAAGTCATTAAACTTAATTTCGTGTTGTAATTGGCCTATTTATCGGCGATCATACAAATTTGGTGTCAAAAGTAGGATTTACTTGGAGAAACAGCAGAGAAGAAGATTCGTTAAGATCAGAGTGTGTCATCAATTGCGCATCCGCAATTAGAAAGCGAAAACGAAGGAGGAAAAGCAGCTAACTGGCAGATCGTGTACACCGGAGAGGTGTGGCAAGGTACGCATCCCGTGCAAGGGTCCTGCAAGGAGGAAGGAGACATCGAAAACTTGGCTTTGGGGGAGCGCAAGTCTGGCGAAATAGCCTGAAAAAGTAGCACAAGTCTGGTGAAATAGCCTGAGAGTCAACGTCAACGTAATCGTCGCACAGGGTGTGCATTGTTTACAGAAACGGAGGCTGAGCGAACTGAATCACTTATTTTGTATTTTCAAACTTATAATATTACCCAAAAGTTCTTTGTATTACCTAATCACTAAGTTAGGTTTAAGAATTCAATATAATTTGTTAATTTGTAACCATTGTAAGCAGAGGAAAGATTTTGGCGTTAAACGTGAACGCGTTAAAGGAGAAATTATCACTGCTACAAGCGGTAGGAAGCAGACACTGCAGGACAGACCTTCGACCATTACAACTTGTCAGCTGAGGTAATTTAAGACGAGGAAACCGATTACGGAGATGCAGCTTCAATGCATGAGTCAAGATCTACACCAGGCGGAGCTCGCAGTTCATTTATATTGCGCGATATCGAAGACTCCCTTTCTCAGTTCAATGGTTCGAGCCAGCCGTCTGTACACAGCTGGGTCCAGGAGTTTGAAATAATGCGGCAGCAGTCCAGTGGAATAATCTTCAAATGTTTATCTATTCGAAGCAATTGTTAAAAGGCGCAGCTAAAATATTCGTTCGAAGACAGCCAGGCATTTCCAACTGGTCATCACTTAAGCAAGCACTAGAAGCTGAGTTCGGATCAGACGTATCGGCAATTGAATTCACCGCATGCTGAAAAATCGACGAAAATGCGACCAAATGAGGATTATAAGGAGTACCTATATTCGCTCATGGAAATAGGAACGCCTGTTAATTTGGATGATGCTAGTCTTATAGAGTACTTTATCGAAGGTATACCCGACTCGAGGAGCAACAAAACCAACTTGTATCAGGCCAGGACTCTTCAGGAACTTAAGAAGCAAATAAAGGTGTATGAGAAAATTCGAAGCAGTCGCCCTCAAGTTCCTTATACTGCTAAATGTCATATTACCAACAAAGACAAAAAACAAAAAATCTGGAGATCCTTCACATTTCGCAAAAGAGTGTAATAAGCCATCAAACGCTACTGGTGCGAACAGCCAGGACACAAGGCATCGAATTGCCCAGGTACTAGCGTAGCTGAAACCGAGGAGGGAAAAAATGCCAGCACAATGACGAACCATATTAGCAGCAGTGGCAAATGCATTTTTAAGGACATTTGCTGTAATGGCGTTCGGTTTTCCGCTTTAATCGATGTAGGCTGTGATCTCTGCCTTATCCGTGATGACGTAGTTAAGATGCTAGGAAACATCGAGCTTGTTTACGAAAAGTATTTGGCATTTGTAACAGCGAGTTAAATGCGCTTGGCAGTTCTGTAACCCAAGTTGCGGTAGACAAGACTTGTTTGGACGTAAATTTTCATGTTGCCAGCAGAAATTATATCAAGTATTTAGCAGTCATCGGGAATAGCATTTTAAAGCAAGTGGACTTGACATTCTCAGAGAAGTCGGTAAAATTTCAAGCAAAAGAGAACCAGAACAGCCAGGAGTCCTTTACTACAGATAAAGCAGTTGTAAAAAAGTCTCGTCGGCTGGGATATAGTCAGTCCCGCCATGGTCTCTTTACCGAAAATATTTGTAAAGATATGTGACAAAAAGGTCTAGGACGAAAATCGGTTGGCTGGCGTGAGATGTAGAGTGCTAGCAATCGGGATACGAAGTGAGAGAAATGGTTTATTCGGTGTCTGCTGCAGAGGGAAAAGGGTCAGCAGTAACGCGCATTTGGGCCTGCCACACAGCATTCGCTACGAGAAGGCCGAGAGAGAGAGAATCGATTATGGAGACAACTTTTTCCTAGAGCAGAATTTATGGCAAATCTAGGCATTTGTCTTGAAATATTTATATTTATGCGTGGGCAGCTTGATTTTTTATTCTTTCCTACGAAATGTATTAAAGTTAGGTGAAAAATACATTAATTAGAGCATTTTATTGATTTATTTGTAACCCGAGTTTCTACTTTTACTTTATTTTGTTTTCCCGTGTAGTCGGGCGCGAGTTGGCTCATTACAGCCGACAGTGGCAGAAAAAGATCTAAATTTTCCATTAAAAATATATCCCGAACTTCCTTTGGAAAGAGGACGGACCAATGCGTGGTATTTTAAATATCTAAGAAATATTTATTTAACCAATGAGCAACCAGTTTCCTAAAGTTGGCTACACACCTTTTCTCGGTGTGGTCAGGCTCGGCAGAAAAAGAAATCAAATTAGTCAAGGAAAAAAACATGGCAGCGGCAAGTTTGTGTTCAGATATGTAAGAAAATATTCTTTTTTAAATTTACAGCTTGCGTCGTTTTGCATTTTTGTTCATTTTTTTAAACTCTTGGTTCATGCTTTTTTTCCTCAGTGCTCGCAGGCTAACGGGTTAGGTTAGGTCATGCTATATAAATTCTAGCCTACTCTGGGCGAAGCAGCATTGAGGCCTTCGAGAAATTTCTCATTGCTGGGGACTCTCGCTGGCCAAAATGCGGTTCACTCCACTCACTTACCCGTCTCGCTCTCACGCACACACTCACGCGAGAATCCGGGTGAAAAAAGAAATCGTCGGTTCCTGGGTCACTTGGCACAAGTCACTCGACTGTCTTTGGGGGTTTTTTCCCCACAACTTTTTCGCACTCAGAACGCAAAAGACTCGTTGTCCACATGAATTTGCTCTCCTCGCACTTCTGATCCCGTTCGCCGCGTTTGCAAGAGTCCAGCTTTGCCCCGCGTTGTGTTCAAGTTTTCGGCTGCTCTGGATTTTTTCCACTTCTCGAAGTTTCGCTACTCCTTTTCGCCCGCTCTTCCCTTGGCGCGTGCCAATTTTCGGGGGTTGTTATCCTGCTCGATCGCATGTCCTCTCTCGCTTGCTCCTATGCTGCTCTCGCGAGCACTTACCATGGTGAATATTTCGTTGCTCTCCTGGTGTGTGTGTGTGTGTGGCTACTGCTGATGCGAGAACGGAGGGGAAATGATAAACTGAACCTATCGCTTGGGCTTAGCTAAGATAATTATTGGGCGTTGCGACTGGCGATGTTGTTGCTGCTGGCTGCCGATGTTGTTGGCTCTGGCTACCGATATTGTTGGCGCTGGCTGCCGATGTTGTTGGCGCTAACTGGTGTGTGGTTGCCGATGGCTGGACATGTTGTTGGCGCTGGCTGCCGATGTTGTTGGCGCTGGCTGCCGATGTTGTTAGCTCTAACTGGCGTTCTTGTTGGCGCTGGCTGCCGTTGTTGTTGGCGCCATTTGTGAAGTGTCAAACGACTCCTCACATCCCCCTCCTACTTCGGGGGGCGTTGCGAAATGATAATCCGGTCGGTTTTTGTTATGTGTACCCGGAATTCCTCCGCTCCCGCACGGAATAGAAAATTGTGATTTACCTGCCGGTTCGTGCCCTCCTGTGGCTGCACCACCTCGACCAAGGAGCGGGGAATGCGTCCGGGTATTCGATATGTTCTTCCTTGGCCAGAATTTCCGGGGTGTCACCCGAGACGGGTTTGGACGCTGCGCCTGCTCCATCCGGGCCTTCTCTGACTCGACATAGTTCACAATGGTTTGTAGCTCCGCTCGCCAACGGGCCATCTCCTCCTCGTGGGCGGCGTAGACGGAATTGGAGCTCCAGGCGTCGTCGTCATCGCTGCTGCTGGGATTCTGACCGCCCCGTGGGGGCATGATATAGCGCACTAGGTGGGAGAAAAGAACTTAATTACTTTGTACGGGCCTTCGTACTTGGGTGCTAGCTTAGCGGCAAAGTTATCCGCTGCCCTGGACAAATGATGCTGTTTTACGAAGACCAGCGATCCTATGGTCGGTCTCCACGCACGTCGCCTGAGATCGTAATGCTTCCGCTGCTCCAACGAAGCTCTCTGAGTGTTCTTCTGTACTACCTTGAAAATGTCCGTAGCAATTCCGCTTTCGCTTCGGGTGAACGTGGCGCTTGGCTTGATCCTGGAGTCACATCATCGTACAAGGCCCCTGGGAGTCGTGGCTCTCTGCCTTGGACGATGAACGCTGGACTGAATCCGGTTGAGTCTGAGATGCTGCTATTAATTGCCAGATTCAGTTCAGGCAAAAGATCGTCCCACGTCGTCTGCTTGTCCTCGATATACTGCGCGACCATCGTTTTAATGGTGCGACTGGCCCTTTCCGTCAGGTTCTGCTGGGGAGTATACGGTGCTGTATGTTGGATCTCCATTCCCGCCTGCTTGCAGAAGGCTATGAATGAACGACTCGTAAATTGTGTTCCATTATCGCAGACAAATGTTCAGGGGATACCAAAGTGATTCAAAATCCTCTCCCGAAAGGATTTTTCGAGATGCGTCGAAGTAGCTTTTCTCAAGGGGACCAACTCAACTCATTTCGAAAAGGCGTCGAAGAATACGAGCAGCATCGTATTCCCACGCTTGGATCGCGGAAGGGGTCCAATAAAATCGGCGCAGACAGTATTAAACGGCTCGTTAATCTGTGTGGTGAACATTTTACCCGCCGGTTTGGGTTGGCTGACTTTGAACCGTTGGCAAGTGTCACACTTGCGGACATACCTGGCAATATCGCGGAAAAGACCCGGCCAATAATATCTCTGGGCGATCCGGGTGGTTGTCTTCCTGATTCCGAGATGTCCTGCCGTAGGCTGGTCATGGCATTCCGACAGTACTCGCTGTCGGTGTTCCTTGGCCACGCACAGTTTCCAGGGCACGAAGTCTTCCGATAGCCGATATAGCTGTTGGTTCTCGTACGCGTATTCCGGGTAATCTTCAGGCCTGTCTTGAACAAGTTTCAGCATCCGCTGGTAGCATGTGCATCCCGGCTTATCCTCCTGGATCATCTGAAGTACTTCCAATGACTGTCGAGAAAGTGCATCTGCAAAAATGTTCTGGCTCCCGCGTCGATAGGTGACATCATACTGGTATTGCTGCAGTTCCAACGCCCAGCGCGCTATGCGGCCGGTGGGATTATCAATCGAGTTGAGCCACTTCAAGGCGAGGTGGTCCGTTATCACATCGAATCGATAACCTTCCAAGTAGCATCTGAGTTTCCTGATGGCCCATATGATAGCCAGACACTCCTTTTCTGTAGCGGAGTAGTTCTCCTTAGCGGCGATGAGGCGAATGCGATGACTCGTTCTTCTCCCTGGATTTTCTGCGTTAAAACTGCTCCTAGGCCGATGTCGCTGGCGTCTGTTTGCAACACGAACTTTTCGTACCAGTAGTACAAGCCCCTCCTGGGGAATGTAAATGCTGTGCACTCGCGGCTGGACTCGGCTACAGGAATTTGCCTATATCCGCTCTTCTAATCGAGCGTTGATATGTACTTGGCATGGCGCAGACGCTCCAAGATGTGTGTTATCCTTGGCAGCGGGTATGCATCTGGAATAGAATGGGCATTTAGTTGTCCAAAATCTACACATAGTCGCATCTCTCCAGATTTCTTGCCCACGAGTACAATAGGGGCGCTGTGGGGGCTCCGTGAAGGCTCTATACAGTCGTTGCGTAGCAGTTCATCGACCTGCTCATCGGTAATCTTCTGCATCGCGGGGTTCTTAGGAAAATACCTCTGTTTGGTGGGCTTATCATCTCGCATCGTGATCGTATGCTCAGCGATATTTGACACCTCCGTCAATCTTTCGAATTTGGCCAATTCCTCCTGTAGGAATTTGTAGGGTTCTAATTCTTTTTGCTCGGCGTTGCTCGGCTAGTGCTCCTCCAGTGTCAGGCGTGTATCCTGGTCTGACTGGGGAAGGCGCTCGCCCTTCCTCTACTGGTTTCGCTGAAACAGTAGCATGATTCCGTCGAAATGGATTATTTCGCACGGCGTTGTCGTCTCGAGGCCCTAAAATACTGCTGGTCGGGGTGGTTTGCACCTCGTTATCTGGATCGTTGTTTGCTGGAGTGAACGCGTGTGTCCAGAGAGAAGGCATAGCTAAGTCGTTGGTGGGGCTGCTTCTTAGGAGAGGGTTCAGCTGCAGCGAAGCGCGGCCGCATTGGAGAGTGGAGTGGAGAGAGGAAGTCCATGCACAATAGCACGTCTTCCATGATCGAGGGGAAAACTAGCAATGGAAAGGTGACCTAACGTTGGTCCAACCGGACTTTGGCTACCAGAGACTTGGTTATCTCCTTGCGTGAGCCTTCCGCCAGGCTGACATGAGTGTGTACCGACCGTACGTTGTGTGGCGTCCCTACACGTTGAACAACTCGTTCGCTCACGAATCTTCTGCTAGCTCCGGTGTATAGTAGCGTTAAAATCCTGACCCTCGATTTGCATCTGCGCGATAATTCTGCTCGACTGAACCTGTAAGATTTCTCCTAATTCCGGGGATTCCTGTAGGCAGTCTCCGTCCGCTCCACGACGAGGCGAAGAATCCTCTCGTTTCCCGGCTGGATACGATGCGACCACAATCTCAACAAAAGAGGACTCTGGGATTGCGACATGTAGCTGACCGGTGACCCTCCTGGGCACAATTCCTGCAAGCAAGACTGAAATTCGGCATCATTGACATGTTCTCTACTCGAGGAACTGATTGTGAAACTGTGGCTGGTGTTGGTGGTCGTCTGGCTGGTCGTGTGAAATTTTGTTGACCTGTTGGTGATGCTCCTGCATACGCTGGGATCTCGTACACGTTCCTTCTCGGCACTGGCTGTGGTTCGGCCAACATTATGGCATGGCTTCCTGCGCTCCGATCGCGGGTGACCTCAAAGTTTACCGCTAAAGTGGTAAATTGCTCCAAAGTGGTGAAGTCGTGCCTCCTTGCGTACATCTGATACTCCGATTGGAGATAGATCCGGTTAAACTCCTGCTCCGCATTATACCCCGCTCTGTGCATCATGAGTCTGATGTTGACTAGGTATTGTTTGAAAGTCTCTCCTCGTCGCTGATCTCTGGTGCGGATCTCATCTTCGAGTCGCTGAAAGTACCTGGGTGGCAGAAAGAAGTCAAGAAACGCCTTTGGAAGTTCGTCCAAGATTTTCCTAGCAGCTGGCTTGTCCGAAACCAGTGCTCAGCTGTATCCGTCAAAAGACCAGGTCTGCGGCATCTTCTCCACGTCAACTTCGTATGCGGTGGCTCGTTCCTCGAGGTGTTGGATGAAGGTGATGGGGCCCGTGGCCGCGTCAAAAGTGATTCCCCAATTCTTCAGCTTCTCCGCTAGCGTGGCTGCAGACATCTCTGCTTTCCTGGGAAAAATAACCCGCTTGACCAGATGGATCTCCGTGTCTCCGACTACATCGGCAGCACCTCTGCCATCCAGTGCTGACACCTGGAGCTGTATTGGACCCGGTGGGAGTGGGTTCGGGGTCGGTGAACGCTGCTTCCTATCCGTTAGTGCGGCTGTAATTTCCGCCTCGCATTCCTGTAGCCGCTCGGCTATCTCCAGCATGTGGTCGTCCCGATTATTAAAAGCAGCCAGCCGGCTCCTCATTTCCTCAACTTTTCCGGTTGCTTCCAAGGAAAACTCCTTCAGAATCGCCTCCAATTCCCGCTTCCGGAGGTACGAAATCCAACGCGCGCCCATATTGCTGTGAAATAATAGTTAACTGGCAAAGGGCAGGAAAAGTTTCGATAGGACGAGAGAAATTCTTGGAAGATGGTCAAACAATGTTCCAACTGGTTAAAATCTTCATCGAAAATTTTATTTCATTTTTCACCAAGACTTTACTGAATTCTCACGTGCAACGATGGTAACCACAATCCGATGTCAAACGACGATTTAATTCCTAAATTTTCTCGATGGTGATTGAATTTTGTTCGACGACGATGTAGTCAAAAGTCAAAATGACTGCGCTGTGGGTAGTATACGTTAGCTTTTCCCTACCTCGTGCTTTCGAAACACTCGTGACCTGAGTTGGCTAGCCTAGAGGGCTCTCGCTCTCTCTCTCTCCGATTATCTGCCTGTATGTTTCGTCTTCACGTGATTTGCTGGCCACGTGATCTTGGAACAAAGAATCTCTGATTTTAGGTTATGTACTTTGCTCTGCTTAGAAATACATGTATGTGTGTCTGCTTGCGTTAGAAATTTCTCGCTGTGTGTGGGTATAATTTTGTATAAGTTCTCCCGAATGTACCATGTGCTCTGCTTAAATTCTACGTTTTTTTTTTCTGAGGTTATGTTCGATGCGTTGGTATATTTTATAAATATATATATATATATTTTTCCTGTTTTCTGCCCCAGAAATTTTTGTGTCCCTCGATATATGACTCTCCTTACGTTCCGACTTAAAAATTTCGTCGTATTACATTTCGTAAACCCCATGTCCCTGTTCGGGCGCCATTCTGTAAAGAAGTCTCGTAGACTGGGATATACTCAGTCCCGCCAGGGTCTCTTTACCGAAAGTATTTGTAAAGATATGGGACAAAAAGGTCTAGGACGAAAATCGGTTGGCTGGCGAGAGATGTAGAGTGCAGAGTTAAAATCAGGCGAGAAATATTTTATATTTATTAGAGCGTTTTTATTCCTTGGTTCATGTTTTTTTCTCAGTGCTCGCAGGCTTGCTGGCCAAAACTCCGGGTGCTCCGCCGCTGGTCCTGGGCCGGCACACTCTCCTTGAGGTCGTCTAGGTAAACTCCTTCGTGGGTCACTTGGCACCAGTCACTCGACCGCACCACTTTTCGCACTCCGAAGGCAAAAGACTCCTGTTGTCCACATAAATTTGCTCTGCTCGCACTTCTGATCCCGTGAGCCGCCTTTGCAAGAGTCCCCTGCTTCTCGCACTTCTGGTCCGGTGCGCTGCGTTTTCCAAAATGGACCAGCTCGCACTTCTGGTCCGGTGCGCTGCGTTTTTCCAAAGAAGACCTGCGCGCACTTCTGGTTGGTCTCCTGGTGTGTGTGTGTGGCTACTGATGATGCGAGAGCGGAGGGGGAAAGCTTAGCTTAAGATAATTCTTGGGTACTAATATAACTACAAATCTTACAATTATTGGTTAAGCTTACATATTAAGTGAACTGTACAAAGTTTTTACAAAGTTATGCGCGAGGGTTTTGTTTTGCTGTTTGCTGCTGTTGTTGTTGCCGCTGGTGATGTTCTAGCTGCTTGCTGCTGTTGTCGTTGTCGACGCTGGCTGCTGATGTTGTTGTCGCTGGCTGGCGATGTTTTTGCGCTGGCTCTGGCGATCGATGTTGGTGGCGCTATTTGTGAGGGGTCAAACGACTTCTCACAGATCTTAACTCTGGTCTTATGTGGTCTTGTGGTTCCTGCAAGGAAATGGTGGTTGAGATGAACGGCTTTATGAAGCAGACTCGAGACAGCCTGTTGAATATCTCGGGTGCTGTTAGGCAACTCAATGAGGGGTTCAATACCGTCTGTGCCCAGTTAAAAAATAAAAAATTATTAACCGAAAGCCAGCTTAACTGTCGTTAAGACCGCCATGGATTCCAACCCAAAACCGAACTTGGTAGCAGCAGTTCCTGTCGATATGGATACAGCTAGCTCGAGTGAAGTCCATATTTCCGGACTAAAAGCTTCTGTATTGGCTAAGTCAAAGAAATCGGTGCCGACGGTTCCTATAGGTACTGTAGGCACCGTTCCTGGATCTCAGCCTAGTAAGGTTCAGACTGCTGCTGGGGGCGTAAGAAACTTTCAGTTGTTCCACAACGGAAGCAATTATTTGTTTCTAGATTCACCTCAGATACCACATCTGAGGTTGTTCTTGAATTTATACGTGAAAAATTCCCATCCGAAGATATTGCAGTTGAACAATTTCGATTTTCATATGCTCGTGGGATATCTTCATTTAAAATATTTGCTCAGCCTGACATTTTTAATGTTTTACTTTCTGAAAGCTTCTGGCTTAATGATGGTTTAGTAATTAAAGATTTTTTTCCAAATAAACCGAGAACAAATAACAGGCCCTCCACTGTGCCAAAAACCTAAAAAGTTTAATTTGGGCGTATCAAAATATTAGGGGATTAAAAAAATTACTGATACCCTCTCTCCTTTAGTTTCTCCAACTAAAATGAGATGTTTTCGTAAATGTGACTATAATAAACTTCACGATATGATTTCTCATTATAATTGGACAGACTTGTACAATTTTACAGACAATGAAAGTGTCACTGAACTATTCTATACAGTGTTAAATATATTTTTTAATGACTGCGTACCTGATAGGTTTATTTCAAACCTAAACAGGCCTCCTTTGTTTAACAATGCGCTTCAAACCTTAAATCAACACTTACAGAAAGTATAAAAAATCGGGTAGACCAGCAGATTTTTCGAAATATGTGGTGGCTCGAACGGATTTCAATGTTCTCAACAGTCATTGCTATTCTATGTATTTAAATCGATGTAAATTTGAATTTTCAAACGATCCGAAACAGTTTTACAACTTTGTTAATGCCAAGCGTAAGTAATCGGCATTGCCTTCATCGGTACGTCTAAACTCAATGGAGGCATCGACGGATTCTGAAATTGCTGATTTATTTAATGAGTTTTTCCAACAGCTTGGTCAAATTGTAACTACCCTTATCCCTTAAATAGTGCAAATTGTATTTTTTCCCCTGCAATCACCAAAAGCTCTCTCGTAGGAGATTTTGCAACAACAACGCCAACTTGTTCTCCCGGTCCAGATGGACTTCCTGGATGTGTGCTTCATGAACCTTTTTATTTGCCTAATTCATCATCAGTTTTTCCTTCTACCTGAAAGGACCCTCCATAAAAAGGTGCGAAGGCAGATGCCCAAAATTATAGAGGTAATTCTAAATTGTCGGCAATTCCTAAAGCATTTGAACGTATTATCATATCTCATTTGCAACATTTATGTTCCTCGCTTATATCACCGTGTCGGCAATTATTAAGCGAAGATCGACCACCACCAACATTATTGAATTGTCATCTATTGTAATGAATGGGCTTAAGAAAAAAATGCAGACTGGATATCATGTTACTTGAATGGTAGGGGTTTTAGGGTTTTATTCAAAAATGATGTTTTATAGGGGTACTCCTACGTTTATCAGTTACTTTCTTAAACATACGCCACTTGGCCGTATGTACTCAGTTAACGATTTAGGTGTTCTTCGCGCGTAACAAGCACGTGCTTGGTGTCGTTGGGCCACTTATTTGTACTGTTCGAAGTGCATCAACGTCCATATATATCACAAACTGCAGGAAGCACAGTCGCAGGATGAATGGGTTCGGGCACTAATGGCGGCCCTTGAGAACAGCACGTATGATGACTTCTTCGTTAAGCATGGCATACAAGGATCCCATCAAAGAGTTGATCGTGGTGCCGTCTCTGATGAAGAAAGAAATCATTCGGATGGCTCATAAGCAAAGAAATTTTACTGAGAAGACATTTTTCATACCGGATATATCGAAGAAAGTAATAAGAGTGGTCAAGAGTTGCGTTGAATGTATTATTTCCGAGGTCAAGGCAGGTAAAAAGGAAGGATACTTGACACCCATTAATAAGGACGAAAGGCCGCAAATACATTTAAACAATATTGCGACGAGAACGGCATACAGCATCTGATGATAGCTACCGGAGTTCCCCAAGGAAGAGGTCAAGTGGAGCGCATCCATAACATCTAGAGGACGCAGGTGATGAACAGCACACCCCCAAGAAGCATGAAATTCTCACCTGACGGGCATGGAAATGAGAACAAAAAAAGAAGCAGAGCTGAACAATTTCCTGGAAGACGTCGCTATAGAAGGATTTGACCAAGAAAGAGAGACCGTTCGTATGGAAGCGCAGGATAACATTGCCGAAATAGATCCTTCAACAAGGGTCGCCAGAAAGAGTTGAGCCTCAAAATCAACGAACTTGTGGCCATAAAGCGCACACAGTACGGCACTGGCTTAAAGATAAAGCCGAAATTCTTTTGACCATATAAAATAATAAGGACTTTACCCCTCGGCCGATATGACGTAGAAAAGATTGAAGACCATGAAGGTCCTGGCCAAGATCAACGGTTGCAGAATATATGAAGAAGTGGAATCCTCAATCAGAGACTGCCGAAGAACCATCATTTGAGCCGAGTGATAATGCAGGATGGCCAATTGTGGAAAAGGAAAATAAGGATTGGTGAGGTCTACAATAGTTCTGCTTAAATATTTGACATTTACTTCAGTATTATTCGTTAACACTACCTTCACTATCTATTAACATAAACATATCGCTTGAAACTCTACAAAAATATTAGTATCGATACTGCACGAAAAGAATCGTCGCATTAAGTACTCGTTTTTGCTTTCTGTGCTTAGAGTAGAGTAGATGTAAAACGCCTAAAATCTATTGTTTTTCTGATCGAATGAAAGTCATTAAATTTTATTTCGTGTTGTAATTTGTAAACGAATATTAAAAATCAGTGCATATTAGAAACCGAAACAAGTCGAACGTTTTTTTCTAATAATTCTGCATTCGGAAGAGTCCGCACAGTTATATTCGTCATTTCCAGTTAAAAAGTTTGTTCATTTCTGGTTTGTTCAAACACATCGCCAAGATTCTTAGTTAGCATCAACACTATTTCGTGTTAACAATTTAACAAAACTGTTTTGTAATCCTCAGCTTATCCCAACAAATTTTTTAATGGTACAGAAAAGTTCAAGTGGGGCTTCGTAGAAATTTAGTCTCCACTGCTCTACCCAGAATTTTACAGATTTTGACTTTGAGTATTATCCATAGTTATATAATTTTGTAGAGCGGTAGTCATGTCAACAAATTGCATTCCAATAATCTTACATCCATTTAATTAGTACTTAATTTCATCCAAAAAGTAAGCCATACAGTTATTTTTAAGAAAAGTGGTAACATTATCAGTTGTAGGTTCATTCGGTGAACCTTTTCTAATAATTTCTTGAAAATTAAGGTAACTTTCGTGAGGAAGCACGTACAAGTCTTGATTTTGGATAGTAATTCAAATTTCATCGTTTGGTTTAAATGTTTGATTATACGATGAATAAGTATGAAACTCTTTCTTCGAAATACTCTCATCTGACTAAACCCTTTCTGGAACATTTAAAACTTCGTTCATTGTTTTCCTTCCCACTTTTTAGTATTATACTGGTAGCTTCAATCCTACCGACTTTAAAAACAAGAAAGAAAGATATATTTGAGTGCCTCGACTATCAGATACCCGTCACCCAGCTTTAGGGAGCAAAAGGATAATGAAGATATATAAGCAGAAAAACGATATTTTAGGGCGCCACATACCGGTTATTTCTGTAGATGTTATGTGGGCGGCAGACAGATTTAGGCGTTATGGACATTTGTGGGCGTTAGAGTGGGCGTGGCACCTTTTCTTTGGTGAGTCGATAGGTATTGATGAGACGAATACATTTCAGTTAAAATTTTGTTTCTATCATAAAAACTGTAGGCGCTACAGATTTTAGCGGCATATGGGCGTTAGCGTGGGCGTGGCATCCCCGCGTAGGAAGCCGAGGAATCTGCACGCCAAGTATGAATATTCTAGCTCTAATAGTTTCTGAGATCTCAGCGTTTATACGGACGGACGGACGGACAGACGGACATGGCTAGATCGATTAGGCTAGTGATCCGGATGAAGAATATATATACATTATGGGGTCGAAAACGCTTCCTTTTACTTTAAGAGTAAGGGCATCATAATTTATTTTCCAAAGTAAGTGAGTTTCTTTTTACTGGTGCTCCTCTTTCTATAGCTTTATACATTGACATTGTCACGAATCAAATGACATAAAGTATGTTTGACATAAATTAAAAGGATTCGAAATTTTTATGCCGACCCATACAAAAATAGGATCTTATGTTCTTTTGTTTTTCACAAGCTACGTCATCGAATATCATAATGCAATTATTTTTGGCTTCACTGGGGTCTAGTATACCGTCATTATGGGAGAACGTAAGATATCCCATTCCGTTTATCGGTTTGATTAATTTCTCCAACTACTAATATTTAGGTTGATCTAAACATTTTTAAAATTTATAAACATTTTTGAATTTTACTCTACTGGGACTCTATTAAACTTAGCATAATATTAGTTTTACCACAATTGGAAGACTCGACAATTTCTAACTTCAATTTATTGTTTTTTGCTTATTAAAAGCAACTTTCAATCTTATGTACGAGTACTTCAATCAATGAGAAACTTTGATGATTAAACATCCATAAAATGGGGAATCGTTTTTATATTCGCTTCAGTCGTATTTTCAATTGTAAACACGGTGGTGGTCTTGTCGATATTGTGCATATTCTAAAAACAAGACATTGAGTGAAAAACATAGAGCCGACTCCATATTAATTGACAAAGCCTGGTCAAATTATTGTACCAAGAATTTGAGGTTTTCTACCAATCTTGCCCATCTTGACGGCCCTCAGCGCTCTGCGTAGCTTAGCAAGTGGTAGCGCCGCAATTGCAAAGACAATTAACAATGCAAGAATGACTTAAGAAGATATGGAGGAGAAAAACGTCACAACAGGAAAATTGAAGGTGTGGCTGGAGGAGAAGGATTATATGTTAAGCCCTATAGAAAGGGATATGGTTTCTTTCTCAAGCCCTATTGTAAGGGGAAAGGAGTTAAGAAGCGAAAGAACTAATTTCACTACTACCCAATAGACCACTATCAAATACCGACATTACATGTTTTCCTAAGAAGCATATCCCTCATTTTAGAGGTGTATTTATGAAAGATCTACTCCCAGAAACACCAAGAATTCGGGAGTGTGGTATAATAAACCTAGATAAATCACAATCAAGTGGTACACATTGGGTTGCATATTATAAAAATAAAAATAATATTTATTATTTCGATAGCTTTGGAAATCTTCAGCCACCTAGAGAAGTTGTGAAATACTTGGGTTATAGAATACAATACAAATACGATAGAGTTCTAGACTTTGATACGTACAACTGTGGACACCTGTTCCTCGCTTTACTACTTTCTTTCGTAGAAGATGTGGAGTCATAACAGGTATATTTGGTTGGTTAATTTACATTTGGGGGTTGCAAATCAACGTGTGGGTACGTGTATGTGTGAGCTCTATACGGTATAAAAAGTGGACCCGCACGCGTTGAGATTCACAGGGTAAGTCTTCTAGTGAACAAGAACGTTGATTATTCTTAACAATGGACTAAAACAGCTGTTAACAGTTACCAGCTAAACAGTACAGAAACAGTACATCACCAGTACAGAAACAGTTCAGCCCTGTACAGCTAATTACCGTCCAAAACCAAGTCTAAACCATTAAGGTAACAACGGGTAACAACCGTACCACGTCCAATAAGCTCAATCATTGTAATCATAGAGTTCAATAAATTTGATAAAAAGACGCTAATATCGAAGACGAGGACGCCTAAAAATTTAAGATTCCCGATCCTCCGCAAAACAACAAAGGTTGGAGAATCTATTGCTCTCGAGTTGGAATAACACATCCTCTACATGCCGGAAAGGTGCATCTCTCTTCGGGATGATATCATCAATCAGGTGGTTGATGGAAAATTTAATATTTGTATAAGTAATGACAATTTATATTTCGAAATAAGTCAATAATCATTAAAATGTGAGATTTTAAGAATTAAACAATAAACGCATTGATTAATTTCGAATTAATTAATTACTACGATGAATATTTTGTCAGAGTTAACCAAAGCTAGGTTCGCATTAAAGACAAAATTCGATGATCTGAAACAAGTCAGAAATCAGACCAATTTACAATTGGAGGAAACTTTTAAAACCATTACCGAAAACTTACATGAACTTGTTAAGGAAAATAAAAAACAAAAGACATATAATGTAAAAGACAGTATGAAATTAACGTGGATAAAGGTTATGGACCTAAAAAAACTACAAACAATTCATTAACATCGGGGAATAAAGAACTACAAATTAAAGATAATAAAATATCATTTTCTTGTGGAATTAGTTGTAATCTGACTCCTGGTCTGTAGTTTCTAATTTTTCTTAGTAAACCTGAAAACTATGACGATAAAGATTTAAAGGTGTATAAAAAAATTATATTAGAAACGAATACACATAGAGTAGGCTTTGGTCCCAATAACCGAATCAAAGGTATATTATTAATAAGTTGATAAACAATACTTTCAATCGTACAACGTCTACTCCACTTCGCTCAAAAAAAGGTTTTGGTTACATGACCCTTCAAAAGTCAAATCCAATCTATGAGCACTGGAATGATGTTAATGAGTTTGGTGGCATCGAAAGCAGCAGGTAACACTAGTCACAGTGGTAGCGCCGCAATTGCAAAGACAATTAACAATGCAAGAATGACTAAAGAAGATATGGAGGAGAAAAACGTCACAACAGGAAAATTGAAGGTGTGGCTGGAGGAGAAGGATTATATGTTAAGCCCTATAGAAAGGGATATGGTTTCTTTCTCAAGCCCTATTGTAAGGGGAAAGGAGTTAAGAAGCGAAAGAACTAATTTCACTACTACCCAATAGACCACTATCAAATACCGACATTACATGTTTTCCTAAGAAGCATATCCCTCATTTTAGAGGTGTATTTATGAGAGATCTACTCCCAGAAACACCAAGAATTCGGGAGTGTGGTATAATAAACCTAGATAAATCACAATGAAGTGGTACACATTGGGTTGCATATTATAAAAATAAAAATAATATTTATTATTTCGATAGCTTTGGAAATCTTCAGCCACCTAGAGAAGTTGTGAAATACTTGGGTTATAGAATACAATACAAATACGATAGAGTTCTAGATTTTGATACGTACAACTGTGGACACCTGTTCCTCACTTTACTACTCTCTTTCGTAGAAGATGTGGAGTCATAACAGGTATATTTGGTTGGTTAATTTACATTTGGGGGTTGCAAATCAACGTGTGGGTACGTGTATGTGTGAGCTCTATACGGTATAAAAAGTGGACCCGCAAGCGTTGAGATTCACAGTCTAAGTCTTCTAGTGAACAAGAACGTTGATTATTCTTAACAATGGACTAAAACAGCTGTTAAAAGTTACCAGCTAAACAGTACAGAAACAGTACATCACCAGTACAGAAACAGTTCAGCCCTGTACAGCTAATTACCGTCCAAAACCAAGTCTAAACCATTAAGGTAACAACGGGTAACAACCGTACCACGTCCAATAAGCTCAATCATTGTAATCATAGAGTTCAATAAATTTGATAAAAAGACGCTAATATCGAAGACGAGGACGCCTAAAAATTTAAGATTCCCGATCCTCCGCAAAACAACAAAGGTTGGAGAATCTATTGCTCTCGAGTTGGAATAACACATCCTCTACATGCCGGAAAGGTGCATCTCTCTTCGGGATGATATCATCAATCAGGTGGTTGATGGAAAATTTAATATTTTTATAAGTAATGACAATTTATATTTCGAAATAAGTCAATAATCATTAAAATGTGAGATTTTAAGAATTAAACAATAAACGCATTGATTAATTTCGAATTAATTAATTACTACGATGAATATTTTGTCAGAGTTAACCAAAGCTAGGTTCGCATTAAAGACAAAATTCGATGATCTGAAACAAGTCAGAAATCAGACCAATTTACAATTGGAGGAAACTTTTAAAACCATTACCGAAAACTTACATGAACTTGTTAAGGAAAATAAAAAACAAAAGACATATAATGTAAAAGACAGTATGAAATTAACGTGGATAAAGGTTATGGACCTAAAAAAACTACAAACAATTCATTAACATCGGGGAATAAAGAACTACAAATTAAAGATAATAAAATATAATTTTCTTGTGGAATTAGTTGTAATCTGACTCCTGGTCTGTAGTTTCTAATTTTTCTTAGTAAACCTGAAAACTATGACGATAAAGATTTAAAGGTGTATAAAAAAATTATATTAGAAACGAATACACATAGAGTAGGCTTTAGTCCCAATAACCGAATCAAAGGTATATTATTAATAAGTTGATAAACAATACTTTCAATCGTACAACGTCCACTCCACTTCGCTCAAAAAAAGGTTTTGGTTACATGACCCTTCAAAAGTCAAATCCAATCTATGAGCACTGGAATGATGTTAATGAGTTTGGTGGCATCGAAAGCAGCAGGTAACACTAGTCACAGTAACGAAATTTTTTAATGCTAGAGGAGTTGCGTGAGGAAAGAAATATATTTAAATAGATATATAAAGCAAGTGTACATATGTTTTACAATTATAAACATCATATATGTCAACAAGTTTGGACATTTTTCTGTTGATAGGAAAAGATCAATAAATTTGAAAATTTGATTATTCATCGATGAGGATGATTGCATTTAGGTTGCTCAAAATATATGTGTTAAAAATGGAACAGAAGATAACGATGATCTAGCAACAAAACAATATACTGATGAGAACATCGGAAAGTTGGGAGAAGACTTAAGAAAAATTTTAACTTAAAATATTAATCGCTAACTTACAAAAATTTCAAGTCTAGAAAATAAAATAAAAACAATATTTAAATCGGGTCAGGGAACACCAAAAAAACCTGCAGGCTAATGATGGTACTGAATTCCTTATTTATATTTAAAGGTATTAATGAATATAGGTTAAGTCATTATTCAACCTTTAGTACTCTAAAGGCATCTATAGTTGAACTGTTCGATATAACTCTTAAAGAACTAATGTGGAGAGAATTTAGTTTCAATGGAAAATATAAGTGGATAGATATGTATAAGAACCTAATTAATAAATATAATAAAAGAGGGCACAAAACAATTAAAATGATTCCAAGTAATTTCAATTCTTCTAATGAAAAACAAATATTACAAACGTCCTATAATCACTTGAAAATATTTGTTCCAAGTAAATTCCGTAAAGGGGGCCACGTTCGTATTAGAAAATATAAAAATATTTTTGAGAAAGGGTACACACCAAACTATACAACTAAAATCTTTAAAATTAGAAAAGTGAACAATACATACCCTTAAATATACTTACTTAAAGATTTAGATGGTAGCCCGGTTCAGGGCGGATTCCATATAAAAGGACTAAAAAAACACGATATCCCATACATACCTAGCTTAAAAAGTTGTAAGGCGAAAAAGAAATAAAGTTTTAGTTAAGTGGCTGGGGCTTTCAAAGTCTACCTGGATAAATAAGAAAGAAATTTTGTAGTTTAACAAATGATTTATTCAATTTGTTCCCCATTTCAGACCCCATGAAGTACATATATTCTTGATTAGCGTCACTAGACGAGTCGATCTAGCCATGTCCGACTGTCCGTCCGTCAGTCGGTCTGTCCGTCCGTCTGTCCGTCCGGTTCTATACATAAGATACATAAGTTCCAGAGAAACGTTCTGAATAGAATAACTTATGTACGTCGTGGTACCCCTTTAAAAGGCATTTTGTTGTATTAAATAATATAAGTATACAGAGTGAGTCTCTCGAAGGGGACAAAGAAATGGCGGGTAGATTAAAATCACCCAAAGCAATAAATAGATCCATGTAGGAATGATCCACGTAGAATATATGAATATGTTAATAAATATTGAAAAGCCGAAGTTTGTATACCCTTGCAGTTATAAGAAGTAACATACTTTAGTAACACCATGTGAAATTTTTAAGGATTTTTGCTGACTTCAGTGATATTAAAAAAACAAGAAAGAATGCTATAGTAAAGTGCCTCGAAATTCAGATACCCGTTACTCAGCTAAAGGGAGCAAAAAGGAAATGGAGCAGCAAAGCTTTATTTTACGGCGCCACCTACCGGCTATTTCAGTAGATGTTATGTGGGCGGCAAAAAGACTTAAGCGTTTAAACCTTTTGTATGCAGTAGCAAAGCGAAATTTTAGTAGATGTTATGTGGGCGGCACACAGATTTAAGCGTTTAATTCGTAGGTGGGCGTTAGAGTAGGCGTGGCACATTTTGTTTAGGACAGTTGATAGGTATTGATAAGATAAACCCATTTCAGTTAAAATTTTGTTTCTATCATAAAAAGTGTAGGCGCTACAGTTTTTTCGGATTGTGGAAGTTAGAGTGGATGTTCTAGCTTTTAAAGTATCCAAGATCTCAGCGTTTATACGGACAGACGGACATGGCTAGATCGACTCTGCTAGTGACCCTGATCCAGAATATATACTCTTTATGGGGTCTGCCTGTAACATACTTTCCGGCGAATCTAGTATACCCTTTTACTCTACGAGTAACGAGTATAATTATTTTATTCTTTTTTTCAGACCTTTTTTTTACATCTATATGTTAGAGTAGTCCGATTTTTATAAAATTGAATTCAAAATTTAAAAAAAAAAATTAATAATAATTCATATTATTTTCCCACTAATTTTCGAAGTTCAGAACTTATTAAAAATTGGTTTTTGAAGCGTAGGAGGTAAAGTGTTAAGAAAATCCAAAGACATATTTAAATAAAAAATGTTTGTCCTATAGTGGGAGCTATAAGATATAGTTTTCAGATCCGGCTGGTTCCGACTTATATACTACCTGCAATAGTAAAGACTTTTGGAAAAATTTCAGCCAGGTACCTTTAAAACATATGCACTAGCTAGCGTAGAAACGAACGGGATTTTTCTTGTTTAGAATACTCGTAGTGCTTAGCTATAGATAATTTTTGGGTTTTTGGTATAAAGCATTGAAAGGACGAAAGTAAAAAGAATAACATCTTTTATCGGATAAAGCTGGCACGCATACAAAAAACAAAAAAAAAATCACATCACCTGAAAGATTTTGGCTTAGGGGCTGAGTGGCACTTTTTTTCCATGACTTAGGGGGCACAGTAAAAAAGTTAGCACCCCAGAGCTAGTCTGCCCTATGAGTAATTAAAAAAAAATATACTATTTCTTTTTTTTCCTGCTCAGGTTTTTTTTGTTTACTTTAATTTATAATTTGTTTTACTTTAATTTTAACTGGGAGCTGGATTCCATTTTTGTTTTGAGTTAGGACGGATAGATGTTGTAAAAGAGTTTATTAAAGCCGATGTAAGATGTTCGAAGGAGTTTTCGAAAATAGTCAGTAAAATTGCTTATTGCTTAGAGATAGCTTCTCTAATAAGTACAAAATGAAACAAATTTAGCGCTGCTACCATCATTTGTGAAAAATTTTGAATGACGTCGTATTTTTTGTCGTCGGGCAAGATTCCTTCGTCTGTGCATTTATGTCCTAGATAAAGGACTTCAAGCATAAAAAATTAGCATTTTTCGGGATGTAACTCTAGGTTTTTATGCCTACATTTCTTAGTTTTTGATCGTATGTTTTTCGGAACAACCAATGACTTTTAAGTCATCCATTTAAAAAAGCTTGCGAAGGTACTAGTCCGAGGAAAACTATAGTCATTGTTGGAGCACGACGCATAATATATTTTGTTAAATAATCCTAAATTTATAACCCGAATCGTAGATACACTTTACTGTAACTGAAACGAGCTTGCACGCTTGGCACTTATATGAACACAGAAGAACATTCTGTTTCATTGCTCTTTTTTGCACTCTATCTGCACATGGGCAGACACATCAACGGATACCCACACTCTCATAACTAGCGAATTTTGGATCTGCACAAGGGCATGTTACCTCCACTATTGGGTTGCACAGGGGCAAGACCATACATTTGGCGATCGTGACAGGACACCTGCAGGCTTGGATTGTACTGACATTGGAGGATCAGGAGGAATCCGTCGACTACAGAACTTCTGCAGATTGGACATCAATTGGATGCACATAACCTCACATCGGGTAGCTACACAGTTGAAGAAGCAGCCCGAACCGTAAGCTAAACCAACCACAAAAAGTCATTGTAAACCAGAATTCTTTAGAAAATAAAAGGCAATAGGCATTTTCATTGTGTTGAAAATTTGGCAAGTGCTATGAGCGAATTCTAACGTGGTTAAAGCTTTCACTCAAAGTTTACTCGGTAAAGCTAAGCTTTCATTTCGCTCAACGGCCTTAAAACTGTATTCACAATCGCTGTAATCTGCTCATCACCTGAGTTTGTAATTGATTTTGCTAATATAGTAATCTTCCCACAAGATGACAAAACCGCCGCTGGTGTGTCTCAGGCGCAAGCGCGCCGTGCTGAAATATAGTTTTAAGAGCAGCGAAAAACGATCTTTGGCCGCTACTGTCATCGATGCCATCACGGCGAAGTGCGGACTGCAAATGTTAGAGTCCTCCCATAGGCAATTGGCTCAAATTCAGATGAAAATCGAGGAGTTGGATCCAATGGAGAATTCTAGATCCCAACATGAAGGAGATTATATTGCAAGGCGTCCCGCGTTAAGCGTTGTGTCAGCCTTTCAAGTTTCAGATGCCAACTACCAAAAGGCTCTAAATCAGTTACAAGAGCGTTACGATAAGAAATTATTAAATCTTATTGAGCATGTCACCAGTTTTTAAATGCAATTCAACTGATCATAGCCCAGGATTATTTCCACTCTCATTCGAAAAGTTTCATAGCTGGGCAAAGAAAACTACTCTAAATGCTTAAATTGTTTACATAAAGGTCACATTGCAGAAATTTCGTTGTAGGACATGCCACGGATTACATCACTCCTCTTTGTATCGCTCATCCTAATAATAATAAGTTTGGCGTGTTGCATTCTGCTAGAGCTCTGCTAGACTCAGGGTCAGAAGTCAATTTTATGACGAAACTCTAGCGAAGACCTTCTCAGATACCATTTAGCGAAAGAATTTTGAGGTATCGCGAATTTGGATTCTTCGAGAGCATGTAAAGTTTTCTTTTGAAGCAACTATTCGGTTTCGGTTTTTGGCTGATGAGTGGACGCTTCAATTTTCAATCATGAAATCTATAGCTCAGCAGCAGCAAGAGCGCTGCTTAGATACATCGCAATGGTCAATCCATGAAGATATCGATTTGGCGTACCCACAATCTTTAAGGCTCACAAGACTGATATTTTGATCAGTACGCAGAAGTTTTTTGATTTGCTGACTGGTCAAGAGTTATCATTAGGACCGGGTTGATTGTTGGAGGGAAAATCGAAGACGGCTTACAACCAGGCAGAAGCGCACGGATTTTCTTGCAATGATTTTTAGACCCACGATCTTAACGATGCCCTAGCACGGTTTTGGAAAATCAAATCATTTGAGGAGACCAGCAAAAATAGGTTTACGCTTGAAAAAGATTAATGCATTCAACATTTCTTTAAGCACGCTGTTATTCTTGACTCCGGTCGAATTCAAGTCCTTTTGCCATTTGCGCAATCCCCAAATAATCTCGGAAGTTCTTTGGAAACTGCCAGACGGCGTTTCCATCAGCTTGAACGGTGACGAGGACGCCTACCTGTACAAAAGAAAATATACACCGAGTTTATGCAAGAATACATGGATCTTAATATCAACGAACCTCATTATGTCAAATCGCATCGAATTTGTCTCTGAACGACATCCTAATGGTTGGACCCACGATCCAATAAAATATGATTTTAACTCTGCTGACATTCAGACTACACAAATTCGTTTTCACAGCCGATTGATTCTAAAGACCGTAATTTTTAGCGTATTTTTTTGGGAGATTCAATTGATCAGCCCCAAAAGTTATTTCGGTTAATACTGTAACCCATGGCCAGGCAAGTGCCCCATTTTAGCAAGAGAAAATACTTCAAACCGAAAAAATTTTTCAACGAGCAGGTTTGAAGTTGTCAAAATGGAACTTAAGCGGTGAGAGTGATTTTTTAGGAGAATACCAATTCAAGGTAGATGATAAAGAAGTGACAAAGGCCTTGGAAATGTCATGGAAACCGCAACCGGATATATCTTGTTTCCGCTTTTATCTGCCGAATTCCGAAGCCTCTTCCAAGAGGTATGTTATTTCTGTCATTGCAAGTTTGTACGACATCCTTGGACTCCTAAGTCCAATCATTAACAGGTACAAAATTTTTGTACAAGAACTTTGGAGAAATAGTCTTGAATGATGCGCTGAAAGAATGATGGAGGCAAATCGAGCCTGATTTACACACTTTAAACCAAATTGAAATTCGAAGGTACGTCAATTCCTCGCTTAGTATCGAGTGCGAGATAAACGGGTTCGCAGACGCCTCAGAGCGTGCATACGGGTGCTGTATTTATATCCGATCATCACAACGAAAATAAGCTATTTCGCATTTAGTAATTGCAAAATCAAAGGTAGCGCCTGTTCAGACTATCTGTCTACCAAGACTTGAGTTGTGCGCAGCCTTGCTTTCTTGCGAAACATATGATAAATTCAAACATAAGTTTGAGAACATATCCAAGAAGGTTACTTTTTGGTCAGACTCGACAATTGTCTTACATTGGATTACAATGCGCACATCCCAGCTAATCGGGTGTCAACTATTCAAATAAAATCGGCGAACATCAAATGGCGACATGAGAACCCAGCGGTTATCGTTTCGCGATGATCTACAAAACCGCAGCCGCAGCCGATCTACAAAAAACAATCTGGTTCAACGGACCAACATTTTGTCGCTTTAACAAATACTCTTGGACAAAGGAAAAACCAATTGCCAACTCAGGGGACAAGGCATTAGAATTGCGAAAAGTGGTATCTTTTAAATGTGGCGATAGCAGAATCGAGGGAACTATAATTGAAAGGCTCATCAACAGAATTGTCCGGATAGTATCTTTCATGTTTCGAGTTTTTAACGGCGTTCCCCCCAGCAAACGAACTTGATGCCAATGAAAGGCATTTATTTACATCGTCTCCACAATTCAAAGCCAAAATTTTGCAACGGATTTAATTGGCATACAAAAGGGAAATCGTCTTAGTCCAAATCTTAGAAAATTGACTCCGTTCGTAGCTGAAGCTGATATTGGCAATCGATGAATAATTTGAGTCAGCGGACGTCTAGCAAACGCGCCAATCCCTGTCGATGCGAGATTCCCATTGCTTCTTCCTAGCGATCTTTTGTTCACCTAGAAGTACGTTGAACATCTTCACAAAGTCAATATGCAGGCCCCTAAGACTTCAAATGTGGATCGCAAATGCTCGTCGCATCATCGAAACGCCCCTTTCCCTGTTATATGGTGATTTTGCAAATTGTTTATGCCCGTGTACCCCTCAGCCCGGAGTTTCCACTTGTCCTTGCCACTCTGTAAGTACTCTGATCTCACACCCGACTCCCTGTAGGTGCTCATCAGCATATTTTCTCTTGGCAGGTTGCCTTTGTTGGCCACGAGTGCTCTTTCATACTCCAGCAGCTGTGCTTCCTGGTTTGGACCCCGATCCGGCGCGCGATCCCGTCTCCTCTTCTGGGCATGATGCCCTTCTCCGTGATGCTTGGCCTCTTTCGGTACAGCTCTCTTAGCTGTGCCCACTTCCCCCTTCCTTCGGCAGACTACTGCTGCGTCTTTCCAGGCAGTCCTAATCAAAACCTTGGTTCGTTCCTTTCCGCATTCGTTATCCTTGAAGTGTTCCTTGTACTGTATGATTGTATCGTAGTGCCTTGTAGAGAATCCTTCGAGATTTATCTGTGTAGCCTTTAAGAATCCTAGGAGTGATCCTCGGAGTCTCTCCTGATCCGCATCCTTGGAATTATCCTCGGGCTCTTTTCTTTGTATCCTTTGGGCATCCTTGGAGCTATCCTTGGACCCTTCTCCTCGCGTCCTTTGCATATCCTTGGAGCTATCCTTGGACCCTTTTCCTCGTGTGCTTTGGGTATCCTTGGAGCTATCCTTGGACCCTTTTCCTCGTGTCCTTTGAGACTCTTTGAAACTTTACTGTTGCCTTTTGTGTACCGTATCTGCTTGTAGCTGCTCGCTTGTGTTCTGTGTTTGTTGTTGTTTCAGCTCGCTCACGAGGATGGTCCTCACTTTTTTTGTGTTCACGTGCCGTATTTTGCAGATTACTGGTGACGCAAAATCCGTGACCTGGTAAGGCCCGTCGTATCTTGGGGCCAACTTTGCTGCGAACCCCTCAGCCGCCTTTGACAAATGATGTTCCTTGGCCCACACGACGTCCCCCACCGCTGGTGTCCATTGTCTCCTCCTTAGGCTGTAATGCCTAGCCTGATCCTGGGAGGCTCTCTCCAGATTCCGTCTTACAATCTCGAAGATTTCCCCGAGTTTGTTGGCCTTCTCCCCTGGGGTCTCAGTGGGTCGTCCTGTTCCCAAGGTCTCTCTGTCGTATAGGGTGCTCGGCAGTCTCGGTTCTCTGCCTTGAGTAATAAACGCCGGTGTGTATCCTGTGGATTCTGAAACACTCGTATTTATTGTCAGCATGATCTCAGGCCATTTCTTTTCCCAGTTTCTCTGATCCTCCCCTGTGAATTGCGCTATCATCGTCTTCATGGTCCTGTTTGCTCTTTCCGTCTGGTTCTCTTGCGGGGTATATGGGGCCGTGAACTGTTGCTTGGCTCCCATCTCGGCCAGGAAACTCTTGAAGATTTTGCTGTTGAACTGTACTCGGTTGTCCGCTATGACTACCTTCGGGACCCCAAACCTTGCGATGATGCGCTCCCTGAACGCTTTTTTTAGGGACTCGGCCGTCGTGCTCCGCAGCGGCACCAATACAGTCCACTTGGAGAACCTGTCTATCAGCACCAGCAGCATTTGGTTGCCGTGTTTTGAACGCGGCAGGGGTCCGACGAAGTCTGCCCATACTGTAGCCCATGGTTCCTCTGGCACCTGCGTTAGCATTTTCCCAGCTGCCTGCATCTGATTCGGCTTGAATTTGATACATGTTTCGCATGTTTCTCGTGCTGTTGTCCTTCTGCTTCCTACATGGCCAGCTGTCGGTGAGTCGTGGTTCTCTTTCAGCACCGCTTCTCGTAGAGCTTTCGGAACGCACATCTTCCACGTCGCGACATCCTCACTGCCTGCTCTGTGTGGAATGTTCCTGTACAAGGTGTCTTCCTCCATTACGTAGTCCGGGTACTTTTGTGGCTGGGTCCTAATCTTTCCGTGCATGTCCTGAATCCAGCTGCATGCTTCGGAGGCTTCCGCCGCCGATGTCTCCTTGATCCCTCGCAGTGTTACCGGTAGTGGCTACCTTGATAATGCGTCTGCCACCACATAAGTATTCCCTTCCTGTACGCTATTTCGAAGTCATACTGCTGCAACTCCAGGGCCCATCTGGCGATCCTTCCTAAAGGGCTCTCGATGTTGTTGAGCCACTTCAGTGCCATGTGGTCGGTTACCAGCTTGAAGTGGTACCCTTCCAAATATGGCTTCAGTTTCCGGATCGCCCAGACTATTGCCAAACACTCCTTCTCGGTCGTGGAGTAGTTTTTTTCAGCCCCGTTAAGCGTTCGGCTTGAGTAAGAGATCAGCTTTTCGCCACGCTCGGTTTCCTGGGTCAAAATGGCCCCAATACCGTAATCACTTGCGTCCGTTTGCAGGAAAAATAGTTTTTCAAAATCCGGGTACGCCAGTACGGGGTCTGCCACCAGCCTTGCCTTTACCTCTTCGAGTGCCGACTGATGTCCTGTGTCCACACCCACTTGTTGCCCTTGCGCAGCAGATCGTTGAGAGGTTCAGGTCCAAGCTGCTTATGTATCGTGCCTCTCTCAGCTGGTCGAGGATATAATTTATTCGAGGCAGCGGGTAGGCATCTACTATCTGATTTGGCGTTGATCTGCCTGAAGTCCACTTGCCCTAACCCTCACGATGGGAGAACTGTATGGGCTGGTTGAGTGCATCTATGCATCCCATTTCGAGTAGCTCGTCCACCTTCGCATTGATCTCCCCTTGAACTTTCTGGTTCTTGGGGTAGTATCGCTGTTTTATTGGTTTGTCGTCCTTCATCGTTATTTGAGGCTCTGCCATGTTCGACGTTCCTGTCATGGAAGCCTCTGTCACGATAGCCTCTCCTCGAGCCACCCATTGTATCGGTTCCTGGCCAGAAAGTGCCATCCTAACACCAATGAATCCACTACCCCTGGTAGTATCAGCAGGCTCATGGTTAGGCGCTTGTTCCCGAATGCGATCCCCACCTCCAACTGTTCATCGATCCCGCCGCACCTTCCGTCTGCCAACCTCACTTGCCGCCATGTCCTCGTAACCCTCCTGAGGGCAGTCAGGTTGACCGCCAGTTCCTTGCTTATAAAGCTCGCTGTTACCCCGGTGTCGATCGTGGCATTGTACCTGCCTCCCCCAATCTTCACCGCTGCGGACAACTGCTGCTCCTCCTCGATTAGCTCGCCCGATAGTTTGGAGAGGTAGCATCTTGCGACCCCCGCTCGCCTCTCTGCGGCTGAGGTCGCTGGGCATTTCCCGCCTGCTGGCAGCACTCGACGCTCCTGACACCTACTCTCCCGCACACCCAGCAAAACAACAGGCGTTGGAGTCGACATCCTCGTGCCCAGTGTCCGTGTCCGCCGCACCTTCGGCAGGCCTCATGGGGATCTGCAATGTGTGTCGTTCGCCGCGGCCTCTGTGTTGTGTTTGGCGGTCTCCACACTGTGTTCGCTGGTTGCATCTGTTGCTGCTGTGGTGTCGTCCATTGGCCTCCTCGTAGTGCTCCTGGTGCCTGCGTGTCTCCTGGCTATCTGTCTCCTCGAATCTTCTGCATGTGACCTGCGTTGGTGGTGACGACTTGGCCTTTGAGAACTTGTTTTCTTGTGCGAACGCTTCCCGCTCCTCTTCCAGTTCTTCGTATTCATCGGCTAATAGCATCAACGTGTCCAGGTGCGGCACTTTGTACGCCCTTAGGAAGATCCTTAAGCTTGGGGTGCAGTTTTCCTTGATGATCTTTAAGGTGTCTTTCGCCGAATAGTTTAGTTTTGCTGCTTTCGTTGCCTGACCAGATCCGACAGCCTTAAAAACAGAAGCTCTCAATGCACTCTGCCCAGGTTTTTTATTTATTGTTGGCGATAAACCACTTCAACGCCCAACTCGGAGGGTCATGTCTGGGTCTAAACCGTAGGTGTTGGCGGACCATTCGACTTGTTCCAGGAACTCGAACGGTTTCTCCGCCCGTCGAACCTGAAAGACCACTCGCGGACTTGTTTTGCGACCCTTGCATAATCCTCCTGGCTGTGTCTAGTGGTCAGCACCGTTGTCTTCCTGTCCTGGCTTGACTCTCTCCTTTGAGCCTCCCTTTGCAAGTTGTCGACGCTCAAGCTTGCTACTAGGTTATCCCCTTCGTCGTTCTCTGTCTCGGAGTAATACTCCGACAACGTCCTCCTCATGTCCTCTAATATGCCATCCAGGGCGACATTAAATCTTTGTGCGACCTGGGCGAAGTCCTCCTTCTTAAGGCGGTAAATCCACTTCTTTCCCATTCTGTTTATTTTGCTTTCACCGCTGGGACAATCTCGTTTTGGGCGCCAGATGTAACGAACTGATTTGTTTGCTTTCTGCTGGCTACGATATTTGTGCTGGTAGCTCAGTAGATTGTGTGTGTTCATCCCACCAAATTTATATAAACGTGCCCAGTAGTTCAGTGAGAAAGCACAGAATTCACGGGTTCCACTATTTATTGCGGGTATAACTGCAGTCGGCTTTATAATTAGCTTGGCTCGCTGTCTCCGATGGTACGGGTTGTCTCAATGTTCGCTCGCCTCGTTGACACGGTGTACCAGTTTTGTAGCTCCCTGAAGATCCTTGTCCGCTGCTTGTTCCTGACGCGTTCGGTGACTGCTCGGCCGCGATTTAGTTTGCTCTGGGGTCAGCCTTGCGAGCGTCACCGTTCTCAGACTAGGGTGAACAGACTGATGAGTTCTCCAGGATCACTCCTTTCGACACACGATCGCCTGTCTCTTGCTCTGTCCCGGACGGTCCCACGGGGGCTTCCGCTCAGATCGTGCGGACAGTCAAGGTGGAAGGCCAAGAAGCTGCCTCGCTCTTCACTTCGCTTCTACGAACGAACGTTCCCCCTAATCTCACCCTTTCCCGTACTGTCCGGGCCGTTCTTGCGGGCTCGATTCTCCTTGAGTGGCTGTTGCGGTGTGGTGTCCTGCTCGCTGGTGGCGGTGTCCTGCGAACTGCTCCTGACAGGGTGGCTGTACGTCTTGACTTCTGTGCTGTGTTCGTGGGCATACGCCGATCCGGGACTTCTCTCCCTTCTGGCTCGTGACTCTCGGGGCTCTGTCGCGCCTCTCCGGGACTTCTCTGCCTTCTGGATCGCTTAATTCGGGGTTCTGTTGCGCCGCTCCGGGACTTCTCTCCCTTATGGCTCGCCACTCTCGGGGCTCTGTTGCGCCGCTCCGGGACTTCTCTTCTTCTCAGTCTCCGGGACTGATCACTCCAGGACCTGCTCAACTCCACTTGGCGCACTGGGCTCACGCCGAGATACGTCCGCGTAGTGCTTGGGCGAGGTACACTGGGGCTCCACAGGCTTACCCCCGAGCTCACGATTTCAAGTCGCCGGCTTTTACTGTTCTAAGTCTGGTAGACCCTCCAGGCGTAACGCCAGGACTTCGTTGGCAGGATAAAACAGATGCCTTGACTTAGCCGTGTGGTGCCTCCTTAGACCTCAGTAGACCTCAGCCACCTGAGTCTCAGTTCGGAGATTCCTAGTAATCCCAATCCCGAACGTCTCGACGTGACAATCTTGCTTCTTGTAGGCTCCTACGGCGCTGCTTCCGACGACTCGCCCTGGGGTGGCGTTCGTTCGACTGCTTGTCTGAACTCTTGATGTTCGTACTTGACTGATGCTCTCGACTGACTGCTCGCTCTTGACAGACTGATCTCGACTGAATGATCGGTCTTGACTGACGAATCCCGCTGCCAGCGCCCTGCGGGTTTATATAGGGCCTCCGGGAACCTTTATTCCCCTTTTGCACACGGCCGCCAAAACTCTCGACACCGGGTCCAAAGTCCATGGCTCCTGTTTGACCCTCCTGTCCTTCACGCACTGCTTCCCGCCGACGTCCAGCCTGATGCTGCCGTCCCGCTGATTCCGGTGACGCATGTGGCATGCTTGTGTGCCGCACTGTTGCCGAGGTGTGGCACCTTCTTTCTCGGTCCAAAGTTCACGGCCGCGTCCAAAGTCCGGCTGCGTCCCGTTACTCCCTCTTGCACAGCGCGGCAAGTGGCAACGCCGCACCAGCGATATCGATATTTTGAGCAGGCCCTCTGGGTATCGATAGCTGATTAATATCGGTGCCCAGTGGGAACAGATGGAGGATCGGCGCGGGAGATTCGAAATTGCTATACGGAGGACGACCGGCGCTGTGAAAAGGAAACAAGATGGAAAGCGTCGAGGGAGCAACGAGGGAGCACCGAGGGAACCGGAACGAGATGCGCCCTGACTCAATGGCTAGGATATACAAGGGAACGCCAGAGAGTGGGAGCGCTGAGTTTTCTTTATCTTTCCCGAAGTAAGGGGGGAATGTGAGGAGTTGAATAACTCCCCACAAATCCCAGCAGCAGATGGCCGGCCGCTCACCAGGTACGCGGCGAATTCGCGTAGTGGCGGCGCGGCGGAGATCGAGGACGGAGAACGAGAGAGTTTGGAGATCGAGGACGGAGAACGAGAGAGTTTGGAGGTCGAGGACGGAGAACTTGAGAGTTTGGAGAGGAAGAGAGTTTGGAGAGAAAGAGAGTTTGGAGAGAAAGAGAGTTTGGAGAGAAAGAGAGTTTGGAGAGAAAGAGAGTTTGGAGACAAGCGAATTTTGAGAGCGAGAGAGTTTGGAGAGCAAGAGGGTTCGGAGACCAAGAAAGTTTGAAGACCAACAATGGAGGCGGAGAGAGCGGAGACTTGGCGGGCGGAGCGAGAGTGCCGTGTGCAAAAAGGAGTAACGGGACGCCGCCGGACTTTGGACTTTGGAAAGAGGGTGCCACATCTCAGCAGCGGTGCGGCACACAAACATGTCGCATGCGTCCCCGGGATCAGCGGGACGGCAGCATCAGGCTGGACGGCGGCGGGAAGCAGTGCGTCAAGGACAAGAGGGTCAAACAGGGACCATGGTTTTTGGACCCGATGTGGAGAGTTTTGGCGTGCCGTGAGCAAAAGGGAAATAACGGTTCCCAGAGGCCCTATATAAACCCGCAGGGCGCTGGCAGCGAGATCAGTCAGTCAAGATCAGTCATCGAGAAGAGTCAGTCAAGTGAAGAGCATCCAGTCGAGATCAGTCAGTCAAGAGCAGTCATCGAGAAGAGTCAGTCAAGTGAAGAGCATCCAGTCGAGATCAGTCAGTCAAGATCAGTCATTCAAAGTCAGTCATCCAGTGGAGAGCATACAGTCAAGAGCGAGCAGTCAGTCGAGAGCAAGGAGTCGTCGGAGGCAGCGCCGTGGGAGCCTACGAGGAGCAAGATCGTCACGTCGAGACGTTCGGGATTGGGATTACTAGGAATCTCCGAACTGAGACACAGGTGGCTGAGGTCTAAGGAGGCGCCACACGGCCACGTTCTGTTCTGTCCTGCCGACAGGTACGCCTGGAGGGTCTGCTAGACTGAGATCGAGAGTAGCAAGCCAGAAGGGAGAGAAGTCCCGGAGCGGCGTAACAGAACCCCTAGAGTAGCGAGCCAGAAGGGAGAGAAGTCCCGGAGCGGCGCAACGGAACCCCTAGAGTAGCGGGCCAGAAGGGAGAGAAGTCCCGGAGCGGCGCAACAGAACCCCTAGAGTAGCGAGCCAGAAGGGAGAGAAGTCCCGGATCGGCGTATACCCTCGAACCCAGCACAGAAGTCAAGACCTACAGCCACCTGTCAGGAGTAGTTCGCAGGACATCGCCACGAGCAAGCGGACACCGCACCGCAACGGCACGCAAGGAGGATCGAGCCTGCAGGAACGGCACGGTCAGTACGTGGAAGGGTGAGGCTAGGGTGAAACGTTCGTTTACACGAGGTACAGAAGCGAAGTGAAAAGCGAGGCAGCTTCCTGGCGTTCTGCCTTGACTGTCCGCACGATCTGAGCGGAAGCCCGTGGGACCATCCGGGACAGAGCAAGGGACAGGCGGTCGGGTATCGAGAGGAGTGATCCTGGAGAGCTCGTCGGTCTGTTCACCCTAGTCTGAGAACGGTGACGCTTCCCTAAGCCCGCACGGCTGACCCCATAGCGAGTCTGAACCGTGGCCGAGCAGTCACCGAGCCAGCCACGTCAGGAGCAATCAGCGGTCAAGGATCTTCGAGGAGCGACAAGACAGCCAGCCACGTCAGGAGCAGTCAGCGGTCAAGGATCTTCGAGGAGCGACAAGACAACCCACACCGTCGGAGACAGCGAGACGAGCAAGTTATAAAGCCGACTGCAGTTATACCCGCAATCCGAACCCGAGAATTCTGTGCTTTTTCACTGAACTACTGGGCGGTCACGTTTATATAAATTTGGTGGGACGAACACACACAATCTACTGAGCTAGCCGCACAAATACCGTAGCGAGCAGAAATCGAAGAAATCAGTTCGTTACAATATAAGAGCACATAGGATAACCATATCTAAAATAAGAATATACAATAATATATAATATAATATAATATACATTAAATAGAAAAACAAATTAAAAAACAAAAAAGAAAATGTAATATTATTGCTATAAAGAACATCGTTACGGTATTTGTGCGGCTAGATCAGTAGATTGTGTGTGTTCGTCCCATAAAATTTATATAAACGTGACCCAGTAGTTCAATGAGAAAGCACAGAATTCAGGGGTTCGTTGTGGGTTTATTGCGGGTATAACTGCAGTGGGCCTTACACTTTGCTTGTCTCGCTGTCTCCGACGGTATGGGTTGTCTCAATGTTCCCTCGCCTCGTTGAAACGGTGTTCCAGTTTTTTCGCCCCCTGAAGATCGTTGTCCGCTGCTTGTTTTTGACGCGTTTGGCTCGGTGACTGCTCGGCCACGATTCAGACTCGCTATGGAGTCAGCCGTGCGGGCTTAGGGAAACGTCACCGTTCTCAACCGTTCCTGCGGGATCGATTCTCCTTGCGTGGCTGTCGAGGTGTGGTGCTACTGACTGGGTGTTTGTACGTCGCGTGACTTCTGTGTTGGGTTCCTGGGCACACGCCGATCCGGGACTTCTCTTCCTCCTGGCTCGTTACTCTCGGGGTTCGGTCGCGCCGCTCCGGGACTTCTCTCACTTTGGGCTGATCGCGCCAGGACCTGCTTACCTCTACTTGGCGCACTAGGCTAAAGCCGGGACACGCCAAAGTAGGGCTTGGGGCGAGGAACACTGGGGCTCAACAGGCTTACCCCCGAGCTCACGATTCCTCGTCGCCGGCCTTCACGCTCTAAGTCTGGTAGACCCTCCAGGCGTAACGCCAAGACTTCGTTGGCGGAAATGAACAGACCGCCTTGACTAAGCCGTGTGGTGCCTCCTTAGACCTCAGCCACCTGTGTCTCAGTTCGGAGATTCCTAGTAATTCCAGTCCGGTACGTCTGGACATGACAATCTTGCTCCTTGAAGGCTCCCACGGCGCTGTTTCCGACGACTCGCCCTGGTGTGGCGTTCGTTCGACTGCTTGTCTTAGCTCTTGATGTTCGTACTTGACTGATGCTCTCGACTGACTGCTCGCTCTTGACAGACTGATCTCGACTGAATGATCGGTCTTGACTGACGAATCCCGCTGCCAGCGCCCTGCGGGTTTATATAGGGCCTCCGGGAACCTTTATTCCCCTTTTGCACACGGCCGCCAAAACTCTCGACACCGGGTCCAAAGTCCATGGCTCCTGTTTGACCCTCCTGTCCTTCACGCACTGCTTCCCGCCGACGTCCAGCCTGATGCTGCCGTCCCGCTGATTCCGGTGACGCATGTGGCATGCTTGTGTGCCGCACTGTTGCCGAGATGTGGCACCTTCTTTAGCGGTCCAAAGTTCACGGCCGCGTCCAAAGTCCGGCGGCGTCCCGTTAATCCCTCTTGCACACGGCACTGTCGCTTCGCCCGTCAAGTCTTCGCTCTCTTTTTCTCCATTGTTGGTCTCCAAACTCTCTTGGTCTCCGTCCTCGATCTCCAAACTCTCTCGTTCTCCCATCGCTCTTCGCCCCGCCGCCACTACGCGAATTCGCCGCGTACCTGGTGGGCGGCCAGCCATCTACTGCTGGATATGTGTGGAGTTATTCAACTCCTCACAACACATACTCGTATGCTGAATCTGACAGGTTACTAGATATTTGAAAAGCTTTGGTATCGCAGACAGCTTGGCAATACCTCGGTAGTTACCAACATCAGTTTTAGAACCTTTCTTGTGAAGAGGAATTAAAAAAGATGTCTTCCAAACACTTGGAAAGAATGACAGTTGCAATGAGAGGTTAAATAGAAAAGTGATTGGGCCGCAAAGAGATGCAGCACACTGTTTGAATATGCAACTCGGAATTTTATCCGGACCTGCAGA
Organism: Drosophila biarmipes; assembly: GCF_025231255.1. Classification (NCBI taxonomy): domain Eukaryota; kingdom Metazoa; phylum Arthropoda; class Insecta; order Diptera; family Drosophilidae; genus Drosophila; species Drosophila biarmipes. The sequence goes on from NW_026114539.1 coordinate 1,082,684, forward strand.
GAAAGACTCGTCAATAGTCAACATGCCATTTTGAACGTCACTGATTTTAAATGGTGGGATACTAGTCGATTTTCTATAGGAGAAAAAAGAGTATGTAGATTGAAAGGAAGTAGGAAAGAGGTTAGAAATGTTAATATCGGAAGATTCTGAAAGATTACCCAAATGGAGACATGGCGGAAATACATTAGATTTTCTTTTAGAATTTACAAAGGATTAGAATTTTTTAGGGGCAGATCTGATATTTTGTCTACATTCAGTAACATACTCAGCATAACATTTATTTTTGTATATTACGAAATTAGACTGGGCAATAACATATTGGGAAAATCTGTGGCGGACCCGGATTTTTTATATCTTTTAAAAAGACGTCATTTTGCGTTTTTATTGTAGAACAAATGCCTGGAGAACCAAGCAGGCTTTTATGAGTTTCCAACGGTAACTTCGGGGACAAAGGTATCTAAGGCAGAGCAAACCGATTCATTAAACCAAAGAAATGCGCTATCAAGGTCAGTGAACGAGTATAAGGTCGACCAGTTTGGGCGGTCAAAGCTGGAACTCAATCCCATATAGTCAGTTTTCCTAAAACACTTAACCCGTTGTGAGGCAGATTGTTTCGTAAATTCAAAATTTATATCAACGCTTAGACATAGAGCAGGATGGTACGAATCTTCCGGTGTGGACACAGGATCGCATCTGGAAACAGTTGCCACAGACACATCGCTAACAAAAATGAATTAACTTGTCCAAGTGACAAATTAGTTAACCCATCTATAAATTCTTGTTGATTTTCAGGGAATAAAATATTAGAGTCTGAGTTAGCAAGCCATGAACGATGAGGTAAATTAAAATCACCCAGGAGAATAAGTTGATCGGCGTCACCAACAGCTAAAGAAACAACAGAAACAGCTGAAAGGTGATGAAGATAAATAGCAGGATCAGAGCTAGGGGGTATGTAGGAGCAAGTAAGGAATACATTATATTTATTGGTCGTAACTTTAACTGCTATAAATTAAACGATGTGCATATTATCGTAAGGAATAAGTTCAGAAGAATGAGAGTTTAGTACCGCAATTAGAACGCCACCGCCACGAGTTGGGCGGTCTAATCTGTAAATGGCAAACTTGTTAACGAATATTTTTTGATCATAAACAGTTGTTTTGAGCCAGGTTTCAGTCAAAGCAATAATGTCAAAATCCAGCAAGGTGATGATAGAGTAAACTCTTTTTAGTTCCCAATAGACTACGAAAATTCTGATAAGTAACAGATATTGAGCGATTTAGTTTTTTGCATCAACAGAATTGGGAACCTGATGTATTCGTGCATTATAGTGTTCTCCGGCCAAATTGTGGGATCTAAAGCGTTAAAAAACATAGATTCTGGAGAAGTAATTTTAAAAAAAGAGATATCACGTAGTTGTTTGAAATTAAATTTAAAGGTTGTGCATCCATTTTTGGCACAGGTAGCTTTTAACACAGTCAGCAGTGGCTTCCGGATTGAGACGAGAAACAAAGACCGACCTATTAGGTGCAATGCCTCTGAGAGGAAGATCCGCCGCATTGGATCTGGGAGCCACGCCAGATAGTGGGATAGCACTGAAGGGTTGATTAGCAGCCGGTTGGCTCGAAGGAAGCGTGGCCGGTGCGATTGTAGTAGCATGATCTGGGTTTATTTGTAGTGAGCCAGGGCAAGGTGCTAACTGTTGAGGAGTTGAAGAGCGTTCTGCAGTCGTACCGGGCTCAGATCTAGGTAAGGTGTTGTTAAAGGCGAAGCTAGACTGCAATCCCGATGTGCCCGCTCCAGCTAAGTTGTTGACAGCCAGAGAAATTGAGTCTCCATAATTGAGAAGCCTTCAAAGCTGCTGAACAGCTGTTTACGGAATTCTGTAAGCGCCTCCCTTGTTTGCCTCATGAAGGCTTTCATCTCCTGAGTAAGTACGAGGCACGAACGGCAGAAACAAGTTAAGCCGCATTTCTTCGAGATCAGATCAACTACACGGCCGTTTTGACCCATTCCTGCGCATTTTACATGAGCGCAATTGTCACAAAGCCAACAAAACAAATAATTATCTCCAATGATAACACCATTGAACTCTCATTTCTTTGCGGAACAGATGACGACACTCATTTTAGTGATTGTTTGGACACTATGCAGTTAAGAGGCAGTTAAGAGAATCTTGCAGAAGAGCAGGCCGTGGGAGATTAAAGAGACACGCAGAACACCAGGTAGTGACAGATACGGTGATGGGAGAGGCGACGATTCTGAGAGCCAGTTCGAAGATCGGCAGCAAGCAAGGCGATGAGGGAGGTGACCCACTCGAAGTAAACGGAGAGAGGACCGTTAGAATATAAAAAAATGTAATAAAATAAATAATACAAAATTTAAAAATTTCAACATAAAATATAGTAATAATGAAACTGAATATTTATTTAAATTTGAATTAAATTTATTACGATTTGTAATTATTTGTCTTCATACCATCTGAGTCGACACAAATGTTAGCATATAAGTTAAACTATCAAAATTTTACAATTGTGACTAGCGCCTTAATTTATAAATTATGTTTCATGTTTGTAGCTCTGGGATAAAATAAATACTTATAGGCATTGATGAAACGATCCATTTTTATGAAGCACTTTAACCAATTACACTTGTAAAGTCAGTTAAAATATTTTTAATAGTCTACACTTTATAATAAAATAATAATATTGACAAAATATTCATATTTAGACATTAGTTTTATGTTAAACTCTATAATTAAAACTACTATTGTGTTAGTTATAGTTAACAGCATTGACATTACACCATTAGGTAATTGTATATTTGCCTCGACTATAAGATACCCGTAACTCAGCTTGAGGGAGCAAAATGAAAATGGTGATATATAAGCAGCAAAAAAATATTGTAAAGCGGCAGACAGTTTTAAGAGTTTTAGCCGTTTGTGGGCGTTAGAGTGGGCGTGGAACATTATTTTTGGGTCAATCGATAGGTATTGATGAGATAAATACATTATAAATAAATAATATTTTATTTCTATCTAATTTCTATCTAATTTTTTGCTGATTGTGTGCGTTTTAGTGTGGTCGTGGCACTCCGCTGAAAAAAACTTGCTCTGCGTAGGATGCCCAGATCCTGATCAAGAATATATATACATTATGGGGTCGTCAAAGAGTCAGAAAAAGTTCATACTCCTTTTACTAACAGCTTATCAGATAAAATACAACTGTACTAGAAACGGTTATTCATTTATTTATTAATTTTTTTAGGCTATGCGACGCCTTGGAACAATTGTATGCAGATTTTTTTTCTTGGATGCACGTACGAAAGCTATCGATGTTCACCCGACCGACACGGCCGGTGATGCTGTCCAGAAACTCGCTGAAAAACTAAGCTTAACTACAATTGAAGGTTGGGCAATATATCAGTCTCGTCCAGATGGTGAAGAACATATAAAAAGTCATGATTACTTGTATGATATTATATCAGCATGGGAACTAAATCAAACTTCGAGTTTTACTTTAAAATGCCAAGCAAATGGATCTTCATCAGGAGAAAATCGTTTTGTATTCAAAAAAAGACTTTTTAAATCAACCCATGAACTTTCACAAGATCCTGTTGAAGTGAGTATGTTGTATTCACAAGCAGTTCACAGCGTTGTTAAGGTATGTAATATACAATGTTCACAGCAAATTAAGTGGGTATAATGTAACCTGTTATACATAATATTTCGTTAATCTATGTATAAGTACTTGCCATCATATGCTATCACATCATGATCAATACCACTATTTATCAATTTACCAAAAAACAGTTTAGAATTAAAAATACGTAAGTCAAGTGCCTTAAATTAGGGAGATTATTCGTGCGGAAAATCTATCCGCTTTATATGGGCGGCATTATTATTTTATCGTCATGAGCGTTTGTGGTCGCCATAGTGTGCGTGGCAAACTTGTTTTTTAATGTTTTTGAATTAAGAACATTTGGTCATGGAAATGAGTTTTTATACACTGCAGAAAGTATAACATTTTCATTCAGAAGTTTGCAACGCAGTGAAGGAGACTTTTTTGACCCTATAAAGTATGCGGCCGTTCCCTTACAAACCGAACCCTTTTTTTAAGTTGACATTTTTGATTTGCCTGAAACTATTTTTACGTATGTTTTGGAATGGTATATTTCAGGATTTGGCCGAAAAAACGAGTATATGATTCAAATGCAGGCATATTTTAAAATAAAACAAAAAATTTGTTTTCGGTAAAAATTAAAAAAAAAATTGTAAATTAAAATTTGTTTTTATTATTAGGAAATAAAAAATTGTGTGTTTAATTTTTTTTAAGTAGAAGTTTTGTAGGATTTTATGCAAAATACATGAAACTAATCCTTTTGAAAATAACTTTTTTTTTATTCTTGTTCAGTCCAGATGGACTATCTTGTCTATCCGTTTCCACATAAACTATTTTATTAGTTTTTTAACTTATGGTATGAAACTTTCTAAAGTCTTACTTATATTGACCCCATAGATTATGTAAATTCTTGATCAGTCGACGAGTCGATTTAGCCACGTCCGTCCATTTGCCTTTCCGTTTTAACGCAAAAAAGTCTGTCAGGTTTTAGGCCAACGGGATAAAAAGTTTCCTAAAGTGTTATTTTCATAGCAGGTTGAATATAGTCGTAAAAAACCAGATCAGACACCTTTTTTAACAAAATATTTGGTTAAAAATTTAATAAAAATAATATCTTTGGCGTTTTTTGACAAAATCAAATTTTAAAATGAACATGTCTGTCTGAACTCTGTGATCTCGGAAACTAAAAGAGCTAAAAAGATTATTTAATCGTGGTACCGTAGCCCCCTTTTTTATAATATTTTGTAAATGTTTAAACGAGATTTTGCTTCTATAATTAAAAACCCTTTACATTTTGTTGAATGAATTTTCTCATATAAAAATATTTAATTTAAAATACATATATATTTATTTAAATTTTGTTTAATTTTATTAAATTGTATTATCTAATAATACCGGTTACTCGTAGGGTAAAAAAGATTCGTCGGAAAGTATGTAACAGGTAAAAGGAAGCGTTTCCGACCCCATAAAGAATATATATTCTTGATCAGGATCACTAGCCGAGTCAATCTAGCCAAGTCTGTCCGTCCGTCTGTCTGTCTGTCCGTTTCTGCGCAAACTAGTCTCTCAGTTTAAGGCTATCGGGCTGAATTTTTACCAAAAGTCTTATTTTTATTGCAGGTAGTATATAAGTCGGAACCAGCCGGATCGGACAACTATATCTTATAGCTCCCATAGGAACTATCGGGGAAAAAATTAAAAAAAATTATATCTTTGGTGCTTTTTAACATGTAACCTTCTACACTTGGAAATAACATTTTTTAGTTGGTTTTGAATTTCGAATTAAATTTTATTTAATCGTATGACTATATCATATAGCTGCCATAGGAACAATCGAAAAATTGATAGAAACAAATTAAAGCTTCGGTGTTTTTTGACATATAACCTCCCATTCTTGGAAATAACATTTTTTATGTAGTTCTTAATTTAAAAATAAATTTGATCAAAATCGGCTGCCGTAGGAACGATAGGAAAATTGGTGGGAAAATAATATGAAACAAATTATATCATTGGTTTTTTTTAAATATAACTTTCAACGCATGAAAACAACATTTTTTAATTAGTTCAAATTTCGAATTAAATTTTATCAAAATCGAACGACTATATCATATAGCTGCCATACTAACAATTAATTATATCTTTTATGTTTTTTAACATATAACCATTAACAAATTTTCAATTTAATTTAATTTAATTTAATTTGACGACTGTGTCATATAGCTGCAATAGGAACAATCGTTTTTTGTAATATTATCTTATAATATTGGGAATATCATATTTTATATTTTCAAGACTTTTGAATTAATTTTAATAAAAATCGGAGGATAAAGTTATACAAACATTTAATCCAGAATGTAAGGTGCCACCTACACGTCGATTTCAGTAGGCAAATGGTACTTGGGTCAATAAAGAATTAAAACAGCCACATTTTAATGGTAAATTATATCCTTTGTCCAAAAAAGTCTGCGGCGGAAATCATAAATTTCTTACCCATACATAATTCTTCTTCGGGAGTGGTAACCGCTCTAACGCGTCCAAACGGCTAAAACGCTTAAAACTGTCTGCCGCCAACATAACATATACCGAAATAGATGGTAGATGGCACTTTACAATAATCCTTTGCTGCTTATATCTCTCCATTTTCAATTTGCTCAAGCTGAGTATTGGGTATGTGATAGTCGAGACATTCAACAATAGAGTTCTTAACGGGATTTGTGACGTAAGGGGTAATAAAATTGTTTGGGCCATATTTTTATAGATCCAAGCACACCCCTGGCTTTATTAACCGCAGTGGTAATGTGGTCAGAAAATGAAAGTTTTTCAGCCATATATTCACGAAGGTGATCAACATGCGTAATCCTTTCTAACTCATTACCATTGATAGTGTAATCGGGTTAGTAGGAGTTTACATGGAAAAAGGACATTACTTTGCATTTTGAAATACCTCTGTACCTATATAATTCGTTGAATTTACTTCCCTTTTTATGAAGCCGGAACGACTCCTTCCATCTGTGAGGGAAATCAAACGTTTCTGAGCACAAAGTAAAAAGTCCAGGGACTCCGTCAGGACCCGGAGAATAGGCTGGTTTGACCCTTTGCAAATCTAAAAGATGTGAGCTTTCCCTTATAACAGGAAAAACAATAAATTTTGATTAAGACAATAGTTGATTAAAGAAACTGTTCAAAAATATTGAATTTTTAAATTTAAGATATGATAGGTTACTTGCAGATCCGCTTTGTGGTAACAAAATTATAAAACTTTTTTGGATCCAGTGAAGACCCGGTCTTGCAAAGAGCTAAATAGTTTTTGTAACACTGGGCAGCTTGTAAACCGGAAGCTCTAAACATTTTATAGACCTTACTTAGACCTTACATATTTAAATCGTGCCAATTATTTATTAAACTTCGGAGGTTGGTTTGAAATTTTAGGACAATATATAGAAACGCATGTATCAAAAACTGTGTTAAACGAATTATAAAATATATTACCAGCTCAGTTATGTTAGTAGATAATCACAGATAAGACCAATCCAAATAAGCTATAAGGTTATAAATGAGTGCAAAGTTTGCTCTACGGAAGCAGAGAATGCGTGTGGCTGATTTCTAATAAACCACGCTCTTTTCTACCCATGTCAATAGTCAGCTCCAGAGTTAGGTGATACAGGTCTTTTGGTAAAGTAATTTGGAACATTATTTACTTAAGACAATGAAATATCAAGCAAACCATCAAGAAAATCATGCTGCGTTAAAGGTAACAATATATTAAAATTTTCGACGGTGGACCTTGTCGCCCTAGGTTTATTAAAGTCACCCAAAACTATTAACTGATCCCTTTCTGATAGTTTACTTGAGATGAACTGGATAGTGGACAAATAATTCGGCTATATTGCCAATTCGGATGACGGCGTGATATAGGAATATAGTATTTATATAGTTAGTCAGTTAATAGCCGGAAGGGATAGTATTACGCACAGAATTTCAATGTCATTTTGTTCGTCGAACGTTCTTACTTTAAACGTGTATTCTGAGTCAACTCCAATCAAAACTCCGCCTCCACGTCGGGACAGACGATCAAGCCAGAGTTGTGTTCTTACTTGACTTCGGAACTAAGAACTTTGGGTTTTAACCAGGTTTCTGTAAGCATAATAACATTTGAAGGAATGAAAAATGATTAGTATGAATTTGTTCAATCGACGTTGTAATGTCCTGTATTCTGTTAGGAAAGCAGAAGAAAAGAATCAAGTTTTTGAAATAGATAATGATGTAGATGTAGATGGGTTGGGGCTACTAACTTCCTTTGAACGAAATTTCTTTTCTTTAGCTTCGTGCTCTTTAACAAAAATGCCTACCGGCCAAAAATTGGCTGTGCACTTAGTTGCAAAATGAGCACAGGAAACTCTTCCATAGCATATGGAAAATTAAATTGTTTAATTGTTCAACTTTCTTACGGATATAGGCCGTAGTGTCCAAAAATTGTTTTCCGCTGCGGTACACAGCTTACTGTTTTAGGTACCACACACGTAACTGGTTTAAGAAGGGGAGCCGCCACGATAAAATTGCTTAACTGCTATCCTACATAAAATTTTATTTCGAGGAAGAAAAATTAGACAGATGATAAAAAATGAAAAAAAACCTACAAGAAGAGTTATACATTTTTCTACGCTACCCGGAGTGCCCACCATATCATGATCCATTTGTCCACTGGCTCGTCCAAAGGATCCTTTAGAGTATATGGGAACTTTTAGTTATGCTTAATATTTAATTTTTATTTAAAACCAAATAAGCCGAAGTTTGTATACCTTTGCAGTTATTAGAAATAATTAACGTTAGTAACACCATGATTAATTTTTAAGGATTATATTTTTCATTATTCTTCTCAACGTTTCTTTCACAGCTATATGTTAGAGTCCTACGATTTTTTAAATTCTATATTCTTAAAAATATAAAAAATTATAAGATAATAAGATAAATAAAATAATATGTCAGAAAGCACCAAAGCTATAATTTGTTTCATATTATTTTCCCACCAATTTTTTCAACTTTGCTGTGACAGCTGTATAATATATATTTTGATAAAATTAAATTCGATATTCTTCTGACTGAAATCATAATATTCTCTGCAAGGATATAAATATATTTTTTCTCCTAAGCTGACCCAATTCATTGTTTTTAATTCATGTTTTCTTTTAAACTTACTAGCTATAATTTTATTATTAAGGATAGGAATAGCTATTTATTAAGCATAGATAATTCAATTTTTACTTTTATTTAATATTTCATTTTCATTTAATACACGCACGAAAGCTAGTTTTTTGTATATTAAAGACTTACTTTTAAGAATTACTTTTATTTAATATTTCATTTTCATTTAATACACACACGACAGCTTGCTTTCTTTCATATTATCAGTTGATTCTCATGTTATGTTCGCAACTTTTAATTTCTTTAACACTTTTTCCTTGTTTGCCTTAATTATACCCGTTACTCGTAGAGTAAAAGGGTATACTAGATTCGTCGGAAAGGAAAAAGGAAGCATTTCTAACCCCATAAAGTATATATAATTTTGATCAAGATCAATAGCCATCAATAGGTAGCGGCGTTGCCACACCGGGTCCTGAACCTCGATATAACCTATTTATTCTTAATGCGGCTTAATATCTATTTTACTTCAAGGTATTTCTCTTAAAGTAGTAATAATGATTGTGGCGAATGCACCCTCTAGGCGGGTATTTTAGCTCCTTTGCTCTTCTAGCATTTAAAATGTCTTGGATTAATATCGGTTAGCATTGTCACTCCGTGTCCTGAACCTAGATATAACCTTTTTATTCTTAATGCGGCTAAATTTTGATTGTACTTCCCTTAAAGCTATTATAACAGAAGTAATAATGATTGTGGCGTATGCGCCCTCTCGGCGGGTTCGTCACAGTATTAAGCGCTGCGGTTGTAGTCCGTCGGAAACTATAAAGGCTAGAACAGTCAAACGTGGCATGCGGATTCCTAGTCTTCCTGCACACCGCAAGCGCTCACACTGTAACCTCTACACTGAAATGTGTTTATCTCACAAATACCCACGCCCACTCTAACGCCCACATACGTCTTAAACGCTTAAATCTGTCTGCCGCCCACATAACATATACAGAAATAGCCGGTAGGTGGCGCCCTAAAATATCGCTTTTCTGCTTAATATCTCCATTTCCCTTTTGTTCCGTTTTTCCTCTTTTTTTTAATATAAATGTTTTAGGTCTATTTTATATTTTGCTCTCTTTGGTAAAAGAAAGGACAACTACAGCGATGCCTACGCTCAGAAAGAGCAGGTCAAAAGAGCTGTCAACGCTAAAAGAGAGTTAGGCACGCACTCTAGTGGCTAAATTATTCTATTGAATAATTAACAAATTAAACTATTTTGTTATTTTTGGCCCTGATGTTATATACCCTAACACCAATTTATTAGTCTACCAATTTCATTTATTTAATTCTGATTATTGAAAGGTTTAAATTGCTGAAAAGCAACAGAACTGGCGAGGAAGGGACGTCTATTGCTCTTTGCATATTTTATTTTCTTTGTGCATTTTTGTACGCCAAAAGACAAGTGATATTGGGGGAGAAGGACCGAATTCCGTGCATGTAAAATTGGCAGGCTAAATCTTTACAGCGCTGCAAATATTTATGTTATGCCATTAAAAAAATATGTAGTTTACTTATGTTGTTTGTATGTTTAATCAATGCCTTTGATTATCAAAATTATAGCCATTTCACAATGCCCACAAACTGCCCAAGGAGTTGAGAAAAGCATTGACACCAGACGTCAGTCTGACAATGTATACATACATCATTTTTTACTGCATGTAAATAGTTGCAAGTTAAAAAGCTGAAAAGAAGCTATTTGACCAAAAATTTTATTGAACAACTAAAGCAAGAATTTAAATTTAGGAAAACATTATAGTCTTGAAGATTGTTTCTGTTAAGAAAACATACATAAATATGAATGTTTTTGGCCTATTTTATTTTTGCTACTCTTTCTTGGAGCTGGCTGAAACAAGAGCGATTCTAGAGAAAGGAATACGAAAAGCGCCCCACTAAGATAGGGTAAAGTACGCGGCTTATAGAATAGGTAGAACAGGTTGTAAAACCGACAAATTATTCTTCAAATTTACGAAGTTGGAATGATGAAAATTCGAAACAAAATTTAAACTTGCTTACGTAAGCACAGCGCCTCCAGAGCGATAACAGCTGCTAACGTACTTGATGAAGATTTCATGGGCAACTTAATTAGCCATGATGATGGATATCGAGTTCTTAAGGATATGTGCACTTTTTTCTGCTCATTGGGAACTTTATTTGCAAAGGGCAAATATGAGTATCCAGTTAATTTTTGGCCTTTTTGCTTGCTGTAGCTACATAATTAATTATAATCCAAAAGGGGTATATCGAAATTAATGCGGGAAGCAGGTTATTATATTCGAAGAAGCAATTTAAGCATTCGTCAAAAGCTACAGGTTCTTGGACAAAAATTTTTTTTGGGCACTGAGATCTCTGTTTAGGAAGCCGTATATTGTTGGCGTTAACAGAAACTAGCAATAAATGCGTTTATATCAATAGCTTCCTCCAGACCTACAAGTGTCCTGCAAAATATGCTTCAGAATTCCACTGACATCAGACAAAAAGGTTTGCTGGACGGATACGAACAAAGACCAGATTCTCATGAAGGCCTGTGTTTAGCCGACTTTGCTGTAAACTATGAGTTTTCAAAAAGCCGTGGAAGAACTCGTCAAGGGGCAAATAGTGACAATGAAGCTAAAGAAAAAAATTTTACGAGAAGTTTATCTCGCGCTTCGCGACTTTAGTGATTTTATTAGAGAAAGGAATAGAGCCATTATTATTAGGTACAGCCCGTTCAATAATAACACGGTTAGGCAGAATTATTTTTGATCATTAGTTATGCTTTATTCTCCGTGGAGAATGAAGAGTCTGAAGAGCCAATTTTAATAGATATACTGCTATAGAAAGTTTGGAAGAAGCGCTTAGAAGGGCCATAGAGGCAGAGGGCAATAATAAGGTATATATGGTTGAGAAGGCCGCAGTTTGAGGAGTTTAGGGCCTTACCTTTCAGAAAATAAATTCTCAAACAAATGTTTTAAGCTTAAAAAACGATGTTCAAGAAGTTGATCAGGATATAAATAATATAATAAAGCATGTTTTGCATAATGCAAAAAGAAATGCTTTTTTTATGAGTTCGTAGGAGGCTGAGCAGACTTCGGTAAGAGTAGACTTATTTCTGTAATGGTAGAGCAGGATGCGACCCAACTTCTACTAAAATATTATTGTGTGCTCCCACAGGGAAGGCTGTTTTCATTCCATGTCCCGTTAATTAGGCTGCATTAAGGAGCTGATTTGTAAAAAAAATGTAAATTTTGGATTTATTGATCTTGAAGAAATTATGATAGAATAAATTTCTATGGTCGGCGCAACAATGTTTTCCCATTCGGACTCACGCCTTAAGCAAACTATTTCCAACGTTGATACTCCTGTCGGAGGTATTCTATCATCGTGTTCGGCGATTTTAGACAATTGCGGCCAGTATGTGACCGTTTGATTTTTAAGCCCATTTAAGTTTTTCCAACTCAAAGAGATAATGCGACAGCGAGATGACCAGCCCTTTGCAATTGCACGCAATACACTTTGGATAAAATTTTTAGATGAAAGTATAGGATTGAGGCACGATCAAAGTGCATCGTCAAGAGTCTTAATGGACCCCTGTTGTTAAAATTCCAAGAGCTTTCAGATTAATTGTAACCAGTCTACTGACATTGACCAAAAACAGTTTCCAGTGGTAGTCCAGGCATGCAGGGAGCTGCACTGTACGAGTATGTAGCCTCTAGCAGAGCCACAAGTGCAGCAGGTCTTTTTATCATTGGACCTTTTATCACTCCAATATCCGCTCAGGACTCAGCTTCAGAAGAAGAGCTCCGAGAATTATGATCCGCTAAGTTACTAAATACCCATTTTGATTGGTTACTCAATTGTGTTAACCTTCATTTTTTTTTTCCATAATACGGAAAGCTTGCAATGCCACGTTAGCGATGTATGTTCCGATCAACTAATGCGTAGGTCCTCACTTTTGTGCTTCGTTGACGCTTTCTCATACTCAAACAGACAACAAGCAGTGCGACTAGATTGCCAGTCAGTAGCATGCGGAGCTCGGCCAAGAAGAGGCATTTTTGTATTAATTCAAAGCTAACTTTTTGAGAATCTTAGTCTTTGTTCAAATGATCGTTTTTTTGCTAACTCTATAAATTTAGCATCTCCAGTATTCGAGTTTGCCATCTTTAAGTACCGTTCTTTAGGGATTATTGTTATATATAAAATACCGACTTATCCGTGACAAAGTTTGAAACAGAGTTTAAAGATGTATTTCACCGGCACACGTTTTTAAATAGTAATTGTATAGTTTTAGGTCATTTAACGTATGCCTTCACTCCATCTCTGGCTCCTTAGCAGGAGTTTCGATTTTTTAGCAGAAAAGTTTTAGTTCTTTGTTATATTTGGTTTCGTTTACAACCAATTGCCATACGCATATTGACTTGGCGTTTTAAAATATTTTCGATATTAGGTCCTTTGCGTGCACATTGAGACCACGTATAGCTACCTCAGTAGTATTTAAGTTAGCATAAGGGAGGCAGAGTAGTGTAAAAATGTATCACGTAGTGACGAAGCGCACCAAATGGGTGTGCGAGGCCACTACTATATATACACGAAGAAATATCAATTGAAAGGTATATCAAAAACTAAAGGAGTTGCATACCAAGACTTTAAAGAAATCAACTGGAGTGGGAGAAAAAGTGTTGAAAATGTAAAAGCTAAAATTCAGAAGATTTGTTATGTTTGGGACGGTGGGCATAGTTACCCCCCGCTATCAACTTAGTTGTATTCTCTATTAAAATACGCGTCGAATGACACCTCAACATCGGATGCTCCGCTTAAAAGAAATACGCAAAACAAGATTTTCGGGTCCTCTCAAATTGAAAATTTTATCTTCATTTATTATCATTTTGACTACCCGTAACATGGGAAGTACTGAAAATACAGGCTTTTACTATACGTCGATAGAAATGAATTACGTAAATACTAGTTACGCCACGATTTGTGTAAATATTACCGATTACAAATTGTGGTCTAATGTTTTTTTGTATTTACATTTTTTTTAAGCCTTTTTATTTTGTTGTATAGCCCTTTACATTTCTCAACTTTTGGAATACGACTCATTCTTGTAAAAATAGGTGTTTCAAATTTATTAATCCACAAAAATGGACACATTTACCAATTCAGAGCATCCCACACTGCCTGAGCATGCGAATCCAAACTGCATTTGAAGGTCCTAGAAATTTAAGATGATGTTAAACAACTCAATATAAGAAAAAGTTTTGGAAAAACTATCTAGTTTATCGAGGAAGGTGCAATAAATAGTTTTGTACACTAGTAACTTATAAACTACTAATCTACATTTTATTAGAAAGGTATTTTAAAATGTGTTCACTTTTCCAATATAATTAAAACACAAAAACATCTGAAATCAAACAAAAACACCTCTTAACGAGGTAGAAATATAGTGACGACCACACCTTTTATTGCTTAGATGTTTGATGTTAATTAAGCGTGCTGAATGTAAAAAATATAGAAAGTGTAAAATGTAAAGACCCCGTTGCAAAGCAACGCCCTTTTCGTGGTGTTCCCTGGGTACCGATTTTAACATAAAAATCGAGAGCTGATTCATGAAATACATGAAAGCATCTTTATTTAAAAGTTTGTTATTTGAGTAACGGGTATCTCGACTTTAGCGTTCTCTCTTGATTTCTCATATTATTTTACCATCAATTTTAAGATCGATCCTATGGTAGCTATATGATTATAATAATAATCGACCGATTTTGATAAAATTAAATTTAAAATTCTGAAATAATTAAAAAATTTTATTTTCAGTTGTAGGAGGTAAATTTTTAAACATTTTTTCCGATTGTTCTTAAAGGGGGCTATAAGATATAGTGGTCCGATCCAGCTTGTTCCGACTTATATACTACCTGCAAAAGAAAGAAGACTTTTGGGAAAGTTTCAGCGTAGAAACGAACGGACAGACGGACATGGCCAGATCGACTCTTCTAGTGATGCTGATCAAGAATATATATACTTTATGGGGTCGAAAACATATTCTTTATTTCTTTGCAGCGACTTCTTACCGAAATAATTATACCCTCTGGGTATGTATAAAAAAGTTTTTTGTGTGTTTGTGTCTAACCGAAAAGGGGGTTATAGTGCGCATCATCGCTGGCACGGGGACACTTTGATGTCTGGACGATCGGGTCGTTAGAAATGTTTTTTGACTTATACTGCTAAAAAAAATAATTGAATATATAATACATTTTCGTCACAAATGTTGATATCAGAACTTTGGTTTGCTCTAGGTTCAATCGTTTTTTTAATATATACTTTATGCGAGTAAGGCATAATTTTAAAACGATATTACACAAATATCATTTTTTACATTTTTAATCAAATTAAATTGATATGTGCTGTATTAGGGTCGATTTGATACTGAATTCATTAAATTGACAATCATAGCATATCAACGTCACTTTGTGTGTGTGGAATATTTTATTCATTCTCTTTGCTGCATAAAACTGCGAGGTCTTTTATTCTACTTAGAATATAATTTTCCACTGCGGCTTATTCTCCGAGGAATAAAATAGAAGTCCTTAAGATAAAAGCTGAGTTTTCAATATAAAGGTAATACGACTGTGATTTAATTTTACCCGGCTTTGCGCTTTACAATAAAAATGTTGATAGGGTCGTCCAACAACTTCGAAAATTCTGCGATTTAAAGAACAATATTGTTTCGGAAAATTTCTTTTTTAATAATGTTTATTATAAAATTCACTTGATTTTTCATCAACACTTTTTTATTTTGTAAGTCGCGGCCGATTTCAGACAATTAGAGCACGGAAAATAAGCTCTATGAAAAATATGAAATTTTTGTTTGGCTAAAATTCTATAATTTGTTCTCGGAAAAATTAATTTAAATAAGATGCGATTATTTTTTTTAGATAATTATTAATCCTTTGAAAATATATTTGATTCTTTTTCCTTAACTGCATTCGGCAATTGAGTCTGTAAGATTTTAATACAGTGGATATTCGTTACGATTACTACGCTTCTTTGAAAAAATAACGTAATGTAATGAAGTTATTTTGTAAAGAATACGTTTTTTTTTCTTTCTTAATTTTAAAACGTTATTAAATAAAATTACTTTCAGTTTATAACATTATTTTCTAGAACTCGAAAAAATTTGGGAACATCATATTATACAAAACAAAAATGTTGTTCTAGTCAGAAATTATTGATATAATGTATTGTAATGTGATTCTTTCTATATATTTATATTATTTTTATTTTATTCTATGTATGTCCATGTATATATGAAATAAAAATATTTAGCATTTCTTTATGAACATTTTGTTCTTTGTTTTTAATAATTTAAATTCTTATTATCATTATCTCCCATATCAATTTCTGTATATGGTCCCGTATATTTTTCTTCTAATTTAATTAAGCGCGCTAAAGCCAAGTGCCTCTACTATCAGATACCCCTTACTCAGCTTAAGGGAGCAAATAGGGAAATATAGATATAGCAGCAGAGCAATATTGTAAAGCGCCAACTAACGGCTGTTTTGGTATATGTAGACAAATTTAAGCATTTAAAACGTTTGGGGTGTTAGAGTGGGCGTGGCAAACACTTTTTAGGTCAATCGATTTATATCATGAAAACTGGCACCACCACAGTTTTGGGTGGTTTGGGCGTGTAAAAGTGGGCGTGATAAATTTATTTTGGTCAATCGATAGGTTTTGAAGAAACAAAAACATTTTAGTTAAAATTCGTTTTCGATCATAAAAACTATAGGCGCTGCAGATTTTCACGGGTTGTAAGCGTTAGAGTGGGCGTGGCAAAAAACATGCGCTGTGTAGGAAGGCCAGAAATCTGTATGCTATGTCTGACTGTTTTAGCTCTTAAAGTTTTCGAGATCTCAGTGCTCATACTGACAGACAGACATGTCTAGATCGACTCGGCTAGTGATCCTGAATAATGATCCCGCTCTGCCAATGAAGAAGATAGGTTCATAGTGTTTTCTTGTTCTCGTTCTTTATTTAAATTTATCACTTATTGTATATTTGGTTTTGTACAAATTTATTGATTGTTTCAGAGGAGCCGTGGTTGCCGCTCCGAGTTCGATGGAGTTTCTCCTCAAGCCCAATTTGCTTAGGAACTAAGGATAATAAGTATATAGCTATGCTCACTTAGTCTAGATCGCGGAGGTATATGCACATTCATGAGGTCCGCTCGTGTTGCAATTATGTTGACACTTGCACTTTCAGCGTGCGGGCCAAGGCACAGCGAGTGGTTCGTATATCGGGCACATAGGTTGATGACTGAGACCCTAAATTGTATAAACACTGCGACAAAGTGATACACTACGTGCCCCTTTTAGTACTCTTGGTACAGTGGGTGGTCGATATATAAATTTTATGTGTTGTGAGGAGTTGAATAACTCCACACAAATCCCAGCAGCAGGTGGCGGCCGCTCACCAGGTACGCGGCGAATTCGCGTAGTGACGGCGCGGCGAAGAGCGGTTGGAGAACGTGAGGTTTGGAGATCAAGGACGGAGAACGTGAGGTTTGGAGATCAAGGACGGATAACGTGAGAGCTGGAGAACATGAGAGTTTGGAGAAAGTGAGAGTTTGGAGAACGTGGGAGATTGGAGAGCAAGAGAATTTGGAGACAAGGGAGTTTGGAGAGCAAGAGATTTTGGAGAACGTGAGGGATTGGAGACCAATAGAGTTAAGAGTCCAAGAATGGAGAAAGAGAGAGCGGAGACTTGGCGGGCGAGAAGTCCCGGAGCTGCGCGACCGAACCCCGAGAGTAACGAGCCAAAAGAGAGAGAGGTCCCGGATCGGCTTATGACCAGAAACCCATCACAGATGTCACGCGACGTACAGACACCCAGTCAGGAGCAGTTCGCCGGATACCGCCACCAGCAAGCAAGACACCACACCTCGGTAGCCACGCAAGGAGAATCGATCCCGCAGGATCGGACAGTACGCGAAAGGGTGAGGCTACGGTGGAACGTTCGTTTACACGAGACGTAGAAGCGAAGTGAAGAGCGAGGCAGCTTCCTGGCGTTCTGCCTTGACTGTCCGCACGATCTGAGCGGAAGCCCCCGTGGGACCATCAGGGACAGAGCAAGGGACAGGCGGTCGTGTGTCGAGAGAAGTGTTAACTCGTCAGTCTGTTCACGCTAATATGAGAACAGTGACGTTCCCTAAGCTCGCACGGCTGACCCCATAGCGAGTCTGAATCGTGGCCGAGCAGAAACCGAGTCAAACGCGTCAGAAACAAGCAGCGGACAACGATCTTCAGGTGGCGACGAAACTGGAACACCGTGTCAACTAGGCGAGGGAACATCGAGACAACCCATACCGTCGGAGACAGCGAGACAAAGTACAAAGCCGACTGCAGTTATACCCGCAGTAAACCAACTACGAACCCGTGAATGTGCTTTCTGCTTCTGTGCTTTTTCACTGAACTACTGGGCGGTCACGTTCATATAAATTTTATGGGACGAACACACACAATCTACTGAGCTAGCCGCACAAATACAAATCAGTTCGTTACATCTGGCGCCCAAAACGTGATTGTCCCAACGGTGAAAGAAAATAAACAGAATGGGAAAGAAGTGGATTTACCGCCTTAAGAAGGAGGACGCACAAAGACTTAATGTCGCCCTGGACGGCAGATTAGAGGACATGAGGAGGACGTTGTCGGAGTATTACTCCGAGACAGAGAACGACCCACAACTTGCCGACATCTGGGCTGAGTTGGAAGTATTACGACAGAACCGTCCCGAGTTTCACGCTAACTAACGCTGAAGGGGATAACCTAGTAGCAAGCTTGAGTGTAGACAACTTGCAAAGGGAGGCTCACAGAGGATATTCAAGCCAGGACAGGAAGACAACGGTGCTGAGCTCTAGACACAGCCAGGAGGATTATGCAAGGGTCGCTAAACAAGTCCGCGAGTAGTCAGTCAGGTTCGACGGGGCAGAGAAACCGTTCGAGTTCCTGGAACAAGTAGAATGGTCCGCCAACACCTACGGTTTAGACCCAGACATGACCCCCCGAGTTGGGCGTTGAAGTGGTTTATCGCCAACAATAAATAAAAAACCTGGGCAGAGTGCATGAGAGCTTCTGTTTTTAAGGCTGTCGGATCTGGTCAGGCAACGAAAGCAGTAAAACTAAACTATTCGGCGAAAGACACCTTAAAGATCATCAAGGAAAACTGCACCCCAAGCTTAAGGATCTTCCTAAGGGCGTACAAAGTGCCGCACCTGGACACGTTGATGCTATTAGCCGATGAATACGAAGAACTGGAAGAGGAGCGGGAAGCGTTCGCACAAGAAAATAAGTTCTCAAAGGCCAAGTCGTCACCACCAACGCAGGTCACGTGCAGAAGATTCGAGGAGACAGATAGCCAGGAGACACGCAGGCACCAGGAGCACTACGAGGAGGCCAATGGACGACACCACAGCAGCAACAGATGCAACCAGCGAACACAGTGTGGAGACCGCCAAACACAACACAGAGGCCGCGGCGAACGACACACATTGCAGATCCCCATGAGGCCTGCCGAAGGTGCGGCGGACACGGACACTGGGCACGAGGATGTCGACTCCAACGCCTGTTGTTTTGCTGGGTGTGCGGGAGAGTAGGTGTCAGGAGCGTCGAGTGCTGCCAGCAGGCGGGAAATGCCCAGCGACCTCAGCCGCAGAGAGGCGAGCGGGGGTCGCAAGATGCTACCTCTCCAAACTATCGGGCGAGCTAATCGAGGAGGAGCAGCAGTTGTCCGCAGCGGTGAAGATTGGGGGAGGCAGGTACAATGCCACGATCGACACCGGGGTAACAGCGAGCTTTATAAGCAAGGAACTGGCGGTCAACCTGACTGCCCTCAGGAGGGTTACGAGGACATGGCGGCAAGTGAGGTTGGCAGACGGAAGGTGCGGCGGGATCGATGAACAGTTGGAGGTGGGGATCGCATTCGGGAACAAGCGCCTAACCATGAGCCTGCTGATACTACCAGGGGTAGTGGATTCATTGGTGTTAGGATGGCACTTTCTGGCCAGGAACCGATACAATGGGTGGCTCGAGGAGAGGCTATCGTGACAGAGGCTTCCATGACAGGAACGTCGAACATGGCAGAGCCTCAAATAACGATGAAGGACGACAAACCAATAAAACAGCGATACTACCCCAAGAACCAGAAAGTTCAAGGGGAGATCAATGCGAAGGTGGACGAGCTACTCGAAATGGGATGCATAGATGCACTCAACCAGCCCATACAGTTCTCCCATCGTGAGGGTTAGGAAAAAGACGGGCAAGTGGACTTCAGGCAGATCAACGCCAAATCAGATAATAGATGCCTACCCGCTGCCTCGAATAAATTATATTCTCGACCAGCTGAGAGAGGCACGATACAAAAGCAGCTTGGACCTGAACCGCTCAACGATCTGCTGCGCAAGGGCAACAAGTGGGTGTGGACACAGGACATCAGTCGGCACTCGAAGAGGTAAAGGCAAGGCTGGTGGCAGACCCCGTACTGGCGTGCCCGGATTTTGAAAAACCATTTGTCCTGCAAACGGACGCAAGTGATTACGGTATTGGGGCCATTTTGACCCAGGAAACCGAGCGTGGCGAAAAGGTGATCTCTTACTCAAGCCGAACGCTTAACGGGGCTGAAAAAAATACTCCACGACCGAGAAGGAGTGTTTGGCAATAGTCTGGGCGATCCGGAAACTGAAGCCATATTTGGAAGGGTACCACTTCAAGCTGGTAACCGACCACATGGCACTGAAGTGGCTCAACAGCATCGAGAGCCCTTTAGGAAGGATCGCCAGATGGGCCCTGGAGTTGCAGCAGTATGACTTCGAAATAGCGTACAGGAAGGGAATACTTTATGTGGTGGCAGACGCATTATCAAGGTAGCCACTACCGGTAACACTGCGAGGGATCAGGACATGCACGGAAAGATTAGGACCCAGCCACAAAAGTACCCGGACTACGTAATGGAGGAAGACACCTTGTACAGGAACATTCCACACAGAGCAGGCAGTGAGGATGTCGCGACGTGGAAGATGTGCGTTCCGAAAGCTCTACGAGAAGCGGTGCTGAAAGAGACCCACGACTCACCGACAGCTGGCCATGTAGGAAGCAGAAGGACAACAGCACGAGAAACATGCGAAACATGTATCAAATTCAAGCCGAATCAGATGCAGGCAGCTGGGAAAATGCTAACGCAGGTGCCAGAGGAACCATGGGCTACAGTATGGGCAGACTTCGTCGGACCCCTGCCGCGTTCAAAACACGGCAACCAAATGCTGCTGGTGCTGATAGACAGGTTCTCCAAGTGGACTGTATTGGTGCCGCTGCGGAGCACGACGGCCGAGTCCCTAAAAAAAGCGTTCAGGGAGCGCATCATCGCAAGGTTTGGGGTCCCGAAGGTAGTCATAGCGGACAACCGAGTACAGTTCAACAGCAAAATCTTCAAGAGTTTCCTGGCCGAGATGGGAGCCAAGCAACAGTTCACGGCCCCATATACCCCGCAAGAGAACCCGACAGAAAGAGCAAACAGGACCATGAAGACGATGATAGCGCAATTCACAGGGGAGGATCAGAGAAACTGGGAAAAGAAATGGCCTGAGATCATGCTGACAATAAATACGAGTGTTTCAGAATCCACAGGATACACACCGGCGTTTATTACTCAAGGCAGAGAACCGAGACTGCCGAGCGCCCTATACGACAGAGAGACGTTGGGAACAGGACGACCCAGTGAGACCCCAGGGGAGAAGGCCAACAAACTCGGGGAAATCTTCGAGATTGTAAGACGGAATCTGGAGAGAGCCTCCCAGGATCAGGCTAGGCATTACAGCCTAAGGAGGAGACAATGGACACCAGCGGTGGGGGACGTCGTGTGGGCCAAGGAACATCATTTGTCAAAGGCGGCTGAGGGGTTCGCAGCAAAGTTGGCCCCAAGATACGACGGGCCTTACCAGGTCACGGATTTTGCGTCACCAGTAATCTGCAAAATACGGCACGTGAACACAAAAAAAGTGAGGACCATCCTCGTGAGCGAGCTGAAACAACAACAAACACAGAACACAAGCGAGCAGCTACAAGCAGATACGGTACACAAAAGGCAACAGTAAAGTTTCAAAGAGTCTCAAAGGACACGAGGAAAAGGGTCCAAGGATAGCTCCAAGGATACCCAAAGGACACGAGGAAAAGGATCCAAGGATAGCTCCAAGGATACCCAAAGGACA
Organism: Drosophila biarmipes; assembly: GCF_025231255.1. Taxonomy (NCBI): domain Eukaryota; kingdom Metazoa; phylum Arthropoda; class Insecta; order Diptera; family Drosophilidae; genus Drosophila; species Drosophila biarmipes. Next base: position 1,104,719 of record NW_026114539.1, read on the forward strand.
CGAGGAAAAGGGTCCAAGGTTAGCTCCAAGGATACCAGAAGGACACGAGGAAAGGGGTCCAAGGATAGCTTCAAGGGTACCCGAAGGACACGAGGAAAGGGGTCCAAGAATAGCTCCAAGGATACCCTAAGGACACGAGGAAACGGGTCCAAGGATACTTAAAGGACGCGAGGAGAAGGGTCCAAGGATATCTCCAAGGATGCCCAAAGGATACAAAGAAAAGAGCCCGAGGATAATTCCAAGGATGCGGATCAGGAGAGACTCCGAGGATCACTCCTAGGATTCTTAAAGGCTACACAGATAAAACTCGAAGGATTCTCTACAAGGCACTACGATACAATTATACAGTACAAGGAGTACTTCAAGGATAACGAATGCGGAAAGGAACGAACCAAGGTCTACAAGGATTTGATTAAGACTGCCTGGAAACACGCAGCAGCAGTCTGCTGAAGGAAGGGGGAAGGAAGGGGGCCAAGCATCACGGACAAGGGCATCATGCCCAGACGAGGAGACGGGATCGCGGGCCGGATCGGGGTCCAAACCAGAAAGCACAGTTGCTGGACAACAAAGGCAACCTGCCAAGAGAAAATATGCTGATGAGCACCTACAGGGAGTCGGGTGTGAGATCAGAGTACTTACAGAGTGGCAAGGACAAGTGAAAACGCCGGGCTGAACTCCGGCCGTCGGGTACACGGGCGTAAACAATTTGCAAAATCACCATATAACAGGGAAGGGGGCGCCTCGATAGGCGGTCGATTGGCGCAACGAGGGAGCACCGAGGGAACCGGTACGAGGTGCGCCATGACTCATTGGCTACGATATACAAGGGAACGGCGGAGAGTGGGAGCGCTGTTTTTCTTAAATCTTTCCCGAAGTAAGGGGGGAATGTGAGAAGTTGAATAACTCCACACAAATCCAGCAGTAGATGGCTGGCCGCCCACCATGTACGCGGCGAATTCGTGTATTGGCGGTTCGGCGAAGAGCGAGGACGGAGAACGAGAGAGTTTGGAGAGCAAGAGGGTTCGGAGACCAAGAGAGTTTGGAGACCAACAATGGAGAAAGGGAGAGCAGAGACTTGACGGGCGAAGCGAGAGTGCCGTGTGCAAGAGGGAGTAACGGGACGCAGCCGGACTTTGGACGCGGCCGTGAACTTTGGACCGAGAAAGAAGGTGCCACACCTCGGCAACAGTGCGGCACACAAGCATGCCACATGCGTCACCGGAATCAGCGGGACGGCAGCATCAGGCTGGACGTCGGCGGGAAGCAGTGCGTGAAGGACAGGAGGGTCAAACAGGAGCCATGGACTTTGGACCCGGTGTCGAGAGTTTTGGCGGCCGTGTGCAAAAGGGGAATAAAGGTTCCCGGAGGCCCTATATAAACCCGCAGGGCGCTGGCAGCGGGATTCGTCAGTCAAGACCGATCATTCAGTCGAGATCAGTCTGTCAAGAGCGAGCAGTCAGTCGAGAGCATCAGTCAAGTACGAACATCAAGAGCTAAGACAAGCAGTCGAACGAACGCCACACCAGGGCGAGTCGTCGGAAACAGCGCCGTGGGAGCCTTCAAGGAGCAAGATTGTCATGTCCAGACGTACCGGACTGGAATTACTAGGAATCTCCGAACTGAGACACAGGTGGCTGAGGTCTAAGGAGGCACCACACGGCTTAGTCAAGGCGGTCTGTTCATTTCCGCCAACGAAGTCTTGGCGTTACGCCTGGAGGGTCTACCAGACTTAGAGCGTGAAGGCCGGCGACGAGGAATCGTGAGCTCGGGGGTAAGCCTGTTGAGCCCCAGTGTTCCTCGCCCCAAGCACTACTTTGGCGTGTCCCGGCTTTAGCCTAGTGCGCCAAGTGGAGGTAAGCAGGTCCTGGCGCGATCAGCCCAAAGTGAGAGAAGTCCCGGAGCGGCGCGACCGAACCCCGAGAGTAACGAGCCAGGAGGGAGAGAAGTCCCGGATCGGCGTGTGCCCAGGAACCCAACACAGAAGTCACGCGACGTACAAACACCCAGTCAGTAGCACCACACCTCGACAGCCACGCAAGGAGAATCGATCCCGCAGGAACGGTTGAGAACGGTGACGTTTCCCTAAGCCCGCACGGCTGACTCCATAGCGAGTCTGAATCGTGGCCGAGCAGTCACCGAGCCAAACGCGTCAAAAACAAGCAGCGGACAACGATCTTCAGGGGGCGAAAAAACTGGAACACCGTTTCAACGAGGCGAGGGAACATTGAGACAACCCATACCGTCGGAGACAGCGAGACAAGCAAAGTGTAAGGCCCACTGCAGTTATACCCGCAATAAACCCACAACGAACCCCTGAATTCTGTGCTTTCTCATTGAACTACTGGGTCACGTTTATATAAATTTTATGGGACGAACACACACAATCTACTGATCTAGCCGCACAAATACCGTAACGATGTTCTTTATAGCAATAATATTACATTTTCTTTTTTGTTTTTTAATTTGTTTTTCTATTTAATGTATATTATATTATATTATATATTATTGTATATTCTTATTTTAGATATGGTTATCCTATGTGCTCTTATATTGTAACGAACTGATTTCTTCGATTTCTGCTCGCTACGGTATTTGTGCGGCTAGCTCAGTAGATTGTGTGTGTTCGTCCCACCAAATTTATATAAACGTGACCGCCCAGTAGTTCAGTGAAAAAGCACAGAATTCTCGGGTTCGGATTGCGGGTATAACTGCAGTCGGCTTTATAACTTGCTCGTCTCGCTGTCTCCGACGGTGTGGGTTGTCTTGTCGCTCCTCGAAGATCCTTGACCGCTGACTGCTCCTGACGTGGCTGGCTGTCTTGTCGCTCCTCGAAGATCCTTGACCGCTGATTGCTCCTGACGTGGCTGGCTCGGTGACTGCTCGGCCACGGTTCAGACTCGCTATGGGGTCAGCCGTGCGGGCTTAGGGAAGCGTCACCGTTCTCAGACTAGGGTGAACAGACCGACGAGCTCTCCAGGATCACTCCTCTCGATACCCGACCGCCTGTCCCTTGCTCTGTCCCGGATGGTCCCACGGGCTTCCGCTCAGATCGTGCGGACAGTCAAGGCAGAACGCCAGGAAGCTGCCTCGCTTTTCACTTCGCTTCTGTACCTCGTGTAAACGAACGTTTCACCCTAGCCTCACCCTTCCACGTACTGACCGTGCCGTTCCTGCAGGCTCGATCCTCCTTGCGTGCCGTTGCGGTGCGGTGTCCGCTTGCTCGTGGCGATGTCCTGCGAACTACTCCTGACAGGTGGCTGTAGGTCTTGACTTCTGTGCTGGGTTCGAGGGTATACGCCGATCCGGGACTTCTCTCCCTTCTGGCTCGCTACTCTAGGGGTTCTGTTGCGCCGCTCCGGGACTTCTCTCCCTTCTGGCCCGCTACTCTAGGGGTTCCGTTGCGCCGCTCCGGGACTTCTCTCCCTTCTGGCTCGCTACTCTAGGGGTTCTGTTACGCCGCTCCGGGACTTCTCTCCCTTCTGGCTTGCTACTCTCGATCTCAGTCTAGCAGACCCTCCAGGCGTACCTGTCGGCAGGACAGAACAGAACTTGGCCGTGTGGCGCCTCCTTAGACCTCAGCCACCTGTGTCTCAGTTCGGAGATTCCTAGTAATCCCAATCCCGAACGTCTCGACGTGACGATCTTGCTCCTCGTAGGCTCCCACGGCGCTGCCTCCGACGACTCCTTGCTCTCGACTGACTGCTCGCTCTTGACTGTATGCTCTCCACTGGATGACTGACTTTGAATGACTGATCTTGACTGACTGATCTCGACTGGATGCTCTTCACTTGACTGACTCTTCTCGATGACTGCTCTTGACTGACTGATCTCGACTGGATGCTCTTCACTTGACTGACTCTTCTCGATGACTGATCTTGACTGACTGATCTCGCTGCCAGCGCCCTGCGGGTTTATATAGGGCCTCTGGGAACCGTTATTTCCCTTTTGCTCACGGCACGCCAAAACTCTCCACATCGGGTCCAAAAACCATGGTCCCTGTTTGACCCTCTTGTCCTTGACGCACTGCTTCCCGCCGCCGTCCAGCCTGATGCTGCCGTCCCGCTGATCCCGGGGACGCATGCGACATGTTTGTGTGCCGCACCGCTGCTGAGATGTGGCACCCTCTTTCCAAAGTCCAAAGTCCGGCGGCGTCCCGTTACTCCTTTTTGCACACGGCACTCTCGCTCCGCCCGCCAAGTCTCCGCTCTCTCCGCCTCCATTGTTGGTCTCCAAACTTTCTTGGTCTCCGAACCCTCTTGCTCTCCAAACTCTCTCGCTCTCAAAATTCGCTTGTCTCCAAACTCTCTTTCTCTCCAAACTCTCTTTCTCTCCAAACTCTCTTTCTCTCCAAACTCTCTTTCTCTCCAAACTCTCTTCCTCTCCAAACTCTCAAGTTCTCCGTCCTCGACCTCCAAACTCTCTCGTTCTCCGTCCTCGATCTCCAAACTCTCTCGTTCTCCGTCCTCGATCTCCGCCGCGCCGCCACTACGCGAATTCGCCGCGTACCTGGTGAGCGGCCGGCCATCTGCTGCTGGGATTTGTGGGGAGTTATTCAACTCCTCACATTCCCCCCTTACTTCGGGAAAGATAAAGAAAACTCAGCGCTCCCACTCTCTGGCGTTCCCTTGTATATCCTAGCCATTGAGTCAGGGCGCATCTCGTTCCGGTTCCCTCGGTGCTCCCTCGTTGCTCCCTCGACGCTTTCCATCTTGTTTCCTTTTCACAGCGCCGGTCGTCCTCCGTATAGCAATTTCGAATCTCCCGCGCCGATCCTCCATCTGTTCCCACTGGGCACCGATATTAATCAGCTATCGATACCCAGAGGGCCTGCTCAAAATATCGATATCGCTGGTGCGGCGTTGCCACTTGCCGCGCTGTGCAAGAGGGAGTAACGGGACGCAGCCGGACTTTGGACGCGGCCGTGAACTTTGGACCGAGAAAGAAGGTGCCACACCTCGGCAACAGTGCGGCACACAAGCATGCCACATGCGTCACCGGAATCAGCGGGACGGCAGCATCAGGCTGGACGTCGGCGGGAAGCAGTGCGTGAAGGACAGGAGGGTCAAACAGGAGCCATGGACTTTGGACCCGGTGTCGAGAGTTTTGGCGGCCGTGTGCAAAAGGGGAATAAAGGTTCCCGGAGGCCCTATATAAACCCGCAGGGCGCTGGCAGCGGGATTCGTCAGTCAAGACCGATCATTCAGTCGAGATCAGTCTGTCAAGAGCGAGCAGTCAGTCGAGAGCATCAGTCAAGTACGAACATCAAGAGCTAAGACAAGCAGTCGAACGAACGCCACACCAGGGCGAGTCGTCGGAAACAGCGCCGTGGGAGCCTTCAAGGAGCAAGATTGTCATGTCCAGACGTACCGGACTGGAATTACTAGGAATCTCCGAACTGAGACACAGGTGGCTGAGGTCTAAGGAGGCACCACACGGCTTAGTCAAGGCGGTCTGTTCATTTCCGCCAACGAAGTCTTGGCGTTACGCCTGGAGGGTCTACCAGACTTAGAGCGTGAAGGCCGGCGACGAGGAATCGTGAGCTCGGGGGTAAGCCTGTTGAGCCCCAGTGTTCCTCGCCCCAAGCACTACTTTGGCGTGTCCCGGCTTTAGCCTAGTGCGCCAAGTGGAGGTAAGCAGGTCCTGGCGCGATCAGCCCAAAGTGAGAGAAGTCCCGGAGCGGCGCGACCGAACCCCGAGAGTAACGAGCCAGGAGGGAGAGAAGTCCCGGATCGGCGTGTGCCCAGGAACCCAACACAGAAGTCACGCGACGTACAAACACCCAGTCAGTAGCACCACACCTCGACAGCCACGCAAGGAGAATCGATCCCGCAGGAACGGTTGAGAACGGTGACGTTTCCCTAAGCCCGCACGGCTGACTCCATAGCGAGTCTGAATCGTGGCCGAGCAGTCACCGAGCCAAACGCGTCAAAAACAAGCAGCGGACAACGATCTTCAGGGGGCGAAAAAACTGGAACACCGTTTCAACGAGGCGAGGGAACATTGAGACAACCCATACCGTCGGAGACAGCGAGACAAGCAAAGTGTAAGGCCCACTGCAGTTATACCCGCAATAAACCCACAACGAACCCCTGAATTCTGTGCTTTCTCATTGAACTACTGGGTCACGTTTATATAAATTTTATGGGACGAACACACACAATCTACTGATCTAGCCGCACAAATACCGTAACGATGTTCTTTATAGCAATAATATTACATTTTCTTTTTTGTTTTTTAATTTGTTTTTCTATTTAATGTATATTATATTATATTATATATTATTGTATATTCTTATTTTAGATATGGTTATCCTATGTGCTCTTATATTGTAACGAACTGATTTCTTCGATTTCTGCTCGCTACGGTATTTGTGCGGCTAGCTCAGTAGATTGTGTGTGTTCGTCCCACCAAATTTATATAAACGTGACCGCCCAGTAGTTCAGTGAAAAAGCACAGAATTCTCGGGTTCGGAGTGGGTTTATTGCGGGTATAACAGCAGTCGGCTTTATAACTTGCTCGTCTCGCTGTCTCCGACGGTGTGGGTTGTCTTGTCGCTCCTCGAAGATCCTTGACCGCTGACTGCTCCTGACGTGGCTGGCTGTCTTGTCGCTCCTCGAAGATCCTTGACCGCTGATTGCTCCTGACGTGGCTGGCTCGGTGACTGCTCGGCCACGGTTCAGACTCGCTATGGGGTCAGCCGTGCGGGCTTAGGGAAGCGTCACCGTTCTCAGACTAGGGTGAACAGACCGACGAGCTCTCCAGGATCACTCCTCTCGATACCCGACCGCCTGTCCCTTGCTCTGTCCCGGATGGTCCCACGGGCTTCCGCTCAGATCGTGCGGACAGTCAAGGCAGAACGCCAGGAAGCTGCCTCGCTTTTCACTTCGCTTCTGTACCTCGTGTAAACGAACGTTTCACCCTAGCCTCACCCTTCCACGTACTGACCGTGCCGTTCCTGCAGGCTCGATCCTCCTTGCGTGCCGTTGCGGTGCGGTGTCCGCTTGCTCGTGGCGATGTCCTGCGAACTACTCCTGACAGGTGGCTGTAGGTCTTGACTTCTGTGCTGGGTTCGAGGGTATACGCCGATCCGGGACTTCTCTCCCTTCTGGCTCGCTACTCTAGGGGTTCTGTTGCGCCGCTCCGGGACTTCTCTCCCTTCTGGCCCGCTACTCTAGGGGTTCCGTTGCGCCGCTCCGGGACTTCTCTCCCTTCTGGCTCGCTACTCTAGGGGTTCTGTTACGCCGCTCCGGGACTTCTCTCCCTTCTGGCTTGCTACTCTCGATCTCAGTCTAGCAGACCCTCCAGGCGTACCTGTCGGCAGGACAGAACAGAACTTGGCCGTGTGGCGCCTCCTTAGACCTCAGCCACCTGTGTCTCAGTTCGGAGATTCCTAGTAATCCCAATCCCGAACGTCTCGACGTGACGATCTTGCTCCTCGTAGGCTCCCACGGCGCTGCCTCCGACGACTCCTTGCTCTCGACTGACTGCTCGCTCTTGACTGTATGCTCTCCACTGGATGACTGACTTTGAATGACTGATCTTGACTGACTGATCTCGACTGGATGCTCTTCACTTGACTGACTCTTCTCGATGACTGCTCTTGACTGACTGATCTCGACTGGATGCTCTTCACTTGACTGACTCTTCTCGATGACTGATCTTGACTGACTGATCTCGCTGCCAGCGCCCTGCGGGTTTATATAGGGCCTCTGGGAACCGTTATTTCCCTTTTGCTCACGGCACGCCAAAACTCTCCACATCGGGTCCAAAAACCATGGTCCCTGTTTGACCCTCTTGTCCTTGACGCACTGCTTCCCGCCGCCGTCCAGCCTGATGCTGCCGTCCCGCTGATCCCGGGGACGCATGCGACATGTTTGTGTGCCGCACCGCTGCTGAGATGTGGCACCCTCTTTCCAAAGTCCAAAGTCCGGCGGCGTCCCGTTACTCCTTTTTGCACACGGCACTCGCGCTCCGCCCGCCAAGTCTCCGCTCTCTCCGCCTCCATTGTTGGTCTCCAAACTTTCTTGGTCTCCGAACCCTCTTGCTCTCCAAACTCTCTCGCTCTCAAAATTCGCTTGTCTCCAAACTCTCTTTCTCTCCAAACTCTCTTTCTCTCCAAACTCTCTTTCTCTCCAAACTCTCTTTCTCTCCAAACTCTCTTCCTCTCCAAACTCTCAAGTTCTCCGTCCTCGACCTCCAAACTCTCTCGTTCTCCGTCCTCGATCTCCAAACTCTCTCGTTCTCCGTCCTCGATCTCCGCCGCGCCGCCACTACGCGAATTCGCCGCGTACCTGGTGAGCGGCCGGCCATCTGCTGCTGGGATTTGTGGGGAGTTATTCAACTCCTCACATTCCCCCCTTACTTCGGGAAAGATAAAGAAAACTCAGCGCTCCCACTCTCTGGCGTTCCCTTGTATATCCTAGCCATTGAGTCAGGGCGCATCTCGTTCCGGTTCCCTCGGTGCTCCCTCGTTGCTCCCTCGACGCTTTCCATCTTGTTTCCTTTTCACAGCGCCGGTCGTCCTCCGTATAGCAATTTCGAATCTCCCGCGCCGATCCTCCATCTGTTCCCACTGGGCACCGATATTAATCAGCTATCGATACCCAGAGGGCCTGCTCAAAATATCGATATCGCTGGTGCGGCGTTGCCACTTGCCGCGCTGTTCATCATCACCGATATTTCCATTTTCTTGTGCCCATCGATCGCACTATCGTCCAGTGCCAATCGACCGCCTATCGAGGCGCCCCCTTCCCTGTTGAATTGTGATTTTGCAAATTGTTTATGCCCGTGCACCGGTCGGCAGAAGTTTAGTTTTTTTCTACCCCTCAGCCCGGCGTTTCCACTTGTCCTTGCCGCTACGTAAGTATTCTGATCACCCACCCGACTCCTTGTATGTGCTCATCAGCTACCTTTCTTTTGGCAGGTTGCCTTTGTTGACCACGAGTGCCCTTTCAGACTCCAGCAGCTGTGCTTCCTGGTTTGGACTCCGATCCGGCCCGCGATCCCGTCTCCTCGTCTGGGCATGATGCCCTTCTCCGTGATGCTTGGCCTCTTTCGGTACAGCTCTCTCAGCTGTGCCGACTTCCCCCTTCCTTCGGCAGACTGCTGCTGTCAGTCCTAATCAGATCCTTGTAGACCTTCTCCTCGCGTCCTTGGAGCTATCCTTGGACCCCTTTCCTCGCGTCCTTTGGGTATCCTTGGAGCTATCCTTGGACCCTTTTTCTCGTGTCCTTCGGGTATCCTTGGAGTTATCCTTGCCTTTTGTCTAGCGTATCTGTTTGTAGCTGCTCGATGGTGTTCTGTGTTTGTTGTTGTTTCAGCTCGCTCACGTGGATGGTCCTCTCCTTTTTTGTGTTCACGTGCCGTATTTTGCAGATTACTGGCGACGCAAAATCCGTGACCTGGTAAGGTCCGTCGTATCTTGGGGCCAACTTTGCTGCGAACCCCTCGGCCGCCTTCGACAAATGATGTTCCTTGGCCCACACGACGTCCCCCACCGTCCATTGTTTCCTTCTTTGGTTGTAATGCCTAGCCTGATCCTGGGAGGCTCTCTCCAGATTCCGTCTTACAATCTCGAAGATTTCCCCGAGTTTGTTGGCCTTCTCCCCTGGGGTCTCAGTGGGTCGTCCTGTTCCCAAGGTCTCTCTGTCGTATAAACGCCGGTGAGTATCCCGTGGATTCTGAAACACTCGTATTTATTGTCAGCATGATCTCAGGCCATTTCTTTTCCCAGTTTCTCTGATCCTCCCCTGTGAATTGCGCTATCATCGTCTTCATGGTCCTGTTTGCTCTTTCTGTCGGGTTCTCTTGCGGGGTATATGGGGCCGTGAACTGTTGCTTGGCTCCCATCTCGGCCAGGAAACTCTTGAAGATTTTGCTGTTGAACTGTACTCGGTTGTCCGCTATGACTACCTTCGGGACCCCAAACCTTGCGATGATGCGCTCCCTGAACGCTTTTTTTAGGGACTCGGCCGTCGTGCTCCGCAGCGGCACCAATACAGTCCACTTGGAGAACCTGTCTATCAGCACCAGCAGCATTTGGTTGCCGTGTTTTGAACGCGGCAGGGGTCCGACAAAGTCTGCCCATACTGTAGCCCATGGTTCCTCTGGCACCTGCGTTAGCATTTTCCCAGCTGCCTGCATCTGATTCGGCTTGAATTTGATACATGTTTCGCATGTTTCTCGTGCTGTTGTCCTTCTGCTTCCTACATGGCCAGCTGTCGGTGAGTCGTGGGTCTCTTTCAGCACCGCTTCTCGTAGAGCTTTCGGAACGCACATCTTCCACGTCGCGACATCCTCACTGCCTGCTCTGTGTGGAATGTTCCTGTACAAGGTGTCTTCCTCCATTACGTAGTCCGGGTACTTTTGTGGCTGGGTCCTAATCTTTCCGTGCATGTCCTGAATCCAGCTGCATGCTTTGGAGGCTTCCGCCGCCGATGTCTCCTTGATCCCTCGCAGTGTTACCGGTAGTGGTTACCTTGATAATGCGTCTGCCACCACATAAAGTATTCCCTTCCTGTACGCTATTTCGAAGTCATACTGCTGCAACTCCAGGGCCCATCTAGCCTTCCTAAAGGGCTCTCGATGCTGTTGAGCCACTTCAGTGCCATGTGGTCGGTTACCAGCTTGAAGTGGTACCCTTCCAAATATGGCTTCAGTTTCCGCATCGCCCAGACTATTGCCAAACACTCCTTCTCGGTCGTGGAGTATTTTTTTCAGCCCCGTTAAGCGTTCGGCTTGAGTAAGAGATCACCTTTTCGCCACGCTCGGTTTCCTGGGTCAAAATGGCCCCAATACCGTAATCACTTGCGTCCGTTTGCAGGAAAAATAGTTTTTCAAAATCCGGGTACGCCAGTACGGGGTCTGCCACCAGCCTTGCCTTTACCTCTTCGAGTGCCGACTGATGTCCTGTGTCCACACCCACTTGTTGCCCTTGCGCAGCAGATCGTTGAGCGGTTCAGGTCCAAGCTGCTTATGTATCGTGCCTCTCTCAGCTGGTCGAGAATATAATTTATTCGAGGCAGCGGGTAGGCATCTATTATCTGATTTGGCGTTGATCTGCCTGAAGTCCACTTGCCCGTCTTTTTCCTAACCCTCACGATGGGAGAACTGTATGGGCTGGTTGAGTGCATCTATGCATCCCATTTCGAGTAGCTCGTCCACCTTCGCCTTGATCTCCCCTTGAACTTTCTGGTTCTTGGGGTAGTATCGCTGTTTTATTGGTTTGTCGTCCTTCATCGTTATTTGAGGCTCTGCCATGTTCGACGTTCCTGTCATGGAAGCCTCTGTCACGATAGCCTCTCCTCGAGCCACCCATTGTATCGGTTCCTGGCCAGAAAGTGCCATCCTAACACCAATGAATCCACTACCCCTGGTAGTATCAGCAGGCTCATGGTTAGGCGCTTGTTCCCGAATGCGATCCCCACCTCCAACTGTTCATCGATCCCGCCGCACCTTCCGTCTGCCAACCTCACTTGCCGCCATGTCCTCGTAACCCTCCTGAGGGCAGTCAGGTTGTCCGCCAGTTCCTTGCTTATAAAGCTCGCTGTTACCCCGGTGTCGATCGTGGCATTGTACCTGCCTCCCCCAATCTTCACCGCTGCGGACAACTGCTGCTCCTCCTCGATTAGCTCGCCCGATAGTTTGAAGAGGTAGCATCTTGCGACCCCCGCTCGCCTCTCTGCGGCTGAGGTCGCTGGGCATTTCCCGCCTGCTGGCAGCACTCGACGCTCCTGACACCTACTCTCCCGCACATCCAGCAAAACAACAGGCGTTGGAGTCGACATCCTCGTGCCCAGTGTCCGTGTCCGCCGCACCTTCGGCAGGCCTCATGGGGATCTGCAATGTGTGTCGTTCTCCGCGGCCTCTGTGTTGTGTTTGGCGGTCTCCACACTGTGTTCGCTGGTTGCATCTGTTGCTGCTGTGGTGTCGTCCATTGGCCTCCTCGTAGTGCTCCTGGTGCCTGCGTGTCTCCTGGCTATCTGTCTCCTCGAATCTTCTGCATGTGACCTGCGTTGGTGGTGACGACTTGGCCTTTGAGAACTTGTTTTCTTGTGCGAACGCTTCCCGCTCCTCTTCCAGTTCTTCGTATTCATCGGCTAATAGCATCAACGTGTCCAGGTGCGGCACTTTGTACGCCCTTAGGAAGATCCTTAAGCTTGGGGTGCAGTTTTCCTTGATGATCTTTAAGGTGTCTTTCGCCGAATAGTTTAGTTTTGCTGCTTTCGTTGCCTGACCAGATCCGACAGCCTTAAAAACAGAAGCTCTCAATGCACTCTGCCCAGGTTTTTTATTTATTGTTGGCGATAAACCACTTCAACGCCCAACTCGGAGGGTCATGTCTGGGTCTAAACCGTAGGTGTTGGCGGACCATTCGACTTGTTCCAGGAACTCGAACGGTTTCTCCGCCCGTCGAACCTGAAAGACCACTCGCGGACTTGTTTTGCGACCCTTGCATAATCCTCCTGGCTGTGTCTAGTGGTCAGCACCGTTGTCTTCCTGTCCTGGCTTGACTCTCTCCTGTGGGCCTCCCTTTCCATGTTGTCGACGCTCAGGCTTGCTACTAGGTTATCCCCTTCAGCGTTAGTTAGCGTGATACTCGGACCGGTTCTGTCGTAATACATGGCTTCCAGCTCAGCCCAGATGTCGGCAAGTTGTGGGTCGTTCTCTGTTTCGGAGTAATACTCCGACAATGTCCTCCTCATGTCCTCTAATCTGCCGTCCAGGACGACATTAAGCCTTTGTGCGACATGGGCGAAGTCCTCCTTCTTAAGGCGGTAAATCCACTTCTTTCCCATTCTGTTTATTTTGCTTTCACCGCTGGGACAATCACGTTTTGGGCGCCAGATGTAACGAACTTATTTCTTCGATTTCTGCTCGCTACGGTATTTGTTCGGCTAGCTCAGTAGATTGTGTGTGTTCGTCCCACCAAATTTATATAAACGTGACCGCCCAGTAGTTCAGTGAAAAAGCACAGAATTCTCGGGTTCGGAGTGGGTTTATTGCGGGTATAACTGCAGTCGGCTTTATAACTTGCTCGTCTCGCTGTCTCCGACGGTGTGGGTTGTCTTGTCGCTCCTCGAAGATCCTTGACCGCTGACTGCTCCTGACGTGGCTGGCTGTCTTGTCGCTCCTCGAAGATCCTTGATCGCTGATTGCTCCTGACGTGGCTGGCTCGGTGACTGCTCGGCCACGGTTCAGACTCGCTATGGGGTCAGCCGTGCGGGCTTAGGGAAGCGTCACCGTTCTCAGACTAGGGTGAACAGACCGACGAGCTCTCCAGGATCACTCCTCTCGATACCCGACCGTCTGTCCCTTGCTCTGTCCCGGATGGTCCCACGGGCTTCCGCTCAGATCGTGCGGACAGTCAAGGCAGAACGCCAGGAAGCTGCCTCGCTTTTCACTTCGCTTCTGTACCTCGTGTAAACGAACGTTCCACCCTAGCCTCACCCTTCCACGTACTGTCCGTGCCGTTCCTGCGGGCTCGATCCTCCTTGCGTGGCCGTTGCGGTGCGGTGTCCGCTTGCTCGTGGCGATGTCCTGCGAACTACTCCTGACAGGTGGCTGTAGGTCTTGACTTCTGTGCTGGGTTCGAGGGTATACGCCGATCCGGGACTTCTCTCCCTTCTGGCTCGTGACTCTCAGGGTTCTGTTGCGCCGCTCCGGGACTTCTCTCCCTTCTGGCTCGCTACTCTAGGGGTTCTGTTGCGCCGCTCCGGGACTTCTCTCCCTTCTGGCCCGCTACTCTAGGGGTTCCGTTGCGCCGCTCCGGGACTTCTCTCCCTTCTGGCTCGCTACTCTAGGGGTTCTGTTACGCCGCTCCGGGACTTCTCCCCCTTCTGGCTTGCTACTCTCGATCTCAGTCTAGCAGACCCTCCAGGCGTACCGCCAGGACTTCGTCGGCAGGACAGAACAGAACTTGGCCGTGTGGCGCCTCCTTAGACCTCAGCCACCTGTGTCTCAGTTCGGAGATTCCTAGTAATCCCAATCCCGAACGTCTCGACTGATCTTGACTGACTGATCTCGACTGGATGCTCTTCACATGACTGACTCTTCTCGATGACTGCTCTTGACTGACTGATCTCGACTGGATGCTCTTCACTTGACTGACTCTTCTCGATGACTGCTCTTGACTGACTGATCTCGCTGCCAGCGCCCTGCGGGTTTATATAGGGCCTCTGGGAACCGTTATTTCCCATTTGCACACGGCACGCCAAAACTCTCCATATCGGGTCCAAAGTCCATGGTCCCTGTTTGACCCTCTTGTCCTTGACGCACTGCTTCCCACCGCCGTCCAGCCTGATGCTGCCGTCCCGCTGATCCCGGGGACGCATGCGACATGTTTGTGTGCCGCACCGCTGCTGAGATGTGGCACCCTCTTTCCAAAGTCCAAAGTCCAAAGTCCGGCGGCGTCCCATTACTCCTTTTTGCACACGGCACTCTCGCTTCGCCCGCCAAGTCTCCGCTCTCTCCGTCTCCATTGTTGGTCTCCAAACTCTCTTGGTCTCCGAACCCTCTTGCTCTCCAAACTCTCTCGCTCTCAAAATTCGCTTGTCTCCAAACTCTCTTTCTCTCCAAACTCTCTTTCTCTCCAAACTCTCTTCCTCTCCAAACTCTCACGTTCTCCAAACTCTCACGTTCTCCGTCCTCGATCTCCAAGCTCTCTCGTTCTCCGTCCTCGATCTCCAAACTCTCTCGTTCTCCGTCCTCGATCTCCAAACTCTCTCGTTCTCCGTCCTCGATCTCCGCCGCGCCGCCACTACGCGAATTCGCCGCGTACCTGGTGAGCGGCCGGCCATCTGCTGCTGGGATTTGTGGGGAGTTATTCAACTCCTCACAATATTATGTATGGCCATACGTGACATATTTATAAAAAATTGATTATGAAACAACGAGTTTTAATCTATCTTTATGTACTATTTGCTTTTCATTTTAATTAATTATTATTGTTATGTTATCTCTGTTTCCTATTTGTTCTACCTTATAAGGACCTGTATATTTCCAATCTAACTTATGTCTTGTTTAATTTTTTAACAAAACCGGATCTCCTATTTTTAAATCGAAATCTAAGCTAGTTTTGTCGTAACTTATTTTCTGTTTTAACTTAAGATATTCTAGCATTAGACTTGCGCTCTTAAATGCCTGTTCTAATCTAAATTTGGAGTCCTTAGCATAATCTTCTATACCATAAAGGGGTTTTATTTTATCTATGCTGTAAAGAAGTCTCGTAGGCTGGGGTATACTCAGTCCCGCCAGGGTCTCTTTACCGAAAATATTTGTAAAGATATGGGACAAAAAGGTTTAAGACGAAAATTGGTTGGCTGGCGTGAGATGTAGAGTGCCAGCCACCGGGGTAAGGAGTGAGAGTACGGAGTGAGAGTTTTATTTAGTTTATTCGGTGTCTGTAGCAGAATGGAAAGGGTCAGCGGTAACGCGCATTTGGGCCTGGCTCATAGCATTCGCCACGAGAAGGCCGAGAAAGAGGGGATCGACTATGGGGACAGCTTTTCCCTAGGGCAGAATTTATGGCCTAAAATCTAGGCATTTGTCTGGAAATATTCATATTTATGCGTGGGCAGCTTGATTGGATTTTTCCCTACGAGTTTCAAAAAAATCATTTTTATTAATTTATTTGTAGCCCGAGTTTCTACTTTATTTTGTTTTCCCAGTGTAGTCGGGCGCGAGTTGGCTCAATACAGCCGGTAGTGATAGAAGAAGAAGAATAAATTTTACATTTAAAAAAAATATTCCTTTGGAAAGAGGGCGTGGCAGTGCGTAGTATTTTTAATATCCACCCCTTTCTCTCGGTGTAGTCAGGCTCGGAAATGAAATCAGAAATCAAAGTAGTCAAAGGGAAAAAAAGAACAACATGGTAGCGGCAAATTTTTGTGTTCAGATATGTAAGAAAATATTCTTTATTTAAATTCTTGGTTCATGGTTTTCTTCTCAGTGCTCGCAGATCAACGGGTTAGGTTAGGTCATGGTTTTGTAAATTTTTAGCCTAATCCGGGCGAAGCCGCATCGTGGCCTTCGAGAAATTTCTCATTGCACGTGGTTCTCGCTGGCCGAAATGCGGTTCACTCCACTCACTCACCCGTCTCGCTCTCACGCACACACACACACGCGTAGGTCCGGGTGCTCCGCCGCTGGTCCTGGGCCGGCACACTCTATTTGCGGTCCTCCAGGTATCACTCCTTCCTTCGCTTCCTGGGTCCCTTGCACTGGTCACTCGAGAAAGGTAAACAGAACCTATCGCTTAGGCTTAGCTAAAATAATTATTGTGTATCAATATAACTACAAATCTTATGATCATTGGCTAAGCTTATATATTAAATGCACTGTACGGCTGATGTTGGTGGCGCTGGCTGCTGTTGTTGTTGGCGACGCTGGCGGCTGATGTTGGTGGCGCTGGCTGCTGTTGTTGTTGGCGGCGCTGGCTGCTGTTGTTGTCAGCGACGGGTCTGGCGACCGATGTTGGTGGCGCTGGCTGCTGTTGTTGTCAGCGCTGGCTCTGGCAACCGATGTTGGTGGCGCTATTTGTGAGGGGTCAAACGACTCCTCACAATCCCCTCCTTCTTCGGGGGGCGTTGAAAAATGGTGATCCAATCTGCTTTCGAGATTTGCACCCGGAATTCCTCTACTCCGGCATGGAACAGGAACTTCCTGCTACCCGCCGGTTCGTGCCCTCCTGTGGCTGCACCAGTTCGACCAAGGAGCGGGGAATGCGTCCCCCCTCGATCAGCACGCGCCAGTGGCGGGGTGGCAAGACCCAGTCCTCGTCGGCCGGCGGGTATTCGGCCTGTTTCTCCTGACGCTGCGCCAGCTCCTCCCGAGCCTCAACATGGTCCACGATCGTCTGGAGTTTCGCTCACCCTCCTCGTGGGCGGCGTAGCCCGAGTCGGAGCTCCATGGATCGTCGTCATCGCTGCTGCGATGAGGTGACGTCACGTCCCCAAACGTCACCCGACGGGTAGCGGATGGCACCATGTCGTGCTCCACCGCAGCTACCCAGGCGTGTGTGGCCGCTTTGCCCAGGCCTGGGGTAGCCTTTTCATGCCGAGTGGGGTACGCGCCAAGGGTCGGGCTGTGCCTTCGCCCCGTAGCAGCGTCGCGCGTTGGTTCTTCTCCGGATAATCGATGCGGACTCCGTTCGGAACCTCGTTTTCTACATTGGCCGTGGCTTGCGTCGCCATGCGCCACAGGTTGTCCGACGCCATGTCTGTAGGGGAGAACAAAAGGGTATTAGTGCTTTGTTTTAACGATTGCAAATTGGGTTTTAATTGTTTAGTTAGTAATCATGGCGGCTGGTTCGCTGCAGTGGCACTGGGAGGCGCACCCTCCAGCAAGTGGCCCCACTGACTCAAACATTGGCTCCTGTCGCAGTGTTCCTGGTTGGCTCTCGCCTCGGCCAGATCGAGTGTCACTCGCCGGCTTGTTTGTGGCAAGTTCCTTGCTATTGTGCCGTCTTCATACGGGCTTCTGGCGCTGCTGGTGCGCTACTATCTTCGTGTATGCTTCTCCGTTGCTTCCGTCTTGATGCGGGTATTCCTTGATTTCTCTGCTGCTTCCGTCTTGATCCGGGTGTCCTTGGTTTCTCTGTTGCTTCCGCCTTGATACGGGTATCTTTGGTTTCTGTATCTCTGCTGTTGCTGTTGCTCTGCTACGGGTTTTTAGCGTCAATCGATCGCTAAACTCGCTCCGCCATCTGAATGTCTTCGTTGTCGTCCAGTCGTCTGGGGACCAGATTCTGGGTTTCTGGCTCGTTGACTGCTTCCTTCAAATCTCTAAGGGATGCAGTTCTGCGTTGCCTGCTCTGGGTATGTTGCAAGTGGACTATGGTGGGAAAAAAGAACTTAATTACTTTGTACGGGCCCTCGTACTTGGGTGCTCGCTTAGCGGCAAAGTTATCCGCTGCCCTGGACAAATGATGCTGTTTTACGAAGACCAGCGATCCTATGGTCTGTCTCCACGCACGTCGCCTGAGATCGTAATGCTTCCGCTGCTCCGTGTACTACCTTGAAAATGTCCCGTAGCAATTCCGCTTTCGCTTCGGGTGAACGTGGCGCTTGGCTTGGTCCTGGAGTCACTTCATCATACAAGGCTCCTGGGAGTCGTGGCTGTCTGCCTTGGACGATGAACGCTGGACTGAATCCGGTAGAGTCTGAGATGCTGCTATTAATTGCCAGATTCAGTTCGGGAGAAGCTCGTCCCACGTCGTCTGGGCGACCATCGTTTTAATGGTGCGATTGGCCCTTTCTGTAGGGTTCTGCTGCGGAGTATAAGATGCTGTATGTTGGTTCTCCATTCCCGCCTGCTTGCAGAAGGCTTTGAATTAACAACTCGTAAACTGTGTCCCATTATCGCAGATAAATGTTCGAGGCATACCAAAGTGATTCAAAATTCTCTCCCGAAAGGATTTTTCGAGATGCGCCGAAGTAGCTCGTTAATTTGTCTGGTGAACAATTGAACATACCTGGCAATATCGCGGAAAAGACCCGGTCAATAATATCTCTGGGCGATCCGGGTGGTTGTCTTCCTGATTCCGAGATGCCCTGCCGAGGGCTGGTCATGGCATTCCGACAGTACTCGCTGTCGGTGTTCCTTGGCCACGCACAGTTTCCAGGGCACGGAGCCTTCATCGTCAGGTCGGGATCCGATATGCCGATATAGCTGTTGCTTCTCGTACGCGTAGTCCGGGTAATCTTCAGGCCTGTCCTGAACAAGTTTCAGCATCCGCTGGTACCATGTGCATCCCGGTTTATCTTCCTGGATCATCTGAAGTACTTCCAAAGGCTGTCGAGAAAGTGCATCTGCAGAAATGTTCTGGTTCCCGCGTCGATAGGTGACGTCAAACTGGTATTGCTGCAGTTCCAACGCCCAGCGCGCTATGCGGCCGGTGGGATTATCAATCGAGTTGAACCACTTCAAGGCGAGGTGGTCCGTTATCACATCGAATCGATAACCTTCCAAGTAGCATCTGAGTTTCCTGATGGCCCATATGATAGCCAGACACTCCTTTTCTGTAGCGGAGTAGTTCTCCTTAGCGGCGATGAGGCGAATGCGATGACTCGTTCTTCTCCCTGGATTTTCTGCGTTAAAACTGCTCCTAGGCCGATGTCGCTGGCGTCTGTTTGCAACACGAACTTTTCGTACCAGTGGTACAAGCCCCTACTGGGGAATGTAAATGCTGTGCACTCGCGGCTGGACTCGGCTACAGGAATTTGCCTATATCCGCTCTTCTAATCGAGCGTTGATATGTACTTGGCATGGCGCAGACGCTCCAAGATGTGTGTTATCCTTGGCAGCGGGTATGCATCTGGAATAGAATGGGCATTTAGTTGTCCAAAATCTACACATAGTCGCATCTCTCCAGATTTCTTGCCCACGAGTACAATAGGGGCGCTGTGGGGGCTCCGTGAAGGCTCTATACAGTCGTTGCGTAGCAGTTCATCGACCTGCTCATCGGTAATCTTCTGCATCGCGGGGTTCTAGGAAAATACCTCTGTTTGGTGGGCTTATCATCTCGCATCGTGATCGTATGCTCAGCGATATTTGACACCTCCGTCAATCTTTCGAATTTGGCCAATTCCTTCTGTAGGAATTTGTAGGGTTCTAATTCTTTTTGCTCGGCGTTGCTCGGCTAGTGCTCCTCCAGTGTCAGGCGTGTATCCTGGTCTGACTGGGGAAGGCGCTCGCCCTTCCTCTACTGGTTTCGCTGAAACAGTAGCATGATTCCGTCGAAATGGATTATTTCGCACGGCGTTGTCGTCTCGAGACCCTAAAATACTGCTGGTCGGGGTGGTTTGCACCTCGTTATCTGGATCGTTGTTTGCTGGAGTGAACGCGTGTGTCCAGAGAGAAGGCATAGCTAAGTCGTTGGTGGGGCTGCTTCTTAGGAGAGGGTTCAGCTGCAGCGAAGCGCGGCCGCATTGGAGAGTGGAGTGGAGAGAGGAAGTCCATGCACAATAGCACGTCTTCCATGATCGAGGGGAAAACTAGCAATGGAAAGGTGACCTAACGTTGGTCCAACCGGACTTTGGCTACCAGAGACTTGGTTATCTCCTTGCGTGAGCCTTCCGCCAGGCTGACATGAGTGTGTACCGACCGTACGTTGTGTGGCGTCCCTACACGTTGAACAACTCGTTCGCTCACGAATCTTCTGCTAGCTCCGGTGTATAGTAGCGTTAAAATCCTGACCCTCGATTTGCATCTGCGCGATAATTCTGCTCGACTGAACCTGTAAGATTTCTCCTAATTCCGGGGATTCCTGTAGGCAGTCTCCGTCCGCTCCACGAGGCGAAGACTCCACTCGTTTCCCGGCTGGATACGATGGCAACACTCGAGAGTGCGTACTCCTCTCCGACCACAATCCCAACAAAAGAGGACTCTGGGATTGCGACATGTAGCTGACCGGTGACCCTCCTGGGCACAATTCCTGCAAGCAAGACTGAAATTCGGCACCATTGACATGTTCCCCACTCGAGGAACTGATTGTGAAACTGTGGCTGGGGTGGGTGGACGTCTGGTTGGTCGTGTGAAATTTTGTTGACCTGTTGGTGGTGCTCCTGTATACGCTGGGATCTCGTTCCTTCTAGGCGCTGGCTGTGGTTCGGCCAACATTCTAGCATGGCTTCCTGTGCTCCGATCGCGGGTAACCTCGTAGTTTACCGCTAAAGTGGTAAGTTGCTCCAAAGTTGGAGATTTTCATAGATCCGGTCCAACTCCTGCTCCGCATTATACCCCGCTCTGTGCATCATGAGTCTGATGTTGACTAGGTATTGTTTGAAAGTCTCTCCTCGTCGCTGATCTCTGGTGCGGATCTCATCTTCGAGTCGCTGAAAGTACCTGGGTGGCAGAAAGAAGTCAAGAAACGCCTTCTTGAAGTTCGTCCAAGATTTGCCTAGCAGCTGGCTTGTCCGAAACCAGTACTCAGCTGTATCCGTCAAAAAACCAGGGATGGCCTGCGGTATCTTCTCCACGTCAACTTCATATGGGGTGGCTCGTTCCTCGAGGTGTTGGATGAAGGTGATGGGGTCCGTGGTCCCGTGAAAAGTGATTCCCCAATTCTTCAGCTTCTCCGCTAGCATGGCTGCGGACATCTCTGCTTTCCTGGTAAAAATATCCCGCTTGACCGGATAGATCTTCGTGTCTCCGACTACATCGGCGGCTCCTCTGCTGGCACCTGAAGCTGTGTTGGACCCGGTGAGTGTGGGTGCGGAGTCGGTGAACGCTGCTTCCTATCCAATAGGGCGGCTGTAATTTCCGCCTCGCATTCCTATAGCCGTCCGTAGTATTAAAAGCAGCCAGCCGGCTCCTCATTTATTCAACTGTTCCGGTTGCTTCCAAAGAAAACTTCTTTAGACTCGCCTCCAATTCCCGCTTCCCGAGATACGAAATCCAACGCGCGCCCATATTGCTGTGAAATAATAGTTATCTGGCAAGCGACAGGAAAAGTTTCGATAGGACGAGAGAAATTCTTGGACGAGGGTCAAACGATGTTCGAGCTGGTTAAAATCTTCATCGAAAATTTTATTTTATTTTTCACCAAGAATTTACAGAATTCCCACGTACAACGATGGTGACCATGTCATCATGTCCGATGTCAAACTACGATTTAATTCCTAAATTTTTCTCAACGGTGATTGAATTTTGTTCGACGACGATGTAGTTTTAAATTTTTCCACGACGATGTTTTTGAGAGCTGCCGATGCACGTGTTGACTCGGCGATGGTTATATGAGAAGCCCCCCACCGAAGTGATCCCGTTGCCTGTACTTGCTCGACTCCTGCTCGTGTGAGAGGGACGACGATGAGAGTGAAAACGAAAAAACTAAATGGCTGCGCTGTGGAGAGTATACGTTAGCTTTTCCCTACCTCGTGCTTTCGAGAGAGAGCAAGGTAAACAGAACCTATCGCTTAGGCTTAGCTAAAATAATTATTGTGTATCAATATAACTACAAATCTTATGATCATTGGCTAAGCTTATATATTAAATGCACTGTACAAAGTATTTACAAAGTTATTCGCGAGGGTTTTTTTTGCGTTGTTAGCCGCTGTTGTTGTTGTTGCTGGCGACGCCTTTGTTGTTGGCGGGGCCTTTGGGCGTTGCGGCTGGCGGTGTTAAAGCTGCTGGCTGCCGATGTTGTTGGCGCGAATGGTAATCGCGTGAAGCGATACGAACCATTTTTTGTTGAAAAGGATGTTTATCCCGTGAACTTTTTTTCCAGTTCGATGTGATGAAAACCTCACGTTAAGTCAAGGCATGAAAAATATTTTGCTCTAAAACATCATAGGGAGTGAAAATTTATCAGACAAGAGTTTTTTATTAATTTGACGATAGTCAATTACTAATCGCAATTTGTTATTTTCCGAATGGAAGAGACTTTTTTGGTACTATCAAAATTGGGTTATTATAAGGTGATTGATTCGGTTTCTAGTCCGAATACATCACTATACTGGGTGCATAATGCTGTAAGTGGTTTATTGAATTGAGGCGGAAAGTTTTTTGCAAGTTGGATAATAATATTTTTATCTGGTTTCTAAGTCCGTTTTTACTACTTCGAAGTTTGAAAGTGGTTCATGATGAATATTTTTTATATAAACAACTAAAGCAGACCGCTTTTGTGGTATTATGTAAGCTTATATATGCATTTTGGACTGTTACTATGGTATTTGCGATATAGATACCATGCTGAATTTCTTGATTCGGAATTAATACACTGCCTTCTTCAGAATTTATTTCGATTTTTCGGTCGAATTGGGATCTGGCTGGCAGAATTAGAGAGTTGTTGCCATAACTGTATGCTATCGAACATAGATCGGATATTTGAAGTTATTTGGTTTTATTATAAGCCAGTCTTCAGACGGCTTGAAGATCTAATTGATCGATTCCTAGTATTTCATCACATGTTACTTATATTCTAGTGAATTGCATACTTACGATATGGATATCATGTGGAATTATGTACTTAGAAGTTTGAATTTCAATATAAGTTAAGCCTTTTGATTTGGTAACTTCCTGACTTTTACCCTGTATGTTTATGATGTAATTATCTTGAATGTTTTGAAAATTATAGCAATTTTGCTTCAATATGGATATTTCCGCACCTGTATCTAGTAGAAAAAGTAGTTATTTTCCTTTTTCTATGTTCATGAAAATTCGATATCCATCATAATCGAATTCTTAAGGATACTGACACGTCTACTACTCACTGGAAAGATGAGAAGAAGAAAGTCATGGTTATGATGCAAGTTTGGTTTGCCAACTTTCTTAATAACTCTGTCGGCCGCTTAAACTAGGAGGCCAGAGCTGATAGTACTGCTCAAGCGCAATGTAGATGGGGCTAAAATCAATGAAGGAGAAGCTTTAAATATACAATTTAGGGAAAATGAATGCTTGATAAGGACAGACCCAGTCACCACAACAACTTTCATAAAATTCCTAGTCTTTTCCTTCGCGATCAATGAGATAAGTTGATTAGCCACCCTAGCATTCTTTCTTATGCTTAGCCTCAGCCTCAGTTATGAGGATTACATATATATTATTAGGTCTAGTTTGAAAAAACCACAGATTTATCTGAAGAGAACATTTGCAGAAATTCAATTTAATGCTAATAATAAACACATTCTTTGTTCGCTAATGGAAAATGTGGATGTACAGTTCATTTTTGACCATTTTGCTTGTAGCTACATAATGATTTATTTTAACGAATCTTAAAGGGGTATTTTGAAATTAATGCAAGAAGCAGCTAATGACATTCAAAAAGACAATTCAAACATTCGTCAAAAGCTATAGTCACAAATTTGATTCTGGCACTGAGATCTTTGCTCAGGAGGCCGTATTTTGTTGTCTGCGATTGGCGTTGTCAGAAACTAGCAATAAATGCGTTTATATCAAAACCTTTCCTCCAGAACAACGAGTTCGTATGCTTAGACCTAAAAGCGTCCTGCCTTAGAACTCCACTAAACTCTTTCGGACAGATACTCTTTGTGTTTAGCTGACTTTACTGCAAACTATGAATTTTCAAAAAGCTGTGGAAGAACTCATCAAGTGGCGAATAGTGACTGTTCGCAGCAGAACGCCTAAATTTCATTGTTTATTATCAGTTTGTAAATATAACTTGAAGTTTGCTAGCAGCTGTGCAGCATCTGCGTTGCGCTAACAGCACCAGTTAATTTAACAGTACGCATGTAAAACCTCGAAAACAAACACTGTACAACACTTACTATTCTCTTCTCTCGTCTTGCACTAAAAGTACACGACCTCTAAAACGAAAGCTATGTCTTCTTATTTTAATTCAAAAGAAGAGGCTGAAGTGGGCTGCAAAACAGCATCGTCTCTAAACTCTGGTGACCCCGACGTGATGCTATCCTGGTTTTAGTGCAAATCCCAACTTCGGTTCTAACCTTTTGCTGTCTGGCCAAACGTCGTTAGGCACATTTCACACACACACACACATACAATCGTTTCCAAAAAACGGTTACCACGTTTTCCTGTGCCCAAATTAGACTTTCGAAATCGTCAAAGGTAAATTTTTTGTATCCGTTAGTCATGCTACAGTGAAACAGATATAAGATGCCCAATGATGTTGACAACTTGCCACCGGCAGACAAAAAAGATGATAGATCGGCTGATATTGACTTCTACAGTGCCAAGCGCGCATCGATTCAGCGCCAACTAAAGGCAATGGGCAACCATTTCAGCAGCGGCGACTTCAGCACCTACGATGATGCCGACTTAATAGTTCGTATAGATACAGTTAATAAAATGAACGACGACTTCGAAATGTGGCAAGATAAACTGGAAAGGGTGATCCTGCTCGAGCTCTCTTCAAATACACGCTCCGAGTTCGCAACTTCTTATTGGAAAGCAAAGTCTTCGCTGACTCGCCACATGGATACCTTTATGAAGTCACACATCGCTTCCTGCCTACCAGGAAAATATCAATTTTTCCTCACAACTAAAAACGCAAGTCGCGGCTACCAGAATTACACATGCCCAGGCTCAGCGGCAGCTACTAGAATTGGCCAGATTTTATTGCCATGTACAACAGTGTCGTCGGTTACAACCAGTATTTAAGCAATGTAGAGAAGTTTCAACACCTGCGCGCATGCTTGGATGGCGCGGCTCTGAGCACAATAAAATATTTGGAGCCTGTCGATGCCAATTACGATAAGGCATTGGAGTTACTTACAAAGCGTTTTAATACCAAGTTTCTACATTTTCAGGGCCATGTTCGAGCTATTTTTGGACTGGAAAATGTTGAAAAGGGATCTTCAGAAGCTCTGCGCGGTCTAAGTGACAAAATCAACTCATACCTTCGTGCACTTAGCACCATGTCAACCATTCCATTCTCACGCAAGCTCGACCGCAACACTCAGGTAAGATGGTAGGAGGCCCTGCCATCCGACAAGCTGCCCAGCTGGACTGATATGTGAACCTTTCTAGAACGAAGATGTCGCATGCTGGAAAATCTTAACAGCGCTACGGTACCCACACCTAGCCTTCAAGTGAGCCATAAATTAAATCGAAGCTCTTTAATTGCCACAAACACCAGAAACCAACCACTTTGTACCTTTGGCGATTCTAAGGATCACAATATCGTGAAAGGCCCACCATTCATAAATTTGTCCCGAAGCTTACTTCACAAGGAAGCCATCGCTTAAACCTGTGCCTAAAGTGTCTCCGGAAAGGTCATGGCTTGCAGCAATATCGCTCAGGGGATTGCAGGCACTGTCAACAGAAGCACCATTCTCTACTGCATATGGCCCCCATAGCGGCTCAATCACCTGTCTCATGTGCACCTGGCTCGCAACTTGCAATCGCATCTCAGCCAAGTATACCAGATTTTTCGGCGCCCTTAACTTCCACTCCACAACGCTAGGAACGTGTTCAACAAGTCCTACTGCAATCGTTTATGCAAAAAGCCATTCAGGCGTATATATACCATGCCGTGCTCTGTTGGATTCAGGATCCCAACTCAACTTTATCACCATGCGTCAAGCTATCCAGCTCCAGATCAAGGTTCACCATGCAGGATATCCGGAATTGGCGAGTCAACGATCGCATCTAACTTGTCAGCTGACATTGTAGCTTAAACCTGTGACAAGAGATTCACCATATCCTTCCCAGCGGTTATAACTCGATCAATAACAGCCGAGCTTTGCCTTCGATATCTCCAGCTACAGCGTTCCCAAAAACATATCCCCATGTTTTTTAAATCTCAGGGAATAGATTTATTGCTTGGGGCCAGTATTTTTTTCGACCCAATCTGTGTAGGCCAAATTCGAATGGCAGATAACTTACCAATTCTCCAAAAGACCAAGCTAGGCAGGGTGGCTTATGGTGGACATTATCTCGTTTGCAACAGCTATTCATCTCTCGCCGCCTTTCATTCCTAATTTTGAGGATGATTCCTTATCAGAGATCGTCAAAAGATTCTGGGATATCGACAATTCCTGCGGCGAATCTCCCACAACATTCGCTGACGACGAAATATGCGAGCAGCAGTTTCTGCAGGGCTACTCTAGACTTCAGTCGGGTCAGTACTCTGTAAGGTTGCCGACTAAATTCAGCACTGACACGTTAGGAGATTCCTTTCAACACGCACTTAGACGATTCAAGGCGCTCGAAGTCAAACTGGCAAAAAACCTTCAAACTAAACTGAAGTACTATGCTTTCATGCGCGAATACATCGAGCTGGGCCATATGTCACTGGCTTCCAAACAGCATGATCTCCCGCAATTCTATTTGCCGCATCGTTTCGTTGAGAAACCGTATAGCTCTACGACAAAATTGCGTGTGGTTTTCGACGGATCAGCCAAATCTACGTCAGGAGTATCTCTGAATGATCTGTTACATACGGGCCCGTCGATACAACCTAAGCTCTTAACATTCTCATAAAATTTCGTCTTCTCAGAGTTGCTATATGCGGCGATATTTGCAATTTCTTCAGTGCATCCTATGGCGCGATCATCCCGATGAAGAAATAAGGACATAAAAGTTGGATACCGTAACGTACGGAACAAAGCCCGCTACCTTTCTAGCAATTTGAGCAATGCAGCAGCTTCCGTAGAGGAAGCCATCCCCATCCGTCTACAAGTAAAGGAACTATTGGCAAAGGGTAATTTTCCGATTCGAAAGTGGTGCTCTTCGCACTTCGCACATAATTTACACGATAAACCGATCACAAAACGAAGTATCTTATCCATGATAGCCAAGGTTTACGACCCACTCGGATTCATCTCATCCGACGTTACCAAACTCAAAATATTTCTTCAAGCTCTATGGAAGGAAAGGTTGGACGGGGACGGATGCTTGCCGCAAGCAATGCACAACGAAAGGAATCTGTTAATTTCTCAACTTCCAAGTGTTTGTCTAACATTTCCGCGATTCGTTCTAATGCCACTGGCCACAATAGAGTTACATGGGGTAATCCTTCTAGCTTCAACGTCTTTGGGGCACTGAAACAAAAAAAAATGCACCTGGCTGTGACCAAATAACCCCAAAAATATTAATTGAATTTCCAAACTCTGCTCTCTCGGCTACTATCCGAAAAAATGGAAAAAAAAACTATTATCATTATTATACCAAAGCCCGGAAAAGGCCACACCATTCCGTCATCCTACAGACCAATTAGTTTATTCCTATACACAGCGGATGTATCCACTAACGACCAGCTAAAAACATTCACGTTTGCTGATGACACCATAATTTTAAGACGTTCGAGGTCCTTAAGCCAAGCCACAACACAGCTAGCCCACCTCCATGTAGTATAGCGGATGCTACTTCTTTGGCGGATTAAAATAAAAATGAACAAAAATGTAAACACATAAATTTTACTCTCAGCAGGCAAAAATGCCCTCCACTAACATTGAATAATACGCAGATTCCGCAAGTCAACGATATAACGTATCTCGGCATCCACCTTGACGGACGATTAACACGGAGAAGACACATCGAACGCAACAAAGTACATATAAAACTAAAAGCCAGCAGCTTCCACTGGATCTTTAACGCTTTTTGTAGTTAATAACAGAATTATATAATGAGCATGAAGCTATTCGTCTAAAAATATTAGAATTATGGGAAACAACAACTTTAGGGTTTTTGCATCACAATAATGCACGGCCTCTCACTGTACTCGGTCATCGTGACCATTTCGCCAAAAAATCGACTCATAAATTTAAGCAACCACCGTATTCGCCTTATTCACTAGAGCGCTTCGGGGTATGCGTTTCGATTCAATCAAGGAGATTAAAGCGAAATGAAGAAACATTGACAAAGGTATTTTTATTATTATTTTGTAAATGTAGAATTAGATAGTAGAATTGTTTTTTGTATTTTTGCCTATACGAGAAAAATGAGTGCACGGGAGACCTGCATTTGTTAAACCAGCTGTTTCCGATATTGCACTAGTTTCCTAAATCACAGTGGTCACACAGACAGACCGACGGACAGACAGACCTACAGATAAAGGGAAAATTAAGATGTTTTTAATTCCATGGTGCTAAGCTTAAATGAGAGGGAAAAGCTTCTAATTGCAATCGGGTAGCCACTGACGAAATGCCAAAAACCTACAGTAGATCTTAAAGGCTCGTTCGCCCTTATCTGAACTACAACGTCTTCTCTACAACTCCACGCTCATTTCCATCTAGACAGCTATCAGCGCGTGGGAACGCGTGGAGCGGCGACATAGACATTATACAGAACCGCCGAGTTGAGTTGATAACTAATTAATTCCTAAAAGGATTACATTCTTCAAAGTAACTTTTTAGTAACAGTGCTTAATCAGTCATAGTCCTTGGGAAACTGTAACCCGACCATATGATAGAGGCTTTTTTTTTGGAAACTGAAAATCTCCATTGACCATTGAATAGTAAATATCCTTGTACCCTCGAATTATTTACACAAGCCTGGATCTAAGCTCAATAAAATCATACATAAATCTTTTATACATCTTGTATTTACATCTCTCCAGCTATATTTTTTCTGTATATAATTTGGCGGTTCCGTAGTTCTGCACATACACCCTGTACTTAATGTACAACGAGAATTATAAATTTCCTTGTCTAGTTTAGGTAAGAATAGTTTAGGGGCAAGCATAGTTTGAGGCTCTATTTTCTTAACGGCTCATTAAAAATGCGTGCCGTTTTACAAAAGTGCCTTTTAAACGCCAGAGGGCTACACTACAACTTTGTTCAAGGTCACCATTAGTTTAAAAATAATAAACTATATAAAATAATTTCTGTCCATGTAAGATTTGATAAAATATTTTCTTGGTGGCTCAATCTCTAAAGTTTGTGCCAGGCGAGAACAATTATAGTTGTAGGTAATACCAAATGAAGACTGAACTAAGTATTGTGCATTATAATATTTTCAAACACATTGTATCACTTGGCCACAATAAATGCGGTCCTCTGCTTATAACACAAAAATGTTTTAAAAAACGAAAAAAACCATTTGAGATATAAAGATTGCTGTCCAAAAAGTCTGATCAAATAAAGTGATCTAATTATTTTTCAAAAAATATTTTTACAAAAAATGATTTACAGCGGAGGTAAATTGAAAACAAGACGGTCCACAGTCGCACACCCCAACGCCGCCACCTAGCGGCGATTTTTTTGATTTGCTTTATCCGATTCGATTCTTACCATTTTTGGCATGAAGATAATCAAAACAAGGAAGAACGTTTTAATCAAGTGCCTCGACTATCAGAAAATCGTTACTCACCTTAAGGGAGCAAAGGGGAAATCAGACTCAAAAAAAAAGTTTTGCTTCCTAAGACACCCGCAATAAAAAAACTTACGGCCAAACGACGACGCTGTGCTAACTGACCGCAGAAAACACGGAGGATCCGCAGTGGCCCAGCGTATCTCACAAGAACCAGCATTTAGTTTTGTAAAAAACTGAATGCAGTTTTCACTCATTTTTTCGACGAAAGTTGTGGAAAACCGGGAAAAGTTAAGGAAGCGTGGACGAGATGAACGGGCGTGGGAAGAAGTAAAGAAGACTAGTGGTGGTAACCATCAGCTGGTCCCAGCCGCAGTGAGTTGCCTAACACTCGATGATCCCATCGGGTAGCTGCCACCACTGCACTATGTGAAGTTGTACCACTTTTTTTTGGCCAAAATCCATTTTTCAAAAGTGGTTTGAAATTGATTTTGAATATCAGAATGGATTAAGATAACATCAATCTCCAATGTTACTAACAGAAAAGTTTAACAGATTGCACCACTGTTACGTTAAGCTGTTAAAGTCTATTTTTATTTCAACGAGGTGGACGCTCTAGTAAATCACCAATTATTCTTAAAAGTTAAAATGGTTAAAAATGGTTTGCTTACAAAGGACTGCCGTTTTTGAAATGCCATTTAATCAGAGAGGCTTGTAACTTGTGTATTTGACCTTGATATTGTATTTATTGATTATGGTGCTTGTGTGTAAGTTCTAACATAAAAAAAAACAAAATCTTTAAATTAATTTTTATTTTTAAAAAGAGCTACAAAGTGAGTCTAGCTCGCTCCACCTCTATAACCTTTTTTATCATGTAGAGCATTAAATTCTCATTAGGTTCAGTTAGTATAAAAGTGCACTTTTGCGCACTTTCTCTAAAATTTGGCTTTTAAGACTCCAATCTAATACTGTTTATTTGCTGGTAAGTTTCACTTCTAACGTTAGCTTAAAAAACCGTACCCATCTTTCTTTGTTACTAAATATTAAATAACAAACAATTTTACAACATCATTTCACTTAACGTAGATATAAAGGATTTTAGTATTTTTTAAGAATTATAATGGTAATAAAAAGTAAAATTCGGTCTTTTTATAAAAGAACAAAAATAAAAAAAATATTCTTTAAAAAAAGCGGGACCACGCCCATGTCTATTTTTTTTTCCTTTAAAAAAACAAAACTTTTAAATGTGGCTTTGTTTTTAAGTTATTAATTAATGCCACAAAAAGGGGTAAAATTTCCCATAGTGCACTGCAGGGTGCTAGGTACGTTTTGTATTAAAATAGAGCATACTACTAATCGGGTAAATATAAGGGTATATATATATACCACCGCTGCAGGCATCACAATAGCGGAAGTTGGATAATGTGTCTCAAAACATTGCAGGAGGGGGACTATTAGGACTATCAGATACCCGTTACTCAGCTTAAGGGAGCAAACGGGAAATGGAGATATATAATCAGCAAAGTGAAATTTTAGGTCGCCACCTACCGGCTATTTAAGTAGATGCTATGCGGGCGGCAGACAGATTTAAGCGCTATAACCCTTGGTGGGCGTTAGAGAGCGTGGCACATTTTTAGTAAGTCGATAGGTATTGATGAGACAAACACATATCTGTTAAAATTTTGTTTCTATCATAAAAGTTGTAGGCGGTACAGATGTTCGCGGAAACAAACTTGCGCTGCGCAGGAAGCCCAGGAATCTGCATACCAAGTTTAGCTGTTCTTGTTTTCATAGTTTCCGAGAACTCTTCGTATGAATGGACAGACAGACAGACGGACATGGCTAGATCGACTCTGCTAGTGACCCTGATCCAGGATATATTGTAGCATATCACAAATGATTCTAGCAGCATCGAAAGATGGTGGGTGTAGCTTCAAGTGGGGCACTCGCTGGTTCCGGCTCATTTTTTCGTCGGTAAAGGGAGTGAATTGCAAATTTGATCCACAGTGCTATACAATATCCTATTTTAATTCGCGTGCGAACTCACTTTGAGGTAAAATTGTAGGAGGACAGAATTAATAGAGGGATAAAGAGGGAGGGAATACCTGAAAAGAAGAGTGCTGCCTAGATGGAATGGCAACAGCTGATGTATGTGTGTCGGTGTCAGCAGCGATGATGTTATTTGCCGCTGACATTGCCCACCCTACCATGATCACCGCATAACCTGACAGAGGTTTGTGATCCCTAACACCTAACCATCTTCATTGATGCAAGCTTCCGTTAGTAAAGAAATTTAGCAATTCATGTTTATAATAGGTTTAATATGTATAAAACGGTAATAATGATCATTAAAGTTACAAAGTTGAGTATCATATAAAGTTGAATTCTAAAGTCATACCGAATCAAATAAATGCTATCCAAATTTAAACATTAATTTTGATTATTAAATTTAACTGAGCAAATAATTAATCCAGAGGGAATTTATTTTATAATATTAAGGACATTGGAATATTATTATAAACAGTCAATCAAAATATGTAGCATGACGACCGGAGCCGATCACTTACCCACCACATCCAACGTTGAAAGCGCTTTCAATTTGTTGTATTATTGGCTGTTATTTTGTTTATAAATTGTAAAACTGCATATCAATTGACTGTAGAAAGAATTGTGAAAAACACTTCCAGGGGCTCTCATTTCGAGATTGCTTACTGCATTACAAATTATTTGATTACACTAGTATTTGGGATAATTTAAATTACTTTACTTCTTTAACTTTACTTTAAATTTACTTTTACTTTAAATTTAGTTGTTTAATTTAATTTTAATTTAAAGATTTTAAATTTAAATGTTGCTTTAACTAGAATTAATAACAGGCGTGCGCCACTTGTGCACTTTCAGCAGAGGGCTGCACTGTTGTGTGTATGTATCTGTGATACAGGGTGCACTAAGAAAAGCTGATGGAACTGCCGAAGATCCCGATGGTGCGCTTTATGGACTTTTTCCAGGAAAACTAAAACCACGAGAAGGAGTAACTCGACTTCTGATAAGTTTCTTCGACGCTGATGATCACGTTGATGCGCTTTAGAGACTTTTTTCTGGAAAACTGGAGCCAAGGGAAGGAGTATCTCGACTTCCAAGAATATTCCTCGACGCTGATGATCACGTTGTTGCGCTTTAGGGTTTTTTCCAGGAAAACGACCCACTAGAAGGAGTGCCTCGGCTTCCAAGAATTTTCCACAATGCTGACGATCTCGTTGTTGCTCTTTAGCGACTTTTTTCTAGGAAAACTGGAGTCAAGAGAAGGAGTACCACGACTTCCAAGAATTTCGCACGATTCCAGGAAAACAGGAACCACCAGAAGGAGTATTTCGATTTCCCAGAATTCTCTTTGTTGATTCAACGGCAAGGTTGCCGTGGTTGCCTGGTGAAAGAAAACCTTCAAAACGGCTGGGGATGTCTGATATTTTTCACGATGAAAATATGTTTTAGCGAGAACGATCCTCACACGGCCAAAGTTCAAAACGGAAAAGGGCGTAACATCGAGATGCGCCAGTCAGCAAGGCTTGGCTATCGAAAATTGTGGGACCAGAGTTGCTTAGGAATACCTATCGAACGCTCTGCCATTTTAATATTCGGCGGCAACTTCAAGTCCTGGCGGAATTTTGAACTCTTTATGGGGTCGGAAACGCTTCCGACGAATATAGTATGTCCTTTTACTCAATAAGTAACGGGTATAAAAATCTACCAACTACATAATACTAAAAATGTTTAACGCTTCGGACGCAATTAGTTAACTAAAATTGATCACACAGCGCCACGGAGCTCTTAATTCAGGGCACGAGTCCCCTGGAGCTGTACTTCAGCTCTTATGTGATTGTATCACGTTTTCGGCGGCACGACCGTGACGATCTCTATTCGAATGACGAGTACGAAGTGCTGGTCTATCGGATAAGCTTTTGGTTCTACACATTCACACTGGCCGTTGCCGAAGAGGCTGCCATGCTGCTGCCCGTTTCCATCGTCAGCAACGAGGTGCTGCTCTTGTATCCCAACAGCTACTATGCGAAGAGGCTCAACAGTTCGCTTATACAGGGCCTGTTGAACCACGTATTTCTCTTTTCGAATCTGTCACTGTTCAGTGGGCAGTGCTCACCATTCCTTTATTCGTGTGTCTCTTCTCTGGGCGTGATGCTTATACTGATTTGCCTACGGATTTGTGCGTCTGTTTGGCGTTGTGAACCAGGCGCTGGTTCGACCTGCTGCTGCGCGACGTCAACGAGGAGTTCAACGCCTTCCATATGGAGGAGGCGAGCGTGGAGCGGAAACTGGCCCATCGAGCTGCACAACGTGAGCATCTCGGATGCCGCCAATGGTGGACGCCTGGTCGATGGCATTGGAAACGGTCGTGGGCGCACCATCTTCCCCCAGCCGCCCCTGCAGTAATCGCAGGCTCACCTCTACCAGTGCAAGGCGATGGCCAGCGAAGTGGGCGAACTGCACAAGCTGCGCAAATCGAGCACCTTCCAACGCACCTTCGTCTATCCGCTGGCCATGCTGCTGCTGCTGCTTTCCATGGGAGACATTCTGCTGGTGGTGTAAAACATTCTGGAGCTGCTCATAGGCATCAAGGCGCTACCACTAAGCACACGGCAATTTACGCTGGGCATCTCTTCACTGTCGAAGCTGGGACTCTTTGGCGCCGGCCTGTCTAACCTTCTACTTGGGCGCCGGTGGTGGGCTTCTACAGCACGCTCTCTATGCGGAACGTCTGTCCCAAGCGGCGCCAGACCGTCGGAACCACCATGGCCCTCTTCCTGGCCAACAAGTTCTCGGCCCCGGTGCGACGGGAGCTGAGAGCCCAGTTATTGGAGAACTATGTGCTCTTTACTAACTACATGAGATTTATCAACTGATATTGGCTCAAGCGACACGACAATGCGTTCTGTGCCCACCGCCACATGGTGCAGCGCCTTGTCGAGTCGCCGTAGAAGAGCATAACTAGTTTATACCAAGTATCGTAATCTTGGTCGTAGGCGCAGTCGCAATATTCCCGCTAGTCTCAAGGCAACCGAAATGAAATGTTGAGGAATAAGCAAAGCATGGGAGATGGGCAGCTGAACCTATATAATATACCTTTACATGTTATATGATCACGTGTAGTGGTGCAGAACTGATACTAATATTTAAATGTTTCGCTGTTAACTGTTGTGCTTAATCGTTGTACTTTATACTGAGAGTCCTCTTCTAGAAGGTGAGCCGCATATCACCGTGCCGCCAGTTTAGAGAGGCACTCGCGTTCCAAGCTATATGTATTTTTAAAAATCTCGTCGATATTAACGAGCGAATAGAGAATGTTATAGTGCAACATGAGCCGCAGTCAACCGTTTGCAATAGTTGTAGGCTATAGTCTCGTGTATTTCACTCAATTTCTTGTCGTTCGCAGTCAAGTGTTGAATTCCTTTTCATACATGTTATTCGCTATTTATCAATGTATTTTTGAGTTATTTATACAAGGTTTTAACAATGTTCCGTAAGTAGCGCATCGATAAAGGCGCCTTTATTTCATTTTAATGCATACTCAAGTCTGTAAGCCAATATTTACACAATCACACACTTACAAGCGTCAAAAACTTATGTGATATAATATAATACACAAGGCATTTTACTAAATTAACCGAAAAAAAATAAAACTAAATCGGATGTTAAAGGGCTTAACAAGAGCTACAAAGCGATTAGGGGCTATTTCTCTGGAAGTCAGACGATAACCGAGGACAACGCGCGGCTCGAAAAAAAGGTTATAAGCCTTCGCTCAGGTAAAGATGCTGATAAGCAAACCATAAATATGCTGCTAGAACAAAAAAAGAAAAAAAAAACAGTTGTAAAAAAGTTTCTTCTGGCCATTCGTAGGGAAACAAAAGTAAAAGTTCAAAATGACAGTATCAAAGTAAACGGAAATTTAATGTCCCTTAATACTATAAAGTTGCTTATGTGGCAAGAAAAACCAGCGGACACAAAATTAAAGGAAATATATGGAAACAGTTTAAAAGTGTCTCACATTAATTAATTAATTCGCAAGCCAAAAGTATAAGTCAAACAAGGAAGAGAGTCGAGTGCCTCGACTATCAGATACCCGTTACTCAGCCTAAGGTAGCAAATGCGAAATGTAGATATATAACCAGCAACGAGATATTTTAGGGCGCCTCCTACCGGCTATTCCAGTAGATGTTATGTGGGCAGCAGACAGATTTTAGCTTTCAAGCCGTTGGTAGTCGTTAGAGTGAGCGTGGCAAGGCGCTGAAACAAACTTGCGCTGCGCAGGAAGCCCAGAGATCTGCGTGCCAAGTCTGCCTGTTTTAGCTCTTATAGTTTTCAAGATCTCAGCGTTCATACGGACAGACAGACAGACAGAAGGACATAGCTAGATCGACTCGACTAGTGATCCTGATCAAGAATATATACTTTATGGGGTCGGAAACGCTTCCTTCTATCTGTTACATACTTTCCGACGAATCCATATACACATTTACTATACTCGTATACTATACTTGGGAAAAAAAAGATGTTGGGGCTACAAACTATACAGATCGAATAAATATTAACAAAAAACAAGAAAGGAAGTTAACTCCATCAAGTCGAAATTTATATACCCTTACAGTTTTAAAAAATAATCAACGTTAATAACACCATTTAAATTTTTAAAGATTGTTGCTAGATTGAGTGATATTTCCAATATTATAAGACATTATGACAAAAAGTTTCGAAGCTGTAATTCGTTTTATATTATTTTCCCACCAATTCCCGACCGTCCCTTTTACAGTCAAATAAAATAATCGTCCAAATTTGACAAAATTATATTTAAAATTCCGAACTAATTGAAAAATGTTATTTCCAAGCGTAGGAGCTTAAATGTTGAAGAGAACCAAAGATATAATTTTTTATAATTTGGGAACTGTTAGAGATGATCTTTTGATCCGGCTGGTCCCGACTTATATACAAACAACCTACAAAAGAGAGGACTTTTGGAAAACGTTTCAGCTCGATAGCTTTAAAACTTTTGTTTGTCTAGTTTGCGTAGGACGAACGGTGCTGATCAAGAATATATAAGTTTTATGGGGTCGGAAACGTCTCCTTCACTGCGTTGCAAGCTTCTGACTGAAATCATTACCCATTGTTTTCGTAAACTTTAAGGTTAAATTAAAATAAAACAAACGCGTTTCGCTGTTATCGAAATGAAATAAGAACGTTTTAGAAATAATAAAATAACTTTAGACCGAAGTTTGCAGATGCCAATTGTGAAGCTGAAGAGAGCGGACGTGTCCTGTGCGAGCTCCGGGAAAATTGGAAGAAAGTTGATTAATTAAGTGAATAAGACGCTAAAAGACTAAGAATTATAGGTTTAAACTAACAAAATTAGTGTAATGACATAAACTAGTACATAATTATTATTATATTATTGTATCTTATAATAATAAATAAGTGCTAGGCCAATAAAAGCTCAATTAGCTACGAATAAAATAAAGAGGGAATAAGGTCTGCGAGCAGAAGAGACGGTTACTTCTCGTATGTCTTAACGAGTGATAGCTCAGTGCAAAAAACGATCCTTCTCACGGTCTACGGTCAAGGAGCACGATCTTGCTCACCACTCTAACTCTACTTAGACGGCGTGAAGTCAACAATATAAAGCCTTCCCGCCATTAATTTCGACCCCTACGGCTATTACTTCGGAATCGATTGCAACCGCAGCTCTAAATACAACGGCAACAAAAACCACGACAACAAATCAAAACCAAAATAAAATTTAGCAAGCGGGTCCGGCCATACAGACCGGACTTGATCGGTACATCCATGTCCTAATAGAAATTAAATTACCCAGAAAATCCAATAGTAATAGATTTGCGCTTCTACCATAAAATGAACAAGAACAGGCTTAGGAGACTCAACCGAAACCTAAGCCCCCACCATTTTACATAAGGGATGAAATCTCGAACGCATGGTCAACAAAATGGTTGCGCTGACGGAAACTTTCATGTTGTTTCCGTCACAAACGGGGTTACATATGAAACTAAGTTTCAGACTAAATCTGAAGAACATTTTCGAGTTGTATCCAAATACCTGGGGGAAGCTAGGAAAAGCCATTACATGCCCCAAACTAAAAACAGGAAAGGCCTGAAAGTGGTACTAAAAGGAATCCAGCCCGACCTAACCCCCAAAGAAATTGTCGATGCGCCTTAAGAAAACTTGGCCTTAGATCACGCCTTGTGACTACCAAAGAAAAACAATTATATAATGCAATCATAAAACCGAGCAACAAATTAGATTATATATCCCCGGGCAGCCCACATACCGGCCAATAGACTTCAGGGAAGTTTTAGACCTAATAGCCTTTTCGGTGACTAAAATCATACTACATAATATAAGTGCAAAAGAGCTACCGGACCTGTTATCAGACCATTCACCAGTGCTTATTATTCTTCTTAAAAGCCCAAAAGCTTCAGATCACCCCCAACAGGGGTGTAAAGAACCAATTGTTTAAAATATAAAAAGTATGTAAGCTCACACATCAAACTAACGCCTCAGTTCATAATCAAGGCGGACATCGACTGCTCTACCGATGCTCTTGCTCACTATCTCAACAGCACAAGGCAGGGACGTGCAAACCAATCACTTCAATCCTGATCTGCGAATTGAGCGGCTTACATAAAAGGCGACTGTGACGTGCTAGGCAAACAAAGCATTGCCAACATCCAAACAACATCTTAAGAAAGCTACCTGCAAACTTAACCGAGACCTGAAGCAAGAAGCAGAAAACGCACGACTGCGGTACCGTGAAAAACATTTGCCAATCAGTAAAAGTCTGTGCTCTCCAATCAAAGCAGTCACTCCAATACTGGTCCGAGACTGGTTCATTTCTCCTTCTACAAATCAGAGGAGATAGAAAAAGCCATTGGGAAACTGAAACCGAAAGAGGATACGCGCGGTGAGGTTATTTTTAAGCTTTTCATTGGGATCATAAGTCTCGGTTTCTATCCGAGAAAATGGAAATAAAATATTATTATAATGATACCGAAGCCCTGATAAGATCACACAATTCCGTCATCTAATAAGTTTATAATCGTGTCTTTTTAAGTTGTTCGTAAAAGGCTTTCTAACTCGCATAATACCAAATTTAGGAGCTCAAAATGTTATCACTGTTCATCAATTTGGCGTCCGTTAAAAACATGAAACACTTAAGCATTTTAACAGATTAGCATCAAAATTACGCATAGCCTGAGCCTCGGGAATTATGCAGCGCAATATTTCTCGATGTATCTCAAACCTTCAATCAAGTATGGCTCGCATAAAATCAAAATACACTTGCCTGATTATACTCACAAGCTACATGAGTCGGATCTCTAGAAAAGAGTCTTTGAAGTAAGGCGCAACACAACAACATCTGACGTTTACGTTATTATAGTTGAACTGTTCATCCCTTACACAGTGGATATTTCTATAACCAGCAGCTTACTAAACAACATCTACGTTCTCTTGGAGCTCTTTAAGTTAAACATTTTGTTGTTAAAAGATACATTTTTTACATATATGAAATACTTCAGATTTATAAATAATCAAATAGGTTATATAGTAATATATATAGTGATTGACAAAGATAATATTATAGTTTATTTCTCACAACTTATAAAAACAAAAAATTTTGCAGTGAAATGCTCCTACTTTTTATTTTCATTAACATGAATTCCCAGCCTTGTTTTTTTTATTCATTTTTAAGCTGAATCAATTTTTCTCTTCTCTTCTTAAAGTGTTCTTTTAAACGCATTTATCAAAGTTCAATTTGGAGTTAAAGCTCTTCGAGGGTTTGGATCTTGAACTTCGAGTTTAGCTATAATGCTTTATGCTTGCTTTTATTTCAGCTTGAAGAACTTAATTTTTATGCTTTTTTAAAGATTTTCAAATATTTCGCTTCAAAAAATTAATGTTTTAGAAAAACTTTTATTTCATTATGATCCTGTCTTTTTTACTATTCGTAAAATTTGTACTGCTCCGGATGTTTCCCTTGTTTAAAAGTCCTTTATTTAATGTGCTCACACAAACACGTGTGATTAAATCTTAAGTTGTGCGAGCACTTACACTGTACGATATGTAACAAGTAGTAGGAAATGTTTCCGACCTTGTTTCAGATTTAGATTCTGACGGCCATCAGACACAGTTTTAATGCTAGATTAAACTTTTTATCTTGAATACATAATATTGACTCAAAGCCTACTTTAACACCCATAGACGCACCGATAAATACTTTTACTGAGATATATTGGTTTCTTCAACACCTATCGATTAACCTAAATAAAGTTTGTTGCACCCACTCTGAGGCCCGAAGACGGCAATAACGATTAAATTTCTATGCTACCCACGCGTGTAGGGCGTACCAACTAGCTGTGTAACGGGAATCTAATAGTCAAGACACTCGGCTGTACTGTTCTTGTTCTTTATATAAATTTCGGACCATTGTCTTTCCATATCACTTTCATATTTTCGAACATATAAATATGGTACTTTTCATACCGGATTTATATGCGCACATTTCAAATTTCGGACAACATTATGTTATTTTTGATACCAGTGTAGTATTTTTCCAAATCAAACTTTTTTCATATCATACTCATATTCTTTCATATTAATATGGTATTTTATATCAAGTTCAAATGTTTGTAAAATCAAGACT
The DNA here is from genome assembly GCF_025231255.1 of Drosophila biarmipes. Lineage (NCBI taxonomy): Eukaryota > Metazoa > Arthropoda > Insecta > Diptera > Drosophilidae > Drosophila > Drosophila biarmipes. The sequence goes on from NW_026114539.1 coordinate 1,145,109, forward strand.
ATTTAGGTTTGACATTACTTTAAAAATGTATTTCCAGAATTTTGCAATGTACGGCCGATCACTCTGAACTTATACTACTTATTAGGATTGGCAACAGCGGCACGGAATAGTGGAAGCCAACATGCCCAACTTCTTTTATATTTTTGGAGCGCAATAGAATAGCAACGTTGCGTTGTTTAAGAAGTGAATAAATAAAAACAAAAAAAGGTAGTTAACTTTGGCAAGCCGATGTTTCTCTACCCTTGCAGTTATAAGAGATAATCAACGTAGGAACACCATGTTAAATAGTGATATTAAAAAAAATTATTTCATTATTTTTTCTTACCGTTTCTTTGACAGCTATATGAGGAGCGTCCGATTTTTATTAAATTTAACTCGAAATTCCCAATATTTTAAGATAATATTGATATTAAAAATATTATATTGATAAAAAAAAAAAAATTTCCCGATCAGTCTTGTGGAAGCTATAAGATATAGTTGTCCGATCCGTTGGGTCTAACAATATACTCGTATATTGCCTTAAAAAAAGAAAAATTTTTGGAAAGTTTCAGGCCTTAAAACTAAGAGATTAGCTTGCGTAGAAGAGACTAGCTTGCGGACGGACGGACCTGGCTAGATAGACTCATCTAGTGATAGTGATCAAGATTATTTATACTCTCAGAAGGTCTATTTCATTGCGTTGTAAACTTCTGAATAAAATATTTAAACCCCTTTGCAAGAGTATAATAATATAATAAATAATAAGGGCAAAAGGTTTTACTTTTCAATGTTTTGTATGAAATTAAAAGCATGTTAATTTGACACTTATTCATAAAAGGAAATAGGAAGATAGAGATATAAAAGGTGCAAAGCGAGATTGTAAAGGCCAACTCATTTCAATTAAAAACAATTAAAGTTAGCAAATAATTTTTTTAGCCCTCAAAGTTAGATTGGACTTGACACATTTTCGTAACAAACTTGCATGCACTGCATACGAAGCTACAAAAACTAAAAGTGGGCAAAAAAAAATTTTTTTTTTTCGCTAGTGAAAAGCTTTTGACGAGGAATACATTTTTTGCAATTTGTGGGCGTCACATTGGTTTAGCACATTGGCGGAACAAACAAGCGGTATGGACGAAGATAAGAAATCTAAATCTGAAAATAGCTCTAATAGTTTCGGAGATCACAGCGCTTACACGGACACACGTGGCCAACTGTTTTTTAGGTTAATCAAAAGGAATTGACGAGACCAATACTTTTTGAATTAAGCCAACGTACACTAGTCGGCATAAGAATTTTGACGAAACAAATGTTAAATATACATATAATTTCAACTTACTTCCTGTAAAGTTTGGCATCAATGGAAAGCTAATTTAAATGTTGTTTAAATAATGCAATACTTTTCTTAACCCATTCTGAACTTATTTAAATTATAGTTCTAAACTTTTCTGGTAGATGTAATTCATCTGGTAGATGTTGCTTATTTAGGCTATTATTGCTGTAAACTGATAATAAACCATGTTGTCAATTTTATCTAAACTAGACCTAAGTAAATATCCATGTAAACCCAAATCATGTATATAAACCCGGATCGATGCTTAATAAAATCAGTAAGAAAAGTAATCATGACACTTCTCCGCCGCCCAACTTGTTCTGTACTTATTGCGGCAACCTTTGCCACTGGTTTTGTCACGGCACGAAACAAAATATTTTCAGCAAACAGATAAAAAATAGTAAAAATCCTACAATATTTTTTATTAAACTATTTTAAAATACAACGTTTACTAAGGGTGATGCTTTGATGCTTGCTTCAATCGCTTCAATGTAAACGGAAGACTATATTGCTCTTTCTTTTTATTGCTGTTACAGAAAGACGAATTTCCGGTCAGTGAAAAGGTGGCCCTTCAACTAGCTGGACTTCAAGCTCAGGTAGCTCTAGGAGATCCATCAAATCAACCAAAGCCGGAATATTATTCAGATATAAAAAGCTTTTTACCACATCGAATTTCAAAAACAAGAGAACAACAATTTTGGATACCAATTTTAGCACAAGCCCACCGTCAGTACGGATCGTCAAGAAATGAACTTACAGCTAAAGTTTTATACTTGAGTTGCGTAATGCAATACCCACTTTACGGAACCACAATGTTTGAAGTAATTTACAAAGGGTACTGGAGTTTCGTAAACAATATTCTACTAGGAATACATTGTGATGGAATAATGTTTATTCATCCTGAAGACAAATCTGTCATTTATCAATTTAAATACGTAGATATTGAATCAATTATGTTGGACCCTAGTGACAGTTTTATCACTATATCACTTAACCGCAACACTCAACTACTTTACAAAAGTACTCGTGATGGTTGTTCTGTTAGTGAGCCACAGAAATGTTTTGTTTTTGAGACCCTACAAAAGAATGACATAGGGTCTTTAATAATTTCGTACTACCCTTCTTTGTCAAACTGGATTTTAAATATTGCAGAATGCTCAAAAAAAATTAAAGGAACTACTAACGAGGACAGATTAAGGCTATACCAAAATGTTCTTGTTTGTAGGCGACAGTTAGTAGACATGAATATAGTTAAGAAACCCCAAGAGCTGGGAGGATTTCTAAGAACCACACTTAGACGCCTGTCGAAACATCGATTAGAAAAATTAAGATCGGAGCAAGGATCAAACGTACAAGATCATGCCGAAACCTACAAAGGGTTTTCACATTCATTTTGGGCATTTAGTAAACAACAAATTCCTTTCTGCCTTAGTACGATCTCTGAACAAGAGGAATCTGTAATGGTTCAAGTATTTGATTCTATATTAACTTTTTCTGGCCTTGGAATTTCAGGTAAGCTTAAAACAATTTTTTACGAACTTGTTATATAATCTTGTAGGGGGTAATTCTTGTTGGTAATTTCCTTTTCTGAGTCTGCAACAATATGCTAGCCAGTTGAAGCGTCGTTGTGCCGTGGAATTAGTGAGTGGTTGGATCAGCAGTTCTTAAAAAAAAAGGGCTCGATACTAAGCGCCTGGTCCTGTTCCCAAATTGGCTTTTGCTTGATTTGTTGGCTGCTGATCACTTGATCACGCTTGGATACGTACAATCACGTTTTTTTTTTGCAGGTTATCTACTTTAATGAGTTTTAAAGTAATAACTCGGTCTTTTTATACACGTTATTAAGGTATTTGATTTTAGATGGTTCCCACTGGCCAGACACACGAGTTTTGAAAGTTCCTGAGCCGGTCAGCGTACTCTCGTGAGGCTTTGGCATGGTTTTTCGAAATTCGCACACATCCACAAGTCTATTATCCTATTTTTTTTTAAGTCTATTTACTTTTCAAGCTTATTATGGTATACAATTTTTGACGCCATTTCTAGCCATGTTAATCCACTTGAAGTACATGTTTTCTTTTAAATTAAGGTCAATATATATATATATATATATATATATATAGACAATATATATATATATATATATACTGCAAATGAATGATATATATATATATATATATATATTTCTGATTACTCTCTCATTTGCAGTCGCTTTATTGAACGCTCTATAAAGTAAGCGATATTCAAGGGAAAATAAAACTTATACAATTTAAGAAGGTCTATATTTGCTTAATAGACTACAGCTCTTGACTCTATAAATCAGAAAATAAATTCTTGGTGAATCACAAATGCGGTTGAGTGTGCATCTTTAGGGGAAGACAATCGGTGCGACAGCATCTTCGTAGTGCAAGAGAGAAATAGATATTTGCTATTATCGATAGTACAGTTTGTCGGCAAAGCAGTGTTCGCAAACTATGCTAGCACACAACTTAAACTTACAGAATTAATACAGTACAATCACAACCGACAAATACACCAAACTTTAAAACAAATCAAACAATAAATACACTACAAAAACCTGTCATCAACAATTCTAGATCTGCAAAGGGATGCTCGGGTCCTGTTTTGGAGTGCGAGGTTGCCAATCTTCGCACCATGGAGGGCCGAATGGGTGAGCGGGTTCAGACGCTGAACCGGGAGAAAATCTACAAGCAGTAGGCGAGAGGTTGAGTGCACTGGGGGCCAGGCTGGTAACAAAATGTAGAGCTCGTGTGACCGGAGGGTTCATGGAGTTCCCTATGTCAGAGGTGAAGATCTCAAAGCGCTATATCACAAGCTTTGCTTTGATCTCCAGCTGACTCCACCACCAAAAGTGTCCAATATCTTCCGAACAAAAAAATCACAACAAGCACATGTCAATCCAGTAATAGTAATTAAAATGTTAAGCCCACACGAAAAGATCAAGCAGCTTGGTTAAATCGGAATGTTCAAGCAGCTTGGTTAAATCGGAATGTTCAGGCGTGGGCACAAGAAGCAATTTACATTGCGATTATTTGTGTTAATGTTAATGAGCAATATCTTATCTTTAAAGAGGCTATGCGTACGAAAAAGCATAAAGTCCTTTCGTCTTTCTTTATACGACTCGGCCTTCTGGTTGTCCTTTGCATACATTTTTGTCTTTATTCGCCTCTGGTCCACTTTCTATATCTCTCGGCTTGACCTGAAGCTGATAGCTTTCGTTCTTAAGCGTATTAATTGTATTCTCATAATTAAGATGGGTTTAAAAATAATTAAGCTTAAAAAATTTGAATATTGAGATTGCGCACCTCATAATTATTGATAACAACAATACAGAATGAGAAAGTTTGTTCCATAGTGCCATGATGAAAAATAATTATCGTTGGAAACCATGCCTGTAATCTTTTTCTTTCGGAAAAAGCGCCCATGAACGTATTTTTTCAGTTCAAGATCTTTGCGTTTTATTTGATCATTAACTTAGTTTTAAAGACCGTATATCTACCATAGCTAACAAAGCCAGAAGTCTCCTGGCGTTTATAAAGCGTTGGTAAAGGGAGTTTGATGATCCTTCACGACAAAGCTTTTATATGTTTTGCTTGTTCGTCCGTCTACGGAATATTGCTCGTGTATTTGGTCTACCCAGATTAGCTGTTAGCAAAATATGCTAGAGACACTTCAGAAAGAATTTCTTTTATTTGCGTTAAGAGGTTTAAACTGGGATATAGGAAGACGATTAGCCTCTTATCACTCGAGGTTGGGCCTGCTGAATTTACCAACCTTGAACCTTCTTAGAAAGTGTCATGGAGTTATATTTTTGCATGAATTAACAAATGGTTATGTCGGTTCTTCCTTACTTCTTAGTTCCCTTAACTGGAGCATGATTCTTTCCGTGTTCTTTAAGAGGATTATAATGCACTGTGTCACGTCTTACTGTTTGATAGTCCTAACAGTACTAATTACGACAATTTTATCGATTTTCTATCTTCCAATAATTTGTAAATTTCTATGTTGCTAACCAATCTATGAGAGCATGTATTTTAAACTGTATATTGTTATATAGTCTTTATCAATGTCTGCGATTTCGCTTACTAGCCCCAATCGGTTTAGGGCTCCGCGCGTAACAAGATTTGCTTGGTGTCGTAGGGGCCACTTGTTTGTACTGACCATAGTGCATCAACGTCCAAGAAGGAAACAAATTTCAACAGCAACCAAGAGTCAAAACCACCAATTCACTGTAGCAGCCTCTGTGATAAATTACTTGACCTATTTCCTATCGTATTAGAAAAATCTTACATTATGAACAGTTTTACGTTCCAGCCTTCTGAAGTCATTACTTTTGACAGCATAATCAATTTTTTTACGTATAAAGATAAAAAAAATATAAACTAAAATTAAATACTTACCATATACGTCATGTAAATTGTAAATGAGAGGTTTTAACTAACAATATCCAGTATTTGTTCAACAAGTTTGTGCCCCTAGGGACCAAGGTGATTAAATCAATGCAAAATTCGTGGTTCAGAGATGAAATTATAAACCTCACCCCTCAGCCAGATGTATCTAACCTCCGGTGGAAGCTATACAAAACTGATGACTTTCGCAAACAAAAAAACTGGACGGGAACGGGGTAACGATTTGAATGCCGTTATACTGGGAAAAACATTTAACAATACTTTATCATGGAGCATTCATATAGTCAAAGCGACAAAATCCAATCCTGAACGTGTCGACATACTGATCGGGGCAGAGTGGTTTTTGACTTCCTTGTAACTGTAAAGAAAATTTTCCTGCACGGTCAACCTATAACTCCACTCTAGTAGCTACGGAAGACAACAATTCGGATCAGACAAAATTAACGTTGAGTAATACTGACCAAATGTTGAGTTAGGATTTATCTTTAGATAACGTTTCGCATGAGATGTAACCCAACGAAGTTGGTGGTATACAAATAGAAACACACTAAAGTCCCAAAGTATTCGAGAACAAGAAGAGGAATTATATTGCCATTCTTTAAGTTTTTTAATAATAATTCAGTTGAAACTAAATATGTGTTTGTTCAAGAAGTTATCACTACAATCGATCAGAGAGAAGAAAGATTCGGAAGGTTTTTTCGAAGAAATCATCTTGATCGGCGAAGTGGCTGTTGATTTTGTTTTACATCACCTTGTGCGATTCTAGTTGCCCGAAAACTGCTTTGGGACTCTAGAAAAGTTTCTAACGAAAACAGGATCGTCCATATTAAGTTGATGTTTTAAGTTTCCACAGCTGGTATTGGTGCTCGGTCCAGTAAACCTCTATGGGAGATTTGTTTAAATTAAAATTCAAACGATGCGATTGGCTTTTCAAACCCATCTGCGTAAGTGTGCGATGTTACAGTTGCTTATACAATTGGAAGGTTGTCATCAAAATATGCTAGTGGAGTGCTGCATTGTTTATTTCTCAAGGCTATAAATGTTTCTTACTCCACTGAAATTTGACGTTTTTTTTAAGTAATGGAATTAAAGGGGCTTGTATGCTCTGAGAGCCCTGATTTTTATTCAAAACTAGCTTAGCCGTCATCTGTGTAAATTGTGCGTACATGTAATCTGTTCGACTCGGTAAAGATTAAATGTCTGTACATCACTCCACTTCTAGTCCTGGAATACTAAGTCTATTAATCGGTGCTACTCTGGATTTGGCTGTTAGGAACCTAACACTTATTCCCTCTGAGGTTACTGTTCTTACGTACAGACGATAATCGTAAGCATCTTCTGACGCGTAGTAACGATGGGGCAAATGAGTCATAACGGATCGAACAGCCGCACTGCAAATGAAAGCATGGATCGCTTAGTGGGTGGGTCTTATAGCTGTAGATTTTAAGCGTTGAAGATATACGGATGCAGTGTATGATGAGCCTTCGTACAAATTCGAGATACCTGGCATGTTGCGATACTATGTCCTCTGCGTAGACAATTGATGCAAAGTGGTGCATTCTTTGCAAACTTAAACCAAGCTTCTACCGAGATATTAGCGAAAATGTACAACTCCGAATGAAATGGTTGTCTGACTTGCAGAAGCAACATTTAAATTCAGGTTCTAGGTCGGAAAACTGTTAGTGCCGCTTTGCTAAATTTGTGCTTGATCCCAACTTTCCCTGTTTGGGATCTTTTCGGCCTGTCGTGGATTCCTCAGCCGCTGTTGATATCGTTTATTAAGCGCCTCTGAGCAATGTTTCCATAAAAGAGTGGAATCGTAACTAAGCGGCTCTTCCCAACGCGACAGAGTTTTGGAATTCACTCTAGACATGATGATGTGAATTATCATTGTGTTGCTGAGGATTTTTTCATTGCCAAGCGAGAGAAGAGATTCATATATAGCGGTTACGATATCGAAACGGGCCTATTACAATTTTACATTAATAATGCCTTTGCGGGCACACACAATTCTTCTAACTCCTCTCTCCTCATTTAAGATACATAAACGACATTCTGCCAGGCTATGCGCGATTGGAACAAGGAAGACGAAAAGACCGACACAACCAAAGAGCGCGCGAAGAACGAGGCAAGGCAGCTTAAGCACGACCAGATGTGTGTGTGTGTGTCTGTGTTGGACCTCTATGTGATTGATGAATGAAAAACAAGTGAATTATAATATTTGTTTGTGCAAAGAATGGAAATATAGTTTGCATATATTTACGTAGCCCACTTTACAATGGATAACAAATACGATCGCTGTACGGAAATAAAGTTTGCATATATTTATATAGTCCACTTTACCATCGATAAAAACCCGGGGCACCAATAATGAGAACAGAAGTAAATTTGCAACTTCGCATACTGGTGTTTATTTAAAATATTGCCTAGCCGTTATCTGTGTAAATTCTGCGTTGATTCCAATAGGTTTTCTAATCAAGAATGTAACCAATTATCTTTGGATATTCTTCCATATTACATTAAGTTAGTATATTCTTAATCTAGTATTTTTTTGTTTGCTTTATTTTACTTTAATTTTGAGGGTGATGGTGGTCTTCTACCATTTTCATCCAAAATTATCCTTAAGAACGTCATTTTCGTTACCATAAAACTGCTTGCTTACACGGCATGTTAAATTATTTTCTTGAGGGCTGCTAAGCATACATTCAACGTTAAGAGCATACATTATACTCAAATACTTTACTGATAAATACAACTCAAATTGGAGTTAGGCATCTAAAAATACATTATTTTTAATTTTGCCTATAGAGAGCTTATGGAAAATTCAATCCATTCGAGGTAATATGTGTTGGTCTACTTCTAAGCAGTATTTACGGCTTAAAAGTCTACACAGCTTTCCAAATTCCCAATTTTTTTAAGCGTTTCTTTTGTAAACAAATACATTTTGGCAAATGGTATTCGGTTAATTTTGATGTTAAAGTTTGCTTCAAATGCAGGCTGGTCTTGTACGACTTACAATACCCTAGTGCGTGAGTTAAAACAGCTGAATACTTTTCTTAAAAAAAATGCATATCAATATGTGCTTTTGATGTTATTGGTGAAATTGCGTGTACAGTTTCTGCTAGGAATGCACACAACTTTAATTCGTCCAAAAGCTCTGTTCCTGTAAAATCGCTGTTCTGCTTAACATCTTTTACGATCAGCTGTGCTCTTAATTTAATCTACTTGTATTGCTCTTAATGCTCTTTGTTTTGGGATACATTTTAAAATTGCGTTCTATTTGAAACAGAACGAAGCGTTTCCAACCCCGTAACGTATATATATTCTTCATCAGGCTAGTGAGCCAAGTCGATCTAAAAATGACATACGTCCGTCCGTATGAATGTTCGGAAACTATAACAGGTAAAACAGTTAGACTTGGCATGCAGATTATTTGACTTCCGGCTTAGCGCAAGTTTGTGCCACGCCCACTCTAACGCCCACAATCCGCAAAAACCTGTAGGGCCTACAGTTTTAATGATAGAAAAAAATTTTAATTGAAATGTATTTGTCTCATCAATTCCTATCGATTGACAAAAAAAAATGTGCCTCGCCCACTCTAACGCTCACAAGAAATGGGTATCTGGTAGTCGAGGCACCTTTTGCAATCGAATTTAACAATCTTCCAAGCCCAGTTTGTGGCTCAGTCCATTTATCAGCAATAACACTCTCGAAAGTCGGACACTACCCTTAGTGCTAGTGGGCGATCGACTACCGCACTCGATCCTAAAACCCAAAAGCAAATACCCGATAAATGCCTAAAGGGAATCATTAACTTAACTTTTACATTGAATACAATTACTACGATTATTGCTGCAAAGGACCACGCGCTAGACAACTTGGTTGATCAATGCACTACGCGTGTGCAGTGCTGCTGTTCAACGATACGTGCACAAATAATGGGAACCCTGCCATTTGACCTTAACAGAGTCAGTCGGAACTTTTGAATAAGCGAAGTCGATCGGTTGGATTTAATAGGAGTGTCGCTAGAAGTGCGTGGCAGGGCAGCTCTAAAAATGTGTATCGTCATATTAACATATTTTTCAACGAACTCCTTAACTCTCTGTCTCAGCAAATTAGCTAAGCGGCGTGGTCTGCTCCAACATCCCGGTTGCGCAGCCCTATTTCGGGGAGGCACGCCGCTAGCTGCTTTATCCCCAGGATCCATGTCTCCTCACCCGGACGGCGACGTTCCCGCACCTAAAGCGCTGGCTTTCAGCCAGTAAACAATATTCTCGTATAGACTGGTACCGTCAACTCTACACATTCATTGAAGGCCTGCAGCGCTATAACGCGGGCGATGTTTAGTCATTTCACTTTATTGTTATTAATTATATACTATATTCATTGCGATGCCTGACTATCGAAAACTGCGGGTAGGGGCGTAGCAAAGCTGTTTGTCACTAATAAATTACTTCCAAAAGGTCGGCAAACAACGATCATACTAATATTACTACAAATTACTGGATACTTAAAATACTATATAATATAAATACCCATTTAATTCATAAGAAGAAGACTTGAAGAAAGAGAGTTTGTAAAACATTATTGAAAAGGTCTTATGCTACGTTAGCTGTTTTATGGAAACCCGCACAGCATCTTTTAATAAAAAAAAGAATAGTGCCTGACGATAACAAATCGCTATTTCTTCTTGTGGGATTTGGAAAGAAACTTTTGATGGAACTAACAAAAAGCAGATACAGACAATTCTACAATTTTATCATTAATTAATTTTTGTACCTGCTCTTAAATTTCATCTTTTTGGATTTGAGGACATCTGATTTCAGTCAAAAGTTTGTAATGTTGTGAAGGAGACGTTTCCGACCCCATTATATATTCTTGATCAGCGTCACTAGACGAGTTGATCTAGCCTTTAGCCTCTTTCCCGATTGTTCTTATGATAGCCATATGATAAAGTAGTCCGATTTTGATAAAATTTAATTAGAAATTCAGAAATAATTAAAAAATGTTCTTTCCAAGATAAGAAGGTTATATGTCAAAAAGCTTTAATTTGTTATATATTATTTTCCCACCAATTTTCCGATCGTTCCTATGAGAGCTATATGATATAGTTTTCCGATTTTGATCAAATTTAATTTGAAATTCAGAACTAATTAAAAAATGTTATTTCCAAGCTTAGAAGGTTATATGCTAAAAAACACCTAAAATATAGTTTTTTCATTTTAATTTACCTCTAATTTTCCGTTAGTTACTATGGCAGCAAATTTGATAAAATTCAATTCGAAATTCATAACTAAATAAAATATATTATTTCCAAGCTTATATGCTAAAAAACACCTAAGATATAGTTTTTTTCATATTAATTTACCACTAATTTTCCGTTCGTTACTAAGACAGCAATATGATATATTCGTCCGATTTTGATAAAATTCAATTCGAAATTCAGAACTAAATAAAATATATTATTTCCAAGCTTAGAAAGATTTTTGTTAAAAAACACCGAAGATATAATTTTTTCATATTATTTTACCACTAATTTTCTGATCGTTCATATGGCAGCTATATGATATAGTAGTCCGATTTTTATAAAATTTAATTCGAAACTCAGAACTAATTAAAAAATGTTATTTCCTAGCTTAGAAGGTTATATGTTAAAAACGCCAAAAATGTAATTTTTTAACAATTTTTCCCCGATAGTTCCGACTTATATATATAAAGAAGATTTTTGGGAAAGTTTCAGCCCGATATCTTCAAAACTGAGAGACTAGTTTGCGTAGAAACGGACAGGCAGACGGAAGGACAGACGGACATGTCTAGATCGACTCGTCTAGTGACGCTGATCAATAATAGATATACTTTATAAGGTCAGAAACGTTTTCTTTCACTGCATTGGGTATAAAAAGAAAGAATTTTTTTTTATAATATCACTGAAGTCAGCAACAATCCCAAAAATTTTACGTTGTGTTACCAAATTTTAATTTTTCTTATAACTGCAAGGAAATACAAACTTCGGCATGCCGAAGTTAAGGAAGGATAATCCAGTATATCCTTCAATTCCAGTTTCTGTTAATAAAAATTATTTGTAGTTATCGATTCGGTTAAAGTCAGAATACGTCACTTTATTGGTGCCTATGGTGTTTCGGCTTATCTAGATGCAGTCCCATATTTTGCCGCATTCTCTTTTGTACATGCTCTTTTTAACAAATCATATCGATTTTGCCACTTTTGATTCTTGCTTGCCATTTTTACCTGGCATGTTGCGATACTATGTCCTCTGCGTAGACAATTGATGCAAAGTGGTGCATTCTTTGCAAACTTAAACCAAGCTTCTACCGAGATATTAGCGAAAATGTACAACTCCGAATGAAATGGTTGTCTGACTTGCAGAAGCAACATTTAAATTCAGGTTCTAGGTCGGAAAACTGTTAGTGCCGCTTTGCTAAATTTGTGCTTGATCCCAACTTTCCCTGTTTGGGATCTTTTCGGCCTGTCGTGGATTCCTCAGCCGCTGTTGATATCGTTTATTAAGCGCCTCTGAGCAATGTTTCCATAAAAGAGTGGAATCGTAACTAAGCGGCTCTTCCCAACGCGACAGAGTTTTGGAATTCACTCTAGACATGATGATGTGAATTATCATTGTGTTGCTGAGGATTTTTTCATTGCCAAGCGAGAGAAGAGATTCATATATAGCGGTTACGATATCGAAACGGGCCTATTACAATTTTACATTAATAATGCCTTTGCGGGCACACACAATTCTTCTAACTCCTCTCTCCTCATTTAAGATACATAAACGACATTCTGCCAGGCTATGCGCGATTGGAACAAGGAAGACGAAAAGACCGACACAACCAAAGAGCGCGCGAAGAACGAGGCAAGGCAGCTTAAGCACGACCAGATGTGTGTGTGTGTGTCTGTGTTGGACCTCTATGTGATTGATGAATGAAAAACAAGTGAATTATAATATTTGTTTGTGCAAAGAATGGAAATATAGTTTGCATATATTTACGTAGCCCACTTTACAATGGATAACAAATACGATCGCTGTACGGAAATAAAGTTTGCATATATTTATATAGTCCACTTTACCATCGATAAAAACCCGGGGCACCAATAATGAGAACAGAAGTAAATTTGCAACTTCGCATACTGGTGTTTATTTAAAATATTGCCTAGCCGTTATCTGTGTAAATTCTGCGTTGATTCCAATAGGTTTTCTAATCAAGAATGTAACCAATTATCTTTGGATATTCTTCCATATTACATTAAGTTAGTATATTCTTAATCTAGTATTTTTTTGTTTGCTTTATTTTACTTTAATTTTGAGGGTGATGGTGGTCTTCTACCATTTTCATCCAAAATTATCCTTAAGAACGTCATTTTCGTTACCATAAAACTGCTTGCTTACACGGCATGTTAAATTATTTTCTTGAGGGCTGCTAAGCATACATTCAACGTTAAGAGCATACATTATACTCAAATACTTTACTGATAAATACAACTCAAATTGGAGTTAGGCATCTAAAAATACATTATTTTTAATTTTGCCTATAGAGAGCTTATGGAAAATTCAATCCATTCGAGGTAATATGTGTTGGTCTACTTCTAAGCAGTATTTACGGCTTAAAAGTCTACACAGCTTTCCAAATTCCCAATTTTTTTAAGCGTTTCTTTTGTAAACAAATACATTTTGGCAAATGGTATTCGGTTAATTTTGATGTTAAAGTTTGCTTCAAATGCAGGCTGGTCTTGTACGACTTACAATACCCTAGTGCGTGAGTTAAAACAGCTGAATACTTTTCTTAAAAAAAATGCATATCAATATGTGCTTTTGATGTTATTGGTGAAATTGCGTGTACAGTTTCTGCTAGGAATGCACACAACTTTAATTCGTCCAAAAGCTCTGTTCCTGTAAAATCGCTGTTCTGCTTAACATCTTTTACGATCAGCTGTGCTCTTAATTTAATCTACTTGTATTGCTCTTAATGCTCTTTGTTTTGGGATACATTTTAAAATTGCGTTCTATTTGAAACAGAACGAAGCGTTTCCAACCCCGTAACGTATATATATTCTTCATCAGGCTAGTGAGCCAAGTCGATCTAAAAATGACATACGTCCGTCCGTATGAATGTTCGGAAACTATAACAGGTAAAACAGTTAGACTTGGCATGCAGATTATTTGGCTTCCGGCTTAGCGCAAGTTTGTGCCACGCCCACTCTAACGCCCACAATCCGCAAAAACCTGTAGGGCCTACAGTTTTAATGATAGAAAAAAATTTTAATTGAAATGTATTTGTCTCATCAATTCCTATCGATTGACAAAAAAAAATGTGCCTCGCCCACTCTAACGCTCACAAGAAATGGGTATCTGGTAGTCGAGGCACCTTTTGCAATCGAATTTAACAATCTTCCAAGCCCAGTTTGTGGCTCAGTCCATTTATCAGCAATAACACTCTCGAAAGTCGGACACTACCCTTAGTGCTAGTGGGCGATCGACTACCGCACTCGATCCTAAAACCCAAAAGCAAATACCCGATAAATGCCTAAAGGGAATCATTAACTTAACTTTTACATTGAATACAATTACTACGATTATTGCTGCAAAGGACCACGCGCTAGACAACTTGGTTGATCAATGCACTACGCGTGTGCAGTGCTGCTGTTCAACGATACGTGCACAAATAATGGGAACCCTGCCATTTGACCTTAACAGAGTCAGTCGGAACTTTTGAATAAGCGAAGTCGATCGGTTGGATTTAATAGGAGTGTCGCTAGAAGTGCGTGGCAGGGCAGCTCTAAAAATGTGTATCGTCATATTAACATATTTTTCAACGAACTCCTTAACTCTCTGTCTCAGCAAATTAGCTAAGCGGCGTGGTCTGCTCCAACATCCCGGTTGCGCAGCCCTATTTCGGGGAGGCACGCCGCTAGCTGCTTTATCCCCAGGATCCATGTCTCCTCACCCGGACGGCGACGTTCCCGCACCTAAAGCGCTGGCTTTCAGCCAGTAAACAATATTCTCGTATAGACTGGTACCGTCAACTCTACACATTCATTGAAGGCCTGCAGCGCTATAACGCGGGCGATGTTTAGTCATTTCACTTTATTGTTATTAATTATATACTATATTCATTGCGATGCCTGACTATCGAAAACTGCGGGTAGGGGCGTAGCAAAGCTGTTTGTCACTAATAAATTACTTCCAAAAGGTCGGCAAACAACGATCATACTAATATTACTACAAATTACTGGATACTTAAAATACTATATAATATAAATACCCATTTAATTCATAAGAAGAAGACTTGAAGAAAGAGAGTTTGTAAAACATTATTGAAAAGGTCTTATGCTACGTTAGCTGTTTTATGGAAACCCGCACAGCATCTTTTAATAAAAAAAAGAATAGTGCCTGACGATAACAAATCGCTATTTCTTCTTGTGGGATTTGGAAAGAAACTTTTGATGGAACTAACAAAAAGCAGATACAGACAATTCTACAATTTTATCATTAATTAATTTTTGTACCTGCTCTTAAATTTCATCTTTTTGGATTTGAGGACATCTGATTTCAGTCAAAAGTTTGTAATGTTGTGAAGGAGACGTTTCCGACCCCATTATATATTCTTGATCAGCGTCACTAGACGAGTTGATCTAGCCTTTAGCCTCTTTCCCGATTGTTCTTATGATAGCCATATGATAAAGTAGTCCGATTTTGATAAAATTTAATTAGAAATTCAGAAATAATTAAAAAATGTTCTTTCCAAGATAAGAAGGTTATATGTCAAAAAGCTTTAATTTGTTATATATTATTTTCCCACCAATTTTCCGATCGTTCCTATGAGAGCTATATGATATAGTTTTCCGATTTTGATCAAATTTAATTTGAAATTCAGAACTAATTAAAAAATGTTATTTCCAAGCTTAGAAGGTTATATGCTAAAAAACACCTAAAATATAGTTTTTTCATTTTAATTTACCTCTAATTTTCCGTTAGTTACTATGGCAGCAAATTTGATAAAATTCAATTCGAAATTCATAACTAAATAAAATATATTATTTCCAAGCTTATATGCTAAAAAACACCTAAGATATAGTTTTTTTCATATTAATTTACCACTAATTTTCCGTTCGTTACTAAGACAGCAATATGATATATTCGTCCGATTTTGATAAAATTCAATTCGAAATTCAGAACTAAATAAAATATATTATTTCCAAGCTTAGAAAGATTTTTGTTAAAAAACACCGAAGATATAATTTTTTCATATTATTTTACCACTAATTTTCTGATCGTTCATATGGCAGCTATATGATATAGTAGTCCGATTTTTATAAAATTTAATTCGAAACTCAGAACTAATTAAAAAATGTTATTTCCTAGCTTAGAAGGTTATATGTTAAAAACGCCAAAAATGTAATTTTTTAACAATTTTTCCCCGATAGTTCCGACTTATATATATAAAGAAGATTTTTGGGAAAGTTTCAGCCCGATATCTTCAAAACTGAGAGACTAGTTTGCGTAGAAACGGACAGGCAGACGGAAGGACAGACGGACATGTCTAGATCGACTCGTCTAGTGACGCTGATCAATAATAGATATACTTTATAAGGTCAGAAACGTTTTCTTTCACTGCATTGGGTATAAAAAGAAAGAATTTTTTTTTATAATATCACTGAAGTCAGCAACAATCCCAAAAATTTTACGTTGTGTTACCAAATTTTAATTTTTCTTATAACTGCAAGGAAATACAAACTTCGGCATGCCGAAGTTAAGGAAGGATAATCCAGTATATCCTTCAATTCCAGTTTCTGTTAATAAAAATTATTTGTAGTTATCGATTCGGTTAAAGTCAGAATACGTCACTTTATTGGTGCCTATGGTGTTTCGGCTTATCTAGATGCAGTCCCATATTTTGCCGCATTCTCTTTTGTACATGCTCTTTTTAACAAATCATATCGATTTTGCCACTTTTGATTCTTGCTTGCCATTTTTTAAACTTCAATCTGTAGTGGACTTATATGTAGTGGACTTATTCCATACTGAATGTGTCCAAGTTTCGGCTGAAAGAATTCTTGTTAATAGTATCCATAAATTGTTTTGGGCCTGCTCCACAAATTGAACATATTTGGCTGAAATTCGTGCCCGTTAAAACGTTTAAAACTTTTCCGTCTATAAGTGTCATGTACATTTCAAATGCGACAATGTAAAGACAAATGCGACAATGTACAGACAAATGCGAATTCCATTTTTGGGAGACGACAAAATCTTACAGACTGCGGAGTTCTGTTATTCGAAAATATGGTTCCTGCATCACCTATAAGCTTCAGGGGTTAATGGTAGTAACAAATAAAGACTGATCTGAAGTGTCGTTTTCGTTACATTCAAATCTTTGTTTGTACATTATAATCAAATCCATAACTCGCAATTAATTTAAGGCCTGCATCAATACAATTCGGCTGGCAGTATGATTTTATAAATCTTGTAAAACAACCTTTGCAACTGTTTCCGTCGCTGTTATCCCCACAGGTATCTATCGTAATTTAGCTTCCTGAACTTTGTGGTAGTTGGGGTATATGTCGCAATTATGCCGTTTGCCTTTTTGACGAATTTCATTGTATAATTGTTTGATTAATAAATTTTCTATCAAAAATTCCAAAGCCTCATTTATTGTAAGAAGTATTGCTTCTGCAGTATGAAGTTTTACTTTACATTATTACATTATAACATTCGATTTCCTTGATGATATTGAAGGTGCATGTATCACAAGTTGGGTATCATTTGCTTTATTAAAGGCTACTTCACTAGCAGATTTTCTTTTAAAGCGGGATCCTCCTTCATCACACACTAGTTTTGGTCTTGCCTTTCTTAAATTTTCCATCTCCGTGTGATTTTCCAAAGCTATTTTAAGAGACTTTCATAGCCACTGTCAATGTTTTTTTCTGAATGTTCGCACATTGCGTCTGCACTTTTGCAGGTTCGAATGAACTTAAATATCGAAACCTTTTACTTGATTATTTATTGCATTTTTTTTTCGTCGCTCAGTGTACATTCATCTATTTGACCAAATATAAATTTAGACAGCGCGGCGGAGTAGCGCCCGACGTCGATCCGCACGTCCAGCAAATTAGCATGACAGAACTCAAGCACATCTGAAAAACTAAAGCATCGGAAAAGCCGCAAAAACCGGACTGTTATTAAAATTTAATATTGATTAATATACATTACACTCCGCAGAAATACACAGAACACCTTTTATTTCTTTACACCAGACGAACACTTTTGTTTGCTTTTTGTTTTCTTTGAACAACACAAAACAGTACAATGTATAACGTTTAACAAATTATAGGACAAACTGTGTTTATTATTCTTATTTTAAATAGTTGGTAGTTCAATATCCATTTTACAAAATAAATAATTTTTCTTTCGTTTGGATTTGCCAAGCGCACAAAGTCAATAAAAACTTCCCACCAATTTTGTCACAAAAATCAGGTGTTTTAAAACACTTTGTGCTTTTTGCCACCAAATCGGCAATCCGGCCCAGTGTGTACAGTAATAAATAAGTAAACACAAAAGATTCGGCATGCGATCACCGCCAATGTATTACGCATCACTGGTGTTTAGTAATTCGAATACCACTTGTTATCAGGTAGAGGTATTATTATCAATAATCAAAGCCGCGGCAGGGGTGAGAAAATGTATATCTCTGATATTTAATGCCCAGAAAATTATGCTAGTGTGATTGGTTGGTAAAAGAAAGCATTACAAAGTTGAGATGAATAATCGTGAAAGTTGTATTATTTCCATTTTCAAAAAAAATATTGCTTATTGGGCTAAATAAAATCAAGTGTTCAACATCAATTCACTTGCCTAAACAATAATGATTGGGCCTCATTAACAAATGGTTTCAAGTGCTTAACGTGGACGACTCTAACATGATTAGCAGAGAAAACAGAAATGTCGAAAGGTCATTGGATAACCGTCCTCGAAAAACAAACGATATAAAAGTAGGTGAAACATAAATGTATTTTACAGTTAAAAAAAAATGTAACTGAAAATTGTTCGCAAAACGCATTTACACAACTAACTGGAAAATGGGGTTTTGGTGGCAGTACTGGGTGCAGTAATTAAAAGCCCGAGTTTTCAAACTTCAGCTTAAAATTAAAAGGAATTCAAAAAGATATGTAAACGTTTAAAAAAAGTGAAATCGTCACATCGAACCTACTCCAAAACTTATAAGCCAGAAGTATTGTTTGACAGCATAGATAAATTAAACTTACTATGGTGCTATACAACATAGTCTATAGAAAATAGTCGTATGATGTAATCAATTTTTCTAATGTATGCCATAGTTATTTATTAATACAAACGAAAGCTCTTAAAGGTTCATCATCTAGTAAAGCTTTTTGTAGTAAATATATTATTATAAGCCAAAAAAATGTAATTGTAATACTACTGTCGCGCGCTCCATCTATGTCATCTGCGACAGATGGAATCGCCGCGAATTGTGACGACAAATTCGATGCTGATATGTTCCTGTATCTTAATATAAATTCTTATATTCTGTGTCAATTAGACTTATGATTTTTCAAACTTCTAAAATTACGAATCTCCTAATTAGGTTTCTCACTCTCTCTCAAGTCTCTTTCTTGTATTTAATAGTATTATATTTGTTGATAATAGACTACAATGTAGGAACGCCGAGTGCGAGCAGCTATACGATGCTCAGAGTACTTGCTAATCAGAGAACTGGCCTTCGTGTATGCCATATTACGCCCAAAGCATAGTGAAAAAAATTTTAGAAATTAAGTATTTATTTGTTAAAAATAACATCGATGTTATATGTTTATCCGAAACGTTGTTTTTCGTCCTATGTTAGTGATTCGTTAGTAGAGTGTAGTGGCTACGATCTCTTTCGTCCCGACCGAGGTAGACAACCTGGGAAAGTAGCCTTATATGTAAGTAAAAGTCTTAATGCAAAGCTCGCCTGTAAACCCCGAGTGATAGCTCGGTGTGAGTCTGTAGTCTGCATTTATAGACCTCACCGATTTATTGGCTGTTTATTGACCAATGTGATGTCAATCCTGATGAACTTAAAAAAAATGTTTAGACTGTAAAGTACCCGATGTAACTAAAGATGACTACCTTCCTCAAAATACATATCGAAATTGTGATAATACAAATTGCGACTAAGATAATGGTAGTAACTGATTCTGAGGTCCTTAAATCAATGTTACTAATTAAGTCAAGTGAAACAGGAGTCGACGACATAAACCCAAAGTTTATAAAGATAATATTGCCAAAAATACTACTATATCATATACCTGTCGTAGGAACGATCGGAAAAGTTTTGGGAAAATAATACGAAACAAGTTATAGCTTTGGGGCTTGTTGACAAATTATCTTATAATATTGCGAATTTTTATAAGCTTGAAAATAACATATTTTAATTAGTTCTGAATTTCGAATTAAATTTGATCAAAATCGGACGATTATATCATACAACTGCCATAGGAACGATCGGAAAATTAGTGGTAAAATAATATGAACTTTCTTTCTTGTTTAATTAGTTCTGAATTTCGAATTAAATTGTATCAAAATCGGACGACTATATCATATAGCTGTCATAGGAACCATCGGCAAATTAGTGGGAAAATAATACGTCAAAATTAATTACTAAAGTTGTTTATATCTATAACTGAAAGGGTATACAAACTTCGGCTTGCCGAAGTTACCTTCCTTTCTTGTTTTTATGTTAAGCTATATAAGTAAAAATAAAACAAATTAGAAGTTAATTATTACTTTATAACGATTGTGACGAAACTGTGAGCAAAAACCAAGCTTATAGACTAAACAAGTAGAACGAGCGGTTTCCCCAACTCAGGATTCTCAGATTTCGGGACACAAGTCTGGAGTCTAAAGTCCAAAGTTAAAGAGTCACTGTATAACAACAGAGCCCACCCACAAAAAGCTTTTAAGCTCAAAACTGAGTTAGGAGTTAGGGATCGAGTTCAGTTTGAGATTTGTCAAAAGCAAGTCGGTGTTCTTCAAATCTAAAAAATATTGTAACCAGCTTAAGAACAAATGAAATAAAGTTTTTATACCCTTGCAGAGGGTTTAATGATTTTAGTCAGAAGCTTGCAACGCAGTGAAGGAGACGTTTCCGACCCATAAAGTATATATATTTCTGATCAGCATCACTAGACGAGTCGATCTGTCTGTCTGTCCGTTTCTACGCAAACTAGTCTCTCAGTTTAAAGCTATCGGGCTGAATTTTTCCCAAAAGTCTTATTTTTATTGCAGGTAGTATATAAGTCGGAACCAGCCGGATCGGACAACTATATCTTATAGCTCCCATAGGAACTATCGGGGAAAAAATAATAAAAGAACTATATCTTCGGTGTTTTTTAACATATATCCTCATACGCTTGGAAATAACATTTTTTAATTGGTTTTAAATTTCGCATAAAATTTATCAAAATCGGACGACTATATCATACAGCTGACATACGAACAATCGGAAAATTGGTGGGAAAATAATATGAAAAAATTATATCATTGGTTTTTTTTTAAATATAACTTTCAACGCATGAAAACATTTTTTAATTAGTTCTGAATTTCGAATTAAATTTAATCAAAAACGAACGACTATATCATATAGCTGCCATACTAACAATTAATTATATCTTTTATGTTTTTTAACATATAACCATTAACAAATTTTGAATTTAATTTAATTTAATTTAATTTGACGACTGTGTCATATAGCTGCCATAGGAATAATCGTTTAATATTGGGAATATCATATTTTATATTTTCAAGACTTTTGAATTAATTTTAATAAAAATCGGAGGATGGAGTTATACAAACATTTAATCCAGAATGTAAGGTGCCACCTACACGTGATTTCAATATACGGTATTATGGGCGGCCGGTCGATTTCAGTGGGCAAATGGTACTTGGGTCAATGGGTAGAAATTAAAACAGCCACATTTTAATGATCAATTATATCCTTTGTCCAAGAATGTCTTCGGCGGAAATCATAAATTTCTTACCCATACATTAATTCTTATTAATGAAGTAAGTAAGTAATAACATGGAAAACTTGCTTAGAAGAGCAAAAGGGAAATAGAGATTCATGAACAGCAAAGCGATATTGTAGAGCGCTACCTACCCGCTACTTAAATATATGGAAATGTAGGGATACCGCCTACATATTTAACCGTTTTAGCCGTTTGTGGGCGTCTTCTAAAGTTTCCCAGTTATATATACTTTATGGTGTCAGACACGCTTATTTCTACCTGTTACATACTATCCGAAGAATCTGGCATACCCTTTTACTAAACGAGTCACATTTATGGTTGCAAAAAGTTGCTAATATTCCAGAAAATGGCGGAAGATTATCCCTATATCAAAATCATAATTTAAAAAAAAATTTACAAGGTGCTCTGTTTATAAAAACTATATCTCCAGCTGTAGCTATCCTATTTCTTTTGTATAAAATCTACTGAAGCTTCTACTTTTTAAATACAGTTAAAACAAAAACAAAAAACACCGAACATTTTTTTATATTTCCTAAAAATCTAAAACAAATTACAATTTTTAACATTTACGTTTACTTAATTTCCTTGCTTGTGCCTTCTCTGTTACTCGTGCCTTATACCAGTTACTCGTAGAGTAAAAGGGTATACTAGATTCGTCGGAAAATATGTATAAGGAAGCATTTCTAACCCCATAAAGTATATACATTTTTGATCAAGATCAATAGCCATCCCCGTCTGTCCATTTGAACGCTGAGATCTCGGAAACTTTAAGAGCTAGACTTGGCCTGCGCAGCGTATATTTGTTTCAGCAAGGTTCCACGCCCACTCTAACGCCCACAACATGCGAAAATCTGTAGCGCCTAAAGTTTTTATGATAGAAACCAAATATTAACTGAAATCTTACCATTTCCGCGATCCCAAGAGAAAAGAACCCGTCACGATCGCTGCGTGACCACCTTCGCTTTACCGCCCTTTTCCTGCATTCGGGATTTCTAGTATTTACCTACTACTGGTATTTTAGCTACTTTGTTTCTCTAGTATTTAAAATGCCTTGGCTACCTATCGGTAGTGGCGTTGCCACGCCGGGTCCTGAACCTCGATATAACCTATTTATTCTTTATGCGGCTTAATATCTATTTTACTTCAAGGTATTCCTCTTAAAGTAGTAATAATGATTGTGGCGAATGCATCCTCTAGGCGGGTATTTTAGCTCATTTGCTTTTCTAGCATTTAAAATGTCTTGGATTAATATCGGTTAGCATTGTCACTCCGTGTCCTGAACCTAGATATAACCTATTTATTCTTAATGCGGCTAAATTTTGATTGTACTTCACGGTATTTCCCTTAAAGCTATTATAACAGAAGTAATAATGATTGTGGCGTATGCGCCCTCTCGGCGGGTTTGTCACAGTATTAAGCGCTGCGGTTGTAGTCTGAGGTTCTTGTTGGTTTGGTTGCTCTATTTGTAGTAGTTGCTGATAAATTTAGTGCGAATGCAGAAGTCTTACCGCTGCATGTTGTTGGTGCCCCAGGCGAACTGATGGTGGGGGGTTTGGCACTGATCACTCCACGCCGTCGGAGTAAAAGTAGCAGTAGGTATGCATGTTCAGCAAGATCGTGCTCCTTGGCTATCGACCGTCAGTAGGGTCGTTTATTGCAGTTCACTAACACGCGTTGAGACATACAAGAAGAGAAGGGGAATTTAATGTTACAAAATTAATTAAAGCCAAGGATAGTAGATCCCAACGAGCGTTATAACTGATGCGAAGATAGTGAATATAAATGCAGGGCTCAGGTAAATAAAGGGTACACCCCGGCCTTGGATTGATGTCAAATGTCAAAATATTAAAAAAAAATCGTAGACCAATAGTAGGCTGAACGGGCTTTAAATAAAGTTAAAAAATAAG
Organism: Drosophila biarmipes; assembly: GCF_025231255.1. NCBI lineage: Eukaryota > Metazoa > Arthropoda > Insecta > Diptera > Drosophilidae > Drosophila > Drosophila biarmipes. The sequence continues at coordinate 1,168,796 of NW_026114539.1, forward strand.
TGTTCATGGTTTGAGAACTCCTTTTTGAAAAAAAGATTCTGAAGACGGTTTGGAGAAGGAGAAACCTAGAACCTCCCGATTTCAAGGGTAATTCTTACTATATTTTATAAACGATATTATTCTCATCGTGAAGAATTTATGCTTATCATATCCGTTCCTTGTAACGTAAATACTGGAGGGTTTTCTGAACATCCCTAACGCCCAATACGCTAAAACTCGTCAAGCGCCCATACTTTTAAAGATTTTGGTAAAACTTAAATGAGATTTTTATGTTATTGTCAAAAGGATTTTTAAATATTTCGGTAAAATTTAAAAAAGATTTTTATTTTATTACCATTCTTTAAATAGTTATAACCAAATATTATAAAATTAGATTATACGTTAAAGTGGTACCTAACAGTATTCTACGACTAATAAAAGTAAAATAATAAATGATTAAAAATTAATTGCAAATTTATCGAGTATATCTCTAGTAAGAAGGTAACCTTACGTTTTGATCCCAGGGTAAAACATGTAAGGCAAAAAGAATAAATTATTAAGTGCGGACTTAATACGGTCAATGTGCACTTGAAATACCTAAGCCGAAGAATATTTTAAATTGGAAGACTAAGTTTGATGATATTTATTATTTTTAATTATTTATTTATTTTTATTTTAAGATTGAATAGTTGCACTGACACCATTCGTAGAATCTTTTGGCATTTGATTGCAAGCAGAATCCAGACTCTATTAAACGATAAACAAAGTTTAACATAATCAGCATACACGAGAGTCAGTTTTTAAGCAGAATAAACATCAAAGAGCCTAAATAACTACCCTAAGGAACTACAGATGCCACGCAGATAATCTTGGTCTTGATCTGGAAACAGCGTTTTTGAATACAGCCTTATGAGATCTACAAGTCAATTAACTAAAAATCCAAGTTAAAAGGATATTATGAAACCCGTGTTGATATTTTTTAAATAAAAAAAAGAGAGTGGTTTACACAGTCAAAGACTATAATCCGTACACATTCTTTTTATTGCAAAATATGCCAAATAGAGAAGGTTGGTGGTGATCGATCGATCACTGCTTAACAAATCATTGCTTAACAAAACCATGTTTACACGTTGATACAGAGAGGAGCACAAATGTTGCCAATAAGAAGTAATAATTCGTTATAATGCAGACAATTATAGATACCGTCACTTTTAACAGATCTAAAAAAATACAAAATTAAATTCTCTATCTAGCAATTTCTTCTCTATTTCTGAACAGTTAGTAACACCATGTGAAATTTTTAAGGATTTTTTCTGACTTCAGTGATATTAAAAAAACAAGGAAGAATGCTATAGTCAAGTGCCTCGAATATCAGATACCCGTTACTCAGCTAAAGGGAGCAAAAGGGAAATGGAGCAGCAAAGCTTTATCTTACGGCGCCACCTACCGGCTATTTCAGTAGATGTTATGTGGGCGCCAAAAAGATTGAGGCGTTTAAACCTTTTGTAGGCAGTAGCAAAGCGATATTTTAGGGTGCCACCTACCGGCTATTTCAGTAGATGTTATGTGGGCGGCACACAGATTTAAGCGTTTAATTCGTAGGGGGGCGTTAGAGTAGGCGTGACACATTTTGTTTAGGTCAGTTGATAGGTATTGATGAGACAAACTCATTTCAGTTAAAATTTTGTTTCTTTCATAAAAACTGTAGGCGCTACAGATTTTTTCGGATTGTGGACGTTAGAGTGGGCGTGAAACCCCGGTGAAACAAACTTGCGGTGCGCAGAAAGCCAAGGAATTTGCATGCCAAGTTTGGCTGTTCTAGCTTTTGGAGTATCCAAGATCTCAGCGCTTATACGGACAGACGGACATGGCTAGATCGACTCTACTAGTGACCCTGATCCAGAATATATACTCTTTATGGGGTCTACCTGTAACATACTTTCCGTCGAATCTAGTATACGCTTTTACTCTACGAGTAACGAGTATAATTATTTTATTCTTTTTTTTCAGATCATTTTTTTACATCTATATGTTAGAGTAGTCCGATTTTTATTAAATTGAATTCAAAATTAAAAAAAAAAAATTATATTCCCAATATTATAAGGTAATATGTCATAAAGTCCCAAAGCTATTATTTGTTTCATATTATTTTCCCACCAATTTTCCGATCATTCTTATGATATCTATATGATTTTTGATTCATTCGAAATTCAGAACTAATTAAAAAATGATATTTCCAAGCGAAGAAAGTTATATGTTAAAAAACACAAAAGATATAATTTTTTCATATTATTTTCCCACCAATTTTCGAAATTCAGAACTTATTAAAAATTGGTTTTCCAAGCGTAGGAGGTAAAATGTTAAGAAAGTCCAAAGACATATTTAAATAAAAAATGTTTGTCCTATAATGGGAGCTATAAGATATAGTTTTCCAATCCAGCTTGTTCTGACTTATATACTACCTGCAATAGTAAAGACTTTTGGAAAATTTTCAGCCCGGTACCTTTAAAACATATGCTCTAGCTTGCGTAGAAATTAACGAGATTTTTCTTGTTCAGAATATTCGTAGTGCTTAGCTATAGCTAATTTTTGGGTTTTTGGTATAAAGCATTGAAAGGACGAAAGTAAAAAGAATAACATCTTTTATCGGATAAAGCTGGCATGAGTATTGACGTGTAGGAGTTTATAAAAACAACAGTTGGAGAACATTTAAATTTATGTAAATTTTCTAATGATAATATAGAAACGTGTGCTTGTTTTCATTTTGTAATTTAACAAAATAAAGTTAGAAAATTAATTTCATCATATATTGAAAATCTAAAATAAAAAGAAAACCAAAAAAAATCTATTGTTTTGAATTTACTTTCGAGGGTGGGTCTCTCAACAGCTGTTGTATTATTTAACATATATTTTCTAAGTATAATACAAAGAAATATATCCCACAGACTTTAGTTTAAGATAAACATTCAGCCTATTACGTTGAAAGAAAAATATGATTTCCTCAAAAATTGAAGAGTTTTTAAAGGAGCTGGGAGTGAGATCTTCAAGGAACATTTTTCGAAGTTGAAATCATTTCATACATTTTTTAAAGATGTTGAAGCCACCCCAGTAATTAATTCCAAGTATGGGGAACATCTATCATCCTGTGTATGGGCATATGATTGTAAAGTCGGACCTGGCACCTGCAGGTGTATGCATGTTAAAAAGAAAGAAAGAAGAAGATTCCTTAAAATTGATAAAACGGTACATAAATTTGTTTAACAAACTCAATGGAAACTAATGTAACACGAATATGATTAAATAAAAACGTATTTGACTAAATAAACGGTCTCATTTGTTTTTGTGTATATTCTGTAAGGAATATACCACCACCACCACCACCACCACCACCACCACCACCACCTCCACCATAGAATTGAAACTTTTAAGATTACCCTCCCCTTAACTTAATAAAAGTTAGAAGCAACATACTTTAGATATTCACGCTCACTTTCCCATCTAATGCTCGCTATAAAGGGGAAGTTCTCCAACTCACGCTTGTTTCACAACACATCCCTCATCAAATGCGGTCTAATATCCCTCAAACCAACACCTCCTATTAAAATACCGAAAACTGTTATCTAAACAACTTATCACAATTCCTTTTCACTACTCCTGCTATTGCCAAATCTCAAACTGAACTCTCTCCCTAACTCCTAATTCATTTACGAGCATACCTCGGTTTTGAGATTTAGAGCTTTTTGTGAGTGCGCCCTATTGTTTTTGAGTGACTCTCTTACTTTGGACTTACGACTCCAGACTTGGGTCACGAAATCTGAGTATCCTGAAATGTGGGAACGAGCCGATAGTCATAACAGTGTTTGTCTCATCAATAGCTATTGACTGACTGAAAAATGTGCCACGCACACTCTAACACTCACAAACGGTTAAAACGCTTAAATCTGTTTCCCGCCCACATAGTATGTACTGAAATAGTTGATATGCGGCGCCGTAAGATATCGCTTTGCTGCTTTTAACTTCAACTTCATGACTATAGCTTTCTTTCTTGTTTTCCTCTGTCTTGCTTTAAGATTAGTATTTTTCCATTGGCTTGTTTACAATTAAATTTTGATTCTTATTTCATAAAGGGTGTCTGGGTTCTTATTTCTTAGAGGGCGTCTCGAGGGTGACAATATAATGTTAGTATGTATGTGTGGGTGGATGGACATGTACATAGGAGTACATAGTGTTATGGATATGTCACTCCCCCATCCGTTGAATTTGGCCAGTCCTCAGGTAGATAGTATTGGGTATATGGACATCTAAAATCCGATGACAAAACGGGTTTTCCAACTACACAGAAAAAAAAATTATATGATATGATGGTCAATTTGATGAAATCCAGTATCATTTCAGCCTTGATATATCACATATCAATTTATTATGATCGAATATGGTGAAAACGATATTTCGGTAATATCATTTTTACATTAGCGGTATCACGTTTTTCTAGAAAAAAGTCTTGATAAAGCCGCGTCCTTTCCTTGACAAATTTATTTTTATTTTTTTGATTGAAATCTGAAATCATTTAAATGCAGCGTTGCTATAACAATTATAAGGACATTTTAGATATTGTTCTTAAATACTTAAAGCATACTCTGCCTTGGGGCGTACTTGAACTTGAGACCCTTAGCATCAGAGACAGACACCTTACCAGCTGATCTATCGTACAACATTTTCCGCGGGCGTTAAGTTCAAAACCCATGAAAACCATATTAGTGCAAGCGAGACAACATCTTGAAGAAAGCCAAGTCGAATTTCGAAAAGGTCTATTTCGCTTCCACTCACGTATTTTTCGATGTCAAGAAATATTCGAAAAGAGAGAATTCGAGAAAATTACATTTTTAGGTATTAATTTGCATTATTTCATGGTAAAAATGATATTTGTCGTCGTTTTGTTTTTTTTTTCTGTGCAAGTAGGGGCTATCAGAACAGTAAGTACATAGGTCCTTAAAAGTGGATCGCTCCAATAAACATATCAATAGAAAATGACGCCAGAAATTATATTAGCATTACTCACGTTTCAAAATCCATTCATGGCTCCACTCCACTACCCAACCAGAACCAGAAAAAATTTAATAAATATGTACTTACAATTTGCACGCCCCTCCTCGGTGCAGCTAGAGATGCCTTGTCAAATATCGGTGACACCGATGTTTTCAAAACAAATTTAATCTGATAAAGGACAAATTTGTGAACTTCAGATCGCAGTTATCTCACAAAATAAAAAGCTTAAAAAAGATTTTCAGATAGTCAATCCTTATGTTAAATGCCACTTATCTTGTGACTCAATACCTGTTATTTAACTGTAAATTAGGTTTTTACTATTAAATTCGATACACCTTTTGTTAGTATCCAAAGGAAAAATATTAAATATATCAGCAAAAAGTAGTTATGTGGCAAAAATTATTCTGCCTTGTAAATAATAAGAAATAAAATAATGGTACGGGTTTCGATGCCGGAATTACCGGATACTATTAATCAAAATAATAGTGGCTATAGTAAATATAATTAGAAAAAAAATTATTCCTGGAATAAGCAAATTTTAATAATTACCAACAAAATCAGTGGAACACTTATAGACAGGAAGATATATGAGGTATGTTCAAAAGTAAGGTGACGCAATACTGTCAACATTTACGCCTTCAACACGCAAACAAAGAATTATATACACTAGAAACTTTGTACGGATGTTCGAGAAGAGTGTACCAACATAACAAAACAAAAAAATTGCTAATCAAAAATACATAGCCCGCGTAATTTGAAATGTCACATTACTTTTTGAACACACCTCATAAATAAATTTACAGCTGATAATATTTGTAAGTCTAAAACTCAAAAAATTTTAAAAAATTTAACGGCACTGCAGACAGATTTACGAGTTTTGGCCACTTGAAAGCTTACAGTGGGCATGCCAAACGATTGGTATAAGTTAAACCAATATATTTCATTTAAAAATTTTGTTTTTACATAAAATCTTTATGCGCTACAGTTTTGCGCAAATTGTGAGCGCAAAAAATTTTTTTAGGCTCAACCGTTTGGTACCGACAAATTTAAAATTTACTAATTTTGGTTATTAGTGACGATTACTCAAACGGTATATTAGGAATCGAAGAAACCAATGCGTTTTTTAAAAAATTCTTTTCTGAAATATAATCTGTAGGCGCTACAGATTTGCGCAGATTGTAGGCGTTAAACTTGCACTGCGCAGGAATTCCAGGACTCTGCAAGACAAGTCCACTCTTTTAGTTCTTATAGTTTTCGAGATCTCAGCAATTATACATACGGACGGACAGACTGACAGACAGATAGGCAAAGGGAGATGGCTAGATCTCCTCGGCAAGTGATTTGATCAAACGATTAACCAAAAAGTGGTCTCTTTCCAAATGGATTCCGGAGCCACAAAATTTGTAATAAATGCCAATACATACGCTCTGTTAAATAAACCTAAGTTACTAAAGAGTTCCCGAGTATGACTTGCGTTTTGTCATACACCATCACCATTGGTGACTTTGATTTTCAGATTATTTCAAAGTGCGATAAAAAAATTAGTTTTTGCAACTTTGAAGCTTTACGATACGTTCGTGATGGATTTTTTGAACATTTTTGGATTTACTGTCATGCAAATTTCAAACATTAACGAGTACATACAATGAGGTGTTGGGACCAGCCATGGGTGTCATTAAAGACTTTAAGGTCTTTCTAAAGTCGTCAGCAACGCCGAATTGTTAAAAAGCCGTCAAATTCCATTTGCACAGATGGACAATTTTGAAGCTGAAGAAGAGAGCCTCACACAAGTAGGGACTTCGAAGCTGATCAAGTTCAGCAATTGTGCATTCCTAATTGGCGCTACTCGCATCTGTGACACTTTTAGGCAAGCCGTCAACGGCAACGTATCGACGTCAAGCAATACGCACTACCGGCAAAAGCCGGCTCTGTTATACATCATACTTCACGGAAAGCAGTTCAGCAAAATCGACTGAAAGGATGAATATCTTCAACTGAACTAGAAGAAGAATCAAAAAGAATTATGGTCGTCAACACACCACTTGGTTTATTTAAATATCAGTACCTTTCCTACGGAATTGACAGTGCTCCAAAGGCATTTGAGCAACTTCTAAAAGGATTAGAGGGTTGTGATAGCTACTAAGGTGACATAATTATCTTAGCACCAACAAGCGAACAATATCTAAAGCGTATGGACCAAGTTTTCAGCAGTCTTTAGAAGAATGGAAGAATGGTAGTACTGACGACGGATGGATCATCTTTTGACAAAGGTGTATTCCTTTCACAGATGACAAGGAGAGTTCTATTGTTTTCGGATCCGAAACGTTTGAGAAATATCAGGTAAATTTACAGCAAAATTGAAAAAGATGGACTTTCTATCATAAACTTCTCAAAAATATCATACGGTATGTAACTGAAGGTTGGCTAGAAAAATACAAGCAAGGCGAGAAAGAATTGTTACCATATTTCAATCGAAAGTTTGCTTTCAAAAATTTGCTTTACCTACATACAGATGCTAGTCATGTAGTAATTCCAGTGACTCTTCAAGCGTATATTCTAAAGCTTATAAAGCTTATAAAGCATTGGGCCATTTTTCGAATGATGCAGTTAGCTAGACAACATGTTTGGTGGCCTAATTGATGAAGACATTAAAGCCTGGTTCAGTCATGCAGCATCCGCAAGAGCAACAATCCTGCTGCTCCAAAAGAATACGAAAGTTGGACTGCAGCAACAACAGCGGTGGTGCGTCTGTATAGATGACTTCTCGCAGTTTCCTTTTGAAGGTCAAATGTCGTGCACCACAACTGCGAACATGATCGCTGCACTATCATCGATTTTCGCCACCGAGAGATAATGATATCCAAAAACCATGGTCAGGTTTAACGGCCCGCAGCTTACGGCTGACGCCTTTGAGGAATTCTGCAAAACAACACGGAATAAAACACATAACCGCAGCAAAATAACTTTTCGAGCGGCCTGTCGAAGCCAATCATTCAGTTAGCAACTATGCCCCTAACGAGATGGTCTGGACTCGTTCAAACTACAAATGTTTAAAGGGAGAAAATTGGGTTGAACGCATAATCGACCGTTCCATTTGAAAATGTTTATTTACCGTTCGCACCTCAAATGGCGCCATTCCGAGATCTCGGCTTTCATAAGGATGTAATAAATTACGAAGATGGCTTAATCAACTCGGCTAGTGATCTTGATGAAGAATAAATATATTTTATGCGGTCAGAAAAAGATCCTTCTACCTCTTACATAATTTCAGACGAATCTATTATATCCTTATTAAATGCCTTTGATTCATCATTACCTATCGATGAACCTGGATGAAAGCTTACCACATTATCGCCGAATATTTTACTTAATCTATTTCTTATTGATCAAGAGTATATGTATTTGTTATATAAGGTTTATAATATTAATAATATTACACTATTTCAGCGAATACAAATCCAATTTTTACTTTATTCCTTTTATTTTTATTTTACAGGGGAAACAATAAAACGAGCTGAAGATGCACATGTCCGAATTGTTCAATCAATAATTGAAAAGTGTATGAAAAAAGAATCTTTGTTAAATGAACTTTATTTACAATTAATTAAACAGACAACAGATCATCCAGATGCCAATTCAAGAGTAAATCTAAAGAATTGGGCACTTTTATCTGTTGTATGCAGTATAGTATTGCCTTCAACAAAGCCTATTCGAAAGTACCTAATTTCTCATTTGAAAAGATGCTCCAGTGATATCTTATCTGAAGAGGGTAAATACGCAAGATTTGCGGAAAACGTAAGTACCTATTAAGTATAAAAAATTCAATTGGTTAATTTATTTTTTTATTATTTTAAAAAAAATTGAGACACAAGAAAATCCTAGTTTAGCTGTTCATGAATCATTATATTTTAGTAGATTTAAATCTGCAAGCTGCAACACTGAATATATTTTTATTTCCATTTGGGTAAGTAATTTGCAAAGATAAGTTTTTTTTGAAAAGAGCGTTCCCTCCACTTTTGTACGTTTTACGTGTCACGGACCTCATTATTGTTTGTGGAGAAGGTCCATTCGCTGTAGTCTTGTGCGGAAAGTGTTCCAAATAAAAGGCACCGCAAAACTCAAGCTTTAAATTGTATTCTGACTTGATAAATTCATTTTAACTAGATCCTACTTTTAAATCTTTTCATTCGGTGATTACTCAGTTTTTTTTTTGTAATTTGGACTAAGCTTACTACTGAACGTCTTCCAAAAAATTATATTTTTTTAAAAAGAGTATTTCAAAAGACGATTTAAGGAATGACCGTAAGTACGTGTAACTGTATTTGAATACCTTTAAACCTTATTTTATTTTCGCATAAAATCTGAATTTTAACTGCCAAAGTACCGTGTTTCAAACATTTGAGACAAGTTTATGTGTACCTTTTTAGTTAATGTATCGTAAAACACCTACCTTTTGTAAGACTTAAACGATAATAAGCCAACTTTTTAGACCAAAAGGAGAACGTTTCTATTTTTTCGGGACAAAAAGGTTTAAACTATAAAGATTAAACCTTCCCAAAAACAAAGAAAATTGGAAATTTAAAAGCAAAAAAGAAATCTAACATCGGCAAGCCCATGTTTGTATACCATTACAGGCCATTCCCATGGGACCCAAATAATGTCGCAATTTAACTTACTACCGTATATATATATATTTGCTGACAGCGAAATATAATATATCTTTTTATTATTTTGACATTAATCCGATCGTTCTTATGGCAGCAACTAGATGTAGTTGTCCAATTTTTTTCAAATTTTAATCAAAAGTTTAAAATATTTAAAAATCATTTTCCCAAAATTCGAGGTTCATTTTTAAAAAAACACAAAATTTATAATTTTTTCGAATTAAAAAAAAAAATTATTTGATTACTCCAATGGGAGCTGTAAAAAATAGCATTATTTATTTAAAATTTTAAAAAATTTCAAAAATTATTATATACTTTCGAGTGCGCCACCATCCAGATTATGGTTAGCGATGGTTGATATTGCGAATGATGTTTTCCGAGATTCCATGTTTATAGTTTTTATGTCCGGTTCCTCTCGTTGGTTTATTGGCCACTGCGCTTAATCCAACTGTAGTACTCAGACCGTCGGACCATATGGGCTCCATTTGCTCCGCTACCGTACAGCCTCTCGAGATAAGATCTGTGGTATTGAGGTGCGTAGAAATATGCATCCAACGACAAGCAGTTGTTTCCTCTTTGGCCGCCGAAATGCGATTTCTTACCATCGTCGATAATGTGGCAGAATCGCACCATAAATATGTCGTTGGATTTTTGTTTGTAAAAGCACAAAAACCTCGATATTTTATCCACGAGAATTTTCCGAAGCATTTTTACAACATCGGCAGTAATGCTCTGGCTGTGAACTTGGACCGACTATTAATATATCATTCAGTGATTTTTGTGAACTTGTATGACAAGAAGCGTCATATAGAAGTGAGCTTGGTCGAGTTCGGATTAATCAACCATGCTCATGTGACTCATATCTTGAAACTCTTGCATAAATGCAATATATTGGTTCCAGAGCTCGAAATCGGTTGCTAGCTATATCAATTGATTCTCCTAACAGACTACAATAGTCTTTGAAAGGAAAACGAACAATAACACGACCTTCAATGTCGCGAAAAACTTTGGTTGAAAATATCTCTTCACATATTCTCTGCTCTGGTGTGTAAATCTAAATTGAACTTTTATTTTTTTCAATTTTCCACAATTTAATAATATTTTGATTAATTTGGATTGGTTTATTAATTGAGTATATGAAAATTGACACGATCGATATCTTTGGTCTAACGGACAATTGGATACTTGATAGCCCTTGCTATGACAGTTTTAACACAGTCCGACAAATTTTGTGTGGTTGAAACGATACAGGAACAAGTTCCGCACTTGAGCACATGTGACAATTTGAGCTGGCTGCCCAAGTTGATTAGTTGCGTGTCGGCTGATGGGTGGCTAGATTCTAAGTACTAACAATTGCTTTCGATCATTTTAACGAAATTGTCCCAAGTAGAAATTTGATGCATTTAAAGGATTAATTTTTTGGTCCACCATGTTAGAGACGATCGAAATTAGCTGACCATTATATGACTCGTTTTCCAAGAAAAAACAGGAATAATAGAGAGCAGCAGCATTGTCGATAAGACTGTGTAATTGTTTTCCATTTGATTTGGAGACACCAGGTGGAGCAAAAAGAGTGGATATAATATTAATAAATACAGGGGTTAGGTTATTATACCGAGCTTTTAGTCGTTCTAAAACCTTAGGATAATTTTACGATGTAATTTTAAAAGCTTTACCGGTATACAAGGCCATGAAGGTCAATAACTGATTGAACCGCAGCTGAGCGCTGTTGAATTGAATCCACTAATTGTTTAATACGAGTCATATGTTTTTTAACGATGTAAATAAAAATTCACAAAATGGGCATTAGTGAAGGTTGACTAAGTAAAGAAAAGAAAAGTTGTGTGGCTCCGGAATTCCGTTTAATGACGGGCCAAGATGCTTTCCTTTGAGCTTCAAACCAACTCCGTACTCCGTGCTAATCGCGACTAGATCGTTGACTTTATGGAGCTTTTCTTTCTTTCTTTTTAAATCAAAGGTTCTCCTTTTTTTCCTGAAGAGCTCTTATATTCTCCCTGGCTTGCAAACGTATCTGTTCACGATCTGGATCTAGCTCATGGATCAAAGACTGCTGAACTGCTCTTTTATTTCTGAACTGTTCACTAAACGCATTGGTACGCCTGTTAGCAACTTGAACGGGGTTACTTTTGTGCTCCTAGGCTCAATATTGTTAACCCATTGCTGAACCTTTCCCACATGTTAGTACCAATTTAATGGGGTTTCGAGACTCATCTTTGACAACATTGGTACCACAATTTTATGCATTCTCTCGACCTGACGGTTACCACGAGGTACACCTGTACCGATAAGTAAGTGATGTAACTTCTGTTTGTCACAGTATTCTTTGAACAAGTGAGATGTGAAAGCTGCACTAAGGTCTGACACGATCCTGAATGGATTACCAAAAATTGGATTTAGATAACCTTCCTGCTTTCCAGCTTTTGCATTTACCAATATACACTCGACGCAACTACCCACTACTTTGTTAGCTTTGTCCCTCAATTTCGGAATGAAATACGATTTCTCCACCAAATCCTGGGTCCCCTTTGCTGAAAAATGCCCTTATCTTAGTTTCCATTTGAGATGGGACTACGATCAGTTCGTTGTCTGGGTCTTTGAACAAGATTTAATTGGCCATGTAATAATCCTCATGACCCTTCCCTTCTACTAGACTTCTAACTGCGCTTGTCCATTCATCTGGCATTTGAGCTTCCTTCAACTTGTGCATTACGCTCTCTGTCAATAAAAAACAAGCAACTCGGCTGAGCTCGTCTACGTCTCTCATCTTTCTACCTGATCGATGTTCTATCTCGTAATCAAAGTCTTGCAAAAACATTGCCCACCCAGCCACTCGCAACGGAACTTCTTTCTTTTTCATTGTCATGGCGAACGCGTTACAATCTGTGATGACTTTAAACTTTAAGCCCAGAACGTATATACGCCATTTCGTCAATGCTGCAATGACTGCTAGGACCTCCAGTTCGTATGAGTGATATTTTTCTTCGCACGGCTTTGTTTTACGACTCATGTACATTACGGGATGCAACTGACAGTCTTCTGGATCCTTTTGTTGTAGGACAGCGTCGAAAGCAAACTGAGACACGTCCGTGTGTATCTCTGTAGCCAATTTTAGGTTTTACAGTTTCAAAGCCGGTTTACTAACCAAGGCTGCAACTCTTTGAATTCAATTTATACATCTTTCCTCAATAGGTCTAACAAAGGTTTAGCTATGACTACTTATCCATCTATGAACTTCCTTAAGTACGACGTTAAACCAAGGAATCGTTGTATAGCCTTTCGATCAGAAGGTACGGGAAAGTTTTCTACCGCCTGCGTTTTTTCATTACTAGGCGTGATTGAACCGTTTTCTACAATGTAGCCAAGAAAGTCTACCCTGCTCTGTAAGATTAGACATTTCGTTCAATTGATTCTAAGCCCATTCTGCTCTCCAGAAGTACTCAACTACTCTTTTTAGTTTCTGTAAACCTTTTACGGCATCTTTGCTGGAAATAATAGTGCCGTCCATGTAGGCAACTGCGTCGCCGGTCCTAATGAGTTCTCTGAGAACTGCCTTTATGAACCGCCTAAAAATTGCTGGTGAGTTTGAAATGTCAAAGGGCACATACAGGAACTCGTATTGTCCCCTCTGTGTAACGAATGAAATATACTTTTGAGAGCTAACCTCTACTGCGACATGGAAATACCCGTTGGTTAGATCCAGTTTTCTCGTTCCACTACCTGTCTGCTCTAAGGTTATCATGCACAAAGTCTAAAATTCATTCCGCAAATCCACGCATAAATTTGGTTCTTTTGGATGCTGAACCAATCTGACAGTGTGATCTGCGAATGAACTCGGTGCCATCCTTCGTCACCCTCATGTCCACCAAATGTAAAAGAGTCCTGCCAAGAATTGCATCAAATGCCATGTCTTTGTCAGATATGACATGGAATTCTACCTTTAGGTTGATGCCATCGATCTGTACTGGGATGATCAAGCTTCACAATTTGACTCCCCCCGATTCCAGTCAAACATTTTTCGCCTTCTGTCAAACTATGTTCTCCGAGTTTCAAATAAACATTTCGGCGCAGCAAGCAAAGGTCTGCTTGATTAATTCTCTCGACTCACAAATACAACTTCAGAATTGTCTCGCTCTCTCTCCAATGCCGCTCCAGAAAGTCAAACTCTCTCCAGCCACACAGCGTCACCAATACTGCCCCAGAATGGTCTTCTCGCTGATCTGATTGCCAGCACCTTTCCAGATCCTTTCGCCGCCTGGTCACTTGCTCCTCTGCTTTCACCAGCTCCTTGAAGAACGATCGCCTGATGCACAACACCTGCGATCCGCTAGCTACCAAAACCTTTTCACACCTTGCTCTTTGTCCAGATGACTCTGCGAATGATCCTGCCTCTTGATTGTGACGGAGGTCAACAAGTTGCCCTGCTCCCAGTGTTCTACTCGCTGTTCAATCGCCTTCTATGTTGCCCACATCAATCGTCTTGCGTCGGTTTCTCTTCCGCAATCTGCTCAAACTTGCAACTCTGTCTTCTCCCTCTCACTCACGCTGATTTAGGTTTGCAAATTGTTGTCTCTTTTACTTTTCGCACCCGAATTTCAACTTTTAAAAGTTAGTTCCACCGCCTAGCACAAGGCTTTATCCACTTTTAAACATACAACTGAGTTAAGTGACTATAGTTTCCGGTTGAGCCCCCAAAAATTGTGGCCCCGGGATTCCGTTTAATGACGAAGACTCCTGAGACGACATTGTATTATTATAAATTGCTTATTATATTATTAATATTTAAGATATGGATTACAAGTTTTGGTTGCAGTTTTACAAAGGGTGTTTCGGCAACTTATGCCTGCCACGTATGAGTTTTTGACACCGACTGACTTTTCGATTAACTTTACTCGCTTCTCTTTGTTCTCGATCTGATTTAGAAGCGTCGACCACTTCGAGTTTCTTTCTCTAACTGCTCTTCTGGTTTCCCTACAGTTGTAGAGGTGTATACAGCTTTGCGAACTAGTGTAATTCTAATGTAGAATGTTGACTTGACGAATGTGTAGAAGCGACGTTGGGGTATGGTTACACGCGCGTGGCTTTACTCTTCGAGACGCGTTCCTTGCGACTATTAGGCGATGTTGAAGGGTTGTGGTAGATGATGCCTTTGCTGGTTTCGGGGCGTTGGGTCGGTGGTGACGATAACGCTGGAGTGTAACAACGATAAGATGAACGACTTAGCAAGCACGATTGTTACAATGGTTGGAATCAGTGGCACAATCTTCACACTCCAACGATGATTGCGAAAAGGATGATTGTATGAAGCGAGGACAGCCGCACTTTTTTTTTTATCAAACACGTGCACCAGTTATATGTGGTGTATGTGAACACACATATGTATATGTATATGTATTTCATTTATTTGTTAATCACAGCCCCACGTTGGGCGCCAATAAATGTATGATTAAAGGCACTTGCATAATCGGTTTATAAAAATGCGGGTGATTTATAAATTTATAATTCGCGTAACAAGTTTGGTAGCGCCCTTTTTTACTTTTTCAAGTGCCGGTTTAAGTGTTTTTGGAAAAAAAATTAGTTAAATACATATACATATACATATGTGTGTTCACATACACCACATATATTTGGAGCATGTGTTTTATTAAACAGCTATACTTATACTTATTTACATAATGTGTTTACAAATTCATTCGTAATAGTCTCCAACAAACATCAGAGAAGTCCGCAATTTGTCTCATCCGGCATGTTCCGTATTATGTACTTATAATACCTGCAAGAAAATAGACCTTTGGGATGGATTTATCCCGATAGCTTTAAAACTATGAGACCAGAAAGACAAACGGGCATGGCTAGATCTACTAGTCTATTGTTGCTGATCAATAATCAGTGTGAACGGCCGTCCACGTGGTGACGAGGTACGCTTCGGTACACAAAGAAATGAAAATCTATTATGATCATCTGATTGCTACAAGTTATACATCGATCGAAAGGTATTAAAAAAAGGATTTCATAACAAGACCAAAAAAAAATTATTCTGGGAGAAAAATCGGTAAAAGTGAAAAGGGGCAAATTTTAGAACTTGATCCGTTAGGACCGGTGGGGATGAATACCCCTGGCTATAAACATAGTTGTATTTTCAATACCTTTTAAAGAAGGCACATGCTAACATACGCATCCTTCAATGTTTCACAAAGAACCGACTAGCAATCCAATGTTCAGCGAAGTAACCATCGTATTACCGTCATTACCGATTGCAAACGATCTTAATATTCCTGATGGACTGCCGATAGCAGGTCCTGATTTTCGGCATCGTGAAAGCATTGAACTTAACTTAGGGGCTGTTCTATATGGCCGTTTAAAGGCCGGTGAACTTCTTAGACTAGGACCTATGGAGCAAGGCACTACGCTTGGTTATGTAACCACAGCTTTTCTTAATACAAAAACTCATCCGATACACAAATCAACACTAGATTTAAGTATTAACATAGCGAATGGCTGTATGAGAATCCGGCACTCCCAATGGATTCATTTAACTAAACTCAGTTTTCATTAATCGTAAAATATTAGAGCCTGAATCCAGATGTAGCTTAACAATAAAAAGCGCCCAAAAGAGAATAATCCGCCAACAAAAATGGTTCCCCGCAAATGACTAAAAAACATAATGAAATAGAGAAATCAATTCAAACAGAATCAAATTCTCTTCAACTTCAAAACTACAAAAATTCTGACCTATTTAAAAAAGTTTTATATTAAACGAAGAAATATCAAACCAATCTGCAGAAGGCAGTGTCTATTGATCAAATTCCTCGTAGGCACGTGGAGCAGCATAAAGAAACAAAATTTGAAGACCTTAGTAAAAAGCATTTTTTTTATAAAATTCGGTAAGTTGGGAGAATGTTCGCATACAAGGATACTCAACATGACCATCACTTAACAAGTCAGCAGTAACCAAGTTGGGAACAGTATCACCCACTGGTTATTTAAATTTTTGATTAATATATATTAGTATATTCAATTTTAACGGTTGACTGAACGTCTCACTAAGTCGACGGTGCACTGACCCACCAAGGCGGTCAACACATTGTTGCAGTGTCAGTCGAGTCAACTGCTATTATTATCGAAAACTGATCTACTCTAGAAGATATGTCTTGTCTGTAAACTTTCTTGTTCTAAGTAGTATATCAGCAAGTACCAACTTAAGAATAAACCAGTTATAAACGCTCTCATAACTCCGCGGTTCAACTTCCTTCTTCTGGGAATAGCCCTTGTAACAGCTAACCTCCGGTAGGTCAAACCTCAGCGCAGTGACCCCATCGCCTCCCCGTAATTGGTCATGACGCGATCTTCCTGCCATAAAAGCGACTCCGTTCCAACGTCAAGGCGCTCACTATAATTCCCTTGTCCCGCGGCGTGGGTAGAAGTGCTTACTTTGGTGAGGCACAAACATTTGTGACCCCGACGTGATCCTTTATCAACAAAGGATCACACTCAAGCTTCACAGGGTATGCAGCTTAATCGAGGTTCACAGGATGCCATAGCTCATCCAGCTTCACGGGATACGCATCATAATCCAGCTTCACAGGATACCATAGCTCATCCAGCTTCATGGCCTATTCCAGCTTACGGGATACACAGCAGCTTAATCCTGCTCCATAGGATACTCAGTTTAATACAGCTTCTCAGGATCGCAGCTTGATCCAGCTTTACTGGATACACAGCTTCATCCAGCTTCACAGGATATCCAGCATCGTCCAGCTTTACAGGACTCACAGTGTCATCCGGCTACACAGGATTCTTCGGTTCTAACACACGTTAACTTCACGCACGTTGTCAACTTCATTCATTAAGAAAACAAGTTACACAAGAATAGATTTACACAATCGACTACTAGACAACAAAAGTTAGCTACAAGGACAGATCGAACAACTCATAAAAGACTAAGGAAAGGATTCTGCCGAATGACACAACCACGATGGTTATTATTCTAGCAAGCTAATCCAGCAGTTATATATAAAAAAGTAAAGCAAGCAGCATTTCCACCTGGAAATATGTACGCCTCAAGACTCACAGCATTAAACGAGTTGGTAGAGAAATACCATCAAGTATTCAAACAAAATATGGCATCAGCAAGCGAACCTCAAAAAGTACCTCGGCGGATCCAAAACAACCCAATGGACCCGTTAGTCAAGCAAAACAAGAGTGACTATCGATCGGCGCAATTATTTGTCAGCTACAGACGATGCAATTAATTATCAAACCATCAAATGCGCTAACCTTTACCCCAGTTCTACAAAGCCACCTGGGGGTCCAAGGGAAATTATTGAGACAGGCCTGGGAAGATTAATCGCCACATAGGAGATTAGTCGATTTCAGACCTTATGTAAAGAATATAATATGGCCTTTCTACGAGGAAACGACTCTCTGATGAAAGAATTTAGGCACCTTTAAAAACCGTCGGGGTCACTTAAGCATTAGAAGAAAACTAGACCAACAAATATTTCAACGTTAGAGAGTGAACTGTCGTTTATTGAGCGGCACGCTTGCATGTTGGAAACGATAAGTGCACACCCTACAACAACATTTCCGCAACGAAGAGAGCTGGAAAATTTATCATCTAGGACAAGATCAAGTTAGGGCGTGTAGACGTTTTCAAAAAATGAACCCGAAAACGCGGCAAGGCTATTATTTAAGTAGGAGTACGGACAAATTGTTTTTGTCACTGGGTCACTGTCTACTTGCCGAGACTGCCATCAACGGCATCATTCAATGATACACAAAGGACTGACTAGCATTCCAGTGAGAGTCTGCCTTTAGCAGATCCTGATTTTCGGCAACCTGGACCCATTGAACTCACCGTAGGGGTTGTTAGGTAGGAATATTTGTGCCTGCGTCCTGAAAAGGACTTGGGCCGAGGGAGAGGCGTCCGATGTTCAGGCACCAGTTTTGCCGGCATAAGCGACATCGTATTCGGGTCGTGGGATCTTGGTAAGCCTCTTTCGTCTCCAACATAAGAAGAATAAATATTTAAAGTGCCTGGAATAATGAGTCGTCAGTCCACACTGCCCCACAAGCTGTCGCTTGATCGCAATACGATCGGGCTGCGTTTCGGCCATATTCTGGTACTCGCCGCTGAAATATTAATAACAGCCTATAAAAATCTTTTTGGACTGCTCAAATATTAATATATGTATGCTTTAAGAAAGGAACCGGTTTCCGACAAACTTACTCCCTTTTAAATCCTGAGATTTCGACGCTCTGGATCCTGGGATTTGGAAAATATTATAATGGATATATATGTAAATATACGTGCATTAAAAGACTGCTGCTCTTAAGAATACCAATTCACTCAAACACAAAAAATATATATATGCGCTAACGCTGGTTGTGAGACTCGTCTTCGCTAATTGTTTATCAGCATCAGCACTACCGATTCACTTGATTTAAATGTATTTCAATGCATTTTTGAATGCTTCCAATGTTTTTGATTTTCACTCATGTTTTGGTTGTATAATATGCGGCTATTTGCCTTTGGTTAGATTGATTAGCTTAGATTGATTTAATGGACACATTTACATTGCACCACCACTTTTTCGAAGTAAGCTGTCAGTCACTAAGCCTCTGATAGGGTCACTCCTACAGCTGAACAATCTTCGGAAGTATGAGGATTTCGAGTACTGCGGCTCCCAGTATGTCGAATGTCGTCCTTGCGGTTGATATTCCCTCCTTCTTTGAATATAATGGCGGCGATGATCCGACACATGAAAATTTTTTTTAGCAATAGGTGTTCTCCTTAAGGGCTGCTGGACCCTGGTGGCTGATCCTGGAGGAGAGGACGACTGTGGACGACTGCCCCTGGAAAGGTCGCGTTTCCTCGGAGCCGGCGGCTTCCGTCAGCAAGACAACAGAATGGATTCTCCCCCTTTTTCTAATCGTCTTAGGTCTTTTATACCCTAGTAGAGCTTTTACTTAGCTGCCAGTTTGAAGCGGATAAACTAGGTGTTCCCACCTAGGGTTACTATATCTCGGTATCCAATATCTTTGGAGTCGACGGCCGGCTGTTGCACTTTGCCAGCTACCGGGGTATGGGTACCATTGTTCTGGCCACGCGACACCAGTAATTTGCTGGATTGTAATTTTCTTTTGGCTTTAGCCTAAGCGTGGTTAGTCAAATGCACCCCTCCCTCCGACTTAAGATTCGTCGTTGAATCTTTCTATATGGAAGGCGTAAGTAACAGGGTTGACATGTGTGCCCGGTTAATATCTGGTAAACTTCTTAGGCTAGGACCTAATAAACCTCTGACGCAAGGCACTAGGTTTTTGAATAACCGTTTTTCTCAAGAAAAAATCCTCAGCTGATACGCAATTCAGTTATTTGTTGGAAAAAGATGGAGACGTTCTTGCAAGACATAAACCTGCATGAAAGGTAACGAATGAATATCTTATAAATGGTAACCAATCCAAAAAAGAAGAGTAACAGATCACCCACAATGAAGAAAAGATTTATATTACTGCCTTAGTATTGGGAGACTGCTTTAACGTGAGAGTTTGGAGATCAAGAGAGGTTGGAGACAAAGAGAGTTTGGAGACCAAGAGGGTTGGGAGCCCAAGGATGGAGAAAGAGAGAGCATAGACTTTGCGGGCGGAGCGCCGTGTGCAAAAGGATCAGTCGATCACAATCAGTCGAGTCGAAAAGTCGAGACAAGCAGTCGATCAGATATTAAGTGAACAGACAACCAACCAAGCAAACTACAGGGGAGCCAAAAAAAAGTCGAGTAGTCGAATGCAGCGCCGTGGGGGCCTACAACTGATACACAGGTAGCTGAGGTCCAGGGGGCATCACACGGCTAAGTCAAGGCGATCTGCTTATTCCTACCACCGAAGTCCCGGCGTTACGCCTGGAGGGTCTGTCAGAACATGAGCAGTGAATGCAGGCGACAAGAGATCGTGAGCTTGGCGGTAAGTATGTCGGAACCCAGGGTACCTCACCCCAAGCACAACTTTGGCGTGTCCCGGCGTGGGCCCCGTGCTTCAAGTGGAATTGATCAGGTCCTGAAGCAATCAGCCAGAAGAGAGAGAGCGATTTATAAGAACGGTCACGAGTGGAATCTTCCAGGAGAGCCGTCGGTTCCGATTGGTGAAGTCCAGGAGCGGCGCGACCAAGCCCCGAGGGTAACGAGCCAGAAGGGAAAGAAGTCCTGATCGGCGTATGCCCGAGAACCCAACACCAGAAGTCACGCTACGTACAGCCACCCAGTCAGGAGCAGTTCGCAGGACACAGCCATTAGCTAGCTGGACACTCCACCGCATCAGCCACGCAAGGAAGATCGAGTCCGTAGGAACGGCACGGACAGTAAGCGAAAGGGTAAGGCTAGGGTAGAACGCTCAATTACACTAGGCGTAGAAGCGAAGTGAAAAGGCGTTTCGCCTTGACTGTCCGCACGATCTTAGCGGAAACTCCAGTGGGACCATCCGGGTCAGAGCAAGGGACTGGCGGTCGTGTGTCAAGAGGGGTGATCCTGGAGAGTTCGTCAGTCTGTTCACCCTAGTCTGAGACTCTTCGGTGATTCTTCCCTAAGCCCGCACGGCTGACCCCATAGCGAGTCTGAATCGTTGCCAAGCAGTCACCGAGTCAACGCGTCACGGACAAGCAGCGAACAGGGATCTTTAGGGAGCTACAAAACTGGAGCACCGCTTCGACGAGGTGAACACACCGAACACACCGAGGACAAGCAAATTATAAAGCCGTCTGTAGTTAAACCCGCAATAAACCCACTACAAGCCCGTGAATTCTGTGCTTTTTCAGTGAACTACTGGGCGGTCACGTTCATTAAATTTTAAAGGCCCACAGGAGAGAGTAAAGCCAGGAGAGGAAGGCAACAGTGCTGACCTCTAGACCCAGCCAGTCGGATTAAGCAAGGGTTGCTAAACAAGTTCGCGAGTGGTTTTTCAGTGAGCCATTTTAAGACTACATGATCGACATGCAGACGATGACGAGAAAAACTGCACCCCAAGCTTAAGGATCATCCTAAGGGCGTACAAAGTGCCGGACCTGGATACGTTGAGGTTATAAGCCGATGAGCACGAAGAACTGAAAAAGGAGCGGATAGCGTTCGCACAAGAAAACAAGTTCTCGAAGACCAAGTCGTCACCACCAACGCAGATCACGCGCAGGTCACGAGGATGTGGACTCCAACGCCTGTTGTTCTGCTGGGTGTGCGGGAGAGTAGGAGTCAGGAGCGCCGAGTGCTGCCAGCAGGCGGGAAATGCCCAGCGATCTCAGCCGCAGAGTGGCGAGCGGGGGTCCAAGATGCTACCTCTCCGAACTAACGGTCGAGCTAATCAGCGGTGTCGATTGGCGGAGACACGTACAAGGCCTCGATCGACACCGCGGCAACAGCGAGCTTTATAAGTAAGGAACTGGCGGACAACCTGGCTGCACTCGGGATGATTACGAGGATACGGCGGCAAGTTAGATTGGCTGACGGCGGGATCGATGAACAGCTGGAAATCGCAATCGAACATGGCAGAGCATCAAGTAACGATTAAGGACGACAAACCAATAAAGCAGCGATACTACCCCAAGAACCCGAAAGCTCAAGGAGAGATGAATGCGAATGTGGATAAGCTATTCTCATCGTGATGGTTAGGAAGAAGACGAGCAAGTGGAGACTGGTGACAAATTGATGAAGGATGCCCACCCGATGCAAAGCTGAGGGTTAACCCGGAAAAATGCCAATTTTTCAAGAAGGAGCTGCTATATCTGAGTCATAGAGTGACTAGCGACAGGATAGGCACGGATCCAGAAAAGTTAGAGGCAATCGCAGAACTATAACCGTCGTCAACAGTTAGAGAGCTCCGACAGTACCTGGGCGTAGCATCATGGTACCGTCGATTTGTACCTGACTTCACAAAAATAGTTAAACCTCTCAACGATCTGCTGGGCAAGGGCAACAAGTGGGTGTGGACACAGGAACATCAGTCGGCATTCGAAGAAGTAAAGGCAAGACTGGTGGCAATTTTAACCCAGAAAACTTAACGTGGCGAAAAGGTGATCTCTTACTCAAGACAAACGGTGCTGAGAAAAACTACTTTACGACCGAGAAGGAGCGTTTGGCAATCGTCTGGGAGATCCGACAACTTGAGCCATATCTGGAAGGGTACCACTTCAAGGTGGTAACCGATCACATGGAACTGAAGTGGCTCAACAACATCGAGAGCCCTTCGGGAAGGATCGCCAGATGGGCCCTGGAGTTGCAGCAGTATGACTTCGAAATAGCGTAATGTGGTGGCAGACGCATTGTCAAGGCAGCCACTACCAGTAACACTGCGAGGGATCAAGGAGACATCGGCGGCGGATGGAAGCATTAGGACCCAGCCACAAAAATACCCGGAGGGAGACACCTTGTACAGGAACATACCACACAGGCAGTGAGGATGTTGCAACGTGGAAGATGTGCTCTAAGAGAAGCGGTGCTGATAGAGAACAACGACTCACAGGCAGCTGGCCATGTAGGAAGCCGAAAGACAATAGCATGTCTGGCAGCCCGGTAATACTGGCCAAGCATGCACCAAGACGCTCGAGCCCACGTAATAGGGTGTGACACAGGTATCAGATTCAAGCCGAATCAGATGCAGGCGTCTGGGAAAATGCTAACGCACGTGACAGAGGAACCATGGGCTACAGTATGTGTAGACTTCGTCGGACGCCTTTCGCGCTCAAAACACGGCAAACAAATGATGCTGGTGCTGATAGAATCGGTGCCGATGCGAAGCGCGACGACCGAGTCCGTAAAGAAAGCGTTCAAGGAACGCATGATGGCAAGGTATGGGGTCCCGAAGATAACGGACAACGGTGTACAGTTCAACAGCAAAATATTCAAGAGTTTCCTGGCCGAGATTCAGTTCACGGCTCCATATACCCCGCAAGAGAACCCGACAGATAAAGCAAATAGGACCGCGAAAACAATGATAGCGCAGTTCATAGGGCAGCATCAGAGAAACTGAAATGAAACGAAATATGTGGGTTTCGAAATCCACAGGCTACACACCGGCGTTTATTTCTCAAGGCAGAGAACCAAGACTACCGAGCGCCCTATACGACAGTGAGACTTTGTGAACAGGGCGACCCACTGAGACCCCAGGGGAGAATGCCAACAAACTCGGGGAAATCTTCGAGATTGTAAGGCGGAATCTGGATATAGCCTCCCAGGATCAGGCTAGGCATTACAACCTAAAGAGGTGACAATGGACACCAGCGATGGGAGACGTCGTGTGGGCCAAGGAACATCACTTGTCAAAGGCGGCAGAGGGATTCGCAGCAAAGTTGGCCCCAAGATACGACGGACCTTACCAGGTCACGGATTTTGCGTCACCAGTAATCTGAAAAGTACGGCACATGAACACAAAGAAAGATGGGACCATCCACGTGAGCGAGTTAAAACAGCAACAAACACAGAACACAAGCGGGCAGCTACAATCAGATATAATAGACGAAAAGCAACAGTAAAGTCCCAAGGATGCTCAAAGGACACTAAAAAAGGAGTCCAAGGATAGCTCCAAGGATGCCCCAAGAACACGAAGGGAAGAGCACAAGGATAGCTTTAAGGATTCCCAAAGGAGCCCGAGGAGAACTCCAAGGAAACTCAAAAGATACTGAGATAAGAGCCCAAGGATAACTCCAAGAATCCCAAGGGATAAAGGGTACGAAAGAAGGAGCACAAGGATAACTCCAAGGATGTTTGAAGGATAAAGAGGAAAGACTCCAAGGATCACTCATAGGATTCTCAAAGGGTACTACGGGAAAACTCGAAGTACTCTCTACAAGTCATTACGATACAATCATATACAGTAAAAGGAACACGTCAAGGATAACGAACACAAAAAGGAACAAACCAAGGTCTCCAAAGATTCGATTAGGACCGTCTGGAAAACCAAACCCCGGCCGACAGGTGTACGGGCATAAACAATTTGCAAAATCATCATACAGCAGGGAAGGGGCGCCTCGATAAGCGGTCGATTGAACGCCGAGGGAATTTGAACGAGATGCGCTATGACTCGAAGGCTTGGATACACAAGGGAACGCCGGAGAGTGGGAGCGCTGATGTGAGGAGTTGAATGTGAGGAGTTGAATAATTGCACACAAATCCCAGCAGCAGATGGCTTGCCGCTCACCAGGTACGCGGATAATTCGCGTAGTGACGTGAGAGTTGGAGATCAAGGACGGAGAACGTGAGAGTTGGAGATCAAGGACGGAGAACTTGAGAGTTGGAGAGCAAGAGGGTTTGGAGATCAAGAGAGTTTGGAGGTCAAGGATGGAGAAAGAGAGAGCGGAGACTTGGCGGGCGGAGCGAGAGTGCCGTGTGCAAAAGGAAGTAACGGTATGCCGCCGGACTTTGGACGCGGCCGTGAACTTTGGACCAAGAGAGAAGGTGCCACATCTTGGCAGCGGAGCGGCCCACAAGCATGCCATATGCGTCACGGGAATTAGCGGGATGGCAGCATCAGGCTGGACTTGGGTGGGAAGCAGCGCATGAAGGACAAGAGGGTCAAACTGGAGCCATAGACTTTGGACCCGATGGGGAGAGTTTCGGCGGGCCATGCGCAAAAGGGGAATTCCCGGAGGCCCTATATAAACCCGCAGGGCGCTGGCAGGGGCAGTCGATCACGGTCAGTAGATCACGGTCAGTCGATTACGGTCAGTCGATCACGTTTATTCGATCACAATCAGTCGATCACGAGGAGTAGAGTCGAAGAGTAAAGACAAGCAGTCGATCAGATATCAAGTGAACAGAAAAGCAACCAAGTAAATTACGAGGGAGCCACAACAAGGCGAGTCGTTGAAAGCAGCGGAGTTGGAGCCAAGGAGCAAGATACTACGTTGAGACGTTCGGGATTGGGATTACAAGGAATCTCCCAACTTAGACACCGGTGGCTGAGGTCCAAAGTGGCACCACACGGCTTAGTCATTTGTAATTTAAAGGTTCACCTGAATTGCAAGTAGCATGGTCTTCCTGGTAAGAACAAAGAAATACGAATAAATTGAATGTTCAAAGAAATTAATAAGCTGAGTGCAAGTTTGTTTCACCATGGTGCCACGTAAATTCTAACGCCCACAATTTTCGAAAAATTGTAGCATGTACAGTTTTTATGCAAGAAACAAAATTTAAACTGAAATATATTTTTCTTATTTATACCTATCGATTGACCTACAAAAAATTTGTGACGCCCAATCTAACTGCGTTGGCCACAGTTTTCATGCTAGAAAAAATTTTTTGGCCAATATATAGATTTGCCACTTCCACTCTTACGCCTTAAAACGGCCAAGAAGATATCTGTTGGAGGTCTGCATTATTGTATCCTACATAAAAAAAACCAACGCGTCTTTTACTAGGTGGTAATAGAATCCATTGTTACCCAATAGAGAGCAAGGCGGAGATCGTATTACTGGTGGTTCATCCAAAAATTATTTTCATGCTACAACGTAAACAAATCTATAGCCAAAAATTGTCCAATTAGGACTATTGATATCTAGATGGAATTATCTGCAGCACGTCCACTATTCTGCAGATTCTACATGTTTTTAAGGTGGGCTGTGCGGTGCGGCCCGAACGACGCTGAGCTGCGAAACGCCGCTTGGGAAACACATACTCAAGCAAATTCGTCGGGGCGAATGTATGTAAACGATACATTCGACTTTATAAACGACTTTAAACACTAATTGTCAATTCCATTTTACTGTGCAAGCTCTACAATTGAAAAATGTCCAGCTTATCAGACGATGAAGTAATTTTAAGCGGTTCTTTGTTTAAAGATTCCGAGAATAAAAGATATCGGTGCGGCAAACGCTGCTCAAATGCTTTTTCTGGCATTCCCACGGTGACAAACTGTGCTGCACCGAGACTCGTGCGGTGTTCTATTTTATTATATGCAAATTTTATAGTCGACGCGACTTTATATTGCTTCCTGGGGCTCAAGTCCCACGAGGATGGTCAACATATTGGAATTTTTAATCTGTACTGATCTTCTAAGGACCTCGTTTGCTTAGCTTTGTTTTTTTCCTTCCATAGCCAAAGATCCAATTTTAAGCGCTAACGGCGCTCATTGTAATTGATCAAAAAATTTGTATAATATTTGGGGAATTACGTAAGGAATGGATTATATTTTATAAGGTAAAAATATCAAACTAAAATTCCTTATATTAAGTTTTAAATAGACAGTGGCAATCAGAATATCTAAAAAATAATTAATTCAATTTAATTTTAAATTAAATGTATTTATACAAAGTTATGGGATAAAACATTATTCTATCTTTTGTACTTTAAAATCATCTATAGTTGAATGATATACTAGAGCTCCTTAAGTATTGAAGTGGCATGAGCTTAGTTTTAATTATATATATAATTTGATGTGTATATATAGGCAATACATATGAATATATTAACAGAACGCACAAAACAATAATAAAAATTAGTCCAAGTAAAGTAAACTCTTGTAATGCTAATAAAATAAAAAAAACTAATATAAAAAACTTACCAAAAATATATTCCGTAAGGGGAACCAGGTATGGATTAGTAAATACAATGAAGTCTTTGAGAAAGGGTTTAAATTATGTTTTGGATATTGTTTCCCCGCCGCAGTCTCCGACGTCAGCAACAGCCGACGTCAGCTATGTGACAGGGTGGCGCACTATTAGCTGTAGGGTGGGCGGTTGCCACGGGCCACTTCTTTCTTAGCAGAAAGATGAGGTGGGAGAACTTCTCTCAGTAACTGTCTGTCCTTAAGGCTAGACAATCAATTCAATAATTAAATATTCAAAAACGGCGTAAGCCGGAGTAGATTTTAAGGAGCTTTGGCTCCTTTATTATCAAAAACATAAAGTTAACTATCTTAAGTTAACAAAATGTAAATCGTATGACCGCATCTTCGCTGACCAAGCACAAAATTGCTAAAGTCATACGATCGCTGGCCATCAATGGCACGAAGGCACGGCCCATAGCGATACACTTTGGCTAAGCTATTGACCACCATAAGGGTGGTACAGTATTTGGGTGGTCATACGTAATCAACATATAAAATATACAATACGAGTATTATGGGATAATAAAATATAAAGATATAAATGCTGGAATATGAGGTATAAAATGGTCCTGTCACGCTTATGCTGGGAGATGGTTGTTAACTTGTACACCCAATTATACAGCAGAAGTATTAGGTTAAAAGGTGAACAATACGTAGCCTAAAACATAAATACTCAAATATTTAGCTGGTAACCCGATTCAGGCAAGATTCTACAAAAATAAACTTAAAAAATCAATTGTAGTTGTATGGCGTTAGGTGTTAGGAAGTGGCTCCGTTTTTTAGGGACCAGCTAAATATTCAATTCTTTATGTATTTTTTATAAGTTTAGTAAAATATTAATGTAATATATTAAATTATTTATTATTATTATTTAAATACTTTTAAAAATGTACACAAAACTTCTAAAATAATTTTTATTTTATTTATGTTATCCAAAGTCCTAATCATAACAAAACATCCAAAAATAAAAATCTGGCAAATATAAAAAGTTAAGAATTTTTGAATACTATTTTAAAAAATGTTTTATACCTTTTTTAATCTAATCGCATTTCTTCAGATAAACACTCATTTACAAGCGAATCTATTTTATAAGAGACCATCCACTCTCCCTCTCTTGAAATGCGTGATTTTCTAAAACAATTTGCATGATATTTTTATGAAAAAGATATTCTGAATCAGAATATTTATTTATAACCATAATTTTGCGTTGAAATTTTTTTCGCATTTGTATAAAATAAAAATGCTGAGATGGATAAGCAACGACAACACAGCTTCATTTAAGAACAGGTCACATCGAGCGCCATATTCATTTCTTGAACACATTATGAGGTGTTGAATGAGTTTGGAGAATCCAGTTCGACAGAGTTCGAAGATTACGAAAAATGAGAGTTTGGAGAATATAGTTCGAGAGAGTTTAGAGATTACGAGGAAGGAGAATTTTCAGAAAACAGTTCGAAAGAGTGTGGAGAGTATGAGGGAAGAGCGTTTGGACATTGGTTATTGGTGTTATCGTACGCAGAGATCGAAAAGGAGAAGCAGAGGATTAAAGGTACCAGGAGCCCTATATAAGCGGGTGCAGCGTAGAAAACTGGATCAGTCAATCCGTCAATATCAGTGAATAATTAAAGACAAAGAACCAAGTCAATTAGCAGCAACGAAGAAGTTAGAATCAGCGCCGTGGGAAGCCGAGCTGAAATCCGGCAGGCATCACACGGCTAAGTTAAGGCGATTTGTTTCTAACTTTGTCACATGCACACACCCGTTCGTATCGGCGGCATGCCTGTCTGAGTCAAAGAGTAGGAACCTGCGACGAGGCACAGTGAGCTCGGTAGGAAAGTTGTATACCTTGCCCAGCTTGGCAGGACCTGGAGGACGAGCGATTGATTGAAAAGTCATTTTAAGGGGCGTATTCCTCAAGAGTCCTGCTCTCACTTGCGAAGTCCGGCAAGTGAGTAAAACGCCGATTGACAGAGTTCCACAATACCAATCAGAAGGGCGAGGCATCGACCCGTTGACGCGTTCTAGAGGAGTTGTTGTAAAGAAGCAAAGTCCCGGAACGGTGGTCCTCCAAAAGAACGGCCGATAAGAAGCAGGGCATAGGACATTGCTACACTGCTATTTAGCTTCCTGGCGTTAGCATTGACTGTCCGGGACAGAGCTAGGAAGAGGCCATCTTTGTCTTGAAAGGCATTGGCCCAGAAAGTAAAGTCTGTTTACCCAACTCTAAGAACGGTGACGTTACCCCAAGCCCGCAAGACTGATCTCTCTCGAGTCAACGCTTCGGCGAGCGAGCACTGGCGGGTCACCATTCATCTCGAGACGCAGGGCACAAGCAATATAAGCAGCCTGCAGAACCAGCGCGAAGCGATACCGAGTTCAGCCAAGCCACCAGCTGTTTTAAGTAGCATGAAAATAAACCCAAGACTATAATTGAATTCTTGTTCTTCATAATTGATCTTCGGGCCAGTCACGTCATATAAATTTGGTGGCACGAACAAACAATCTTCTAAATTAGTAATGATCACACACACAAAAACAGCTCTTTACAACTTTATAAAATGACTGTCAAGTGGTTGTATTGCATTTCACTTATGTAACTAGAAACGAACATGGTTTGCCAACATTTTCTTCAGTTTCCGACTTCAATACTATTTTTGGTATATTTTCAATTGTTTTCGATCAATTATAGTAGAGTGGGCGTTTACAATAACATAGAAGATGATGTATACTTTAAAAGCAGGTGGAAACGGTATAAATTTTAAACACACCATAATAATCAAGTAGCCAACAGAAGTCACTTAGGAAAATCATTTCATTTTTTGGAAAAATAAAAAAATTTCATTTGTTGAATTTTGGGTATACTCATCTCAGAGCAAAAGAAGATGTTGAAAAATTTCTGTATAAATTATGTAGCGTGCTTAAATGTGTAAGACAAAATTGTCGAGTTATACAGGCTTTATGCATTTACTTAAAAATGTATTTACTTAAAATAAATACTTTTTTGAATGAATTTGTTTCAGTATTGAACTGAACGGCATCGCTTAATACAAACAAAATTCTTAAAATACGATAAAAATAACATCAAATCGTCTATTCATGATACAGCCACCGAGGGGAGTCGAAACTTGAGTATGCCATCGAATTTCGGGTTACAAAAAGGAACCAAAAAGGGTTCTTATAAGCTGTTTGGGGAAAGAAAAGAATTTTAGGCAACTAAAAGTTGATGCAGTTCATACATCTGAGAATCATTACTTTGTGAGGTTTACGTTTGAATTCCTAATTAGTATTACAATGTTTCTCCTTTCTTACATACACTTCAACACCTGTTAAGTACTTATTGATCATAATGAGTACCCGCACGCGTTGTTAGGGGGGCTGTCATTAATGGGAACTTAGCTGAAATCCAGGTTTGCTTTCTGGCTTTTGAGGTCTAAACGATGCAAAATCATTCTGCTTCTTCAGGAAAATGCATGTTGTATGACTCAACTGGTCGTCTTCTCGCTCTTTGCCGGCTGGTAGTGCTATTCTCTGGCCCTCGAGATTTCGATCAGTTTCTGTTCTGAGACTTCGCCGGTAATTCTCCAGGACAACGTCCCTTGAAACCACAAATCGATTTAAGATGACATTGTATTTAAAAATCGACCTAACTAAACACCTGAGATTGTTAATAAGGAGATTGGTTTTTGCATTTATCAGTAATGTGTCAAAGGCGAAAGTTCTGATCTGTTTAGGGTGGTTCACATTTGTGTGGAAATTTTAGTTCCTACTCTCACCCGTCTATACTGTGCGCTTTCAAGTATTTAATATATATTTAATATCATTATTTATTAAAATTAATTAATTTTGAGAATTGTTTGGTTTTATTATTTCTGGTAAAATTTAGTTGTGTTTTAGATCGTTTGCTTTAGGGACTCCATTGCATTTAATACATTTGCCATAAAATAGATAGATAGATAGATACTATCTATAAAACAAATTTTAATTATGTATTCCAATTATTTTATTTTTTTTAATTTTTTTCACCAAAGAAAACAATTTTAACTGAAATGTTTTTAGCTCATCAATATCTATCGACTGACCCTAAAAAAATGTTGCCTCGACCACTCTTATGCCCACAAACTAACCAAAACTGTGGCGGAAACGGTTTTCATGCTAGACAACTTTTTTCTTACTAAAGTGTATTTGTCTCATCAATACCTATCGATTGACGATCGTGTATCGATTTATAACGGGTATCCCATAGCCGGGGCACTCGGCCATAGCGTTCTTCCATATTTTATGTTATACTCATTCACTAATTTTACCTATTCATTAGGTTTATTTTTTAATTTTTTTATATTATTTTAAGGTTTTTATGGATATAACTTCTAGTAGGAAAGATAAGATTACGGCCAATCTGACAAATTTGAATAATAATAAATAAAAATAGTTTTTTTTATATTTAATATGCTTCAATTCGTATTTCTTCAGACACTCTGTTGCATCAGCTAGCCGTTGTCTTGTTGGGCACGCTAATGCTAGTATTCTGTGTATTCCTCCAGCGTTTGTTTCAGCGACAACTTTTACGATCAGTTTTTTTTGCATTCCCAGTTATAACGTGGAAACTAAAGGAGATGAAAAAAATTTGTATGAAACGTTTACTCAAGTGAACGCAAATATCATTGAAAACTAGAAAATGGGACACAAAAGTTTTTATTTATTAAGAGCTATTATTATTAAGAGATCACTAATGATGTCAAAATATTGTAATTAATAGAATGCATAAACGAGTGTCGATCATTTTTATTGTTATGAACCGTTAAGGTTTTGACATTGCCTAAGTAAGGTAGCATCTAAGAAGGCCCTGGTAGAAAGAGTTAATTTTTTATGATTTCGCAATATCTTATAAACGTGGACTTATAAACGTCCGACTGGATTATTAATAATAATATATTAATTAATGTAGAATATAACAGAAATGAAAGAATCATACACATAATTTACTAACATCTTAATTTAAAGTGTTTTTTTAGGACCCAAGGGACAAGACACCGTCAGTGGACACCAAGCAGTGAGGAAATTTTGTGTACAACCAATCGTAGACCTTGTTATTCGAAGTTTTATTTTATGGACGGACAGTATTATTCAATTGAATTTTATCCAAGCTCTACAACCCATGAAGTATTGGAAATTATCAAAAAAAAAATCGGATTGCATGATAAAACCAAAGGATATTCAATTTATGAAGTAATAGGAAACTCTGAAAGAAGTCTTTTATTGGAGGAAAATATATGCGACGTAATGGCTAAATGGGAAAGGTATCAGACGACGTCACAGGTAATGTCTTCTACTTAAAAGTTTACTGTTTTTAAGATTTCATAATAAGGTTTGATTATTAAAATCATACGGCTATATCTTAAAGCTGTAGTTCGTGTGGTTTGCCTATCAGATACCTCTTACTCAATGCTATTGTTTTCGAATATGCGACGGGCTTCACCTATTGGTCCACCTATTGCTCCTTCTCTTAAATTTTATTTCTAAATGAATTTTTTGCATATGGATTGACGAAACTATATCAATAATTTAGGTTAAATTAAAAAAAAAAAAAACGTGCAGTTGTTATATTTGAGGAATTCTTTAGTGTACTGGAAGGTAAGAGGGAAAACATTCACAAGGTTTTTAGTTCCTAATATATTTTAAAGTCGTTATATTTTGATTTTATGATGCATCACTCACAGTTAATTGATGACAGCTGATACCTGCTTAGAAATTAATTTTAAGCTACCTCTTGCATATTTCCCAGCAAAAATAGTATACCCATTTCATTAACGAGTAACGGCTCTAACGGTTGCAAAGAGTCGTCTGTCAAGAAGTTGATGTAGGGAGCAAAGACCCATTCGGCATGTACTTTTTGCGGTAGTCAAATACTTATTATGGGAAGACTTCAGCATTTTCCAACCATTGCATTGTAAGCTTACTTATAAAAATTAAAATATGCTGCCTCCCCGCATTTCGCCTAAAAATATATAACATGACTGTGGACGGGAGACAATTACATTATATAGCAGCTGAATTGAAAATCTGCTATGATAGTCCGATAGTAACGGCTGATATACTAACAAAAGGAATCACAAAAAATTAACAAATTGCGTACAAAGACTTTGCAAATTACAGCCAGCTGGCTCAGCGGGATTTAAAAGGCTTATAGTTTCTAAACAACTAATGCTACATATGTCCCTAAAAAGATAATTCAGTTTTTTAAATACTTTACCTATACAGCAATTTTCGAATTGAAGGTTGAGAGCTTTCCGATCTTGTAATATTTTGAAATTGATTATCCTATGCCAGTTATAGAATATTCTATTTTACTTCTCTAAAAATGATACTCCAAATTCTGATGTAATGAAAAGGAATATCACCCAAAAGAAGAAGTTAATATGTCAAAACACAAACATGATAAAAGGGCCGTTCTTTTACAAACCGAACACCTATTTTAAGTTGACATTTTTGATTTGCCTGAAACCTTTTTTACATATACTATACGGTAAATAAGTAAACACGTTTATTAAGATTTGGAGAACAAAAAAAATATGTTTGGGTTAGAATTTTTTTAAATTTTTAAAACATTAGTAGTTGAATAATACGGATCCTGGCTCACTAGGTAATAAATCATATCAAAAAAGGGGGTGAGGGTGACCCTAATTAGTAATGCATGGTTGCACACAGGTGTCATAATGACCTAATAAGCATAATTAAGTAATAATAGTGTGGGAAAAAGGAGAGTGGGGTTGACCGTTAGGTAGCACACAGGTGTTATAATGACCTAATTAGGGTGGTGCGTTTTCTCATGTCTTGTCTTGTCTTTTCTCACCCCAAAGGTGTGTGTGAGGGGTGTTTTGTCAAGCGTACAATTTGTGGTTGTTTAGAGTGGTCTTTTTCTGTCTATTCAATTAGGGTGATATTCATGTAACCTGTCTTCCGTCTTGTGGTTGGCAGATGTTGGTTTGAGGGATATTAGACCGCATTAGATGGGGAATGTAGTGTGAAACAAGCGTTTGTTCGATGTATTCGAGAACCTCCCCCGATCTTTAGCGAACATAAGATGGGAAAGATAGTTCGAGAACCTCCCCCAAGTATGAGCATTAGATGGGGGAGAAGGTGTGAAACAAGCGTGTTTTAACAGAATATACACAAAAACAAATGAGATCGTTTATTTAGTCAAATACGTATTTGAAAAAATTTTCTCACACGTTTATATTATAAAAGAAAAACGCTTACATTCCAAGTTTTCAAAAAAGTTATGTGTTAAGGAGAAATGTGGAAAGTAGTTCAGTTTAATAAAAGTATCCGAGTTGAGCGAATCATATAAAATCTTCGTGCGAACCCTCCGTAAATTTCAAGTTAAAGAAAAGTCGTCTTAATTTTTGTTTCAAGTGGAATCGATTTATGTTAAGTTATCTTCACTATAAAAATCAAGACATTTTACAGTTAAGTAAAGTTGTACTAACTTGTGAAATACCCAAATTTGAGTTGTGTGTGTGTGTGAACAAATTGAAATCTTAAAAAAAGACTTAAGAGGAAAATAAAAAAATTTATATTTAAAGTAAAGTATAACAAAGTGAAAAGAAGAAGTGAAAAAAATAAGATTACAAACAATACTTAAAAAACAAAAAAAACAAAACAAATCAAATTGTAAGCATTGTGAAAAGTGCAACATTACCCTGGCGGGTTACATTTCATGGAGTCATCTGCGGACGGAACAGCATAAAAGAAATGTCATCGAGCCAGTGAATTCAAAAATTGAAAAAAACAGATCTGGATTCCAAAGAAGGATTATTCAGTATCAATATGAAAATACCAACAATGATGTGATTTATCCAACACGATTTATGGAGGAAGCAGGAGAAGCTTTTCTCCCTCACATGTTTCCATTGTTGGTGAGTTATGCATCGGTAAAAATTAACTTTGAACTTTTTGGAAAATACGCGCTCTTGAAGGAAGAAATGGAATGCGAAGAAATAAAGTCATTTCAAAGTAAAATGACAATAATCACCGCCTACTCCAATACAGAAACCGAATACAAGGAGTACATTGAGAAAATTTTGGTGAGGATGGAGGAATTCCAAGAATGGGATAGTGGATGGACAATCATTCATCTCATTCGATTGGAAATTAATATTAATCAATATTCACCATTAAGAGGATCAACGTATACTAAACTACCCTCTTGCTTAGAAAATAAAAAAGCGATAATTAATGTTAAAAACCTGAGTGAATACTGTTTTAAGTGGAGTTTAATCGCTGCATTAAGCAATCCTAATAGAAATGCAAACAGGTGCACAAGTTACAAAGTGAATATAAATGATGATCATTAAATTTCAGTGGATTGGAATTTCCACTTAAACCGTCGGGCATTAATAAGTTTATGCAAATAAATAAAAAAATTAATATAACACT
This sequence comes from Drosophila biarmipes, assembly GCF_025231255.1. Taxonomy (NCBI): domain Eukaryota; kingdom Metazoa; phylum Arthropoda; class Insecta; order Diptera; family Drosophilidae; genus Drosophila; species Drosophila biarmipes. The sequence continues at coordinate 1,204,519 of NW_026114539.1, forward strand.
TTTCGGATTCGACGATGGAGCTACTTTTGGAGCCATATTGAAGTGAGGAAAAATTCCATAAATATGTTTCTACTGGAGGAAGGATGCAAAGCACATTATACTTGGATAAAAAACCTATCAAAGTATATAAATATATATTAATTTTCAAAAGGAAGTGTTGATACCATTCACAGTATACGCTGATTTTGAATGAATCCTTCAACTTATTAATAAAAATGAAACATTAAATTTAAATATAGTAAATGTTCATAAGCCTATTTCACATGCAAACTATATAAAGTTTGCACATGATTATAGTTCAGATAGGTTTGTTTTAGAAACTAAATTAAACTCAGGAATGAATTTCCTCCTATCTCTTATAGAAAATTTAACACTTATATATGAGAATCATATTTCCAAAAATGTACCTATACTTATGTCTGATGTTGGAGAAGATTTTAAAAAATCTATTAATTGTCATATATGAAACACTCCTTTTTTTATTAGATAGGGATCACTGTCACTTCACGGGAAAATTTAGGGGTGCAGCACATAATGCGTGCAATTTAAATTATAAAGTCCCAAAATGAATTCCTGTTTTCTACCACAATTTCACCAGGTATGATTGTCATCTATTTATAAAACATTTGGTTCTCATACCTGGTGAAATAAAGGTAATTCCATTAAATAAGGCACAATATATTTCAATATAAAAATTATAACTATAAGTAATGGTGAAAACTTCCGAAGACTTTGCACTAAAATTTAATCACTTGATCCAGCACATTTTTTTACAACACCAGGTTTATCATGGGAAGCTATGTTGAAGTGTACTAAAATTGAATTAGATTTATTAATTAGATTTAGATCAGTATAAATTTATTTAAAGTGGTATTCGAGGTGGCTTAGTACAATTTACATGTAGATATGCTAAAGCAAATATTAAATATGTAGATAATTTTGATAGTACTCAAAAATAAACATATTTAATTTATTTGGATGCAAATAATTTATATGGTTGGGCTATGTCACAATTTTTACCATATGGAGGTTTTGAATGGGTTTCAAGGGAATCACTTGATAGTATAAATATTTCAGAGATTGGAGATGATAGTGAATATGGATACATTTTTGAGGCAGATTTAAAATATCCTTTTAAATTACATAACAAACACAATGATCTTCCATTTTGTTGCGATAATGCATTTGAAAAAGATTTTTTTAAACTTTCAAATTATGCTGTCTATAAAAAAACCATGGAAAATATGGATAAAAGAGTGGATGTAAACTTATATTGGGATGAAGTTTGATACATCAGATTATTCTGATAAATTATTAAATCTCTTTAATTTCCCTAAGGCTAATAAAAAGAAGTTGGGATTTTTTAAAGATGAACACATTTTTTTTAAAGATGAATACAAGACCGATGACTGAATTTGTTGGTTTAAGATCAAAAATGTATACCTTTAAGTCATCTAATATTAATGACATCTCTGAAAAAACAGTGAAAAATTCAAAGGGAGTTAAAAGAAGAGCCATTGATCAATAACCTTGAATTTGAATTGAATTGTCCTAATAGAAATAATAATCAAGACATTGAAATAGAAAAATTTAAGAAAAATATTGATGATTGTACATTTGAAATGTATTATACAGAACAAGAGTTAAATTTACTAAATTATGAAAAGGATCAAATGTAATCTATAATTATAAATAAAACAATGAAATTTTAAATTTTAAGAATAAACATCGCTTTTTTATTTAAAGGTTAATTAAAGGACAATTAAAATCTTTTCGAATTACATTCAATTTGCTTAGTTTCTTACTTACATACCTACTACTTACATTACTTTCTTAATGGTATAGTTTGTACATAACTATTTATACCACCATCTAATATATGGATTTTATCATCGTCAATACTTAAAGGGATTTATTTTATGTATTCATCATTTACATTTAAAGGAATAGTTTGTACGTAGTTATTTAATCCACCTTCAACAACTGGATTATACTCATCAAAAATGTTCACATCGTGGTCATCATCATCATCATCATCGTCACCAGGCTCATCATACAAAACCAGAGTGTGTCTTTAACCTCTTCTTTGTTAAGGTTTTGAAATATAATATAATTTTGTATATGTATATATTATTCAACTCACCTTTTTGTACTGCACTCGAAATAGTATTATTAACGTTTTTATTAATATTTTGAAATTCTGAAAATATAAATATTATTAGTATATATAAATATTATTTTATATATATTATTCAACTCACCTTTTTGTACTCCACTTGAAATAGTATTAGCAAGATCTTTATTTAAATTCTGCAATAAGAAACACATTTCCCTACTCAATCAGATGATATTATCACTATTAGTTATTTTGAAGTCATTAATGTCAATAATTAGAATTTTGTCTGTACTAATCTCACTTTCGTTTTTATTTAAATACTCAATGAGCATTTGAGATTCTAAATTTCTCTTGCTCAAATATATTCTACTAATTTTTTCTGGTGTTTCGATACCTATTTCATTTATTTGTGGGCCATCGCTAAGATATCCTGGTTCTACATATCCTATCTCTTCCCGTTTACTCCTTGTATAGAAAGAAGATGTTAAAACTTCAGCCAATTCAAAGCAATTTATTCTTAATGTTGCTAGGGGGGTATTAATATTTCGTTAGATTTTCGTTGGTGGTGGGGAGTAGTTATATGTTTTGTATTCCTACCTTTAGATTTATTCTCACTACGTTTAGCATGCGATCTTCTATATATATTATTGTAGTGACATTTAACACCTACCGCAGAACTTTTATATGTTACGGTGAAGAATCTATTTAGCCCCCTTCTTCCTAAATCCAGATGTCCCCCTATTTTCCTTTCATATTCAATTAATTGGTTTTAAAATTCTCTATTATTCCTCTCATTGTAAATTCTATTTCAGAGTTATGTTTGCAGTGTTTTTAAATTTTTGACTTGTATTCTTTTTTGTAGGAACTCGTGTTGCACTTTCGAATTCGGTATCACTATCATTGATACCCAACACTATTTCTTGAGATGTATTACTAATTTTAGGTGGTCGACTTACGTTTTGAAATTCTGCCTCACTATCATTGATACCCATAACAATTTTTTGAGATTTTTCAGCTCCTATTTTTTTATTCTCTATTTTCTCAACATTTGTATTTTTAGTTGTTATTTTTTGTTGTTGTTGTTGCAGATATAGTTATTGTCGCAGATGTAGTTGTTGTTGTAGATGTTGGGGTACTTGATTCTTCTTCCTCCTCCAGACTACTTATCAAAGTAGGCGGGTTTGATATTGATGTTGATGTTGTAGGTGTAGCTGTTGTTCTTGTTGTTTTTATATTTTTTCTTCATCTGTGCTTGTAGTTTTTTTTTTTATGTCGACTTCACTTTGCCAAGTTTTTTCACTATCATCACTAGTCTTTTTTATAAGATCCATAAAAATATGGCTATCTACCAAGATCTCGAATTTCAAATCAATTTTTATTATTTTTTTCAATTTCGGCATATTGATAAATAGTCAAATTGAGTTATTTGAATTAGAGGGGTTTTCAATAATCATCATTTCACTAACATTTTCACTACCGAAAACAAAATTTTTTTTAACAAACGAATGCACGAACGAATAAACGATCCTGAAATTGACTTGCGTGAATGAGTAGACAAAAACTGAATACTTTTTGCAATTCTTATCCTTTATTACCTCCAGATTTGTATATGTATATATATAAATATATACATGAGTCTATTTCACGCATTGACGTCAATGCGTACATATTAATTGTTCTATGCTTCAAGTTGTTGTTTTTGTGAATCCAACTATCTGCTAATTTTAAAAAAGTCTACACAGTGCGTAACTATACAATCATCTTTTTGTTTTAGAATCTTTAGAGTTCAAGTTCTATACAAAATTCTTATCTGTACACGCACGCTCTCTTAACCTACTCAACACACAAGCACATAATCAATTCCATTCGAATTCTTTAAATAGAAATTGTGCGTGTGAAGAAACATTTTTTGATTTCACACATTGACGTCAATGCGTACATTTTAATTTTTCTATGCCTTCGCTTGTTTTTATAAAATTTCTTTTTTGTGAATCCAACTATCTTCTGATTTCGAAAAGCGTAGCTAACGCACAAGCACATAATCACCTTTTCGTTTCAGAGTCTTTTCAACAAGATAAGTATTAGGGAATTTTGTTTTTTTAATTTCTTGTTAATGGAAGCCCCCTTGAATTGGATCACCTCTTAAGTCTTCAAGTAAATATAAGGTGGCTAATGTGTTTTGTTTTCCAATTCGAAAATTTTCCGCTGTCCAGTTTCGAGTATAACCTTTTTCAAAGACATGCTTATATTTACTTATTCGTACACGATCCCCATCTTTAAACTCTCCATTTGTAAATATTTTAAGATGATTGTATGATCTCATCAAAATCTGTTTTTCATTTTTAACATTAACATCAATTAGTTTCATTTGATTTGTTCTATGCTTCCTATTGTTATAATTATTAATCAATTCTTTGTTTATTTGAAGACATGTGTGTTTTTCATTAAAACTAAACTCACGCCAAATAAGTTCTTTTAGTGTTCTATTAAAATGTTCCACAATAGATGCTTTAAGAGTACTTAATGTTGAGGAATGATTAATTTCATATCGTTTCATCAATTTTCTAAATTGTTTATTATAGAATTCATTTCCATTACCTGTTTGTAAATTCTTTGGTAATCCACGACCAGATTTTATTATTTTTTCCATTGCTCTTGTAACTACATATGTATTTTTTGATTTTATTGCTTCACCCCATCCATATTTACAAAAGGAATCTATTACTGTTAATATATACCTAAAGCCTTTATTCGATGATGCTTATGCCCCCATTTCAACCAAAGCAGCCTGCCATAAATCATTAATACCCATTATTAAACCTCGACGTCTTGGTAAATTCTTGAATGATGGTCGATGTAACTCATTTATAATATCTCGTTTACTCATAAATTTATTTTATTTCGTACAAATGGTTTCTTCTCTAAAGATTCAGTTTCACTTTTTAAAATTGAGGTCAGTGCAATCATATAATTGAAAATGTTACTTTCTATTTCATTTATATCCTCTACAATCTTATTAATAGTTTTCAACAGAACTTTCAATTTTTTAGAAATTTCACTCACTTTTCTCTCAATATTATTGATTCGAGGTCTTAATCTAAAGATTTCTTGTTTCTGTGGTTGTTTAGAAATTTTATTAGATGTATTCTGTACTAGTTTACTTATTTCATCATCAACATAAAATATTGTTGCAATATCATTTTCATGAATGGCGTTAGGGAATTTTTAAATCGTTTCCTCTGAATATTTAATCATTGAGTATACTTTGGAATTTTTCTATACCTTTATATTTATGTATGATCCACATTAATTGCTAAGACCTCTTCTTCGTTTTTACGACGTGAAAATGGACTACTTTGAAGAATCGTTTCATCTATTTGTATCTGATCAGAACGAATAATTGCTGCGGGTTTTTTTTAAATTTTGTTTTATGAAATTGTTAAGATTTTTTAATTTATCAAGAAGCTCTTTTAATGTATTATGTACATACTCCATTTGAGTTACCATTGTTATTACTTTAGTTTCCAACTCTGAAAAAAATCTCTATCATTTCCACTTTACTTTTACATTACTTTTTTGAAAACTTGGAATGTAGCCGTTCTCCTTTCATAATATAAATAAACGATCTCATTTGTTTTTGTGTATATTCTGTTAGAAAACACCACTACCACCTCCACTATAGAATTGAAACTTTTAAGATTACCCACCCCTTAACTTAATACAAGTTAGAAGCAACATACTTTAGATATTAACGCTCACTTTCCCATCTAATGCTCGCTATAAAGGGGAAGTTCTCCAACTCACGCTTGTTTCACAACACATCCCCCATCAAATGCGGTCTAATATCCCTCAAACCAACACCTCCTATTAAAATACCGAAAACTGTTATCTAAACAACTTATCACAATTCCTTTTCACTACTCCTGCTATTGCCAAATCTCAAACTGAACTCTCTCCCTAACTCCTAATTCATTTACGAGCGTACCTCGGTTTTGAGCTTTAGAGCTTTTTGTGAGTGGGCCCTATTGTTATTGAGTGACTCTCTTACTGTGGACTTACGACTCCAGACTTGGGTCACGAAATCTGAGTATCCTGAAATGTGGGAACGAGCCGATAGTCATAACAGTGTTTGTCTCATCAATACCTATTGACTGACTGAAAAATGTGCCACGCCCACTCTAACACCCACAAACAGTTAAAACGCTTAAATCTGTTTCCCGCCCACATAGTATATACTGAAATAGTTGATATGCGGCGCCGTAAGATATCGCTTTGCTGCTTTTAACTTCAACTTCATGACTATAGCTTTCTTTCTTGTTTTCCTCTGTCTTGCTTTAAGATTGGTATTTTTCCATTGGCTTCCGTTGAATTTGGCCTGTCCTCAGGTGGATAGTATTGGATATAACATTATATTTTTTTCTATGTTAATCTGATTGGGTAGATCGTTTTCAACTTCTGTACTCTTTGGTGTTTCTTCCTTTGGTTTTACATATTTTAAATTAGTTTTCTTGGTATGCTTTTAAATTTATACCACAAATACAATAAAAAGGTTATAATAAAAATTACAAAAGTTGTTAAGTAATGGTTTAGAATACATTGTAATAGTTTGCGATTCTATTGTTTCTTTTGTTTGAATATAGGACACTGGTTCCAACTTTGTTAAATTATTGCTAACGTAAACAATTTGTGTGTCTAATTGTAATAAACATAGCAATCTTTCTTTTTGTAGGTTCCCATGGCGCTGCTTCCGTCGACTTGACTTGTTGTAGCTCTTTTGTAGTATGTTGACTGTTTACTTTGGTATCTGCTCTTGATGATTTGACTTCTCGAAATCGACTGACCGTGCCTATTCGACTGATTGTCCAGCTGCCCTGTGGCTTCATATAGGCTTTAGGGGTGCAGCTTTATTTGATGATCTCTAAGGTCTCTCGTAAAAAATTTAGTGGCCTCGCCATCGTCTGCATATCGATTATGTATTCTTTGAACGACTCGCTTGTTTTCCAAACACTCACGTTCTCCAAACTCTCCCGTTCTCCGTCCTTGATTTCCAAACTCTCACGTCTGCATCCTTGACTCCAAACACTCTTCCTCTTTAACCGCTCTTCGACGCTCCGTTACTATGCAAATCCGCCGCGTACCTGGTAACCGACCGGTCATCTGCGGCGACGGCTGCTGTGGAGTTATTAGTAGTAGGATAATACGGTTCCTGGCTCACTAAGTAATAAATCATGTCAAAAAAGGGGGTGGTGGTGACCCTAATTAGTCACGCATGGTTGCACACAGGTATCATAATGATTTAATTAGCATAATTAAGTAATAAAAGTGTGATATAAAGGGGGTGGGTTTGACCGTTAGGTAGCACACAGATGTTATAATGACCAAATTAGGTGGTGTGTTTTGTCACGTCTTTAGCCACTAGCATTTGTTTGCCGAGGTGCGCATCTGAGCGCAGAAACCGAAAGTCATGCGGCGGAACACAAATGCCACATTACTTGTTTCAAGTTGTTGTCGACGTCGTCGACTCAAAGACGACGTCATCGTCAGCGGTTGCTCTACAAATATTTGGGATAATTTTCAAGTAGCAAGATTATGACGCATTCACGCCAGATCGGGGAAGAGAGGTAATTACACTCGGAAATATTCATCAAATTAACCAAATTTTCATCAAATGAACCTTTTAGAAATTAAACAAGCTAAGCAAAACAATTTTATTTTACAAATTTATTTAATTTGTTCTGATAAGTCTGCAGGCTATAGAAAAGGATTCTTAGAGAACTGAAAGAAACAGATATAGCCCCATTTATCAGATTCGGGCTTGAAAATATATAATTTTATAATACCCGCTTTATATTAAATATAAAAAATATTTTATAAATTAATTTTCTTGTCACACGGAAAGTAAATGTTTTATTTTTATACCAAACCCAACCCACTTTATTTTTGTAGTGTATGGAAAGAGCTCAGAAATGGGCCGATCGGGCCGATTTTTGTACTTGGCCTGCCCGGTCCACTTATGTGTTCCAGTTTCAGTTTCCAGCTTCAGCTGCAGTTATTAATTGATATTTAAAGTGAAGAATAATGTTAACTCAAACAAAAGGACACACCACAAGCACTTGAATCCTGCCGTTCCCCCAGCGTCTCGGCTCATCCATCACTTTGCATCCCCCACAGCGTCTCGGGTACCGATGGCAGGTAGGGTGTCCCTATGGACTGTATAGAAGACCCTGTATGATATGCGGACAGCTGGATACCTTGCCTCGCCACTTAAGTGCGCACTTGAACGGATAAAGAAGGCCAGGAGGCGGCGCAGGAACCGCAGGACATTTTATTACATTTATTATTTTCACACTCGTACAGGAAAAATAATTGCACGCTGTGAGCTAAGCCCAAAAGCAAAAATCGCAGACTGCGAGGCACCACACCCTGGTGCTCCTAACTCCCAGGTGCCAGAAAGCCAGAATACCAGAACTAACTCCAGACCACGTGGCAACTGTCGCTGGTCTGTCCCAACTTTATGGCACTCGCTGAATGCACTGGAAAAATATTTAAGGAGCGAAAGATCATTTATTTTGGTTACCTGTTATATGTTTTATAAGATAAAATTATTAAAAATATTAGAGATATGTCAAGACCTTTAGAATTCTTACAAACGTTAATATCTCTTTAAAAATCTAGATCTAGTATTTTAAAAATCTGTTCCAATAATATGCGATCTAAAAGCTAAGATTTTTCCCAACTGCACTTTTATGACACTCACTAGCTGGGAGCTGGGCACAGCCAAATAGTTGGACACAAGCTGCGGGTCTCGAGCTAGCCGTTAAAACGACTGCCAAAACATTCAATAAATATGTTGGCTCATATAAATTATGGCAGCTAATGAACACGGCGAGTGTGTGGAGCAATCCTAGAGAAAACTCGGAGCCAAACACAGACCCTAACCCATAGTTAAACCCAATCCCAAGCCGATGAAAACCAAGCGACACAATAAGGCGCAGCTGCATCTGCCACTAAATGCTGCCGCACGCTTATCAGCCGACGCGTATCTCTAAGATTTCTTTGGAAATGTACTATATCAATGGCCGAGGCAAGGAGGAGACAACAATGTCGACACTTGGGTTAAGGTTAAGGTTAACCCACTGCTGCATTTGCCCCTTTTCGGGCCCCTGGCTGATTGATATTTGTGAGCTACTTGGCTTGGGCTTTCTGGCCCGCTAATTCAGAGTCAATTGGTAGCAGAGATACAAATGGGCGAGAGTCCTTGATATATGAAAAATAGGTGAAACAAAGATACAAAGCTCGTTATACACAACAATGAAATTGATACATTACAATATGGACATTATAAAAAAGAAGAAAACAAATTAGAAAATAAACTTGATGAAATAAATGCAAATATTTATGTCAACGATCGTAATCGTCATTACTTAAGGGAATGATTTTATGTATTCATCATTATCCTTATCTAAATTTAAAGGAATAGTTTGTATGTAGTTATTTATTCCTTCAACAAGAATAGCTTCGTCCTCACTAGGTGATCTTGTAATGCATGGCTCTGGATTATCCTCATCGAAAATGTTCACATCATCGTCATCATCATCGACATCATCATCGTCGTCATGCTCATCATACAAAACCAGAGTGTCGTCTTATACCTCTTTTTTGTTAAGGTTTAGAAATTCTGAAAATAAAGATATTATTAGTATATATATTCAACTCACCTTTTTGTACTGCACTCGAAATAGTATTAACGCTTTTATTAATATTTTGAAATTCTGAAAATATAAATATTATTTTATATATATTATTCAACTCACCTTTTTGTACTCCACTTGAAATAGTATTAGCAATTTCTTTATTTAAATTCTCCAAAAACAACCATATTTCCCTACTTAATGAGATTATATTATCACTATTAATTATTTTAAAGTCATTAATGTCATTTCTTTTTTATTTGAATACTCAATTAGCATTTGAGATTCTAAATTTCTCTTTCTCAAATATATTCCATTCATTTTTTCTGCTGTTTCCATACATATTTCATTTATTTGTGGGCCTTCGCTAAGATATCCTGGTTCTACATCTCCTATCTCCCCGTTTACTCTATTGTATAGAAAGAAGATCAGCAACTTTCGAAATTCTTTTATATACTGTCCTGTCTTTCTGTCTCTCTGCATGTATTAGTAAATGTTTTAAAACTTCAGCATACTCAAAGCAATTTATTCTTAATGTTGCTAGGGGGCTATTAATATTTCGTTTAGATTTTCGTTGGTGGTGGGGTACTTGATTCTTCTTCCGCCTCCAGACTAATTATCAAAGTAGGTGGGTTTGATATTGATGTTGTAGGAGTAGTTGTTGTTGTTGTTTTTATTTTTTCTTGAACTGTGCTTGCAGTTGATAAGTTTTCATTAATACTATTATAAGTATTAATTATTTTTATGTCGACTTCACTTTTTAAATTTTTTTCACTATCATCACTAGTCTTGTTTATAAGATCCATAAAAATATTGCTATCTTCCAAGATCTCGAATTTCAAATGAATTTTTATTATTTTTTTCAATTTCGGCATATTGTTGAATAGTCCAATTAAGTTATTCGAATTAAAGGGGTTTTCAATAATCGTCATTTCACTGGGCACCGGCAACATTTTCACTACCGGATTAAATAGTGAAATTATAAAAATATTATCAAAAACGACATTTTTCTTAACAAACTAAAGTACGAACGAATAAACGATCCTGAAATTGACTTGCGTGAACGAATAGACGAAAACTGATTACTTTTTGAAATTCTTTCCCTTTATAACCTTTAGATTTGTATGTGTATATATATAAATATATACATAAGTCTATTTCACGCATTGACGTCAATGCGTACATTTTAATTTTTCTATGCGTTTGCTTGTTTTTTATAGAATTTCTTTTATATAAATCCAACTATCTTCTAATTTTGAAAAGCCTAGCCAATGCACAAGCACATATTAACCTTTTTGTTTCAGAATCTTTTCAACAATATAAGTATTATGGAATTTTGTTGTTTTCATTTCTTCTTTATAGAAGCCCACTTGATTTGGATCACCTTTCAAGTCTTCAAGTAAATATGGCGCGGATGATGTATTTCGTACTTTCCGAATTCGAAAATTTTCCGCTGTCCAGTTTTGAGTATAAGCTTTGTCAAAGACATGCTTATATTTACTTATTCGTACATGATCCCCTTCTTTAAACTGCCCATTTGTGAATATTTTAAGATAATTGTATGGTCTTATCAAAATCTGTTTTTCAATTTAATTGGGTTTCAATTTAATTGTTCTATGCTTCCTATTGTTATAATTATTAAAAAATTCTTTGCATATTTAAAGCCATGTGTATTTTCCATTAAAACTGAACTCACGCCACATAAGTTCTTTTAGTGTTCTATTAAAACGTTGCACAATAGATGCTTTAAGAGTACTAAATGTTGAGTAATGATTAATTTCATAACGTTTCACCAATTCTCTAAATTGTTTATTATAGAATTCATTCCCATTATCTGTTTGTAAATTCTTTGGTACTCCACGACCAGATTTTATAATTTTTTCCATTGCTCTTGTAACTTCTTCTGTACTTTTTGATTTTATTGCTTCAACCCATCCATATTTACAAAAGGAATCTATTACTGTTAATATATACCAAAAGCCTTTATTCGATGATGCTTATGCCCCCATTTCAACCAAAGCAGCCTGCCATAAATCATTAATACCCATTATTAAACCTCGACGTCTTGGTAAATTCTTGAATGATGGTCGATGTAACTCATTTACAATATCTCGTTTACTCATAACTTTATTTTATATCGTACAAATGGTTTCTTCTCTAAAGATTCAGTTTCACTTTTTAAAATTGAGGTCAGTGCAATCATATAATTGAAAATGTTACTTTCTATTTCATTTATATCCTCTACAATCTTATTAATAGTTTTCAACAGAACTTTCAATTTTTTAGAAATTTCACTCACTTTTCTCTCAATATTATTGATTCGAGGTCTTAATCTAAAGATTTCTTGTTTCTGTGGTTGTTTAGAAATTTTATTAGATGTATTCTGTACTAGTTTACTTATTTCATCATCAACATAAAATATTGTTGCAATATCATTTTCATGAATGGCGTTAGGGAATTTTTAAATCGTTTCCTCTGAATATTTAATCATTGAGTATACTTTGGAATTTTTCTATACCTTTTGTTATATCTCTTGAGTACTCTTTCTCATTTAAAAAACAACCAAACTTTTAATTATGAAATAAATAATGAAAGAACGGTATATTTATGTATGATCCACATTAATTGCTAAGACCTCTTCTTCGTTTTTACGACGTGAAAATTGACTACTTTGAAGAATCGTTTCATCTATTTGTATCTGATCAGAACGAATAATTGCTGCGGGTTTTTTTTAAATTTTGTTTTATGAAATTGTTAAGATTTTTTAATTTATCAAGAAGCTCTTTTAATGTATTATGTACATACTCCATTTGAGTTACCATTGTTATTACTTTAGTTTCCAACTCTGAAAAAAATCTCTATCATTTCCACTTTACTTTTACATTACTTTTTTGAAAACTGGGAATGTAGCCGTTCTTCTTTCATAATATAAACTTGTGAGAAAATTTTTTGAATAAATATATGACTAAATAAACGATCTCATTTGTTTTTGTGTATATTCTGTTAGAAAACACCACCACCACCTCCACTATAGAATTGAAACTTTTAAGATTACCCACCCCTTAACTTAATACAAGTTAGAAGCAACATACTTTAGATATTAACGCTCACTTTCCCATCTAATGCTCGCTATAAAGGGGAAGTTCTCCAACTCATGCTTGTTTCACAACACATCCCCCATCAAATGCGGTCTAATATCCCTCAAACCAACACCTCCTATTAAACTACCGAAAACTGTTATCTAAACAACTTATCACAATTCCTTTTCACTACTCCTGCTATTGCCAAATCTCAAACTGAACTCTCTCCCTAACTCCTAATTCATTTACGAGCGTACCTCGGTTTTGAGCTTTAGAGCTTTTTGTGAGTGGGCCCTATTGTTATTGAGTGACTCTCTTACTGTGGACTTACGACTCCAGACTTGGGTCACGAAATCTGAGTATCCTGAAATGTGGGAACGAGCCGATAGTCATAACAGTGTTTGTCTCATCAATACCTATTGACTGACTGAAAAATGTGCCACGCCCACTCTAACACCCACAAACAGTTAAAACGCTTAAATCTGTTTCCCGCCCACATAGTATATACTGAAATAGTTGATATGCGGCGCCGTAAGATATCGCTTTGCTGCTTTTAACTTCAACTTCATAACTATAGCTTTCTTTCTTGTTTTCCTCTGTCTTGCTTTAAGATTGGTATTTTTCCATTGGCTTGTTTACAATTAAATTTTGATTCTTATTTCATAAAGGGTGCCTGGGTTCTTATTTCTTAGAGGTCGTCTCGAGGGTGACAATATAATGTTAGTATGTATGTGTGGGTGGATGGACATGTACATAGAAGTACATAGTGTTATGGATATGTCCTTCCACCATCCGTTGAATTTGGCCTGTCCTCAGGTGGATAGTATTGGGTATAACATTATATTTTTTTCTATGTTAATCTGATTGGGTAGATCGTTTTCAACTTCTGTACTCTTTGGTGTTTCTTCCTTTGGTTTTACATATTTTAAATTAGTTTTCTTGGTATGCTTTTAAATTTATACCACAAATACAATAAAAAGGTTATAATAAAAATTACAAAAGTTGTTAAGTAATGGTTTAGAATACATTGTAATAGTTTGCGATTCTATTGTTTCTTTTGTTTGAATATAGGACACTGGTTCCAACTTTGTTAAATTATTGCTAACGTAAACAATTTGTGTGTCTAATTGTAAATGTTTTAAAACTTCAGCATACCCAAAGCAATTTATTCTTAATGTTGCTAGGGGGCTATTAATATTTCGTTTAGATTTTCGTTGGTGGTGGGGTACTTGATTCTTCTTCCACCTCCAGACTAATTATCAAAGTAGGTAGGTTTGATATTGATGTTGTAGGAGTAGTTATTGTTGTTGTTTTTATTTTTTCTTGAACTGTGCTTGCAGTTAATAAGTTTTCATTAATACTATTATTAGTATTAATTATTTTTATGTCGACTTCACTTTTTAAATTTTTTTCACTATCATCACTAGTCTTGTTTATAAGATCCATAAAAATATTGCTATCTTCCAAGATCTCGAATTTCAAATGAATTTTTATTATTTTTTTCAATTTCGGCATATTGTTGAATAGTCCAATTAAGTTATTCGAATTAAAGGGGTTTTCAATAATCGTCATTTCACTGGGCACCGGCAACATTTTCACTACCGGATTAAATAGTGAAATTATAAAAATATTATCAAAAACGACATTTTTCTTAACAAACTAAAGTACGAACGAATAAACGATCCTGAAATTGACTTGCGTGAACGAATAGACGAAAACTGATTACTTTTTGAAATTCTTTCCCTTTATAACCTTTAGATTTGTATGTGTATATATATAAATATATACATAAGTCTATTTCACGCATTGACGTCAATGCGTACATTTTAATTTTTCTATGCGTTTGCTTGTTTTTTATAGAATTTCTTTTATATAAATCCAACTATCTTCTAATTTTGAAAAGCCTAGCCAATGCACAAGCACATATTAACCTTTTTGTTTCAGAATCTTTTCAACAATATAAGTATTATGGAATTTTGTTGTTTTCATTTCTTCTTTATAGAAGCCCACTTGAATTGGATCACCTTTCAAGTCTTCAAGTAAATATGGCGCGGATGATGTATTTCGTACTTTCCGAATTCGAAAATTTTCCGCTGTCCAGTTTTGAGTATAAGCTTTGTCAAAGACATGCTTATATTTACTTATTCGTACATGATTTCCTTCTTTAAACTCCCCATTTGTGAATATTTTAAGATAATTGTATGGTCTTATCAAAATCTGTTTTTCAATTTAATTGGGTTTCAATTTAATTGTTCTATGCTTCCTATTGTTATAATTATTAAAAAATTCTTTGCATATTTAAAGCCATGTGTATTTTCCATTAAAACTGAACTCACGCCACATAAGTTCTTTTAGTGTTCTATTAAAACGTTGCACAATAGATGCTTTAAGAGTACTAAATGTTGAGTAATGATTAATTTCATAACGTTTCACCAATTCTCTAAATTGTTTATTATAGAATTCATTCCCATTATCTGTTTGTAAATTCTTTGGAACTCCACGACCAGATTTTATAATTTTTTCCATTGCTCTTGTAACTTCTTCTGCACTTTTTGATTTTATTGCTTCAACCCATCCATATTTACAAAAGGAATCTATTACTGTTAATATATACCAAAAGCCTTTATTCGATGATGCTTATGCCCCCATTTCAACCAAAGCAGCCTGCCATAAATCATTAATACCCATTATTAAACCTCGACGTCTTGGTAAATTCTTGAATGATGGTCGATGTAACTCATTTACAATATCTCGTTTACTCATAACTTTATTTTATATCGTACAAATGGTTTCTTCTCTAAAGATTCAGTTTCACTTTTTAAAATTGAGGTCAGTGCAATCATATAATTGAAAATGTTACTTTCTATTTCATTTATATCCTCTACAATCTTATTAATAGTTTTCAACAGAACTTTCAATTTTTTAGAAATTTCACTCACTTTTCTCTCAATATTATTGATTCGAGGTCTTAATCTAAAGATTTCTTAATTAAATTTGATTCTTATTTCATAAAGGGTGCCTGGGTTCTTATTTCTTAGAGGTCGTCTCGAGGGTGACAATATAATGTTAGTATGTATGTGTGGGTGGATGGACATGTACATAGAAGTACATAGTGTTATGGATATGTCCCTCCACCATCCGTTGAATTTGGCCTGTCCTCAGGTGGATAGTATTGGGTATAACATTATATTTTTTTCTATGTTAATCTGATTGGGTAGATCGTTTTCAACTTCTGTACTCTTTGGTGTTTCTTCTTTTGGTTTTACATATTTTAAATTAGTTTTCTTGGTATGCTTTTAAATTTATACCACAAATACAATAAAAAGGTTATAATAAAAATTACAAAAGTTGTTAAGTAATGGTTTAGAATACATTGTAATAGTTTGCGATTCTATTGTTTCTTTTGTTTGAATATAGGACACTGGTTCCAACTTTGTTAAATTATTGCTAACGTAAACAATTTGTGTGTCTAATTGTAATAAACATAGCAATCTTTCTTTTTGTAGGTTCCCATGGCGCTGCTTCCGTCGACTTGACTTGTTGTAGCTCTTTTGTAGTATGTTGACTGTTTACTTTGGTATCTGCTCTTGATGATTTGACTTCTCGAAATCGACTGACCGTGCCTATTCGACTGATTGTCCAGCTGCCCTGTGGCTTCATATAGGCTTTAGGGGTGCAGCTTTATTTGATGATCTCTAAGGTCTCTCGTAAAAAATTTAGTGGCCTCGCCATCGTCTGCATATCGATTATGTATTCTTTGAACGACTCGCTTGTTTTCCAAACACTCACGTTCTCCAAACTCTCCCGTTCTCCGTCCTTGATTTCCAAACTCTCACGTCTGCATCCTTGACTCCAAACACTCTTCCTCTTTAACCGCTCTTCGACGCTCCGTTACTATGCAAATCCGCCGCGTACCTGGTAACCGACCGGTCATCTGCGGCGACGGCTGCTGTGGAGTTATTAGTAGTAGGATAATACGGTTCCTGGCTCACTAAGTAATAAATCATGTCAAAAAAGGGGGTGGTGGTGACCCTAATTAGTCACGCATGGTTGCACACAGGTATCATAATGATTTAATTAGCATAATTAAGTAATAAAAGTGTGATATAAAGGGGGTGGGTTTGACCGTTAGGTAGCACAAAGATGTTATAATGACCAAATTAGGGTGGTGTGTTTTGTCACGTCTTTAGCCACTAGCATTTGTTTGCCGAGGTGCGCATCTGAGCGCAGAAACCGAAAGTCATGCGGCGGAACACAAATGCCACATTACTTGTTTCAAGTTGTTGTCGACGTCGTCGACTCAAAGACGACGTCATCGTCAGCGGTTGCTCTACAAATATTTGGGATAATTTTCAAGTAGCAAGATTATGACGCATTCACGCCAGATCGGGGAAGAGAGGTAATTACACTCGGAAATATTCATCAAATTAACCAAATTTTCATCAAATGAACCTTTTAGAAATTAAACAAGCTAAGCAAAACAATTTTATTTTACAAATTTATTTAATTTGTTCTGATAAGTCAGCAGGCTATAGAAAAGGATTCTTAGAGAACTGAAAGAAACAGATATAGCCCCATTTATCAGATTCGGGCTTGAAAATATATAATTTTATAATACCCGCTTTATATTAAATATAAAAAATATTTTATAAATTAATTTTCTTGTCACACGGAAAGTAAATGTTTTATTTTTATACCAAACCCAACCCACTTTATTTTTGTAGTGTATGGACAGAGCTCAGAAATGGGCCGATCGGGCCGATTTTTGTACTTGGCCTGCCCGGTCCACTTATGTGTTCCAGTTTCAGTTTCCAGCTTCAGCTGCAGTTATTAATTGATATTTAAAGTGAAGAATAATGTTAACTCAAACAAAAGGACACACCACAAGCACTTGAATCCTGCCGTTCCCCCAGAACCAGTATATTCTTCATTGAGATATAATCCATAACCTTTTTTATAAGGTTTTAGAAACATACCTTCACCCACCTTAGTACTTTCCACTTTTGTATTATGTCGTTTACTCTCTTCTAATTGTTTTATTTCCTATAATTCCATTAATAATAGTTTTAACAATGGTTGCACTACTAGAGGCAAGACTACCTAATGCACTAAGTGCAGTCAAAATGGGTACAATAGGTAAAAAACCACCAATTTTCGGTACATTAATGACACGAGGAATCTTAATTTTTTTTATTTCTACCATTTGATTCACTGACTGCTTTACGCGCAACCTTGATTGCACTCATTAGATCTAGTGGTTTCTGCGTTTTCAATGCCCGTATTCCTGTTTGGATAACATTTGAAAAACTCTTTACCTTTGATCTCCTCTTTTTACACTTTATCTTCGTTCCCTTCTTCACACCCATTCCGAATTTCATTTTGTTTTTATAATATTTGTAACCAAAACACTACTGTTTTCTCTGCAATACTACTATCTTTTGATCCAACACGTTCCCACGCTTTATTTATTAATACTGCATCAGCCTTATGTCGATCAGCTAGATCCTTATTTTGTGAATATGCAATATCATGTACTCTACGAGCTGCATCCAATTGATTTATCCCACGATCACCGCGCTCCAACCTTTGTTTAAGCTTTGTTCCAGGTCCTCAAAAATTATAGCCAGGTATATGAGTTTCAAATGGAAGCGTGTTAATTATTTTGTTGATAATACCATTACCTTGTTTCAAGTTTAAACTCTGACTGCAACAATCATAAAAACTTTTACCCATTTTATATAATATTTTATCAAGGAGCATTCCTCATCGAATGAACTACATTAAACACTTGAATATGCGTTTAGTACGTCAAAAACAACAAGTCTGTGTTAAAAATAATGGGGGTGGGGATCAATCATTTAAAAATTCAGTTACACGAAATAGTTCTTCATTACCCAATACAATAAGAACATTGGTTGTCAGTCCGTCAAACTGTTTTGTTTTAGGTTTTTTATTTAAGACCTAACTTTAACTTTTAAATACTCCTAAAAATCTCTATTAAATTATAAACATGAACTAGTGCTATTGATATCAAAAAATTTAAATGATGTACTTGAGGAAGATAAAATTGAGAATGCACAAAGAGTCGGAAAATATAATCTCAATATGACTAATATTACATGTAAAATTCCTCATATAACACCCAGCGATTCAACGAAAATTAAATGTATGATATTATAAAAAGTGGATCCAATCTACCGCTTTCATTCTGCAGTTGGGATACATACATTAATCCTAAACTAAGTAAAGTAAGAAAGTAACTAAAGTAAACGGAACACATCATGTTTGGAATGTTAAATTAGCTGCTAACCGTGAACGTCCACGATTTGCTTTAATTGCATTTAAAGATAATCACCATCTGATTACAAACAATTTAAGAAATCTAAGGGTCTACTTAAACTCTGAAACATATCCCTACGATGACTTGAAATTGGACTTTGAGAAAGAACGATTTGCTCACCTATATGAAATGTATTGCAAGTTTCAAACTAGCTACTATAATCGAAGTGAATCTCCTTTACTATCACCTGCAGTTTAAAACTAAAGCTCCTATTATCGTAATAGACTGATCATATCATTGTATTTGACTACATAAACTGTCTAATTTGTGTATATTCTAATAGGAGCCACCCTCTTTAGAGTTGAAACACTTAAGACACGCTTGTTTCACACATTCTCCCCCATCTAATGCTCACACTTGGGGGAGGTTCTCGAACTATCTTTCCCACTTTATGCTGGTTAAAGATCCGGGGAGGTTCTCGAACACTACGTCCCCCATCTTATGCGGCTTATATCCTTCAAACCAACTTCTGCTAACCACAAGACTGAAGACAGGTTACATGAACGAATATCACCCTAATTGAATAGACAGAAAAAGACCACTCTAAACAACCACAAATTGTACGCATGACAAAACACCCCTCACACACACCCTTTGGGTGTGAAAGGACAAGACAAGACATGACAAAACACACCACCCTAATTAGGTCATTATAACACCTGTGTGCTACCTAACGGTCAACCCCACCCCCCTTTTTGTCAAACTTTTATTACCTAATTATGCTAATTAGGTCATTATGACACCTGTGTGCAACCGTGCATGACTAATTAGGGTCACCCCCACCACCTCTTTTTAAAACATTGATTTATTTAACCAATTTTAGATTATTAAATTAAATTTATTTTATTTGTTTCTATAAGATTTTTCTTAATATATTTACCACATTTATAATGCAATTATTTTAGCACAATTCGATTTTTTTTGCAATGAGTAGTGCTGAGCTGTAGCTAATTTTTGGGTTTTTGACTCGGATTCCCATAGGAATTACCTCCAGGCCGTTTGGTACGGGTTAGTTACTTTTTGCTAGCTCTGGGGGCTAGCCTTTTCACTGTGTCACTCAGCCCCTAAACAAAAATCTTTCAGGTGATGCGTTAAATTTGAAAACAAATTTTTGTTATTGTATTGCGCGCCAGCCCAACACGAAAACGTTTTATATTTTTTATTATCTATATATATAAAAGAAAGTCGTGTTAGTTACACCACTTATAACTCAAGAACGGCAGAACAGATTTAGCTTAGAGGAGACGGACATAGGATACTTTTTATCCCGTTCGACAGCGTTCCTCAGTGACTTGACATGAAACGTCAGTCACTATAAAACGTGGTATAACAAGAAATCAATATTAAAACTATTTCTATTAAATAAATAATTAACAAGTGGATTGAAAAGAAGTGAAGTTTAATTAATAACCAACCGCGATAACCGCGACCAAGACGATCGAATCTTTCCCGACAAAGCCGTAATGCAAGAAGAATACAAAATACTGCCAATGAAAGGACTGAAGAAGAACAAGAAATTGCACGTGAACAGCGCCGCAATAGTATGGCTCGACTTCGTGCTTCTCAATCACGAGAGCAAAGTGAAGCAGCCCATGAAACAGCTCGGTTGGCAATGCAGAATGGTCGAGCGAACAACAGAAGTCAACAAATAGATAATTTGCGACGCAGAACAAGATATTTAGCTGACTTGAATCGAGCTGCGTTTCGATACGATTGCAGCAATGATTACAGCTTGCATCCTAGCGTTTGCATTGTGCGAATGGACGTTGTTTGCGAGTATTGTGGTGCATTAAAGTTTTCCGGAGAAACGCCTGGATTATGCTGCGTTAATGGTAAAGTGAAATTGCCAGTGTTGACTCCGCCACATGAGCCATTGTATTCATTGCTTTGCGGCGAAACACAAGAATCACGCCACTTTCTTGCAAATACTCGAAAATACAATAGTTGTTTCCAAATGACGTCATTTGTGGCAGACATTATCGAAGAAGGAGGTTTTAATCCGACATTTAAGGTATTTATATTTGTACTTATATGTACTTAAATGTAGTTAAAGAATAACTTAGTTTATCTATTGGTATGTATTATACTACTCTCCTACAGAAAAAGTAGGAGTAGGAACAAAGTTCGCCGGGTCAGCTAGTTTATTATATATGTCAAAAAGCCCCAAAGCTATAATTTGTTTCATATTATTTTTCCACCAATTTTCCAATCGTTCCTATGACAGCTATATGATATAGTCGTCCGATTTTAATAAAGTTTAGTTCAAAATTTAGAATTATTTAAAAAATGTTATTTTCAAGCTTAGAAGGTTATATGTTAAAAAACACCAAAGATATAATTTTTATAGTTTTTTTCCCCGATAGTTCCTGTGGGAGCTATAACATATAGTTGTCCGATCCGGCTGGTTCCGACTTATATACTACCTGCAATAGAAAGAAGACTTTTGGGAAAGTTTCAGCCCGATAGCTTTAAAACTGAGAGACTAGTTTACGTAGAAACGGACGGACAGACGGACGGACAGACGAACGGAGAAACGGACGGACAGACGAACGAACAGACGGACATGGCTAGATCGACTACTCTTGTGACTTTATGGGGTCGGAAACGTCTCCTTCACTGCGTTGCAAACTTCTGACTGAAATCATTATACCCTCTGCAAGGTTATAAAAATGATGACTTTTCAAGGCACTTAATCCTTTCACTGCTTTATACCGAAATCACAAAATCTAGCTACAGCTAAGCACTTTTCATTGCAAGAAAAATCCACTTCTGTAAAAATTTTTGAATAATATATGTCGTGATTATATTAAGAAAAAACCTATAAAAACAAATTAAATAAACTTATATTAATAATTTAGAAATGGTAAAATAAATACTCTTTTGAACTTAATTAAATTTATTTTTTTTTTGTTTAGAAATTATCAACAGATTGTTTAATAACTCAGAAATACTAACGCTACAAGGCTCTAATAAGAGCGACCGAGATGGCTGCTGAAATCTTGAACAAAAGATGGCTGCAACTTATAAAAAAGACCAATTGTAGGTGACAAATGGGAGCATATTTAAAAATTGAAAAAAAAATTTTGTAATAATTTAAAAAAAAATTTTAAAATAAAACATTTTTTATTTTTAACAAAATAAAAATGTTGTGTGTAATGTAATTTATTTAAAATAGAAGAGTTTTCAGAGGATTTTATGCAAAAGACATGAAATCAATCGGATAACTACAGATATGGTTCGAGTTCTTAAGAAAGTGTATTTACTTACTCAGTCGGACCTGTCCAAATGAAAAAATGTACATTTTTCCATTCGCTTTTATTAAGCCTGCCCAAAATTTTCAGTACTTCCAAAAGGCCGAACAAATTCAGGTTGTGCTGAAACCTTCGCGACCGCTTTCCTTAGAAAATTCCTGTTGAAAAAAACCAGGGAAATTCAGAGGGTACCATTTTTCGGGCCCTGCCGCCTGAATTACCCTTGCACATACATAGGAATTTCTTATGGAATTGTAAATAGAAAATTCCTATTGAGCTAAAAAATTTGTTTAAAATTGCCTCAAAAAAAAATTATAATTTATTGAGCTAGCTTTCTTAATCTGCACTAAAAACTAAACGAATTCACATATAAGTACATACATGCATACACAAAAACAACTGCCACACTTGCTGCACAGTTCCACAGTTGTGGTAGGCTCTGCCGGTAACTCATTTGTACGTTTAAATTTAGTTTTATTAACATATATATGTTATATTACCTCCATTATGTTTTAAAAACTACTGTTAACAATATTTTGTTATAAAAATATTAAAAACCATTGAAAATGTACTTTTTTTGATCCTTTACCGTACACTATGCAATACGCCAAATTCAAGGGGACAAGAATAGAAATTGCATTCGATAGCAGTGTTGCATCCCTGAGTTGCAATTAAGTGTTTCTTTTTTTTATTTTTTTAAACTCTTAACTCAATTTTTATATACTTAAATTTGCTTTGAATGACTTAACTTATATCTACAACTAAATCCCTAAAAATTTTTAACATACTTACCATTATTTTAACACACGTCGTAATAAATTGATCATTTCGATTTCGATATATATTTTAGATATCAAAATTTTTCAAATATTTTTATACCCTAGCAGAAGGCATAATGATTTCAGTCAGAAACTGCAATGCAGTGAAGGAGACTTTTCCGACCCCATAAAGTATATTTATTCTTGATCAGCGTCACTAGACGAATTAATCTAGCCATGTCCGTCTGTCTGTCTGTCCGTTTCTACGCAAACTAGTCTCTCAGTTTTAAAGCTGTAGGGGCAAAAATTAAAAAAAATATATATCTTCGCCTTTTTTTAACATATAACTTAGAAGGCTTGAAAATACCACTTTCTAATTTGTTTTGAATTTCGAATTAAATTTTATCAAAATCGGACGACTAAATCATATAGCTGCCATGGAACGATCAGAAAATTAGTGGTAAAAGAATATGAAAAATTATATCTTCGGTGTTTTTTAACATTTAACTTCCTACGCTTGGATATAAGATTTTTTAATTAGTTTTGAATTTCGAATTAATTTTTATAAAAATCGGAATATAACATATAACCTTCTAGGCTTGGAAATATAATTTTTTTATTGGTTTTGAATTTCGAATTAAATTGTATCAAAATTGGACGACAATATCATATAGCTGCTATAGGAACAATCGGAAAATGGTAAAAATGGTAAAAAAAATATGAAAAAATTATATCTTTGGTGTTTTTTAACATATAACATTCTAAGCTTAGAAATAATATTTTGTATATTTCTAAGAATTTCGAATTCAATATAAAAATCAGACTACTCTAAAATAGAGATGTCAAGGGAATTGTCTAAGAATAAGAATGAAATCATTTTCTTTTATATCACTGAAGTCAGCAACAATCCTTAAAAATTTCACATGATGTTACTAAAGTTGATTATTTCTTATAACTGCAAAGGTATACAAACTTCGGCTTGCCGAAGTTAACTTTGTTTCGTGTTTGCATTAAAATATATTTATTTATATGCTTTTAAAAGTCATTGTACGTTACACATTATTATGTATTTTAATGATTATTATTTGGACAATTTAAGAGTTAAAATCTGCTGATGCTTTTATAAGTATGCTTTTTTAAGTATAGTTTATATTGTATTTTGTTTCATTAACAAAGTTAACTATGTTTTTATCTATCAATAAGGTTTTAAATACTCGGGAAGAACAAATTATAAGTTAACTATGTAAACTGGACGACGCCGACGACCGATCGTCTAGGAGCTCGCTCCGACCAAACTGCTGACACAGCGTCTGGTCGGATACCCATGCATAGCATATGAAGTTAAATTTTCAGGATGATGCGCTCCGAGTATTCATCTCAGGACTTCAACGCAGGCTCACAGACGTGCTGTTCTCGGCAGAGCCAAAATACATGCCGTCAACGCTTGCTCTGGCACAAGAGAAGGAATCTTACCACGAGAGGTACACCTTTGCAACTTGTCTTTTCCCTTGTTGAATACCTATCAAGTGTGAAATCATACTCTTCTAAATCTAGCCTCATAAGTGTCACTTTGGAACTCGGATTTATCATTGAAAATAGATATATAAATGGTCTGTGATCTGTTTGGATTGTAAAGTGATTTCCATTAATATATGGTTGGAAATGTAATATTCCCTAGTGAATTGCAGCTAATTTTTGTTCTGTTGTACACTTATTACTTTCTCCCTTAGTGAAAGCTCTTGATGCATATGCAATGGGAAGTTGAAGTCCGTTATGGTTTGAGTTAAAATCGCTCCAAACGCTTGTTTACTTGCATCAGTAATTATAAAAAAATTCTTTGCTAAAATCGGGAAATTGTAGCAAAGTAGGCTCTATTAGTTTTGTTTTTAAATGTTAGAATGCGTTTTGGCACTTTTTACATAATCTTGTTATGTGCCGTGAATATTCGGCGTAATTTTTTAGGAAACATCCATAATAATTGCAAAATGCTACAAATCGTCTAGCGCTGTCCGCATTGTGCGGCGCAGGGTAATTCATAATGGCGTCATATTTCTTGTCGTCTGGAAGTAATCCTTTATCTGTGCATTTATGACCGAGAAAAGTCACTTCATGCATAAAAAATGAAAATTTTTCTGTATGTAACTTTAGATTGTATATTCTGAATTTCTCAAAAACGTCTGTTATGTTTTTAGCATATTTTTCTCGGAACAACCTATAACTAATAAGTCAACCATATAAAGGAATGCTCGGAAGGTTCTAATCCAAAAAATACAATAGTCATCATTCTCTGAAATGAAATAGGCGATATTTGTATTCCAAATGTAGAAAGTGAAGCAACATGAGCCGTTGCTAGTTGAAAATGACTTATATCCCTTGAACTTTTTTCGAGTTCAATTTGATGAAATCCTGACTGACTCAATGTCAGGCATGAAAAATATTTTTCTCGTCATAGTTGATCCAAAATATCATCAATTCTGTAAAGCCACGATATGAAAATGGTTTTGGATAATGTACTTAGGGGTCTGTATCTCAATAGAAGTTAACTCCTTGGATTTGGTTACCGCTTGACATAAACTTCCTGTGTCTATAATATAATTATCTTTTATGTCATGAAATTTTCTTTAATTACTGAAATGTCTGCACCTGTGTCTACTAAAAAGACAAATTCTTTTCCTGTAGCCACATGATTGAATAATACAAATATGTTCTGACTGAGATTGACAGTATGAACCTTTGCATTTTCTACTGTTGAATATCTGAAGGGTTTTGTGAGTTTCCCGATGTACTATTGGTAACTCGGATATTATTTTGGTTATTATTGTTGTGGCCTCGACTCGAGTTGCCACGGCCTCTATAGTTTCCTCTATATTGGTTTCGTCCAGTATTCTTTTGTGTACTATTGTTGTTGTAATTATTATAACGACTAAGAAAGTTACCTCTGTAATTCCCTCGTCCGCGGTTTCCGCCGCGCTGCGGGTAATTTTTGTAATTAAGACGGTGTTTGGCTGACCGGTTGATTCTGTGCAATTGTTTACAAATTTTGATATGGCATCATTCATAGTATTGAAGGTACCAGCTTGCATGATAAGTTTAACCTTATCGATTGTACAACTTTTAGTCTTTGCTTTGACTGCATGCTGAGTGGAATAACTTCTGGCTAACTCTAGGGGTAAGCCATCTGTTATTTATGCACCTTCTAAAGATTTTCTTATCTGCTCAACCTCTTGTGAGTACTGGTTGGCAGTTTTATTGCGTTGCTGTAAATTCATCACTTTTGCTAACAACACTTTTACAGTTCGCCTTTGACTTTGCTTTTTAATCTTGAAATGACTTCTGTTATTGTTGTTTCATTTCCGATTAAATTTCTGGCGACACCTTTAAGCTTTGTTTTTAAATTTGGAAACTGACAATTGTTCGTACTCGCCTTTTATTGATTCTATTATTTGTAATGCATCAATAAAACTTGTTAAATTTTCAGCTTTACCATCGAAAACAGGTATAAGCTTGGGTGCTGTATTAATAAAATCAATATTAGATTAATAAAATCAATATTATATTACTTCCTATTTTATTTTCTATTATGCTTAAACTATCATCAGAATCTGACATTAAAACAGCTGGAATAGTAAGATTATTTAAATCTTGCTCTTCTATTTTAGAATTTCTTTCTGTAAGGTCTTCCGATTCTATTTAGTCAATGTCAGTTTGTTTTGTTGATTCCGGTTCATCACCAGATTCAACTGCTAGGGAAGTGTTAAGTATAGTCGATACTAATATGTCCAACTTAAACTTTTGTTTAATTGATATTAAATTAGATCGTAGTCTGATCAAAAATTTCGATACTTGGGATCAATGATCTTGATTTAATTTTTCCCTCTGGCCATATATTAATATTCGTGCTTCGTTAAAGCATTTTACTAAATTTCCACATGTCTTTTAATGCTATTTTTTGAACTGGCCTGTTTTAAGTAAGTGACTTATATGATTTATCAAAATTAACTTTTATGTTATTTATCTGCTTATATAATTCATTCTATTCCATTATATTGTGGAGATGAATTATTTCTTAAAGACCATCATTACTATTGTTTTACCTAGTATTTGGTGTTCGTCTACTATTGATCAAACTTGTACTCCTGGAATGGTGGATAGGGCAATTCCCTGTTGGGTGCTTGTGCAATGAATTAGTGGAGAGGCATCTAAATCAAATGTTTCAATATTTAAATTTTCTAATTCATAAATGCTTACTGAAGTTGGTGCAACTAATTGCAAAATTCTTTCTTTAAAATGAATGTCCCTATCATATGTGTCTCTAATTGCTTTTAGAGTAGCCATTTTTAATTAATTTATTTTTATTTATTTATTTTTATTTTATTCCTTTTTCTTCAATTTTTTAAATTTGATTACAGCAATATTTTTATGTTAATGTTGTTTGTGCCAAATTTTTTTTTTTTAATTTTGGCTTGGCTCGTATATTTTTTCTTAAGACGTTTATTATGCAATTTATAAAGTTTATAGAAACAATTTGCGCACATTATGACAACAATTATTATTAACAATGTATGCATTAATTCTAAGTCAATGTTATTTGACTCTACCTTATTAATAACATTTGCGGTGGAGTCCACTGTTTTTGTATATATTAAACCCATTTTTGGGGTTGGTATTCTTAATATATATCTTGGTCTGTCAAATACCTTAGATTTTTAAATTAATTCGTAAATGTTGTTTAATGTTATTCATTAACAACTAGTTTGACAAGAATAATTTTGATTTGACTTTTTTTTTTTTTTGGCCACATATGTTTTTATGAAATAAATAAAGAAATATGCATCGCAGTGCAATTAAAAATAAATTTTGCAACGCAGTGCAAAGAAAAAAAATTATGCGCTCTTGGTAGCGCTATCGGTTCTCTCTTCCGTGGTCTGTCTTGACGCGCCCGACGGTACCGGTGCTGGCTGTACAGTCTGTAGCTCTATGGTGGGGCACCGGTGCTGGCTACACAGGTGTACTCGCAGTACTGTGGTCCCTCGCAGTCATCCGGGTACGTCTTCTTCAGCAGCTTTGGAATGAAAACTTTTTCTGGAGGAGGCAATGTGTTTTTATTTTTGGCAATATTTGGGATTACAGGGTAGGTGGATGTGTCTGTGGTCTGATTCTTACGTACTGATAGAACATTTTTTAATAATTCATCTTCGGCATGTATTTTTACCGAGTCGTTGCAATTTATTGCTTTACTGCAAGTCACGGTCACCATGTAGAGTAGACATCTTTTATTTGTTATTGTAATTCTTTATTTACAATCTTTATTCAAAATCTGGAGTAGCATTAGTGCCGCTTCCAACGTCGAGTTGTTTCTGATTTTACAATTCTCCTTAGGTTCTAAGTAAGCCTAAGTCCCGTAGCTGCGCTGTCTTCAGTTGGACGGCAGAGAGACGGCTATGTATATCTTATATATATTAGTGTATTTAATTATGCTCCCTTTTGGCTGAGCGGCCGGCGTGTGCAACAGAATGCTGACACTTGCACTTTCTGTTAGCGCGCCGATCCACTCATGTTTCGGCCACTTAGCAACAAAGTGTTACAGTGTGTTTGCTTTAAGTACTCTTGGTACAGTAGTTATTCACCGTATGTACATACTACACATGCTTTCTGCGACTAGCCTTCGGCGAGAGAGTACAAAATCGAACTAAGTTGATGCCTGCCGTGGACAAAGGGCCAGGCAGCGAATGGCAAAATAAATTCAAAGAGGAGTAGCATTTACAGCAAATGAAAGATTTGCCACGCAGCGCAAATAAAAAAAGCAAAAGCAAACATCGAGAATTTTATTTACGTAAGGATCTAAAATTTTAAGAATTTAATTAGACTACGGCATGACCGAACACATATGAATCATATCTTCGGAACGGGACCGGCATAGATTTAACGGAATGGTTACAATAAGTATTATGATGTTTTTTTTATAGTAACTATCTGTTTAGTCTTGGTTTTGAAGATTAATATTATCGTGCATCTTAATTTTTTTTTCTTTCGTAGCTTGTAAATATATTTAACTGTACCTTTTTTACATATTATTTATTTACATTTATATGTTGGAGTAGTCTATATCATATAGCTGTCATAGGAACGATCGGAGAATTGGTGGAAAAATAATATGAAACAAATTACAGCTTTGGGGCTTTTTAAGAAAATCTTATAATATTGGGAACATTTTTTTATATTTTTACAAATTTTGAATTCAATTTCATAAAAATCGGACTACTCTAACATATAAATTTCAAAAAAGAGACTGAAAAAAGAATGAAATAATAAAAATCACTGAAGTCAGCAACAATCCTTAAAAATTTCACATGGTGTTACTAAAGTTGATTATTTCTATTATCTTATAATATTGGGAACATTTTTTATATTTTTACGAATTTCAAATTCAATTTAATAAAAATCGGACTACTCTAACATATAGATTTCAAAAAATGGACTGAAAAAAGAATGAAATAATAAAAATCACTGAAGTCAGCAACAATCCTTAAAAATTTCACATGGTAGTACTAAAGTAAATTATTTCTTATAACTGCGAGGGTATACATACTCCATCTTGCCGACTATATGATGTAGTCAACCGATTTTGATAAAATTTAATTCAAAACCAATTAAAAAATGTTATTTCCAAGCGTAGGAGGTTATATGTTTAAAAACACCAAAGATATAATTTTTTCATATTATTTTTCCACTAATTTTCCGATTGTTTCTATGGCAGATATATGATATAGTCGTCCGATTTTGATAAAATTGAATTCGCAATTCAAAACTAATTAAAAAATGTTGTTCCCGAGCGTTTTTTGAATTATTATCTTATAATATAATTTTTTATATTGTTAAGAATTCTGAATTTCATTTAATAAAATTCGTACTACTCTAATCCTTAAAAATTTCACATGGTGTTACTAAAGTTTATTTTTTCTTTTCTTCTTTCTCTTCTTGCCGAAGTTAATTTCCTTTCTTGTTTAGTATATAAAATGCTGTATGATTAAAAACATTGGAAAAAGTGTCGTTTTTATATAAATTTTTTTTTGTATATATATATACATATATGTGTAATATATAATAAAATAATATATATACATGTGAATATGTAAAAAAAATTATATATATAAAAATATAGTAAAATAAAAGAGATTTTTAAAGAATATAATTATAATATAATTATATTTAATGAATTAATTAGAATTAATGAAATTGTTAGGTTTTTATTAAAACAAAAAATATTAAATGATATTAAACATGTTTAATTCGTAGAATGTATAAATATTTTTATTTTAAAATCTTTAGTGTTGTTTTTATACATGTTTTTTTTTTATTTTGTTCAATCATTGTTTCTGCTCTTTTATATGCATTTTTGGGTCTGAACTTTGATTATTTGGCATAATTATCTATGTTATATAAACGTGTAATATTATCATTACTGTTAAATGAGATGTTTTATTTAGGAGATTGACTAAAAACAAGGTCGTATGGACAGTTATCCTGTACCATTGAGGGTGTAAAGTATAATATATTTTGATGAGATGTACGATCTAACATATTTGTTAAATGTTCTGTGGATTCTTTCTTTTGTACGTAAGGTCTGGTGGTTGTGTGCAGTAGATGTTTTCAGTATTTAGTTATTTACAAAGATCTTTGATTACTGAATTCTTGTATTCTGCTTCCATGTCCGTAATGAATATATTACTTTAGAACAAAAGATTCGATTATAGCTTTTGCAACGGGTTTTGCACTTTTATTTGGTATTGGGATGGCAACAAGTTATCTTGTTAAGTTACAAATTAGTGTAACTGCATATTTATTTCCTAGTTCTTATTTAGGTAATAGACCGATCGTATCCACAAACACTCTATCAACTGCCTTAAAAGATGTTTCTGTAATAGTCAAGGTAGTTTTTGTATGATTTGTTATTTTGGCCTGTTGGTATTTAATACATTTTTTCACGTGGCTCGCAACGTTACGCTTCATGTTTTTCTAATAGTAAAGATCATAAACACTTTTTCTTTCATATATCTTGTTTCCTTTTTTAAGGGAACAATTTGATGCTATTGAATGCAAGTTTACTACTTTTTTAACATCCTCATTGCAAATGACGTCAAATATTTTAGGCCTAGAAACTGTCGGTTGCTTTTGCAAATCCAAACTTGATTTTGAAACTGCGCAGTTTGTATTATTCTGTCTATATTGTAACCTTGCAGTGACTTTTAAAATTTATTTGAGCTCTTCGGTGCTTATTCTTGATAAGGCATCTGCTACGTAATTGTTAACTTGGAAGTTGGATTTTCATTGAAAACAAATATGTTAACGGTTAATAGTGAAATGTTTGCCGTATTCATAACAGTCTGGTTAAGTTAATGCATTTTTAAGGTATTCAAAATCTTTTGTAACATAAATGTTACATTTTTCTTGCAAAGGTGAGTTAAATGTCTTGAGTAATGGGTGAAATTTGGTATTAAACGTCTGTTATAAATGCAGAAAGCGACAAATCTTCTCGATTCATCTGCATCACAACGAATAGAATATTTAGTTATTGCATCATATTTTTTATCATCAGGTAAAATTCCTTTGTTTGTGCATATATGGCCTAAGAATGTGACTTCGTGCATAAAGAAAGAACATTTTTCTGGATACAGCTTAATATTGTGTTTTCGACATAGGTTAAATACATTAGTTAAGTTTTTAATCATATGATTTTCGGAACAGCCTATTACTATTAGATGGTCCATGTAAAGAAAAGTTTGGAATAGTCACGAGAAGGCTATTGTCATCATTCTTTGAAATGAATTAGGTGCGATTTTTACACCGTAAGGTAATCTTTTAATGCTGTATGAGCCAGTGCTCGTGGAAAATGACGTTATGCCTCGGAATACTTTTTCTAAAGCAATTTGGCGGAAACCAGACATAAAATCCAAACAGAAAAATCATTTTTCTCTGCCAAATTGATCAAGTATATCGTGGATTCTTGGTAATTGGAATTTATCTGCTAGTAATTTTTTATTTATTTGTCGATAGTCAAGAACGTATCTCCATCGGTTTTCTTCTGTTCCAAGAAGTAATTTCTTTGGCACGAGAAGTAATGGGCTATTGTACTCTGATATAGAGGACTCTACTATGCCATGTTTAATAAGATTTTCGACTTGTTTATCTATTTCTTATTTTTGGCTATGTCGTGTTCTAAAGTTTTTAATATAAATTGAAACGTCATTCTTCACTCTTAATTTTTGTTTATAAAAATTATTGGAGGATATTGATTCTGTTTCTAATCCGAATATATCAGTAAACTCGGTGCATAGTTTAGGGAGAGTTCCTATAGGACCTCATTGTGTCTAATATAAAAATCTGTACTTTGTGGTTTTTTATAGTTATCTAATGGTTCATAGTCAATGTTGAAAATGTTTATAATTTTATTAATATCGGTTGTGTTTTCAAATGTGGAGAAAAGTATTATTAGAATTAGCTATAGTGCTTGCTACAATTACGCCATCAGATATATGTACAACTTCGGCCCTAGCGGGAAATATTAATTTGTTATCTATTGAATGCATAATCGGAATGTTGATCTCTTGATTGAAGTTTTCGGGTCTAGCTATTAACCAATCGTTATCCTTTCATTCAATTTGGCAATTAAATGTTTTTTGGAAGTCCATTCCTTCTATACCATCACAGGGTATCGGAAATTAATAGGGATTATGCATTTCCTGTTTGTATTTCTATAATAACTACCTCGGTTATTTGTATACATTACACTGAAATTGTTAGATCGTGAAGATTTTTTATATCAATTCCTTCACTTGATTGGGAATCTTCGTCTTCCGTTGAATATATTTCTATGTTAACTTTTGATCCTCACTAGTATCTATTTTCAAAGGGGTATTTAAGATTGTCGGTATCGATATATGTTATTTATACCTCTCTTTGATAGTCAATAATTTTCTTGCTTCATTGAAAGAGTCGACAAGAATTTTCACATGTTTGTTAATGGGTTCTTTCTGTGTTATCATATTATGACTTACACATTTGGAAGTCTTATCAAAAGTTTCTTTGATTTCTCGGATATTGAGAGTCAGTTGCTCCCATTCCATCCTAAATATATATTATTATTATTTTTCTTTTCTTTTATTTTTTTTCTTTGTCATTAATAATACAATTATTTGTCCTAACATTGGGTAGGCCTTCTGAGTGTTATTGCAATAGATAAGAGGAGAAAAAGGTAAGATGCACTTCTCCATATACTGTTATTTGAATTCGGAAATTGAAATTCTGACTATCGATAATACCCTCAAATTTTTTATTTTTATAATCAATTATGTTTATTTTTTGATTTCTTTTATTTTAATTTTATTTGTCTCATTTTCAAAGATTTCTGATAGTCGATTCAATTTTCTCTTCTATTTTATTTTTACGTATATATATGTATAAATATTTTATTTTTATTTTTTTTAGAATATATTTTTATTACAATTATTTGTACGGTTATTAAATTAGATCTTGTCTTTATTGTGTAAGCTATAGGCTTTGTAAACATACGCACACAAAATAACAAAAATTATAAATAACAATAAATTCGTCATATGGGGTTCGATATTGGTTGAGTGAATTTTAATAATACATTTGCAGTAGAATCCCCTGTTTTAGTACCGATCAACCCTATTGTGGTTCTATGGTGTTAATCAAAGTCTTAAATTTAGCCCACTGTTATATTTCATTCGTAAATCTTATTCCTTTTTGTGTTTCTATTTGAGACATAGAATAAGGAGCGGCATGCCCCTTACACTTTTTGTTGTCTCAGCTGCAAACGTCATGGGCCTATGGGCTCAGGTGGAACCGGTGCCGGTCATGGCACAGGTTTTCAGCAAGTTGATCTGCAATGGTGGCTCTCCAGTGGTCCTGAACAATCCTTGGGCCACTCCTTAATTATATTTGGTAACTGCTTTGGAAGTGTTTTAATTTTTGAGTGAGCTGGAGTTATTGGCTTTATTTTTACAAGACTTGAATTAAGAAAATCAAGTTCTTCTTGTAATTCTTGTACCGTTGTGGCGGTTGTTTTTAAAATAATAGCTACTTTATGTGAGCTATTCTTTTGTTAATTTTATTTTTCCCGCACCCTTGTTTCGCCATAACTCCATCCTGTACTCAGATTTATTTTTTCAGTTTCCGATAGCGTATATATAAATTTTTTTTTGAGTCCTTGTGATTAATCCTCGTTTGGGCACTCCGCCATAATTTCCTTGATTGAGTTACACCATGTTTGTGCTTTTTTGTATAGACCAGCAGGGTTTCTTTATTGAAATGTTAATTCAAAATGTGTTGCTTAAGCTTAAGGCTGGTTTATGGGCATTCGGCAGCAGCGGGTAAAAATGCCGACAATGCAATTGTGCATATATTCATCTCGTTTTTCGATAAAGGTCCAAAATAATAGTGTATTGCATTTTAAAGTAGACCCACGTTGTTAGCGACGCCAACCCAAATGCGCTTTCTGAGGTCGGGAAGAGTCTTCACAGGCAAATAAGATTCAGGTCGGAGGGAAGCACGTCTTGACAAATGTCAGCTGGATTGCAGTCAGTCGTTACATAAAGCAAATTCTTGCCACTGGATAAGTCTTGAACTAAAGATATTCGATTAGCAAACGTGAAAACGTGATGTTTCATCGAATTTTCATCATAAAGGTACAGCAGAATCTTACGAGCAATAAACGACGACCAAAGGGATTCATGTTGAGTGCGTACCGCATCAGTTTATCCAGTAATAGAGCGCCTCATAACTCTAATTTGGGAGCCGTAAAAGTTTTAAAGCGAAACACAAGATTTTGAGCAAAATAGATGCACTTTTCGTTTGCAAGCAGCTATTGAAACAAGATAGATTCATCCTCCATATGCGTCACAGAATCCGAGGATCTCAATACCAACATTTAAATGCAATGCACGTCGAGAAAACTTCATTTGCTGAGTACGACCCATGTCAGATAAAAACTTTAACCATGATGCGTTGAGTGCCTTAGGAAAGCTCTCATCCCATTACAACTTCTCTCTCTTGACTTGTTGCAGGATGATCTTGGCCTTGGCAACCACAGGACCAATGATACCAAGCGGATAGTAAGCCCGAGCAATTATGGAAAGCACCAGTCGTGTACATGGCTTTGGAGAGACATGCTGCTGCAGGGTCCCAGTGATTGATTCCAGTTTCTTGGTTAAGTCGCTGCCATCGTCAAACTTCAGAAATGTTTTTTTTTCCAACTCAGGTATTTGATCAAGGGCACTATACTCGTTGAATCACCATTTCCCCACCTTGTGCAAACGAGATTGTTGTTTAAGACATGATTTCGAGGACTTTCTGTCTGGATTGGCCTCATGTGATCCGTTTGTCAATATAGAAGCCCCCCAAAATGATTTTAGAACCGATTGGAAATGTGCTCTTTTCATCACTCGCCAATTGATGCATAGTTCGAAAGGATAAAAAGGCTTCAGGTTTAGTTCCATAAGTCACGGTTTCAAGCTTTAATGCGTGCACATGGGCCGGTGAGTCACGCCAAAGAATACATTGAAGATAGCTATAGGGCTCAGACCACCGGTACATATTTCAAATGTCACCAGTCAATGGTGGCTGTAAGATATTCATGCTATCTGCGACTATGCATTCGGCGAGCGAGAACAAAATCGAACTAACAAAAGTTGATGCCTGCCGTGGACAAAGGTCCATGCAGCGAATGACAAAATAAATTCAAAGAGGAGTAGCATTTACAGCAATTGAAAGATTTGCCACGCAGCGCAAATAAAAAAAGCAAAAGCAAACACCGAGAATTTTATTTACGTAAGGATCTAAAATTTTAAGAATTTAATTAGACTACGGTATGACTGAACACATATGAATCAGAACTTCGGGACGGGACCGGCAGACTTAACAGAATTGTTACAATAAGTATTATGACGTTTTTTTGATGGTAACTATTTGTTAGGCAGGGTTTTTTATGGTTAATAAGAATCATATTATCGTACTTCTTTTTTTCATTCGTTCGTAGCTTGTAAATATCTTTAACTGTACCTTTTTTTAAAAATTAGCAAACTGATATCATATGAGCTGTTGTAAACTCTTTCTAAGAATAATCAAATTTCACAAGTAAATCTTTGTCAGATGCCTTACTTAAGGACATCACAACCATACTTTCATTGATTGAGTTACATCAGTAATGGAATAGTCACGAGAAGGCTATTGTCATCATTCTTTGAAATGAATTAGGTGCGATTTTTACACCGTAAGGTAATCTTTTAATGCTGTATGAGCCAGTGCTCGTTGAAAATGACGTTATGCCTCGGAATACTTTTTCTAAAGCAATTTGGCGGAAACCAGACATAAAATCCAAACAGAAAAATCATTTTTCTCTGCCAAATTGATCAAGTATATCGTGGATTCTTGGTAATTGGAATTTATCTGCTAGTAATTTTTTATTTATTTGTCGATAGTCAAGAACGTATCTCCATCGGTTTTCTTCTGTTCCAAGAAGTAATTTCTTTGGCACGAGAAGTAATGGGCTATTGTACTCTGATATAGAGGACTCTACTATGCCATGTTTAATAAGATTTTCGACTTGTTTATCTATTTCTTATTTTTGGCTATGTCGTGTTCTAAAGTTTTTAATATAAATTGAAACGTCATTCTTCACTCTTAATTTTTGTTTATAAAAATTATTGGAGGATATTGATTCTGTTTCTAATCCGAATATATCAGTAAACTCGGTGCATAGTTTAGGGAGAGTTCCTATAGGACCTCATTGTGTCTAATATAAAAATCTGTACTTTGTGGTTTTTTATAGTTATCTAATGGTTCATAGTCAATGTTGAAAATGTTTATAATTTTATTAATATCGGTTGTGTTTTCAAATGTGGAGAAAAGTATTATTAGAATTAGCTATAGTGCTTGCTACAATTACGCCATCAGATATATGTACAACTTCGGCCCTAGCGGGAAATATTAATTTGTTATCTATTGAATGCATAATCGGAATGTTGATCTCTTGATTGAAGTTTTCGGGTCTAGCTATTAACCAATCGTTATCCTTTCATTCAATTTGGCAATTAAATGTTTTTTGGAAGTCCATTCCTTCTATACCATCACAGGGTATCGGAAATTAATAGGGATTATGCATTTCCTGTTTGTATTTCTATAATAACTACCTCGGTTATTTGTATACATTACACTGAAATTGTTAGATCGTGAAGATTTAATTTTTTATATCAATTCCTTCACTTGATTGGGAATCTTCGTCTTCCGTTGAATATATTTCTATGTTAACTTTTGATCCTCACTAGTATCTATTTTCAAAGGGGTATTTAAGATTGTCGGTATCGATATATGTTATTTATACCTCTCTTTGATAGTCAATAATTTTCTTGCTTCATTGAAAGAGTCGACAAGAATTTTCACATGTTTGTTAATGGGTTCTTTCTGTGTTATCATATTATGACTTACACATTTGGAAGTCTTATCAAAAGTTTCTTTGATTTCTCGGATATTGAGAGTCAGTTGCTCCCATTCCATCCTAAATATATATTATTATTATTTTTCTTTTCTTTTATTTTTTTTCTTTGTCATTAATAATACAATTATTTGTCCTAACATTGGGTGGGCCTTCTGAGTGTTATTGCAATAGATAAGAGGAGAAAAAGGTAAGATGCACTTCTCCATATACTGTTATTTGAATTCGGAAATTGAAATTCTGACTATCGATAATACCCTCAAATTTTTTATTTTTATAATCAATTATGTTTATTTTTTGATTTCTTTTATTTTAATTTTATTTGTCTCATTTTCAAAGATTTCTGATAGTCGATTCAATTTTCTCTTCTATTTTATTTTTACGTATATATATGTATAAATATTTTATTTTTATTTTTTTTAGAATATATTTTTATTACAATTATTTGTACGGTTATTAAATTAGATCTTGTCTTTATTGTGTAAGCTATAGGCTTTGTAAAAAAACATACGCACACAAAATAACAAAAATTATAAATAACAATAAATTCGTCATATGGGGTTCGATATTGGTTGAGTGAATTTTAATAATACATTTGCAGTAGAATCCCCTGTTTTAGTACCGATCAACCCTATTGTGGTTCTATGGTGTTAATCAAAGTCTTAAATTTAGCCCACTGTTATATTTCATTCGTAAATCTTATTCCTTTTTGTGTTTCTATTTGAGACATAGAATAAGGAGCGGCATGCCCCTTACACTTTTTGTTGTCTCAGCTGCAAACGTCATGGGCCTATGGGCTCAGGTGGAACCGGTGCCGGTCATGGCACAGGTTTTCAGCAAGTTGATCTGCAATGGTGGCTCTCCAGTGGTCCTGAACAATCCTTGGGCCACTCCTTAATTATATTTGGTAACTGCTTTGGAAGTGTTTTAATTTTTGAGTGAGCTGGAGTTATTGGCTTTATTTTTACAAGACTTGAATTAAGAAAATCAAGTTCTTCTTGTAATTCTTGTACCGTTGTGGCGGTTGTTTTTAAAATAATAGCTACTTTATGTGAGCTATTCTTTTGTTAATTTTATTTTTCCCGCACCCTTGTTTCGCCATAACTCCATCCTGTACTCAGATTTATTTTTTCAGTTTCCGATAGCGTATATATAAATTTTTTTTTGAGTCCTTGTGATTAATCCTCGTTTGGGCACTCCGCCATAATTTCCTTGATTGAGTTACACCATGTTTGTGCTTTTTTGTATAGACCAGCAGGGTTTCTTTATTGAAATGTTAATTCAAAATGTGTTGCTTAAGCTTAAGGCTGGTTTATGGGCATTCGGCAGCAGCGGGTAAAAATGCCGACAATGCAATTGTGCATATATTCATCTCGTTTTTCGATAAAGATCCAAAATAATAGTGTATTGCATTTTAAAGTAGACCCACGTTGTTAGCGACGCCAACCCAAATGCGCTTTCTGAGGTCGGGAAGAGTCTTCACAGGCAAATAAGATTCAGGTCGGAGGGAAGCACGTCTTGACAAATGTCAGCTGGATTGCAGTCAGTCGTTACATAAAGCAAATTCTTGCCACTGGATAAGTCTTGAACTAAAGATATTCGATTAGCAAACGTGAAAACGTGAAGTTTCATCGAATTTTCATCATAAAGGTACAGCAGAATCTTACGAGCAATAAACGACGACCAAAGGGATTCATGTTGAGTGCGTACCGCATCAGTTTATCCAGTAATAGAGCGCCTCATAACTCTAATTTGGGAGCCGTAAAAGTTTTAAAGCGAAACACAAGATTTTGAGCAAAATAGATGCACTTTTCGTTTGCAAGCAGCTATTGAAACAAGATAGATTCATCCTCCATATGCGTCACAGAATCCGAGGATCTCAATACCAACATTTAAATGCAATGCACGTCGAGAAAACTTCATTTGCTGAGTACGACCCATGTCAGATAAAAACTTTAACCATGATGCGTTGAGTGCCTTAGGAAAGCTCTCATCCCATTACAACTTCTCTCTCTTGACTTGTTGCAGGATGATCTTGGCCTTGGCAACCACAGGACCAATGATACCAAGCGGATAGTAAGCCCGAGCAATTATGGAAAGCACCAGTCGTGTACATGGCTTTGGAGAGACATGCTGCTGCAGGGTCCCAGTGATTGATTCCAGTTTCTTGGTTAAGTCGCTGCCATCGTCAAACTTCAGAAATGTTTTTTTTCCAACTCAGGTATTTGATCAAGGGCACTATACTCGTTGAATCACCATTTCCCCACCTTGTGCAAACGAGATTGTTGTTTAAGACATGATTTCGAGGACTTTCTGTCTGGATTGGCCTCATGTGATCCGTTTGTCAATATAGAAGCCCCCCAAAATGATTTTAGAACCGATTGGAAAAGTGCTCTTTTCATCACTCGCCAATTGATGCATAGTTCGAAAGGATAAAAAGGCTTCAGGTTTAGTTCCATAAGTCACGGTTTCAAGCTTTAATGCGTGCACATGGGCCGGTGAGTCACGCCAAAGAATACATTGAAGATAGCTATAGGGCTCAGACCACCGGTACATATTTCAAATGTCACCAGTCAATGGTGGCTGTAAGATATTCATGCTATCTGCGACTATGCATTCGGCGAGCGAGAACAAAATCGAACTAACAAAAGTTGATGCCTGCCGTGGACAAAGGTCCATGCAGCGAATGACAAAATAAATTCAAAGAGGAGTAGCATTTACAGCAATTGAAAGATTTGCCACGCAGCGCAAATAAAAAAAGCAAAAGCAAACACCGAGAATTTTATTTACGTAAGGATCTAAAATTTTAAGAATTTAATTAGACTACGGTATGACTGAACACATATGAATCAGAACTTCGGGACGGGACCGGCAGACTTAACAGAATTGTTACAATAAGTATTATGACGTTTTTTTGATGGTAACTATTTGTTAGGCAGGGTTTTTTATGGTTAATAAGAATCATATTATCGTACTTCTTTTTTTCATTCGTTCGTAGCTTGTAAATATCTTTAACTGTACCTTTTTTTAAAAATTAGCAAACTGATATCATATGAGCTGTTGTAAACTCTTTCTAAGAATAATCAAATTTCACAAGTAAATCTTTGTCAGATGCCTTACTTAAGGACATCACAACCATACTTTCATTGATTGAGTTACATCAGTAATGGAATAGTCACGAGAAGGCTATTGTCATCATTCTTTGAAATGAATTAGGTGCGATTTTTACACCGTAAGGTAATCTTTTAATGCTGTATGAGCCAGTGCTCATTGAAAATGACGTTATGCCTCGGAATACTTTTTCTAAAGCAATTTGGCGGAAACCAGACATAAAATCCAAACAGAAAAATCATTTTTCTCTGCCAAATTGATCAAGTATATCGTGGATTCTTGGTAATTGGAATTTATCTGCTAGTAATTTTTTATTTATTTGTCGATAGTCAAGAACGTATCTCCATCGGTTTTCTTCTGTTCCAAGAAGTAATTTCTTTGGCACGAGAAGTAATGGGCTATTGTACTCTGATATAGAGGACTCTACTATGCCATGTTTAATAAGATTTTCGACTTGTTTATCTATTTCTTATTTTTGGCTATGTCGTGTTCTAAAGTTTTTAATATAAATTGAAACGTCATTCTTCACTCTTAATTTTTGTTTATAAAAATTATTGGAGGATATTGATTCTGTTTCTAATCCGAATATATCAGTAAACTCGGTGCATAGTTTAGGGAGAGTTCCTATAGGACCTCATTGTGTCTAATATAAAAATCTGTACTTTGTGGTTTTTTATAGTTATCTAATGGTTCATAGTCAATGTTGAAAATGTTTATAATTTTATTAATATCGGTTGTGTTTTCAAATGTGGAGAAAAGTATTATTAGAATTAGCTATAGTGCTTGCTACAATTACGCCATCAGATATATGTACAACTTCGGCCCTAGCGGGAAATATTAATTTGTTATCTATTGAATGCATAATCGGAATGTTGATCTCTTGATTGAAGTTTTCGGGTCTAGCTATTAACCAAT
Organism: Drosophila biarmipes; assembly: GCF_025231255.1. Lineage (NCBI taxonomy): Eukaryota > Metazoa > Arthropoda > Insecta > Diptera > Drosophilidae > Drosophila > Drosophila biarmipes. The sequence continues at coordinate 1,246,293 of NW_026114539.1, forward strand.
CGTTATCCTTTCATTCAATTTGGCAATTAAATGTTTTTTGGAAGTCCATTCCTTCTATACCATCACAGGGTATCGGAAATTAATAGGGATTATGCATTTCCTGTTTGTATTTCTATAATAACTACCTCGGTTATTTGTATACATTACACTGAAATTGTTAGATCGTGAAGATTTAATTTTTTATATCAATTCCTTCACTTGATTGGGAATCTTCGTCTTCCGTTGAATATATTTCTATGTTAACTTTTGATCCTCACTAGTATCTATTTTCAAAGGGGTATTTAAGATTGTCGGTATCGATATATGTTATTTATACCTCTCTTTGATAGTCAATAATTTTCTTGCTTCATTGAAAGAGTCGACAAGAATTTTCACATGTTTGTTAATGGGTTCTTTCTGTGTTATCATATTATGACTTACACATTTGGAAGTCTTATCAAAAGTTTCTTTGATTTCTCGGATATTGAGAGTCAGTTGCTCCCATTCCATCCTAAATATATATTCTTATTATTTTTCTTTTCTTTTATTTTTTTTCTTTGTCATTAATAATACAATTATTTGTCCTAACATTGGGTAGGCCTTCTGAGTGTTATTGCAATAGATAAGAGGAGAAAAAGGTAAGATGCACTTCTCCATATACTGTTATTTGAATTCGGAAATTGAAATTCTGACTATCGATAATACCCTCAAATTTTTTATTTTTATAATCAATTATGTTTATTTTTTGATTTCTTTTATTTTAATTTTATTTGTCTCATTTTCAAAGATTTCTGATAGTCGATTCAATTTTCTCTTCTATTTTATTTTTACGTATATATATGTATAAATATTTTATTTTTATTTTTTTTAGAATATATTTTTATTACAATTATTTGTACGGTTATTAAATTAGATCTTGTCTTTATTGTGTAAGCTATAGGCTTTGTAAAAAAACATACGCACACAAAATAACAAAAATTATAAATAACAATAAATTCGTCATATGGGGTTCGATATTGGTTGAGTGAATTTTAATAATACATTTGCAGTAGAATCCCCTGTTTTAGTACCGATCAACCCTATTGTGGTTCTATGGTGTTAATCAAAGTCTTAAATTTAGCCCACTGTTATATTTCATTCGTAAATCTTATTCCTTTTTGTGTTTCTATTTGAGACATAGAATAAGGAGCGGCATGCCCCTTACACTTTTTGTTGTCTCAGCTGCAAACGTCATGGGCCTATGGGCTCAGGTGGAACCGGTGCCGGTCATGGCACAGGTTTTCAGCAAGTTGATCTGCAATGGTGGCTCTCCAGTGGTCCTGAACAATCCTTGGGCCACTCCTTAATTATATTTGGTAACTGCTTTGGAAGTGTTTTAATTTTTGAGTGAGCTGGAGTTATTGGCTTTATTTTTACAAGACTTGAATTAAGAAAATCAAGTTCTTCTTGTAATTCTTGTACCGTTGTGGCGGTTGTTTTTAAAATAATAGCTACTTTATGTGAGCTATTCTTTTGTTAATTTTATTTTTCCCGCACCCTTGTTTCGCCATAACTCCATCCTGTACTCAGATTTATTTTTTCAGTTTCCGATAGCGTATATATAAATTTTTTTTTGAGTCCTTGTGATTAATCCTCGTTTGGGCACTCCGCCATAATTTCCTTGATTGAGTTACACCATGTTTGTGCTTTTTTGTATAGACCAGCAGGGTTTCTTTATTGAAATGTTAATTCAAAATGTGTTGCTTAAGCTTAAGGCTGGTTTATGGGCATTCGGCAGCAGCGGGTAAAAATGCCGACAATGCAATTGTGCATATATTCATCTCGTTTTTCGATAAAGATCCAAAATAATAGTGTATTGCATTTTAAAGTAGACCCACGTTGTTAGCGACGCCAACCCAAATGCGCTTTCTGAGGTCGGGAAGAGTCTTCACAGGCAAATAAGATTCAGGTCGGAGGGAAGCACGTCTTGACAAATGTCAGCTGGATTGCAGTCAGTCGTTACATAAAGCAAATTCTTGCCACTGGATAAGTCTTGAACTAAAGATATTCGATTAGCAAACGTGAAAACGTGAAGTTTCATCGAATTTTCATCATAAAGGTACAGCAGAATCTTACGAGCAATAAACGACGACCAAAGGGATTCATGTTGAGTGCGTACCGCATCAGTTTATCCAGTAATAGAGCGCCTCATAACTCTAATTTGGGAGCCGTAAAAGTTTTAAAGCGAAACACAAGATTTTGAGCAAAATAGATGCACTTTTCGTTTGCAAGCAGCTATTGAAACAAGATAGATTCATCCTCCATATGCGTCACAGAATCCGAGGATCTCAATACCAACATTTAAATGCAATGCACGTCGAGAAAACTTCATTTGCTGAGTACGACCCATGTCAGATAAAAACTTTAACCATGATGCGTTGAGTGCCTTAGGAAAGCTCTCATCCCATTACAACTTCTCTCTCTTGACTTGTTGCAGGATGATCTTGGCCTTGGCAACCACAGGACCAATGATACCAAGCGGATAGTAAGCCCGAGCAATTATGGAAAGCACCAGTCGTGTACATGGCTTTGGAGAGACATGCTGCTGCAGGGTCCCAGTGATTGATTCCAGTTTCTTGGTTAAGTCGCTGCCATCGTCAAACTTCAGAAATGTTTTTTTTTCCAACTCAGGTATTTGATCAAGGGCACTATACTCGTTGAATCACCATTTCCCCACCTTGTGCAAACGAGATTGTTGTTTAAGACATGATTTCGAGGACTTTCTGTCTGGATTGGCCTCATGTGATCCGTTTGTCAATGTAGAAGCCCCCCAAAATGATTTTAGAACCGATTGGAAATGTGCTCTTTTCATCACTCGCCAATTGATGCATAGTTCGAAAGGATAAAAAGGCTTCAGGTTTAGTTCCATAAGTCACGGTTTCAAGCTTTAATGCGTGCACATGGGCCGGTGAGTCACGCCAAAGAATACATTGAAGATAGCTATAGGGCTCAGACCACCGGTACATATTTCAAATGTCACCAGTCTGGCTGTAAGATATTCATGCTATCTGCGACTATGCATTCGGCGAGCGAGAACAAAATCGAACTAACAAAAGTTGATGCCTGCCGTGGACAAAGGTCCATGCAGCGAATGACAAAATAAATTCAAAGAGGAGTAGCATTTACAGCAATTGAAAGATTTGCCACGCAGCGCAAATAAAAAAAGCAAAAGCAAACACCGAGAATTTTATTTACGTAAGGATCTAAAATTTTAAGAATTTAATTAGACTACGGTATGACTGAACACATATGAATCAGAACTTCGGGACGGGACCGGCAGACTTAACAGAATTGTTACAATAAGTATTATGACGTTTTTTTGATGGTAACTATTTGTTAGGCAGGGTTTTTTATGGTTAATAAGAATCATATTATCGTACTTCTTTTTTTCATTCGTTCGTAGCTTGTAAATATCTTTAACTGTACCTTTTTTTAAAAATTAGCAAACTGATATCATATGAGCTGTTGTAAACTCTTTCTAAGAATAATCAAATTTCACAAGTAAATCTTTGTCAGATGCCTTACTTAAGGACATCATAACCATACTTTCATTGATTGAGTTACATCATGTTTTTTTTTTTTTGTATAGACCAGCAGGGGTTTCCTTATTGAAATGTTAATTCAGAATGTCTTGCTTAAGCTTAAGGCTGGTTTATGGTCATTTCCGCCAAGGAAGTTATCGATGCTCTCATGGAAAAAGACTTTTCTGCTTAGAACGTCAATAACATTATAAACAGGGAAAAAGAGCTGCAACCACTCTTCAGGGTCGAGCTGGAGCCAGACAGCAGAGTCTTGAAGAAAAATGAAGTACACTCCGGTTATAATCTGCAATACTGAAAGAGCCACATAAAAAAAACGACCCAGTGCAATGCACGAATAGCCAGGAGTATAGACACACAAGGGCATACTGTTTACTTCGAACAGTCTGTGTAGTTTGTGGGGTAACCACACGGCAAACTACTGGGGCTGTCCGATCTATAAGGAGTTGAAGAACCGCATGCTAAAAGTGATAGCAAAGCGTCACCAGTATACCCAAAATGCGTTCAGAAGATCCAAGTACAGTCACACAGAACTCTGGAATCTATAATGGTCACCATGCATCAAAGAATGAGGGAATTCATGTCATTCATGAAAACTACCATGCAAACACTGTTTAAAAACCAGAACATTGTGTTACAGCTACTTGCAGCTTAGCAGTTCAAATAACAGATTGCAAATCTACGAATAACAATATGAACCGCCAATGTCGTTTCACGGCACAAACTCGAAGTAACACAATTTCAGAATGAATAGAAACGCACCTCACAAACAAATACAACCTCCAGATAAGAGGTTACTCTTTCAACCGCACAGAGCACCCAGACGGGTGGTTAATCAGAAACTTCACCATAGCCGCTGGACAATTCCTGGACTTCTTCAACATGCTTGCCGATCGATTTATAGCTGCCGGGGACTATACCCCAAGCACACGCACTCGGGATCACGCTTGGATTTTCAAAGAAAGGCCATCATATAATGCAATCATAAAACCAAATAACAAAGTAGAATATGTCCTCCCTGGCAGCCCCACATACTGGCCAACAGACCCCAGAAAACTTCCAGCGGTGACAAAAAACATTGTCCGCAATACAATAGGCGTCGTAGCGCTGCTAATAACTCTTCTTCAAGGCACACAAACTATAGATCACCCCCTCAGGCTGACGTCGCACAGAATAAACTGGTTAAAATATAAGAAGTATTAACTCCTCACTTCAATATCGAAGCGGACATCGACTGCTCTACCGATGCTTTTGAACAGATCGGCGTCATCAAAACAACGTCTTAAGGAAGCCACTCGCACACTAAATCGAGGTCTAAAGCAAGAAACAAAAAAAACACACCTGCGCTACATAAAAAAACTTTCGCCAACTAGTACCAAACATTCTCTGTGGAGGGCTCACCCAAATCTTAGGTCTCCAATGGAAACAGTTTCTCCGATAAGAATTTCATCTGGCAGATGGGTCAGCAGAGACGAAGATAGAGCCGAAAATTTTGATTCATCTCCACCAATTAGCTTATTATCGTGTCTAAATTGTTCGAAAAATGCCTTCATAATACCATAACTAGGAGCACACAATGTTATCGCTGCTTACCTATTTGGTTCGTAAAACCATTTTACAATCAAACAAGCTAATAAAATAACATCAGAAATACGCACAGCCTTTGAGCATGGGGAATACTGCAGCGAAATATTCCTCGATGTATCTCAAGACTTCGATCGATTATGGCTAGATGGCCTCATGCACAAAACAAACCACACTTGCCTAATTACACTTACAAGCTTCTTGAGTCGTATCTGTACAACAGAAACTTTGCATTGTGGTGCAACGCAAGACTATCCGACGACTACATTATCAATGCTGGAGTCCCGCAAGAAAGCGCGCTAGGGCCTACTCTGTTCCTCCTATACACAGCGGGTATTCCTACGAACGAGCAGCTAAAAACATCTACGTTCGGTAACGACACTGCAATTTTAGGTCGCTCGGTGCCCAGGCCGAACCACAGCACAACTAGAAAATTACTTCCTCGCTGAAGAAAGGTGACTTTCTGACTGGGGTATTAAAATAAATGAACCAAAATGTAAGCACATAACGTTTACTCTCAACAGGCAAACATGCCCTCTACTATTATTAATTAGAACGTCGATTCCCCAAGTCAATGACGTAACGTATCTCGGCGTCCACCTTGACAGAAGACTAACCTGGAGAAGTCACATCGATCGCAAGAAAGTATATCAAAAACTAAAAGCCAGCAGCTTCCACTGGACTCTAGATTATTTAGTTTACGATTTAATACACTTATTCTTAGTAAGAAAGAAAGAAAGTTCAATAAATTAAATAAACGCACTAAGAAAAATATTCTTCCGCATCTTACCTTTAGTTCCTTTGGCATTTCTTTACTTGCATAGCAACTTTCTACCATTTTAACAAACTGATACCCAACATTATAATTCACTAAATACTCAACACTTTAATCTGTTTCATTTATATTAAATAATTACTTTTCTACTAGATTTTTTCCGTCGCAGTGGTATTTTAATACATAACTTTCATTCCATTATTGACATCACTAAATACCTTCTTTTCAAAAATCCTAATGTTATAATTTTCAATGTTCTTGAACGTAACCATTTTCATGTCTCAAAGATTCGTTTGCCAGAACAAATAAAAAGGGTATACTAGATTCGTCAGAAAGTTTAAAACAGCTAGAAGCAAACCTTTCCGACTCTTACTTTAGCGTATATGTTTCTTCTACTTGATATAAACTTTCCGAAGATATATCTACTATACATATATAAAATATTTGATGTAATCGATAATATAAATGAACTTATAAGCAATTTTAAGGAAGACAAAGAAGAGTAACAACAAGCTTATGTATTAATCCTTAACTTTAAAATTTTATAAATATATAGCAAATACTGGGTTGAGAATGCATTTTAAAAGACTTGTAAGAATAAATAAAGAATAAATACTTTATGTGGTCGGAAACGCTTCCTTTTGCCTGTTACATACTTTCTGACGAATCTAATATACCCTTTTATCTACGAGTAACGGGTATAATAAGAAAATGTATTTATTTAGTATATCGTATAACACATTTTTCTTACAAAAGTTGATATCACATCTTTTCATAAATAAACAGTGTTCAAGTTTCTTATTTGGAACATACACCCAAAACCGTATGGATACGCAAAATAAAATATAGAAATAGGAAATGGGAATAAAGTTTAAAAAGTATCGAAACAAAAAGACTTTTGGTAATAAAATTTTGGCGATAAAATTTTGACAAATCATGGAATATCGAACAAAGTTGAGGAATCTCTAGGGCCGTTTTTGAGAATCTAAATACAAAAAACTTTGGACCATAATACGGTGGTATTTAGTCAAATCGTGTTTATAAAGCGTATTTAGTTTTTTTGAAATACCATTATTATAGAGATCAGCACAAGCCTGTAGCTTCAGTACTTCAGAAGTTACTAATATACAACATGTATCTATTTATATAAAAGTGGTGGAACTAATGTGGGTTATATGAAGCTATTTAACATCGTCTATTATTTTCAGGACTCTAAAATAACGTTTTGTGAGAAACTGTCAAACAAAATAAACAAACCCCGAAAATCTTGTTTTACGCATTACTTTTAAACGGAGCATCCGATTTTGACAATTGAGGGGTCATTTGAAGCGTTTTTTAACGGGGTAATTATCGATCAAATTTTCAAAATTTTAACTTTTACACTTTCACAACTTGTTCTACCAAACCAATTGATATTTTTAAAGTCGTGGTAATGCATACCAATGCATATTCTTTAAGTTTTTACAATACCTTTCGATTGCTGTGTGACTTGAAATAGAACGCTAACTGTAAATTTTCGTTTCTTCGTGTATATATAGTAGTCGCTTTTGCACTACCTCCTGGTGCGCTTCGTCACTACGTGGGCTGCCGTCCACAGTGATATTCTGTTACTCTGGGAAATAACATTTTTTTTAAATAGTTATAGTTACTTAAATGAATTTTAGTAAAAAAAAAATTCCAGCATGACAACTGTAGCCAACACAGTTTTGGCAGGATTGTGGGCGTTAGAGTGGGAGTGGCTCATTTTTTTGGGTCAATCGATAGGTATTGATGAGATAAATAAATATTATTTAAAATTTTTGTTCTTATATATATATATCTATCAAATGTAGGTGCTACCGATTTCGCGGACTTTGGGCGTTAGAGTGAGTGTGGCACTCGCTGAAACAAACTTCAGCAGCGTAGGAAGCCCAGGAATCTTCCTGTCAGGTCTGAATATTCTAGCTCTTCTATGTAGTTTCCGAGATCTCAGCGTTTATATAGACGGACATGGCTAGATCGACTTGGCTAGTAATCCTGATCAAAAAATATATATGTATACTTTATAGGGTCGGAAACGCGTCCTTTTACCTCTTACTTATTTTCTGACGAACCTAGTATACCTATTTACTCTATCAGCAACGGGTATAAAAATAGGTCGGCTTTTCCTTCCTAACGCGGATAAGAAATATTTTGAAGCATTGAAGGTTTTTTGGCAAATTAACAACATCTTTGGCCTGCAGATGAATTGAATGCTTGCCTGAAGGCAACATCTTTATGGAATAACGTAAAAACATTATCGCTAACTACTTATATGAAAGTTCAACTTTGAAATTATCAAAGTACAGCACAAATTTTCAAATAATTGTTAGCTGCGACATCTGGAGTAATTACTCTTTCTATGGACTCTTGCCTATTTGTAGACTCTCAATTGACTCTTATTAATAATGTTTTTCAAAACATAAGTAAGAATTTTCAGATTTTTGCTTGGTTAAGTCCACGAGCAATTCTTGCCGCAAAGAATAATGATGTACACTCATTTTAGCATTTAATCACGATTTGGTCACATACAAATTCGTTGATTTCATAACAAATCCAACGGAGTTTTTGAACTCTCTGGAGTTACCAGGATTTCCATCACATAACTTGCAACTCAAAGTTAATACAGTTATTATGATATTTCGTAATTTGAATCCAAAACGACTTTGCAAAGGTACTCGACTTTCGGTAAAAAGTCTTATGCCGAATTTGATTGAGGCAATCAATAAAAACGGAAGGTACGCAGGTGAAAATGCATGTATTCTTCGAATGATTCCAATTGATCTTTTTCAAGACCAAAAAACAAATAATTTGGTTGACCAAAGAGAAAAGCCTTGATTCAGTATTTACATTGGATTCACTCTTATTGACTCATAGAAGTTAAACTAAATAACACTTCATTTTTGTAATCGCAATGAATTCATTACTTTTGAATTGCAAAGTTTATAAAACAAAAACAAAATTTTCTTCATCTCTTAATCATCAAACGCAATGTTACATTGGGCTTGCTAGCTTTTTATATTTTTAAGAATTTCAAATTAAATTTAATACAAATCGAACGACTCTAACACATAGCTGTCAAAGAAACGGTCAGGAAAGTAATGAAAAAATTTTATTTTTAATACCACTGAAGCTTACCAATTTTACATCGTGTTACTAACGTTGGTTATTTCTTATAACTGCAAGGGTATACAAACTTCGGCTTACCGAAGTTAACTTCCTTGTTTTAATTATTATTCGAAACTCCTTAGTTATACTCGATACTCAATTGCCCCGTGAGTAAAAATAATTAACACTCGCTGAAAAATTCATTTTAATTAAAAGCATGTATTTTAAAAACGTAGACCTTTTGATTGCTTTGGACTTTAATCTACCTGATATTTCTCGGTCTCCTCCTACTAACTCACTTATCGCTATACCCTTATCCGCCCGTGGTTTTGTGAATGGCCTTTTAGAATTATCGTTACAGCAAGTAAGCTTTATGCAAAATTTCCTTAATAGACAATTAGATCATGTCTTTGTTTCAGACCCGTCTGAAGTCACGTTATGAAGAATTGACGCTCTTGTTGTACCTGAAGACTGATATCATCTAACAATGGAATTGACGGAAGCCAGAATTATAGAGATATTTCTAAATTGTCGGCATTTCCTAAAGCATTAGAACTTATTATCACTTCTCATTTGCAACATTTATGTTCATCGCTAATATCACCGTGTCAGCATGGTTTTGCTGAGCACAAATCGACCACCACCAACCATCTTAAATTGTCATCCAAACTGACGTTATATATACATATTTTCTTACTTTGTCAACCACTTAATTCTTTTATTTAAATTTGGGTCTCCAAGTAATTTTTTAAATTTAATTTCAAGTTATTTAAATGGTAGCACTCAGAGGAATGCTGTCTCAAATTCGATCTACGTGACATCTGAAGTGCCCCAGGGTAATAATTTGGTGCCACTGCTGTTTACTTTCTTCATTAATGATCTTCCCTCTATCATAACTCATTCTCGTGTACTAATGTATGCAGATGATGTTAAGCTTTGTTTATCAAATACTAATATAGCGTCGGGATTCAACTTACATTCAGATATTGATTGTTTCCATACATTATCGTGTACTAATGTATGCTGATGATGCTAAGCTTTGTTTATCATATAATGATGGTGTGAGTATAACCATTTAAATTTGAACTGTCTAAAATACAATTTTATGACTTTTTATAAGGGTACTCCTACGATCATTAATTACTTTCTTAAAAATATATCACCCGAACGTATATATTCAGTTAGGTGTTCTTCTGGACCCTTAACTTAAAATTAACTGCCACATAATGTCTACTGTCAACAAAGCCATGAGTGTTCTTGGGTGTATAAAGCGTTGGTCAAAAGAATTTGATGACCCCTATACAACCAAATTATTATTTACCTCCCTTGTCCGTCCTATTTTTGAATAATGTTCGTTGGTTTGGAGTCCACAACATTAAGTGCACATCGACCGTATGAGTTGGTAAAAAAATTTATTTTTTTGCCTTTTGTAGTTTTGTAGTTTAAATTATTGCTTAATTTACCTTCAATTCTAAATCGTAGAACAATGCTTGGTAAAATTTTTATGCCAAATCTGTTAGACTAATACGAAATTATTATTTTCTAAATTTGCCACGAAGCTTCAAGTAGCTTCCGTAAGTTGTTATCTTTAGTATTTAATTTTCCTGCAGTCTTTCCTTTTTGAGTAGTTTGTGCCATTTTGCCTTGATGTAGTCAATGTTTCACCGACAATGGTGTCTTCTTATTTCTTTATAATAACGTTTATAATGGTTTCATTTTGCACTGGCCCACTATTTTTGATTATGACTTCAACAGCTATCTCTTCAAATGTGCGTTGGTTAGGTTTCCAAATTTAAGGTAGTGATATATCTTTGAAGGTTGATTTTTTGTCCGTTTAATTCTGGGATAGCATTTGCTATATCTTTAATATATGCAATATATGCAACAGTATCGTCCGGCATTATTAACATTTGGTGTTGTCCGAAAAAAAAATTTCGGTACTTCAGACCAACGATTTTTATCTGGTCGATCTCTTTTCTCATGTTAATACATTGTTTATCAAGCTATTAATATTTCTGCATGTTTATTTATATTGTTTTGTTGAATTGATCTATTTTTTGTTAATAAATTATAAGATTTATCGAAAACGGTTTTTTTTCTTTATCCTTATAAAAGTAATATGGATATAAATCAGAAAGTTTCAAAAAATTGATGCTCAAATTTAAAACATTTACAAGTATTACTAAATTAGTTTTATCAAAAAGTGAGACTGATTCACAAGTTTTTCTTTATCTGAAATCTCTGTATATACAAGAATACATCACTCGAAAGGTCACTAATGAAACACTAATTTCAAAACGATAACACAACTCATGACATAAAATTTACTCAGTTTTATAGAAGATACCTTTATTTTCATTATTAATTTTATTTGATGTCGGTTGTGGCCTTGTCCGTGCCTCCACCAATCGTCACCGCTGCTGCTCCTTCTCGATCAGTTTGCTCATTGGTTTGGAGTAGCATCTTGCGACCCCCGCTCGCCTCTCAGCGGGTGAGATTGCAGGACATTTTTCTTCTGCTGAAGGCATTCAACGCTATTAACGTTTACTCTCCCGCACACCCAGCCAAACAACAGGTGTTGATGTAATGATCCACGCGCCCAGTGTGGATGTGACCTCTTTCGTTTTACGAGGGCTTTTTGTTGTGCTTGGTGGCCATATACAGAGTTTGTTGGCTGCATCTGTTGCTGTTGTGATGGTGTCCATTGGGCTCCGCGTGCTGCCGTGGGACTCGATGAAATGGCGACCATTGTGACCATTCATTGTGCCTCCTGCTTGCCTGTTTCTTAGCATCTTCTGCATGTTACCTTCGTCGGTGATGACGACTTGGTCTTTGAGAACTTATTTTCCTGTACGACTTCTTTCCGTCATATCTTTTAATATTCCGTCGGCAACATTTAGCCTCTGTGCGACATTGGTGAAGTCCTCCTTGGTGTTCCGGTCCTGTAGCAAGAACACAAAAGAGCGAACAAGTCAGAAAATGGCAAAAAGTTGCAGATCACTTAAAACATGAACTAAGAAAACAATCACTAGTGTTAATAAATTTGTTTTATCAAAGGGTGAGGCGGAATTCACAACTTTGTCTTTACCTGAAATCTATGTATATATAAAAATACCACTCGAAAGGTCACTGATGAAACACTAATTTTAAAACGAAAAGACGACTCATAGTTACATAAAAAATACTCCGTTTTATAGCAGATACCTCTATTTTCAATATTCATTTTATTTGACGACGATTGAACGCTATTTAATAGTAGAAAATTATTTGTTTGTAGAAGCTAATTTTTTTTGTTGCTATTCGCTATTTGTAGTGCGTACGAATTAGAGACCTCAAAAATGAAATTAGCGTTTCCTTTTATTATCCTGTTAAGAAATATTTTTAAGACAAAAAATCACCAATTTCAGATTGTTTTTATTTCTGTCTTATGAAATCAACGACTCTGCATTGTGTCGATTTCTGGCTGATATTATTATTTCGTGTCCAGCAGACATTATCTTGCTTTCGACTTGTGCCAGAAAGTTCCACACCAACACCAATACAGGGTTGCCCATATTCGACGGACCCATGTTTTTTTTTTTTTAAATCAAAGAAAAAAATAAAAATTTGGCGGTTGGCAATCTTAATCATTTAATTTGTTCCAAGTAGATTTGTTTACATCAATTTTTGAATATGATATCTTTCAAATGGCCGCCTCTGGCGTTGATGGCGTATTGTGCCCTTTTTGCAGCATTTTCCATCATTTTCGCCAACATTTCGGCCGGAATAGCGGTTTTTTCTTCACGAATGTTGTCCTTGAGCTCTTCTAGGGTGCTTGGCTTGTTAACGTAAACCTTTGACTTCAAATATTCCCACAAGAAGAAGTCAGGCGGCGTCAAATCGGGCGAACGCGGTGGCCTGTCCAAATAGCCACTTTTCGACATCAAACGGCCCGGAAACAATTTCTTCCGAAAATCGATTGTTGCGACTTGTGTGCGGTGGAGCGCCGTCTTGTTGAAACCAGAACTGCCTCATACGCTTTCGACGAATAATTGGCATCACAAAATTGGTCATCATGTCGCGATAACGCTCCTGGTTGATGGTAGCAGCATGGCCATTTTCATTTTGGAAAAAAAACGGCCCAATGACCGTTTTCGAACTAACGCCGCACCAAACTATGACTTTTTCGTCGTGAAGAGGCACTTCTTGAATCTTCTCAGGATTTTCAGTGGCGTAAATACGGCAATTTTGCTTAATTACGGTCCCATTCAATGTGAAATGGGGTTCATCGGACATGATAATTTTGTTCCAAAATTGATCGTCATCTTCGGCCATTTCGATGACTCTTTGCGCCGATTCCAATCGACGAGGCTTGTTCGTAAGCAACAATCTTTGCGTCAATTGAATTTTGTACGGGAACAAATGCAAATCAACGCGAAAAATCCGTTGTAAAGTGGACCGAGCCATGCCCAACTGCTGAGAACGGCGTTTTTGGGATGTTCTTGGGGACATCTCAACACTGGCTCGTACGGCAGCGATATTCTCGTCCGATCGCCTTGGTCGACTTTTATTTGGCCTCTTCGGATTAGAAAGAGCCTCACCAGTCGTAAATTTTTCGTATAAACGCTTAATGGTGTTCTTAGAAGGCGCACTTTTCACATTTTTTAATTTTTTAAAATCACGTTGAGTTTTCACAATTGACTTGTTCTGTTGAATGTAAATTTCAACTATTTAAGGGCGCTCGCGTGGCGTGTATTGTTCCATGGTAAAAATCTGCTTGGACTGACGCTTCAAACGCGGTATGTCATTAAGCGATCTGACATCTCTGTCAAAAGTTATGGCGTCGTCAGATGGGTCCGTCGAATATGGGCAACCCTGTAAATCCGCTACCCCTAGTTGAATCAGAAGGCTCATAATAAGTCGCTTGTTTCTGAATTCGATTTGCACCTTCAGCTGTTCATCGATTCCACCGAATTTTCTGTCTGCCAACCTAACTAACCGTCGTATCCTCGTAATCTTCCCGAGGGCAGCATAGTTGTCCGCCAGTTCCATTCCTATAAAGCTTCTTGCTGCTCAGATGTCTGTTGTGGCATTGTCCGTGCCTCCACCAATCGTCACCGCTGCTGCTCCTTCTCGATCAGTTTGCTCGTTATTTTGGAGAGGTAGCATCTTGCGACCCCCGCTCGCCTCTCAGCGGGTGAGATTGTAGGACATTTTCCGTCTGCTGGCAGCATTCAACGCCTCTGACGTTTACTTTTCCGCACACCCAGTAAAACAACAGATATTTGTGTGAGGATCTACGCGCCCAGTGTGGGGGTCTGTGACGTGTTTCGTTTCACGTTTGTGTTTGTGTTGTGCTTCGTGGCCATTTGGCTCCGCGTGCTGCCGTGGGACTCCTAGTTGCCTGTTTCTTCGCATCTTCTGCATGTGACCTTCTTTGGTGATGCCGACTTGGTCATCGATAACTTGTTTTCCTGTACGAACGCTTTCTGTTGTGGTATGTAGCTTCCTACTCGGCCTAGATGTCTGTTAGTTTTGGGTTATTCTCCGTTTCTGAGTAATACTCTGATAATGCCTTTCTCAGGTCTTCTAATCTTCCGTCGGCAACATTTATTCTCTGTGCGAGATTGGCGAACTCTACTCCAGACCGTACCGATCGGATTTCGAAAACGGCGTTCTGGGACTTCACGAATCCGTAGGGCTCTCCTGGATTACTCCGCTTAAGACCGTACAGAATCGACCTCTCACTTCTCTCTGAGCTTGCCAGGACCTGCTCAGTGTCCACTTGACGTACTAAAATTATTCCTGGATACGCCAAAGTGGGACAAGGTAGACTAGGATTAGACAGGCTTCTCCCCAAGCTTTCAATTCCTTGTCGCAGGCCTTCACTGCTCTGACCGACTTTCCAGGCGTATTGCCAGGATTTAGTTGACAGGGATAAACAAATCGCCTTGACCTAGCCCTCTGGACATCAGTTACCTGTGTCTCAATTCTGTGCATCCCGTGATGCAAGTGTGCCGCTCCGCTGTTGAGGTGTAGCACATTTTTTTGGTTCAAAGTTCAAGGCAAAGTTCAAGGTCCTGCAGAGTTCTATAATTCCCTTTTGCGAAAGGCACTCTCGCTCTGCCCACCAACTCTCCACTCTCTCATTCTACGCACCTTGGTCAACAAAAACCTTGTTCTCCAATCACTCTTTCTCTTAAACCACTCTTCACCGCGCCGTTACTATGCGAATTTTCCGCATATTTGATAAGTAGCCTGTTTTTTCTGCTGCTGGGACTTGAGAATATTTATTTAAATTCTCACATAATACATTTACTAGTTGATTTTAGTATGGCAAGCATTTTTTGTTATATACAAGGGTGGCCAAAAGTAGTTACATAAAATAAAAGCAAAATATATTCTCGAAACTTGAACTAGCTTCATTTAAATTTTGGTATCAATGCAGTGGTAATTTAAATGCCGTTTGAATGATACTATACTTTTCTGAACTCATTCGATATTTGATAAAAAAGGGCGAATTTTTGTAAAAATATACTTTTTAAACTTTTTTCCTCGTCTTGAAAACTAAAATTTTTAGATGCAAATCTTTTCTTAAAAAATAAAGAAAGGAAACTGCAAAAAGAAATAAAAAAAATGTTGCCTACATTTGTTTTGATTTAAGTCACGTTTTTCTCTTTTCCATACAAATTTTTTCCGACATTGTCACCTTCAAAAAATCATAAAATATATAAGATAAATTATTTTTGAAATTTTTTTCCAGCTTCTTTTATTTTAGTTTAAACAAACTTTTTGCATCAAAAAATTAAAACTTTCAAGACGAGGAAAAAAAATTAAAAACGTAGACTTTCACACAAATTTGGAATTTTTAATATGTACTGAATGGGTGATTGAATGGAATGGAATAAAAGTAGTGCATCAAACGGCATTTAAATTACCTATCCATTAATGCCAAAAGTTAAACGAAGCAATTTCGAGTATATTTCACTTTTATTTTGTGAAAATACCTCTGCATTGAAATTAATTTTCTGCCTCCCCCGGGGATTTGTAATGAAGAGGCAGGTGCACGTTTCCTATGTAAATGCAGCACTAAATATTAAAATTATCAATTCAATTTCAACTTGATACATGAACATTGTTTTTGTGCTTAGAAGGTATTGAAGTGCTGACCAATTATCTTTCTTTTAAATTGTTCGATAAATTAATCAATTTCCATATTTTATTAATGTTGTTTTCTTAAAGCTTTTCACACATCTAGTCTCAACCTTAAAATAATGTAATAATATTGTATACATTATGTAGAGGATGTTTTTAACAATCCTTAAACGTGTTGATGAGCTGAGGATTACCAAAAAACTTCTGTAGAAATTGTTATTTTTCCTTACCTTTAATTGTCCTTAGATGCTTTCGAGCTTGCGGAAATCTAGTTTCTCCATCATTCCAAAATATTTTTCGTTGTTTATTGGTTAACGAAATTCCAGTCTACTATTATTAAAGCTATTGAAGTTTGGATCGTTTTTGAATACAATACCACGTTCAGAATATCATATATGCTAAGAATTTAAGTGATCTTCCAAGTTTGATAATTTATTTCTAATAAGTTGCAATTTTTCTTATTCATGGAAATTTGTCAGAAGACCTCGTGTTTGATTTGGAAAAAATAATAGAAACGCGGTTGTATTTGATCGAAATCTGTGGTTATTCTTCGTTTAAATTCAAATAAAAGGTATTGTTTTCAGTATTTTTATTACAAGGAGTGTTATTATAGCAATTTTTTGTTCAATTTATCATTTAATATTGTTAAAAGCGTCAAAATGGGTGGTGGAACACATTGCACCATAGTAGAGAGGAATCTAATCCTCAAATTAAAGGCAGAAAAAAAAGTGTTTTCTGCTATCCACTATCAAGCTGAACAGGAGAAACGTGGAAGAAAGCGATCCACTTCTACAATTTTTGACACGAGCCTTATAAGAAAGTCGAAAAAGGAGCCATTTCTTTCTTCGAAGGATCTTTAAACTACATGAAAGCATACGTAACGAGTCGCACCATTCGCAACAGACTGATTGAGCACGGCTTAAAAACGCATTCAGCAAGGAGAGTTCCTTTTATGAGCAAGAGGCAACCAGAAAGGCGAATCTGCTTTGCCAAAAACCACCAGACCCTCCAGATAAATGTCCTTTGGTTCGATGAAACAAAAATTGATTTGTTTGGATCTGATGGTAGACCCCATGTAAGACGCCCAAAAAACACAGCATTCGATCCCAAATACACCATAAAGACTATTAAAAACGGAGGTGGCAATATAATGCCATGGGGATGTTTCTCTGCGTCAGGTGTTGGTCCACTTTATTGGATACAAGGCAACATGTGAGCTACAGACTATGTAAACATAATGAAGGAGGTTATGTTACCATATGCCGAAGATGAAATGCCTTTAAAGTGGGAATTTATGCAGGATAAAGATCCCAAACACACATCGAAGCTGGCGTTCCAGGACAATAAAGTCCACGTTATGGATTGGCCAGCTCAGTCACCCGACTCAAACTCCATTGAGCATTTGTGGGGCATTCTAAAAAAACGTTTAAGTGGTTTTCAACCAAAAAATAAGGAGCATTTGTGGGAGAAAGTTCAGAAAGAGTGGTACTCCATTGAGCCAACCATATGCTCCAATTTGGTGGAGTCTATGCCTCGTAGGTGTGCTGCAGTGTTGAAAAACAGTGGTAACGCAACAAAATATTAAAACTAAAAACATTTCATGGTAAATTTTGCTAATCTAGTCATTTTGGATAAAGATTAGTCATTTCGTTTCCAAGTCAAAAACATAAAATTTAACTTCAGCTAAATTTTTTAGCTAAATCAATGAAGTTAAATTAATTTTTGTTTTCTAGTATGTAAGATAGATGTATATATATTAAAGAAAAGTCAAAACTTCCACTCATTACAACGTTCCTTATTAAAAATACGTATTTAAACCCAAAGTGAAAATTCGCTTCTATTATTTTTTCTATCACTGTATGAATGCCAACTGCGGAACGCGATTGGTGTGCTTATACCACTTTTATTATTATCGTAAAACCTAACATAAACATAACTTTTTAGTTAGCAATAACACAAGTTCGCGTTTACAATTTAACAAAACTATTTTATAATCCTTAGCAAATTTCAAAAAAAATTTTAAGGGTACAGAAAAAATTATGTTTGTGTCCACTGTTCCACCAGAACTAAAAATATTTTTATTATGAAGTTTATCCAAATATAATTATTTTTTTGTGGGTAGTTATACTGACATGGACTTGCTAGAGTTAATACAAAATATATGATGATGATGATATATGATACCCTCTCTCCTTTAGTTTCTCCAACTAAAATGAGATGTTTTCGTAAATGTGACTATAATAAACTTCACGATATGATTTCTCATTATAATTGGACAGACTTGTACAATTGTACAGACAATGAAAGTGTCACTGAACTATTCTATACAGTGTTAAATATGTTTTTTAATGACTTCGTACCTGATAGGTTTCTTTCAAACCTAAACAGGGCTCCTTTGTTTACCAATGCGCTTCAAACCTTAAATCTAACACTTACAGAAAGTATAACAAATCGGGTAGACCAGCAGATTTTTCGAAATATGTGGTGGCTCGAACGGATTTTAATGTTCTCAACAGTCATTGCTATTCTATGTATTTAAATCGATGTAAATTTGAATTTTCAAACGATCCGAAACAGTTTTACAACTTTGTTAATGCCAAGCGAAAGTCATCGGCATTGCCCTTATCGGTACGTCTAAACTCAATGGAGGCACCGACAGATTCTGAAATTGATGATTTATTTGCTGAGTTTTTCCAAACTATTTACAGTTCAACAGCTTGGTCAAATTCTAACTACCCTAATCCCTTAAATAGGGCAAATTGTATTTTTTCCCCTGTAATCACCGAAAGCTCTCTCGTAGGAGATTTAGCAACAACAACGCCAACATGTTCTCCCGGTCCAGATGGACTTCCTGGATGTGTGCTTAAGTTTTGTGCGTCAACCATTTGTAAACCGATTCTTAAACTTTTTAATTTCTCTATTTCATCATCAGTTTTTCCTTCTATCTGGAAGGACTCTTTTATTATTCCACTCCATAAAAAAGGTGCGAAGGCGGATGCCCAAAATTATAGAGGTATTTCTAAATTGTCTGCAATTCCTAAAGCCTTTGAACGTATTATCAATTCTCATTTGCAACATTTATGTTCCTCGCTTGTATCACCGTGTCAGCATGGTTTTGTTAAGCGAAGATCGACTACCACCAACATTCTTGAATTGACATCTATTGTAATAAATCGGCTTAAGAAAAAAGTGACTGACATATACAGATTTTAGTAAGGCCTTTGACTCCGTTAACCACTCACTTCTTTTATTTAAATTAGATCAGCTTGGGTTTCCTGGTAATCTATTATATTGGATTTCATGTTACTTGAATGGTAGGACTCAGAGGGTTATATTCAAGAATGCTGTTTCAAAATTGATCTACGTGACATCTGGAGTGCCTCAGGGTAGTCATTTGGGCCCTTTGCTGTTTACTTTGTTTATTAACGATCTTCCCTCAATCATAACACATTCTCGCGTACTAATGTATGCTGGTGATGTTAAGCTTTGTTTATCATATAATGATATAGCGTCGGGGTTTAACTTACAGTCAGATATTGATTGCTTTCATGGATGGTGTGAGTACAACCTTTTAAATTTGAACTGCCTAAAATGCAACGTTATGACATTTTATAGGGGTACTCCTACGTTTATCAGTTACTTTCTTAAAAATACGCCACTTGACCGTATATATTAAGTTAACGATTTAGGTGTTCTTCTTGACCCTAAACTTAAATTTGACTGCCACATTATGTCCACTGTTAACATAGCCATGAGTGTTCTTGGGTTTATAAAGCGTTGGTCAAAAGAATTTGATGACCCTTATACGACCAAATTATTATTTACCTCCCTTGTCCGTCCTCTTTTGGAATATTGTTCGTCGGTTTGGAGTCCACAATATCAAGTGCACATCGACCTTATTGAGTCGGTACAAAAAAAAATTTCTCTTTTTTGCCCTGCGTTGTTTGAACTGGCATCAAAACGTAAGGCTTCCTTCCTACGGGAGTAGATTACAATTGCTTAATTTACATACACTTGTAAATCTTAGAACAATGCTTGGTACTATTTTTATACAAAATCTTATAAAAGGTGAAATTGATTCTGCAGAACTTTTAAATCGCCTAACATCCAACGTTCCCGATAGACTAACACGAAATTATTATCCTCTACATCAAATTTTTGTCTGCACGAGCCCTTTCGCGTTCTATGTAATAACTATAATAAACTTTATCATTTAATTTGCATATCAACTTCTATTCCGGTATTAAAAACTAATAGTT
The DNA here is from genome assembly GCF_025231255.1 of Drosophila biarmipes. NCBI lineage: Eukaryota > Metazoa > Arthropoda > Insecta > Diptera > Drosophilidae > Drosophila > Drosophila biarmipes. The sequence continues at coordinate 1,266,728 of NW_026114539.1, forward strand.
GTACTTTTAATTTTCATTTGTGTGCCGCCTCTATTTGTTTTATGTATCTTCCTCGCGAACTCGCATTTTTTGCCCAAAGTGATAAAAGGGCCCCGCGCATGAGCTCTGTGTCGTTGGGCCACTTGTTTCTACTGTTCGAATTGCATCAAAGTCCATATATAAGTACTAATCACATACTCTCCATCTTCAGTAACACCCCTTAGATAGGTAACAGGTATTTGATTGTCGGTGGAACCGGCTATAGCGTTGTTTAAATTTATTACTATACCTGTATCCCACAAAAATGTGTTGACTAAAGGCTGAATCTATAGGTAGTATAAATTGTCACGTCTTCATGACTAGTCGACCATTTCGAAACAATTAAATAGTCACTTTTGTCTTCTATATGGTAGATGACCAATCCTTACTTTTAAAGTCACAGTCCTAAGATTTAAGCCACAGGAGTTAGTATTAAGAGTAAAAGTTAAGATATAACCAAAATGTTGATATAATAATGGAAATTCTAAATCAACAATAACGCAAATATAAAAGCTAAAAAAATTAAAAAAGTCTTATGCACTTAAATAAAAAATTATTAGGAAATTGTTTTGACCTGTGTTATTTACTGTATTTGCAACTTAGCAAAAATGTTTAAGGTTAAATGCATTGGTCTCGTTAATACCTGTCGATTGACCAAAAAGCTCATCCGTATTAAATCCCAAAACTTTGGCTGAGTAACGGTTATCTGATAGTAAAGGTATATTCTATAGCGTTGTTCCTTGTTTCCATTAGAATAAGAAAACTGCTCTAGCTTAAAAAATCATCGTTTTCATTAAACGCCTCAGTAACTCATTTAAATTTGTAAATATTTTAGCTAAATACTGCAGCAACTTCACAGCAGCAGCAGTACATTTTTCTTTTTAAGAAACATTTATTTTTTGACAACTATATAAACTTGGATGATACTGTTGAAAAGGAGCTTTTATACCATCAAATTATGCACAACTTAAGAAGTGAAAGATACCCTATAACTGAAATGGAAGCCATTATGTTAACTGCTCTTCAAAGTCAACTTGAGCTAGGCGATTTTAACCAAATATTACCGGATTATAGGCTTATCGCAAGCCATTGCTTACCGCCGAGATTTGTTCCAAATATTCCACATGAAGCTGTAGCAATGCATCATCAAAGCCTTCGAGGAATGTTACCAACGGAGGCAAAGAAGGCCTTTCTTAATTTAATACAAAGTTGGCCTCTTCATCGCGCAACCATCTTCGACGTTATGGTAAGCTATTAATTAGAAAAACAAAACAAAGTCAAGCTCAAAGATTTTAAAAAATTACCAAATTAATTATCACTAAGAGTTTCAGATCGTAAAAAGTATGTATCTTCTTAATTCGGTTTACTATCTGAGTATATCTCAGTATTTTTGTTTTATTAAATGTTTTTATGCATTTAGATCTTTTAAAAGCTGCATACTAAAGTTTATTTTTAACGCCTACATACCAGCAAATTTTTGAAGCGCACAGTAAGAAAAAGCTGCGAAGATTGTTAATAGATTTCGAAATATTTATTTATCGATTTTCAAGAAAAAGTTAAACTATTGAAATATTTTTCATAAAAAGAATGCTGATATATTACTTTAGTTTCTTGATAACCTTTCTTTATATTTATACGCGTTAAAAGGATATATTATATGTCTGAAATCTCGGAAACATTTATTCTAAGAGTCTAACCAAAGACCCATAAACACATTAATGTTGTTATATGCAGCTAAACTTTTGTTTGCGCAATAAGTATGGTATCTTGGCTCGGATAAAGTGGAGAGCTTAAGATCTTAAAATATAATACACTTCCATGTGTAGGTAAACACAATGAATGAGCAAGTGCTTATGTTGGAGAAGACGAATTCGGTCCTAAATTATTTCCGAGGTTAGCATTAGATTTAATTGCAGTCCTAAAAAATGGTAAAGGAAATGCATTTGTCAAAATAACTACTATGATTAAATTGGACGTTTATTATTAAGAGTTCAATTTATCAATAACTACTTTATGTACTTACTATTTTTAAACAATATATTACTATTTGTGCTTGAATATAAAACTTATTTACTAAATGGTATGTTTTATTCAGTATAATATTCATAACTACTTGTTGTCTGTTACGATTATTTTTAAAACGATTTTCTAATACATACTTGTTAAAATCGCCCCTCAAATTTTATACCGCCCATATTCGTATAGAGATTTGTATACCGCAAAGGTAAAGTAGCCTCAACAAAAATTATAATTTGTAATACATTTTTTGCACACTTTTATCAAGTAGGCTTTGGGGTGATGTTCCCTGGGAAGATCATGGGTATGCCATTACAGTTCTAATGCGGTCATTAATTAACAAGAATTTTGAGTCGACTTGGCATGTTCCCTATCAGGACTATTTTTCTAACTATTGCTTTTTGTTACATACTCTTTTATTTTATTTTATATTATTGATGTACATTTGTATTTATTATTAGCTATCAGCTATTGATTAAATTTTAAACATATTTATAAGATTAAGAGACAATTTGTATCTTTAGCTAATCGCTTCAGTCGTTCCTTTACTTATGGGATACAATGAGTCCATTTCCAATGCTTAAAATATATGTGTTTTATAAAATCTTTTTTAGTCAGCTTACATTTAATATTAATATGAACCCATTTATGTAATCACTTCTTTAATTTTAACACCTAATTAAGTGCTCTACAATTTATTTTCTTGCCTACTATGTTACTTATTTTTTTTATACCCTTGCAGAGGGTATAACGATTTCAGACAAAAGTTTGAATCGCAGTGAAGGCGACTTTTCCGACCCCATAAAGTATATATATTCTTGATCAGCGTCACTAGACAAGTCGATCTAGCCATGTCCGTCTGTCCGTCAGTCTGTCCGTTCCTACGCAAACTAGTCTCTCAGTTTTAAAGATATCGGGCTAAAATTTTACTAAAAGTCTTCTTTTTATTGCAGGTAGAATATTAGTCAGAACCAGCCGGATCGGACAACTATATCTTATAGCTCACATAGGAACTATTGTAAGCTTTTGATTTAATCACATTTGAAATTAAGTAGACCATCGGTTGTGGTTGCTTTAATCATCTTTATTCGAATGAATGGTTCTCTTAGCCTAAGGCTTGCTAGCTGTCGGCGCAGCGTCAGAACAGCCGTTTTATATATTTTATATATAAGTAAAGTAACAAAATGTAAATCGGGCAGAGAGAGTTATGCATGCACATATGTCTATAAGCGGTATGCTAAGAGTGCAAATCATATTTCGTTTGCACTTGAAATGGTTGTGGGTACTTGGCACTCTGTCGCTGAGTGACAAAGGCAATGCCCTACGTATATTATTGGCATAACAACAAAGTGTTGTGACTTCTGCTAATAAAATGTTGCCGCTCAATTTTTATGTTATGTGATAAGAACGCATATTGGCATACATTACACTAAAGGGGAAAAAATTCAAAAAAAAATTATATCTTCGGTGTTTTTTAACACATAACCTTCTAAGCTTGGAATTATTATTATTATTTTTTTTGACATCTATATGTTAGAGTAGTCCGATTTTATTAAATTGCATTCAAAATTTTTAAAAATTATAAAATGTTATTTCAAAGCTTAGAAGGTTATATGTTAAAAAGCACCAAAGATATAATTTTTTCATATTTTCCAACTAATTTATCAAACGTTTCTATGGCAGCTATATGATATAGTCGTCCGATTTTGATAAAATTTAAAATCCAATTAAAAGTTGTTATTTCCAAGCGTAGAAGGTTATATGCTACAAAAAAACCGAAGATATAATTTTTATACCCTTGCAGAGGGTATAATGATTTCAGTCAGAAGTTTGAAACGCAGTGAAGGAGACGTTTCCGATCCCTTAAAGTATATAAGGTTAGTTCCAAAGTAAAAATGACTTTTAAAAAAGAGACAGAACAAATAGTTTTTTTTGGCAAAATCAATTTATTTTATTCAAAATAGCCTCCTTCTGCTTTAATACAGCGTTTTGCACGGTCCGAAAGCGTGTCGAACGAGTGTTTTAGTTCGATGCCCAGCGTGGCCGCCAGTATGCCGGTGCAAGCAAAGTCGCACGGTGCCATATCAGGTGAATACGAGGAGTGTTTAATGGTTAAAATGTAATTTTTGGTGAAATAATCTGACACAAGCGTCGATTGATGATGATGGTGATTTATTTTGGCTCTTTGTTCGAAGCTCATTTTCGCATCGATGACAAAAACATACTGACACTTAAATCGCAATAACCTCACTTCCAAATAAAATTTTTACTGAAAGTCGATAAAAGATAGCAGATTCCAACGCACCAGTTGACATATAGATGGCGCCACTAGAGGGCGCTAGATTAAGAAAGTCGTGTTTACTTTGGAACTTACCTTGTATTACAGTCAAGCAGCAATTAAATCAATCTATTCGACAAACATAAACTCTCGAACAATACCAAACTACCGCAGATCTCTCCACTAGTCAGTTAACTATCAGCCTTTTATAGTTTCCGGGTTATCTGGATATTGTAAGCAACTGCATAGCGTATTGTTAGCCAAGTAGGACATAGCAACTTGCAAGTTGAATATCATAAACTATTTTAACAAATTAGCCAACACTTATTGGCAAAACTCAGCACAGTATCGCATCTTTCAGCAGACATGGCCTGTGATTAACAGTAAAAAAAACTTCTGTAGAAGTTGCAGGGATGAAGAAGAAGAGAAAAACGTAGAACACCTTTTTTGCTTTTCCCAGCCCTATGCCGTCTTTAACTGAATCACTTAGGAATCCCCTTTATCAACGATATTAACGAAATATCGAAAATTGCCCTTTTGAACAAAAACGCATTTATGAAATCTTCAGGGTGGAAGACTTTCTAATCAACCTTATTCTAGGTTGAAACATAAAAGATAGGGGACCCAAAAAGAAGAATACCAAATCATACGATATTACAATTGACCCACAGAGGTCTATTTGTGTCAGACCATTTTCTGGCAGCCGTTTTAACCTAATCATTACTACTCTAATTGATATGCAGGAAATTATAAGGAATGCCATAAAACATACAATATATTTTATTATTAAAGCTGAAGTAATCAATTCACTAATGATTTTTTTTTGTCTTTGTCTTTTAAAATATTTGCTCCGCCTGATGATTTAAATGTTTTACTTTCTGAAGTCTTTTGGCTTACTGATGATTTATTAATTTAATTTGTTCCCAATAAACTGAGAACAAATAACAGGCTTTCACTGCGCCAAGAAACTAAAAAGCTTTATGCTGACTCCTCTGAATTTACTGACTCCTCTGAAAAACTTGGCTAAAACCAGAGATATCTGACTCTGAAGTTCTGTCTATATAACTATAGGACCGATTGCCACTCACGGAACAAGGCGATGTGCTATTTGATCTAGTAATTTATGAGCACCATCTGTCCGCAATAAAATCTGTGACATTAACCTACCTGATATTTCTGGGTATACTCCTACAGACTAATTTTTCGCTATGCCTTTGTCCGCCCATGATTTTGTGTATGGCCTTTTATAATTATCGTTACAGTAAGTGACCTTTATACAAAATTTCTTAAATAGACACTTAAATCTTGTGTTTGTTTCAAAACTATGCCGTTGAAAATTTGCCTTCCCTGCTCTGATACCCTCACTCATTTGGTTCTTCCAACTAAAATGGGATGTTTTCGAAAATGTGACTATAATAAACTTAACGATATGATTTTTCATTATAATTGGACAGACTTGTATAATTGTACAGACATTGGAAGTGCCACTGAACTATTCTATTTAATGTTAAAATGCGTTCCTGATAGGGTTCTTTCAAACCTAAACAGGCCTCCTTGGTTTACCAATGCGCTTCAAAGACTTAAAAACCTTAAATCAAACACTTATAAAAAGTACAAAAATTCGGGTAGGCCAGCAATTTTTTCGAAAATGTGGTGGCTCTAACGGATTATAATGTTTTCAACAATCATTCCTATGTATCTAATTCGATGTAAATTTGAATTTTCAAATGATTTTCCAAACTACTTATAGTTCGACATCTTGGTCAAATTCTAACTAACCTAATCCCCTAAATATGGCAAATTGTATTTTTCCTCTGAAGTCACCGAAAGCTTTCTCTTAAGAGATTTAGCAACAACAACGCCAACTTATTCTCCCGGTCCAGATGGACTCCCTGGATGTGTGCTTAAGTTTTGTGCGTCAACCATTTTTAAAGCGATTCTTAAACTTTTTAATTGGTCAAAGAAGTTCGAAGACCCTCATACGACCAAATTATTTTTTACCGCCCATGTCTGTCCTAGTTTTGAATATTGTTCGTCGGTTTGGAGTCCACAATATCAAATGCACATCGACCGTATTGAGTCGGTACAAAAACAATGTCTTTTATTTGCCGTTCGTAGTTTAAACTGTGATCAAAACGTAAGGCTACCTTCCCACCAGAGTAGATTACAATTGCTTAATTTATTTACACCTGTAAACCGTAGGACAATGCTTGGTACTATTTTTATACAAAATCTTATGAGGTGAATTTGATTCTGCAGAACTTGTAAACCACCTTACATTCAATGTTCCTGTTAGACTAACACGAAATTAATATCCTCTAAATTTGTCACGATGAACATTAAATTCTTGTCTGCACGAGACCTTTCGAGTTCTATTTAATAACTATAACCACCTTCTTTATCATTTAATTTGCATTTCAACTTCTATCCCGCTTTAATAACTAATATTTTAACTCATTTGCTTCATACTTAGTTGTGCCTTTTATTTCCATTTGTGCGCCGTCACTATTTGTTTTATGTATCTTCCTCGCGCACTCGTATTTTTTTGGCAAATTGATAATAGGGCCCTGCGGGTAACAAGCACGTGCTTGGTGTCGTTGGGCCACTTTTTTTGTACTGTTTGAAGTGCATCAATGTCCGTCATACATATAAAAAAAAGACTTTTAATGTTTTTGTGCTTTGTGTTTGTGTTTTTTATATATATTATATATTCTTCGAAAAAAGTTAAACAGGCAGAAGGAAGTGGATTCACTCCTATCAGGTATTCATTTTGAACAGGATCACTAGCCAAGTCGATCTAGCCATGTTCGTCTGTCCTTGCCTCCTTTTCGCTTAACGATCTGGGAAATTATAAGAGCTGGAGTTTAGAGATTTGGAAAGCAGATTCCTATACCTTCTGTGCAGCTTATGTTAGCTCTAGCAGAAACTATGGCTCCTACAGGTGAAGTGTAAGAAAACTCTTCCGTTTGAATGCTGATACTTCAGAAACTATAAAAGGTTTAAAATCAGATGTAGATTCCTTAGCGTCGAACGCAGCGCAGGTTTGTTACGCGATCGCGCAACGCCCACTCTAACACCCAAAAGCGCGAAAAACTATTGCGCTCACAGTTTTAATGCTATCTATACCTATCGATTGTCAAAAAAAAACTCATTTTAAGGGTCACAAACCTCCCAAAAATAAGTAAATATGACTTCAGAGCGAGACAGCGACAAAATCATTTATGGGTGAATAAATATTTGTCGAACGAACTGCGCAGCAATCGTATAAGAGCTACAAGTGCTAAGAGGGACAGAGTTCTCGGCTTACATATTCTATTGAATAGTTAACATTCTAAACATTTTGTCCTGTTTGTCTGTTTTCCTGTTTATAAACTCAATAACTAGTTAAATTAATGTAAACTTAAAAAAAAAACTGAAAAACAATGGCAGGGGCCACCACCCGTGCTTTACTTTGCTCTTTGCACTTTGTCTCTCTTCATGCTGACAGTCTATTCGCATGAAAAGACTTCGCGCAAAGGACCGCAGACGAAAACGGTCAAGAGTCAGTTTCTGATATTTTACTCTCTTTCTTTGTCCTGTTTATAATTGCGTTATTTTAATTTTTTTAGGCTTTCCGTTATGTTTATCTAGCGGCGGAAAAAATCGTGTAACGGACATTTTTGCAATTGCAGAGAGACATGAAATCCTCTCCACTAAACACAACAGGGCTCACAGGTCGGCCCAAGAAAACGTAAAGTAAGGAATTGCAAGACGTGCGCAAAGGCCAAATACGACAGGCACCCAAAGAAACAGGAGCTTGGCAAGACGCCGATTCCCCCTCATTTAGGAGAAATGCGGAACTCGCGCGTTGCTTGAAAATCGACAATGGGTTAACCCACACTGTGAAATTAATTTTGTTAGCCACCACCAAGTCGATTCACCACTGTGTGAGGAGAAAGTCGTAGAAGCGGACCTGGAGACCACGGTCCTCATCAAGGGGAGGGTGGTCCACAAAGACAACATAAAATAAAAAAAAAGATTTTTTCCATTTCGCCACTTGGCACAAATTTTTACTAGCTGTAACCCTAGCTTATAAAATACTTTTTTAAGGTTAAGTTAATTCCCGTTAGTGGTGGGCAACCTTGACATAAACAAAAATATAGCTCCGAATGCATTCCACAGGTCCAAAATCATCCCAATCCCCTTCTCCTCAACCATGGCGTCGGCACACATCACCGACTACTCACAAGCCAAGTACATCCCCATTATTGACGGTCGAATACTAGTGTGGGAGGAATTCGCATTCGTTAGACATTCAGCGAACCTTTCAGAGTACAGGCGCATAGTAGAAGAAACTGAGACTAAGAGCGATATGTTCCCCCAGTCACACATGAAGAACCTTTTAAATGTGGACACAGCTTACCTCCGCGACCTGCTCGACTCGTTAGGCGTACACCACAGGGTAGCCAGGATCAATATTAGAAGTCATAGCAGGAATTTCGGACGCCGGGGACTTAGAAAGAATTAAATTTACAGAAACACAATTAATTAATTCAAACAATAGACAAATAGAAATAAATACCAGAAAACAAAGTCAAATTAATGATTTAACGTCAACGGTAAATCAAATTCTGAAAGTTCCAAAGGGTTCACAAGTGGACACTGGCCATTTATACGAAACATTACTCTCTAGAAATCGTATGTTAACGATAGAACTCCAAAATTTAATGATGACAATTTCGGTTGCCAAAGTAAACATAGTCGGCCCAAACATTTTAGATCACGCAGACCTAGAAAATATTTGGATGGACGAGTGCACCGACACCCAATTAAAAGATAACCAGAATCTGCTGTCCAGTTAAGAAGGGTGATTGCTGAAATGGGGTCGACCGGAGGGAGTAGTTATCTAAGTAGCTAACGGACGGAGTCGATGACCGAATGTCCGCAGCCCAGCAGCGGCCAAATTTGCTAACACTGCAGTTGGCCGGATGCTCGTGCATATCCTGCAAAGCACTGCATATTTGCGTGGCCGCTATGGGTATTACGTTATGTTAAGCTTTAAGTGGAAAACAAGTTTTGTGCACAACAACTCCGTTAACCGCTGTTAGAAGTTTTATCATTTTCTAGGCCAGCATAATGGAGAATAGTTTTAGGTGAGGAACTACTCCCCCGCGCCTACAAACTTGCCTGCGGCCAGCAACCCGGTCGCTTCAGAGTTGCAGCCACCGCTCGGGGTCGACCCGCGACCACGAGCCTAAGGGAAGCATTTGGATATCCCCTTCAACTGCGCGGGATCACACATACACCCACTGGGGGAATATAATTTTCATTTAATTTACACATATATAAAATTCATAATTTTTTTTACTAAAGGAATAAAAAGTTGAATGCCGGATATGATTCGCTTTAAAAAGAGTATAGGTGCAGAGACCGCAGAAAAAAATTAAATTCTTCCTTAAATTTAAAAAAAAAAATTTTTTATTACTTACTTATTCACTAGTTTACACAATTTTTATTAATACCGAACTTAATCTTCACTGCTCGCGATATTCAAGTTGTCGACCGTTTAAACTCGGATTCAAAAACGGACTGCCTAACTTTGGTTCAATTATCCATAATTAAACTTCGGCTTAAGAGATTAATCACAAAAATCTGATTAAGAGAATCATCCAAGAGAGTTGAAAAACAGGATGATGAAATTTGTCAATTAAATTTGAAATTGAAATTTTGCAGAATTGAAATTCTGCCGGAAATCGATGTTTACGTTAACAGACTTGGGGCTCTCTTTTTGCGGCTCTGGTGATTACAATATCGGCTTGGATGTTTACAGAATCCGTTTAAAGCGGAGAGTGTGAAACCTTGTTCAAAGAATGGAAAAAAGCTCTTGGCTCAAAGTTGTTTATAAATTGGGCAAGGGCCCCTAAGTAATGTGTCATATAACTCCCTCCATTCTAAATTGAATCGTCCCGCTTCATTGGAACTCATGATTATATAGCTGAATATAGCTGATTAGTCAATTCGTCAATGGTATTTTCCTCTACAGTATTTTCATTGACGGAGATATTAGTTTCTGGTTGTATTTCAATTTGAATTTGCCGTGGTTTGAATATTAAGAATTTTCTGTATTTAATTAAAAGCATGGTAATTAAATATAAAAATGCGATAATGATCAATATTAATGTAATTGGTATTTGAGTTTGTTTAATTTGAATAAAAGAATTTAATACGTTAATATTATCGAATGAGAGTTCCGAATCATTAGATATAATATATTCGAAGATTAAGAAGTCAGTATATTTTCGTGCAGTGATGTATTCCAATATCTTAGTTTATTATTCATTTTTGTGGTGCCATTAAAATAAATATGACCCATCTAAATGAGTGTCATGAACTGTTTTAAGTCCGTTTATAAAAATTGGTCCTTCTTGAATTACATCTACATTTTTATTTTTTTCTCTTATTTTATTACATAAAGATTTTTCTCCATTTAGTAATCTGGTAAAACAAGATATATTAATATATATAATATTATCTTATGAATCGTGCGGTTTCTGTTATTAATAATAACTTTATTAGGATGATTTTCCTTAACTACCTGTTTTAATATCTAGAGTTAAGCTTATCTCTTTCCCGTGTTTCTTTTCGTAAATTAATTCTCCTACGTGCTAGTCCTTTTCGTTTCTGTCTTTATTATGAAAATGTAACATTTTATCCTGTGCTTGCTTTAACAACTCGGAAATTTTATCGTGTTTGATTGTATTAAATAATATATCATACTGTCGTTGATTGGTTATAGAGTGAATTGATAAGTTGTATTTCTGTGCTGCTCTAATTACTATTTCGGAATAATCAACTAAGTTGAGTTCATTTTTAATGCAACGTGCAATTTTTGTTAAAGTAGAGTGTGCCCTTTCAATTTGTGCGTTGGAAGTACTATTTCGAGGATCTGCATAAAATAAAGATATCCCATTTCTTTGTGCATAAGATTTAAATTGGGATGAAGAAAAACTTTTTTCGTTATTTATCATCAAGGTTTTGGCTAATGGGAATTGTTGTAGAATCTCTGAAATTACTTTTACGACTAAAAATTTTGAATATGAATACAAATCATGAATATAAGATTTTGGGCGTAATAAATGTCAATATGCAAACTTTCACCTTCTCTATCCGGAATAGGTGCTTGACCGATAGGAATTTGCACTGGATGTCTGTTATATTTGTTCTGATTGCAGATTGTGCAAATCTTAGTTTTAGTTTTTGATATAAGTTAGTTAAATTTCATCATCGTTTCTGTTATTATAAGCGATCTGTCTTCAGCGTTTTCTACGTCTTGGACAAATATTCTTTTGGAGAATAACTTTCAATGAAAGAATACCATCTTTTCATTTCGATATTAGGGTTCTTTTGAGAAATTAAAAATGATAATATAATATAATATATAATATAATATAATATAATATAATATAATATAATATAATATAATATAATATAATATAATATAATATAATATAATATAATATAATATAATATAATAAATATAATATAATATAATATAATATAATATAATATAATATAATATAATATAATATAATATAATATAATATAATATAATATAATATAATATAATATAATATAATATAATATAATATAATATAATATAATATAATATAATATAATATAATATAATATAATATAATATAATATAATATAATATAATATAATATAATATAATATAATATAATATAATATAATATAATATAATATAATATAATATAATATAATATAATATAATATAATATAATATAATATAATATAATATAATATAATATAATATAATATAATATAATATAATATATAATATAATATAATATAATATAATATATATAATATAATATAATATAATATAATATAATATAATATAATATAATATAATATAATATAATATAATATAATATAATATAATATAATATAATATAATATAATATAATATAATATAATATAATATAATATAATATAATATAATATAATATAATATAATATAATATAATATAATATAATATAATATAATATAATATAATATAATATAATATAATATAATATAATATAATATAATATAATATAATATAATATAATATAATATAATATAATATAATATAATATAATATAATATAATATAATATAATATAATATAATATAATATAATATAATATAATATAATATAATATAATATAATATAATATAATATAATATAATATAATATAATATAATATAATATAATATAATATAATATAATATAATATAATATAATATAATATAATATAATATAATAATATAATATAATATAATATAATATAATATAATATAATATAATAATATAATATAATATAATATAATATAATATAATATAATATAATATAATATAATATAATATAATATAATATAATATAATATAATATAATATAATATAATATAATATAATATAATATAATATAATATAATATAATATAATATAATATAATATAATATAATATAATATAATATAATATAATATAATATAATATAATATAATATAATATAATATAATATAATATAATATAATATAATATAATATAATATAATATAATATAATATAATATAATATAATATAATATAATATAATATAATATAATATAATATAATATAATATAATATAATATAATATAATATAATATAATATAATATAATATAATATAATATAATATAATATAATATAATATAATATAATATAATATAATATAATATAATATAATATAATATAATATAATATAATATAATATAATATAATATAATATAATATAATATAATATAATATAATATAATATAATATAATATAATATAATATAATATAATATAATATAATATAATATAATATAATATAATTAATATAATATAATATAATATAATATAATATAATATAATATAATATAATATAATATAATATAA